>NC_132848.1:54483459-55125245 GCF_048164855.1 Canis lupus baileyi
GTTACTTACAGAACAATATGAAACAACGTGCGACAGAAATGGAGCAGCACGTATTAGACAAACAAAATCTGCGAAGGCAATTTTCTTTAGAGAATCTCTTCAAACATCTTTGGAGAGGAAGTGGTATAGTCACTGTATTTTTGTAAAAAGTCTGCTTGGTGATAACATACGCTGAACACAACTGGAGGCAGTCCTAGGTAGCAAAGATGCACTAGAGCAGATACACTCACTGTTAAAAATCCCTTCAAAAAAATTCCATTTGTTTACCAAAATCTATTCACACCTGTTGAGAAGTTTCTTTCTTCACTTATCTGAATGTGACAGTGAATCAAAGTACCTTCTCTTCTGTTACTAGATGTGATAATGGATAAGCTCAGAACCTCACTAGAGGCTGGAAGAGGATGTCTTTTCAGTGCTTTTGGAGAGGAAAGGCTATTTTTTCCAAGTAAAAATGTCTCCCTGAAGAGTTGTATTAATGAGGTCTGCAGCAATGCTTGATACTTGACTATGCTAATTGTCTCAAGCAGACTGGCAAAAAGTTCTTTTTCCAATGTCCTAAAGATCACCCACATGAACTGTAATCCCTTCCTCACTTGCTATTTTCACAAAACATGGAGTTTTTTTCTTCCCGTTTGGCTATTGTGAAGGCATTTTAATCTCATCTGTCGTGACCTGTTCAAATGGGAGAGGTGTGCATTGAAAGTGCCAGCAGCAGATTGCTTGGCCTGAGTGTGTTCCACAACACTTGTTAGGGTAAAGATTCACCTTCACTTGCCAGAGATGGCACCATTAACATATGTTTCTGAGAAGCTAGGTATTTCTCACTCAATTTGGAAAAAAACAAAAACAAAAACAAAAAGCAGTAACAGCAAAAGGCAAAAACCTCTGGCCTCTTATAGCTTTCGTTCTAGAATGGGGAAACAAAATAGCTTAGATAAACATGAAACATACAGTATGTGATCTCTTAAGCAGATTAAACAAGAAAGGAGAAGAGGAAGTCTAAGTGGGAAGCACTGAAAAACATAGACAAGCCAGTGCCTTACTAAAAGGTGACCTCATAAAGATTATAGGTAACAAGTAAAGAACCTTTGAGTTTCTGGAAGAAAAGGCCTCTGGGTAAAGGAAAGACCATATACAAAGGTGCGGAGAGGGAAGAAAACAGGGCATGTTGGAAGAGGCAGAGTGGTTGGAATAAAGTGGTAAGAGGTAAAGAAGTGTTTAGGGACAGAGGAAAATCATAAAATCATATAGGAATTTACAGGTCAGTGGAAGAATTTTGGATTTTACTCTGGGTGATATGAGTAGTGGTATGCAGGGGACTTTAAGCAGACAACTGCTATAATATGATTTGAACTTTTGAAAGATCATTCTTAGCTTCTTCAGGAATAGACAGAAGTACAGAGAAAATTTAGTAGGCCATTGAAAGAGAGGTAGTTAAATTTCTATTACATTTTATATAATCAAATTATATTAAGGTAGAGCCAATAAGATTTGCTCTTAGAGTGGATGTGGGATAAAGGAAAAATTCAAGATGACCTCAATGTTTCTGGAAAAGCAACAGAAAATATGGAATGCCATCCTTTGGGATAGATAATATTATAGAAGGAGTGTATTTTGAGAGGAATATTGAGAGTGTATTTTGGACAGCTAAAGTCTGTACAGGACTGGATAGTAAATTGGGGATATAAGTCCAGATTTAGAGATAAAATTTGAAAGTATCACATATAGATGTTATTTAAGTCATGAGAGAGAGAATGGGGTCCAGAGGAGTGACTATAAATTGAAAAGAGAAGAGACTCAGCTATAAGACTCAGGTCTAGGGTTCTCTAATAATTAAATATCAGGAGGAACCAGAAAAACAGACTATGAAGAAGCAATCAGAGAAAAGTGTGTGGTTCTAGAAAACAAGTGAAAAAGTGTTTTGCATAGGAGGTAATATTCAACCATGTAAAATGCTGCTGGTAGATCATAAAAATGGACTGAGGGGGCAGACCCAGTGGCACAGCGGTTTAGCGCCACCTGCAGCCCAGGGCGTGATCCTGGGGACCAGGGATCGAGTCCCATATCAGGCTCTGCATTGTGCCTGCTTCTCCCTCTGCCTGTGTCTCTGCCTTTCTCTCTCTGTGTCTCTATGAATAAATAAAATCTTAAAAAAAAAATGGACTGAGGATTGACAATGATGGCTACAGTTGACCTTAATAAAAATACTGGATCTAATATTTCCCGAACTAAATTCTACACCTCCTGGTGGTCGCCAATTGTCTTAAATAGGCAACTGAAACTCAGAGTTGAACCTCAAAGGTATTTTGTGCTTATATTGTCTGAACTATGAACACCATTTTCATGGAATTTATGATATGTCAATTTAGATTATAGGTGGTTTTTCAAGAAAGCCCACTTCTAATAGTTGTTAACACATGGAACCAGACCAAAATAATAGGACCATAAATCTTTAGAAACGAAAAGTAATTTCAGAATTCATCTACTGGTCAATCTATTACTTTACTGGATGAAAAGACAGGCTGACACAGATTAAGTAATTCAACCAATAAAGCAACAGAATTCACCATACCTAAGTCTCAATTTATTGCTCTTCCTCTCTAAGACAATATCCAGGCACATTATTTTGGATTAATTTAACAAATTAGATTATCAGCTCTTTTAAGACAGGCATTCTTTCTTAGGCACAATACCTTACACAATAAAAAAAATGTATTTCAAAACTTTGTTTTTCCCCTCCTCTGACACTAGTCTCTGACAATCATTCATCAGATTTTTCTTCCTATGGTTTTGTCTTTTATAGAATGTCTTATAATAGAAATCATACATATTATTATTTACAATTATGTTGTAAGTAAATATGTTCCAAATTTAACTTAAAATGTTGAAAATAAGGGTGCCCGAGTGGCTCAGTCAGTTAAGCATCTGCCTTTGGCTCAGGTCATGATCCTAGAGTCCTAGGATCAAGCCCTGCGTTGGGTTCCAATTGCCTAAAAATTCTTTAGCTCCTTTGAATTTATTCAACTATTGATTCATGACTCATCATAATTTATTAATCAAATACTTGTTGTCTTTAGCAATATTCAGAACAATTTGCTGTTATTTATACATATACATGGGTTAATATAAACATCGCCATTTGGGAAGTGCCTATATTTCTTTACAGTCTTCTGGATACTCAGCACAATACCAGTGCCTGTAATCATCCTATAATCAATGTTTGATTTATTGAAAATGTGGCAGCAACATTAACCATCAAATCACAATTGATTCTCAGCAGTCCTAAATTTCAGTAGTAGCATTTGAATGTAAAATTAACACACTTGAATAAAATCTACATTATCTTATTTTTTCATTTAAAATCTCTTAGTAGTACAGACTTGCATTTTCAGAGTTTTCACTCCCATGTGCCTTAAGCATATAAGACTAGATGTCTGGCCTTACACCAGAAAGAAGGGCTGACAGCATATGAAATCCTGGGGATAACAGGGATCTAGCTATTTCTCTTTCAAGACATTTTTTTAGACTGAGCCAGAAACTGAAAAGACAGATGAAACTGGGACAATCCAGTGACAAGAAAGAGAGGAAAAATCATGTCTTCTTCCATAGAAACATATTAACTAAGATTCTGGCTTTAATATTAATATTTTTGGTTACGGTTAAGCTTTAAAGTTAATGAAATTCTCATTTATATGCTGATATAGGGACATGAATACTAAGTTACAGATGGGATGAAAATTAGCAATAAAGGAAATTAAAGAAAAGAAAATGGAAAAATGCCCAGAGTTTACAGATATGCCCACACTCATGCCAGAGTACTATGTGAGAACCTGGATACTTTTTGGAAGTGAGCTTTTTGAAGTTCAATCTATTCATTCGTGAGTATGTGTGTGGTGCATGCTTTTCTGTAGTATAAACTCAGTTGCTGCTGTTGTTGTTTTTTAACAAGGGGTACTTCTTTGTTATGGAAAATTATAAGTGACTTTTGAGTGACCTATTTACTGCATTAGGAAATATGTTGCTTTATTCTAGAGACCACAGAACAGAATATAGCAAAAGAACAATAGCAAAGGAAGGGCAATTACAGTGTTTAGAATAAAAACATATTTGATCCATTTTGGTCCCTAGACTGACTCTTAAAAGGCTGCCCCTAGGCAGGATTGTAACCATATACAAAAACATATACAAAAACATATACAAAAACATTACTATACAAATTAACATATTAAGCATGCAGCACATATAAGAATATTGCTCTTTCCCTGCAGATTTTTGGTTGACCTTGACTAAATGTTGCGAAAAACACCTTTCCTGTCTTTTTTTTTCTGGACTATAATTCACCTTCCTTCATAGTTAAGCATTGCTCCATCACTTATAGCATAAGGTCTGGTTAAGTGGTAGCTACTGGTGCAGTTTTGCAGATAAAATAAAAATTGTCTTGTAATACATTAATGTAGGAAATCTTTGGTTGAGTAAACAATTGCTACTGCTGAGACAACTGATATAGTTGTATTTTCTATAGATATCCAGAAATACAATTTTAGAAAAGCTGAGAAACAATGAAAACAAAAATAGGAGGTGAATAATTCCCGGTCATTGGACTAGTATATTTTATTACTAGACATTCAGTCTCGGGCTACATTGGAAAATACTTGAAGCAAATGGAAAACGGTTTTCTTTTCTTTTTTCCTTTTCTTTTCTTCAAGAGTGCATCTCATTAACATTAATAGAAACTATGCTCAGAAAAAAAAAACATTAACATTAATAGAGACTATGCGTAGAAAAAGCCCTAGATTAGTTTTTGGTCTTTTAAGGAGCTTATACATTGCTGCCCATCCCAAAAAGACAGGATGGGAAACTACTAATCACATTTTGCCTCATCTCTTTAAATTAGATATTTCATTAAATTATATTTAATAAATCCTGAGTTGGAAACGGCACAAGGAAACTCAAGCTGCAATAATATTTACTCTCCCAATAAGGCAAGAGCTTTCACAAACCATGTATCTTACTGAAAGTCACTAGGCAAGTTATATGACCATGATTCTCATGAGCATCCTCTTTGTGCTAGCAATTAGGCTGTCTGCCAGGAGTTGAAATGATTAGCAGTAAATATAAATTTAATAGCTCTGCTTTGCAGTTCCCCAGTCACTCTTGGTTCTTCCATCCACTGGGAAGATAATGGGAATCAGAGCCTATCAACTGAACATAGGACTATAACTGAATCTGAACTAAGACATGGGGGACTCTTAAAAGGGCAAGGTAAAGTAAAACACACACACACACACACACACACACACACATTTTATTTAATGCTCACTTCACCTTTGTGCCAAACCCTGCTCTAATTAAAAATAAGACAAAACAAAACAAACAAAAAAACCCAAAACTCAAAGTGTTATTTAATCACAAATGACCTAAAGATATTTGAAATTTCACACCTGCCTGTCATGGTATGGAATTTTTGTCACTTAAAATGGGATGGTGAAAAATATTTTGATTTTGAATATCATTTTGCCAAGCTATTTGAGTTACTCAGAGTTCAGATCTCTGAGATTTACCAGTATCTCCTCAGCTACTTTCATATCATCATCCAGGTTCCATGGGAAACTGGCAATATGTTACTGTTTTAATATGTCTTTAATAGGTACCTTACTATACTCCTTATCATTTACCTGTCAATATAACAGATACAAGAACTGGGAGAAAGCAAAGACCCGGAAGTCTTATGACGATGCTACAGAACTACAACAAAATAAGTAAAAACAAAAGCTTTTATGGTGCTTTGTTTTTGAACCTATCAGAAATAGCCTCTAGGTCTTAAATCATGGTAAAATATTCTCTCACATTTTCTAGATATAATACAGGTCAGATAAGATATGAAGCAAAAGAAAAAGGGTCAACAGAGAAAAGAGCAGTCTTAAGCTTGGCCTGATGGCAAAGATCTGTTAGGCACTTGCCAAGGAGCACCAGGCAGAGACGAATCTCGTAAAAGGAACTTCCCTTAACTCCTCTGTCAACGTTCCTTCTTCATTCTTATGCTTTCATCATGTATTTCTCCTTTCATCAGTATTACACATGTAATATGGCTGAAAGATTGGTTACCTTGGTAAGAGGAAAAAACAAAAGAAAGACATGGCAGCTTGATCAAATATTTTTAAAGATGCTAGGTTAAGCAGAGATCTCTTTGAGAATTGAGATGTTTGTCTTCCTTGACATTGCCTGGCACATAAAGCTACAGTTAAGAAAACATATCTGATCAGATGTGAGTTTGTTGGTACCAGGGCAGGTCATAGAGACGTGGAAAAAGAAAAGGTAAAAAGACAATGAGTGAAAATGACGTCTTTCATCCCCTGGATCCAGTTTTTCTTGAGTCCTAAATATTATAGCTGCTGTGATGCTTTAGTGAGGTTAAATTTCCTCTGTTTTGCCTTAAAAAGAATCCAAAATAATACAACTGTCAGGAAGTATGTGAGCAGAAGCTTGACCATCTCACTGCCTTTGAGCAATGAAAGGCAGGGTTTAAATAATAACTATTTACACAGTTGGAGTTTGAAGAAGATGTGGATGAGTTGCCTCTTAAGAAAATAAAATAGATGCCATGGAGTGAAATTAATCTCATTTTGCTTTCTGCTTGCATTTTTTATGTTCAAAAAGAGTATCACGGATAACATGAATTTAAATCCAAATATTCTGGGTGACTCAGTCGGTTAAGCATCTGCATTCGGCTCAGGTCATGATTCCTGGACCCTGGCATTGTGCCCTGCGGGAGGCTGCTTCTCCCTCTGCCCTTCCCCTTTTCTCATGCATGCACTCTCTCTCACATCAATAAAATCTTTAAAAAAAAACTAAAATAAATCAAAATACTCTTAATAAACATATAGTTAAAAAAACGAATGCACTTACCATGAACAAACCAAACTGAAGCAAATTAATCCTGAAGGTGGTAAGTCTCAAAGAAAACCCCATGTTTTTGAGGATATCTTCTTGGCAAAGAAAGTCAATCAAACAAGGGAAATTAGAGATTCATCCAGAAGATGACGTAAGACTAGGGGTCCTCAACTCACCTGGTCCCACCAACTTACCTAGGTAACTTTCAAACATCCTGAACACCTATGAATTCGACCTGAGATTTAAAGAGAGAACAGCTGGAACGCTACAGAGAGAAAAGTTTTCGCTTCTAATAATGTAGGAAGGTGGAAATAAATAAATAAATAAATAAATAAATAAATAATCAATCAATCAAGTCAGGGAGGAGGCCCGTGAGGAGCCAGTTAAGGCTGGGGTGAGACCCTCTTGGGCGGGACTTGATAATCAGGATAAACAGCTTCTGCACAAGGATGCCTGGGTTGCTCAGTGGTTAAGCGGCTGCCTTCAGCCTCAGGGCGTGATCCTGGAGTCCCGGGATCGAGTCCTACATTGTGCTCCTTTCATGGAGCCTGCTTCTCCTTCTACCTGTGTGTCTCTCATGAATAAATAATAAAATAAAATCTTAAAAAAAAAAAACACACTTCTGCACATTAAAAGAAACCATCAACAAAACTAAAAGACAACCTACAGAATGGGAGAAGATACTTGCAAATGACGTACCAGATAAAGGGCTAGTATCCAAGATCTATAAAGAACTTATTAAACTCAACACCCAAGAAACAAACAATCCAATCATGAAATGGTCAGAATACATGAACAGAAATTTCACCCAAGAATACATACACATGATACACATGGCCAACAAACACATGAGAAAATACTCCGCATCACGTGCCATCAGAGAAATACAAATCAAAACCACAATGAGATACCACCTCACACCAGTGAGAATGGGGAAAATTAACACGACGGGAAACAACAAATGTTGGAGAGGATGCGGAGAAAGGGGAACCCTCTTGCACCGTTGGTGGGAATGTGAACTGGTGCAGCCACTCTGGAAAACGGTGTGGAGGTTCCTCAAAGAGTTAAAAATAGAGCTACCCTACGACCCAGCAACTGCACTATTGGGTATTTACCCCAAAGATACAGTTGCAGTGAAACATCGGGACCCCTGCACCCCAATGCTTATAGCAGCAATGTCCACAATAGTCAAACTGTGGAAGGAGCCTTGATTACCTTCAATAGGCTTCAATGTGGATGGAACTGGAAGGTATCATGATGAGTGAAGTAAGTCAATCAGAGAAGGACAATCATCATATGGTTTCACTCATACCGGGAATATAAGAAATAGTGAAAGGGATTATAGGAGAAAGGAGGAGAAATGACTGAGAAATATTAGAGAGGGTGACAAACATGAGAGACTCCTAACTCTGGGAAACAAACAAAGGGTAGTAGAATGGGAGGCGGGCAGGGGGATGGGGTAACTGGGTGACAGGCACTGAGGAGGGCACCTGATGGGATAAGCACTGGGTGTTATACTATATGTTGGCAAATCGAACTTCAAAAAAAAAAAACAATGAAATTATTTTGAATACCTCAGTTTTACAATATTTATTTGAATAATAAAGCATTTTTTCTTGACGTCCTACTTAGGGAAACTAGAGGGAAATAAAATCAGCTTGCTTAGTTCGAAGCTCCTATCACCTCTGCTTAAACTGAATAATTGGATCCATTCTATTTCACATGCACTCTCTTACTAAAATTGGACATAATTTAGTGTAGTAAAGATGGCAA
Organism: Canis lupus baileyi; assembly: GCF_048164855.1. Taxonomy (NCBI): domain Eukaryota; kingdom Metazoa; phylum Chordata; class Mammalia; order Carnivora; family Canidae; genus Canis; species Canis lupus. The sequence goes on from NC_132848.1 coordinate 54,492,124, forward strand.
AGTTTACTGCCTTGATAGATTCCTACTAGAATATAACTAAAAGGGTAGTTTTTCCCACATAGAAAATAGATTTGTAAAAATTAAAGTCCAATTTATATAGAAATTTTGTATTAAAATAAAATAATTGGGGATCCCTGTGTGGCTCAGTGGTTTAGTGCCTACCTTCAGCCCAGGGCGTGATCCTGGAGACCTGTGATCGAATCCCACTTCAGGCTCCCTGCATGGAGCCTGCTTCTCCCTCTGCCTGTGTCTCTGCTTCTTTCTATATATATCTCTCATGAATAAATAAATGAAATCTTAAAAAAAAATAATTGTCAGATACTCAGAAAAGGTGGGGAACTAATAAGCTAAATTTTAAAAAACTATTTTGCTTGAACAATTTGCTAGGTTTCATGAACTGTGCTCCATGCATCATGATATAAAAAAAATTAATAATTCTAAAGTACAGAGACATGGAATGAAATATAAAAACCAAGTTGATGGACTAATCAGTTTGGTTAAAAAAACAAAAAGCAGGGGCACCTGGCAGGCCCAGTCTGGAAAGCATGAGATTCTTGATCTCAGGGTTGTGATTTTTAAGCCCCACATTGCATGCAGAGATTACTTAAAAATAAAAAGTAGAAAAAAAAAAAAAAAACACAGTCTTTATGGGCTTGCCATGCAAAAATAAGAGAGGGCCTATTTTGGGCCACATGAGGATTATGTACTATAGTTGCCCAGGTATTTAACCAGCCATGCCATAAACAATACAAATAAAAACCAATAAAAACATTCATTTTAATGCTAGGGAGAAAGTCTACATGTTAAATTTTAATGTTTTTCTTTGAATTGACCCCCACTCAAAGAATTATAGTTGAAAATTAAATGAAACTAAACATAATTTTTATTTGCTATACAGAGTTAATATTCCAAACAACAAATGCCAGATACTATGATAAGTATGCAGGTTGCCTCATGTATTCTTTCATACCGACTCTATAGACAGGGTACTTATTCCCATTGTACAGATAAAGAAAATACGATTTAGAAATATGAATTATGTGTTCCCAAGATCACACATAATTCTGTCCATTTGTTCTAATGATGTCCTCTCAGCCTTTCTCTGACATGCCCAGAAGTGAAGATTTTTACTTTTCCTTCCTGAAGACATCCTTAATGGCACACTCACTCCTATCTATGAAGAGAGCCCAAAACACAACTCAATTCTTTGTTCCACTCACAAAAGGAGCTATTGTGGAGATGGTGAAAGACAAACAGCACCAAGTGGAGCTTTCAGCAGAAGGAGCAAAAATGGAGAGAAACAGGGACACCTGGGTAGCTCAGCGGTTGGGCATCTGCCTTCGGCTCAGGGCATGATCCCAGAATGCCTGGATCGAGTCCCACATTGGGCTGTCTTCGTGGGGCCTGCTTCCCCCTCTGCCTATGTCTCTGCCTCTCTCTATATATATCTCTCACGAATAAATAAGTAAAATCTTTTTTAAAATAATGGAAAGAAACGATCCATAAAAACAGAACTCATTGTCCTGTATCTTAGAGCTTGGAAGACTGAACCATCTCCTCAAGCAGGAGAAAGGCAAAAGTTTCTTTCTTTTTTTTTTTTTTTTTTTAATTTTTATTTATTTATGATAGTCACAGAGAGAGAGAGAGAGAGAGAGAGAGAGAGGCAGAGACACAGGCAGAGGGAGAAGCAGGCTCCATGCACCGGGAGCCCGACGTGGGATTCGATCCCGGGTCTCCAGGATCGTGCCCTGGGCCAAAAGCAGGCGCTAAACCGCTGCGCCACCCAGGGATCCCGAAAGGCAAAAGTTTCGAGTTAAAACCCTGACTACAAATTAAGAAGAGTAGCTTCTACTTAAGTAGTTCCCAATGTGTGCTGCAAGGAATGCTGTTCTCTAGTATGTTTTATGTCCTGCCTCAGTGGAATAGAAAGATATGCAAAAGCAAACAACAAAAGCAAAATACTTAGGAGTTGGACAAGTTTAGGAAGTTCTGAGTTGAATCCATTTCAGTTTTCTTTATTACTTTCAATATTAACCATGTACATGGCTAATTAGCATATGAACTCCAAAAGGGCACTGAACCCACTGATCATTTGCTGAGGTCTTTGGGATGCCTACAGTGTGCATCCTCCTCCTGGAGACTTGAAAGGAGTGGCTTCAGCTAAAGACAGCTGGTTGAGCATTCAGGGATTTGGGATCCTGGCCAATTCTTCTCTAGATATAAAGACTAACAGTATTTAATACCAATATGATAAAAAATATTTTTGGATAAATGTTGCCCAATTTATTTAACTTAAATATGTCTTTATTGGTCCCATATTAAGAGAAGCTTATGCCTTCTTACAGCCAAATTCCGGCATCATTTGGGCATCCCTAAAGCCCATTTCAATTTCGTAGGATTCTTGAATTATTTGGGTATAAATATTCAGTGGAGTAAAATTAGGTAAGATGTACAAAACTGGGGTGCCTGTGTGGCTTAGTTGGTTAAGCATCTGCCTTAAGCTCAGGTCATGATCCAGTACATCTCAGGATTGAGTCCCATGTCTAGCTCCCTGCTTGGTTTGGCAGGGAGTCTGCTTCTCCCTCTGCCCTTTCCTGATCATGAACTTACACATGCATGTGCACACACACATGCTCTATCCCCCTCAAATAAATAAAATCTTTAAAAAAAACAAGATTTGCAAAAATGTGTTTCTCAGTTTGAGTTGCAAAGCTGTAAGTGTGTTCATTGTAAATCTTTAAGAAAGTATTCATATTTATGTAGCTTATTTTGACTTCATTAATCATTAACACCTTTGTCCTGGAGCATCCCAAGAGGGTAGTGTTCCAAGGACTATCCCTTTGACTCTCACTGACAAACCTTACTGTCTTAAGTTTATAAATGTGGATAAGAAATAAGTGTTTTCTTTCATAAGTGTGTATTAGAAAGATAGCATCAAGCTCAATCAGGCAATCGCTAATGAAGCCCAATGTTGCACTAGTCACGACTTCCCAGTTTAGGTTTGGGTGTCATGAAGATGTGCCTGACCCTCCTTGAGGACAAGGACCTTGTCTTGTACATCTCTGTGATCCCTAAAGTGCTCTGCACTGAATTGACACTAAGTTCAATAAATGGTTTTTCAATAAAGGAAGAAAGGCTCTGTTGCCACTTACAGTGCAGAGCAGTTTTCATCTTCAAAGCCCTTTATTCACATTAATTCAGCTATTTACATTTTGCTGATGGGTGAAGGCTGGAGAGGCTAAATGGGCTGTTAAAGGCCAGAGAGAGTAAACCTCTGCCTGTCAAGAATTAGAAATTTGCAATTACTGATTTCTAGTCATATGCCCATGGCTTTATTCGGGGGGAAATAAGACAAATATCTAACAAAGGCCTGGTAGGTATTAGGTAGTCTACTGTTAGGACAAGTCAATAGTAGTCAAAGAAATAAATACACCAGGTGGTCCCAACAGCTCTATCCAACAGGTATGAACAAAATGAGTTCTACTTGTCGTGGTTTTGAGCATGTGCATGTGTGTCATCAGCTTTGATACACACAGGGATGTAGAATTATCTATTCCCATCTGCAATCCTAAAACAACTTCCACGTACCATGTGCTGTTTACACAGGAATGGAAATTCATTTGACCTAAAGCTTATTTTGCTCTTGGAAAAGTGTGCTAATTATATCGATCTGAAGACAATAGGAACATCATAATTTCAAAATAGACATTAGGGCAACTGAAAAATCCATGCAATGAAGCTTCATATTAAAGTTCACACAGAGACCGTCAGGTGTGTACAGTTATGCTACTTCACATGTTTCTTTATGAGCTAGTTTCACATGCCAAATTTTTATCTTTCTAAAATATCTTACTTTGCTGTGAACCACAGGAAGAAAAAAAAGACATTTTGGCCATATATTGCTTCAGTTCTCAGCTATATGTCCCTATATTCCTTGGAGACCTTGACTTTCTCATAGTTCCCTAGAAGCAAAAAAAAAAAAAAAAAAGATAAAAATGTCTAAGGTCTATAGATTCTGTAAGAGAGTATGGAGAGTAGTCCAGTGAGAGAGAGAAAATCAGGAAAATGCTCCATTTAGGTTCGAAACCTCTGGCTTTGTGGGCTCTTCTACCTTGTTGTCTACTCTCTAGCCTGCTGAGATCTATGCAATTAAGCCTTAAGAGATGTCTGTCTTTTAACTCTTAAAGCAACATTTTACAGGATTTAAAAAAAACATATTTCTACCTAGTCAAGGACTTTTATTGTGTGTATAACACTATCCTTGGTTTGGAAGTTGATATCTTAAGGAGAGGGGAGGGGAAAGTACAAGAGAGGTAGTGAGAATACTGCTAATTAGGACCAAGAGACAAGGACTGATCTAAGACCAATACCCAGTGGTCAGGTACCAGATGCAAGCAGCAAATAATTCTGCTTTGAGAAGCTGGAGATAACAAATCCCCATGCAGCTTGCTTTAGATTGGACTGGCAGGTAAAAGGCATGAAACACTTGAAGATGTAAGGGAGGTGGCTGAGGCAAGCTGCTGGACCAGGGTAGGGTGAAGGTCTACAGGAACTCTTTGTTCCTATATTATATAAGGTCTGAGAATATACCTTAGTACAATCTACAATATGGAAGGTCTCCGAAAAGTGGGTAATTGAGCTTGTAGAGCAGAACAAAAGAGAAGTTAATGCATAAAAGTTTGTTAGATAAAGAACAACCACTGAAAAATTCTCAAGGGTAAATAACTGTGTCAACAACTTAGGTGGAGTAGATACATCACACCACACTCGTAATCTTCACCAGCCAATACGGCATTAGAAATTCTTCTCCAGGTGCACAAGGATCTGTTGAAATCCTAATAATTTTTAGATTCTGATCCAGAGGGACAATTCAAGAAAAAGTTAATGAGTTAGTTGGTACCTGGGAAAAGAAAGCAAAATTCAAGTCATGGAGAAGGCAGAAGAAAAACTTCTGCTTATGGCCAGATAAAGAAAGGCTTTTTTGTGCGGGAGCCTTGTAACTACATAAATGCTCAAGAAATCATAGACTTACAGAACAAGAAGGGTCTTAGTTATCACCTGAACTAACATTTACTGTTTACACATAAGGAAACTAAAGTCTTGAATTGCCTTCCCAAATCACACATCTCACTGGCAAAGTCAAGACTTGACAACACTGCTTTGCTCATGTCTTAAACTCCCCTTTAATTTGAAGCAGAACACCTAATAAGAGCTAATTAGGAACAGATACAGCTGAGGCTTTCTCTTGCCCGGTTACTAGAAAATAACTAACTAAACATGAAGTCTGATTCAGAGGAACCCTCTCTGGTATGCCCAGGGAAGATGAGCCTCTAGATAGGGAACCTCACACTCTCAAGGCAAAGATTTTCAAGGTAGTCCAAGATTAAGTCAAAGGGTCCAGGAATACACTAGGGAAAGTCACTCATGTGCTCTGAAGTTATTATTATTATTTTTTTAAGATTTCTTTATTTGAGAGAGAGCATGCCCACATGTGAGCGAGGGCACATGAGCAGAGGGAGGGGTGGACGGAGAGGGAGACAAGCAGACTCCCCACTGAGCACTGGCTGAATTCCAGGGCCCTGAGATCATTGCTAAACCCTGGACACTTAACTGATTGAGGCTCCCAGGTGCCCTGGTCTGAAGTTAATTTAGAACTATGAATTTTCTTGAAAAGCAACGGAAAGTGTTTTGAGATATAACTGCCAGTACTAATTAAAAGTAATTGGAAAAATCAGAATGCCAAGACAAGATAAGAGGTCTTTCCTTACCGCATGTCTAATAGAGATTCATAGCCACCATTAAAAATATTATGCAGAACTGATTCAATAAAGACTCCAGGTTGTAGAAAACTGAATGAAATTTCTTATAAAATCAGTGCTTTGTCATGGAATGGATTCCACAGCATAGGACACAAATCACTAACAAAACTCTATTAAGAAAATCCTCAGGGCGCCTGGGTGGCTCAGTCGGGTTAAATGTCTGCCTTCAGCTCAGGTCATGATCCCAGGGCCCTGGGGTGTAGCCCCGAGGGGGGAGGTGTGGGAGTCTGCTTCTGCTTCTCCTTCTCCCTCTGCACCTCCTCCCTACTCATGAGTGCTCTCTCTCTCTCTCTGTCACTCTGTTGTCTCTTAAATAAATAAATAAAACCTTAAAAACAAAACAAAACTTGTACCATGTTTAAAGTAGTCATTTGATAAAATGTAGACCAAGTGTTGATCACCCATCTGGGGACTAAAAGAATAGATTGCAAGAGGCAGGTTAGGAGCCCTAACCTATAAATTAGACATTAGCACAACCCTCACAACTCCATCCTCTTTCTCTTACGACACAGACATTTTCCTCTTAATCTCCTAGCTGCAAACATTACTTAGTGAAGTCTACTTTACCCCTTTTATACCCACAAACTCACTGGGTTTGCCCATTTTGTATATCATCATTGATAAAAGCCTAATGGCATTAGAAAATCCTGACACAACACAGCTGGTAGACACATGATGGGTAATTGCTTAACACACTAGAAAAGATGGATGTCTCATCTATTCCTAAAAATCTGAGCAGACGGCACCTCAACCCTCTCCTACTCCTCCCCCATCCCTACCAATTTCTGCTAGTTCATTGGACTGTTTCAGACAAGAAAGCAAACGTATCACATGCCAGAATACAATGGGGGCTTCTCTTTCCAATCTCAAAGTTGTTTTTAGCAGCTACAGGGCAACATGCTTACTATCATTTAAGATTCAGCTGAGTTCTTGGTAATAAACACATGTATCGATTCATTTGTTGAACAAATATTTGTCAAGGTACTCTATCAGACACTGGGTAACATGATAAACTAAAAAAGAAACAGCTAGTAAGAAACATTTTTCTACAAGAGATTTAAGAGATTTAAGCAGCTGTATAAAGTAGATAAACACAAATATTTTACGGGTACATCATATCCAAATACTGTAGCAGAAAAATACGTATTGATTTTTTTTTCATACAAACTATAGAGTATAAACAAGCTGCTTATTGATGTACGATCAAAGTGAAGGCTATGATTATGTTGGTTGCAGTGTTTTAAAGTCTCATGTAGAAGAGGATATTTATGGATTCACTAATCAGTTTGTGGTCAAGTAATACTATGGAGGGCAAATAAAATACTCTTGCATGAAAATTGAGACGTAACATGGATAATGCAAAGCCTACATTTAATCTTGGACAATTCCATTGTTTTATATTTTATGTAGATGTCAAACATATCAGTGAGAAGAAAATGGTTCACAAATGCAACCTAGGGACTTGCCCTTCTTTTCCTACTTGCCCAGTCTTCAAAACAATAGATCTTTATTCCTTTTTCATCTCTAAAATATTGTCCAATTTTCTCTAACAATATCTTCCTGCTAGGAAGAATGAAAGGAAGAAATAGTTAGGAAGTTCATCTTCTAAGTAAGTTTTTCCTTCATTTACTTAATTATGAAAGTTGCTATGCAGCTCTAAAAAAACACCACATTCTCCCCCCCCCACCCCCAAGAAATGGAGGAAGTTGAGTAGAGCTGAACTGCACAAAAAGAAGAAATAAAATTTCCTAATTAGAAGAAATTGTTCAGAGTGAAGTGGGTAAAGTGCCCAAGTTAAGGAACAGGTTGATTCAAAGTGGTTATTCAAGAAATCCTGAAAGTGATCTAAATTCAAATTTTCTTTTGTTTTGTCAGGAGGTCTAGCTTAGGGCTAGAACATGATGAGCTGTTATGACACATCTACTTACTTCATTTAATATTGTTAAACCATTTCTGTTTCTAATATCATACCTTATATCTAAAAACTGATTATTTATTGATTGATACCCTCACAGACATTTGATGCCTATCCTCCACTCTAGAAAGAGTGTGAATGAACCCTCGACGTACTACAAGACTCATAGCATTTTGCTGTAGCTTTAAGGCAGAGGGAAAGAAATGCCTTTCCCTAATCAGGCATGACAGCCATGAAATCCTATGTGCAAACTGAATATCAAACTGCTATCATTTTTACTGGCCAAAACGCATTATCTGGAAGATTGAATAAATATAAAATAATAATTTGTTTGTTATGGTCCCAGCGAATAAAAAGAGAAATCAATCAGAATAAATAGAGAGCTACCCATTTGTACACATTTGGGAAGGGATAAATGACCTCACTGTAAGCCTGAAGAAAAATGGAGGATAACCTTCCAAAACTGGAGAAAGAATAAATCTCTTTTAACTTTGCTTATTGAAATTGCAAATATCAAGACATTTCTAATTCATGTTAAACAAACACATACACCAAAGAACCTAATGGAAAATATTTCTAAAAATAAAAAGAAAATACTTCTAATACTGTCTCTTGAAGATTTTGCTACGATAACTTTGAAAGGTAAGAGACCAACCAACTAAATTTTCTTCAGTGGGGCCAGAATGAGTTCCTCAAAAACAACTAACTCTAGACTCATGCAGACCAATGATTTCTGTGGGGCTCACTATGCACATATTTTCAGTAGTTGACTGGTGAGCATTTGTGTACATGTTAGTTCTCAGCATAGGCTACTACCACATATGGAGATTAAGGCCACAAATGATGACCAGTCTCTCCATAAAGTTTACTGATAGATCAAATCATTGATCAGGAGCTATCATGAAATTCCAAACCAACCTTTCTTGATTTAGTAGGAATCTTGCTCTACTTTACTGTAACCAGATTTCCCAACTGTGCCTGTCAATCAAAATAAAAAAGAAGAAATGTAATAACTTTAATTTCTTTCTAAATCTAGAGCCAGGACAAAACTTCCAAGTCATTATTAACTAGTACTCTACCAAAAATACAGCTCTCAATTAGTCAATTCAGCTCTTCCTAATTATTCCCTGTGTCAAAAAATAGCCTGCCTGCCACTCATAAAGTCATTAGCTAGGGAGAAAAGTAAATTTGATTCTGACTGAAAGTAGAAGAGATGGTAGGCTGTTTATGAAAGGATGCTTGAACAGTTACATTTTAAAGAGAAAAAAAATAAAAATTGTTTGTTGTCTTCTCAGTTTACCATTTTTTTACATTTTTTCCTGAAACAAACTAATTATTCCTCTGAGGGAGAAAGAGACATTTTACTTTGTAATGTTACGTTCTTACTTCATTGGACTTGTAAAATTCTAAATGAAATCAAACCATCTTTTTTCTAACAAGAAGCTGCCTCTAAAAAAATATATATATATTGATACAGTCTTGAAAACTTAAAAAAGAAAAACTCATTTATCATTTTCCTGCAAATAAATTTAGTTGGAATCCTTAAACCATTTTTTTTAAGTATATGGACTTTGGAGACAGCATCACATTTAAGGAATCTCTCAATTTTTTTTTGAGTTAGGATGGATGGGTGGGTGGGGATACAACACAGCTACTCTGGTTTCCTATATTTAAAAACTGTCTCCATAGTGAAAACACTGCAAACTGAATAAAAGAGAGATTCTCAAATTCTTTCCAAGAAGCCTTTGGTAGCTGGGGCAGGAAAGAAAAAGTAATTCAGTGAGCCATTTTTAACACATTAATACTAATTCCTTGAAGTTGTCTGTGGTTAGCAAGCTGAAATAACAAAAAGAATTTAGGCAAATCTATGACAATAGAATTAGAATGTTAATTGTCACCTTTTACTGCCCTCTGTTAGCTATCTAAGGGTGAAATCCAGTCGTTTTATTCCCTTTCTCATACTTTTTACCTATTCTTCTTTTCTAATTTGCTTAGACTTTGAATAGAATTTCATCATTGGCCATAATGACAATAAGGTTGGCAATTCCTCAGACTATTTTCTAAAGTGTGTGCTGAAACACTCAACAATGGTCTTACAGGCTGCACTGCCCTCTGATTATTAAGCTTGAAGCTATCCTATTTTCTTGTTCCATTCTTCTCTATGCTGTAAAGGTCCCCAAAGAACAACCTTCTGAAGGGTAGGAACAATGGTCCCATTAGTTTGTCATAAAACCAAAGTGATTCATGTATTTAATAACACAGAATGTGAGCCATAAAAGTCTGACTTCTCAGTTGGGATGGTTCTTGGAAATGTGGGCCAAGGAAATCAGATAAGGGTTGAGAAGTGAAGATAAAAGGTAAAAAGTCCATTTTGTAAATGCATAACATTCTCAAAATCACAGAAAGAGAAATACAGTTACTACATAGGCCATCATGTAAACCAGAACTGTTATTTCTTTACAGGAGAATGACAGTCATATCATTAGTTCAAAATATTCCTAAATTTCCCACATCGAGATTAAATAGATCAGATTCAATAGTGACTTTCTGCTAGATAAAGTTAAGGCTAAGGTCTGATATACAATTGAAATGTTCTATTCTTCTCAGTATCCAAGAGGATAAATTCCAAGCTTACCCCTGATGTCATGTATTTTGAACACCAGTAATAACCAGGTAAATCTTATTAAGCCTCACTTATGTTTGGGCACAGACAGCAAGTGACAATGGTTACAGAATTATAGATGTAATTGAGAAAAATTTAATTTCACCCTTATTTGACCAGTCATATAGATTATTTTATCTATACTAAGGAAACATGGTAAGACCCTCTTCCAAATCATGAGAAACAAGTCATCATGGAAAAAGTATAATATTAAAAAAAAAAGAAAAAGTATAATATTTTCCAAGTTTAACCTTTTTTTACTGATAGATAATGGGAGTGTCACCCTAAAGTTCTCACATATATGAGCACATTTAGTGTTTATTTTTTTGAGATTTTATTTATTCATGACAGACACAGAGAGAATGGCAGAGGCATAGGCAGAGGGAGAAGCAGGCTCCATGCAGGAAGCCCAATGTGGGACTTGATCTGGGGACTCCAGGATCAGGCCCTGAACCGAAGGCAGACGGTCAACGGCTGAGCCACTCAGGTGTCCCTAGGTTGTTGTTTTTTTGTTTGTTTGTTTGTTTTTTAAGATTTTTTTAAAAAAATTATTCATGAGAAACACAGAGAGAGGCAGAGACATAGGCAGAGGGAGGAGAAGCAGGATCCATACAGGAGCCCAATGCAGGACTTGATCCTGGAACCCTGAGATCACATCCTGAGCTGAAGGCAGATGCCCAACCACTGAGCCACCCAGGCATCCCGAGCATATTATTTTTTAGCAAAATTAGGTTTTAACAAATAAGATTGATTGATATGATATATATATATATACTCATATAAACTCCTTAAATTTGGTCAGCAAAGTGTTTCGTTTTCTTCTTTAAATGAATCACAAGGTTATTTATTCAAGAATTATTTAGTATAGCAAAATACCATACACAAAGTGTCTAATAATGAGGATGCAGATAAGAAACATATAACAAGAGCTTGTTTTTCCTACTTTATACTTAAAAATGATTATTAAAATCGATCTGATTTCTATCAGTGAGGGCACAGGTGTGTCTGACTTTCAGAGACCAAGAAGCACAAGTTTTCCCTAAAAGGATACAAACCAAATATATATCACATATGTATTTTTTTTAAATGTAGATTTCCCTAGACTTGCTGATTCAGTAAACTCAGCACGTGATCAAGGATTCTTCATTTTTCAGAAGCTGACCATGTCACTCTTCTTATATCTAAAATTTGATAACTATTGTAGCACCAAGTTCAGGATGTTACTAGATATTCTTGTATATCTTAAAGGAATTCTGAGACAGTTCAGGGCACTCCACATTTATCCAAGCATTTAGTACAGCAGTCACAAATGCAAGAGCCTGGAGAGGCCAGTATTTAAAATAGGGATGGGGAGAAATGAAGCTATTCCCAACAAAAGTGAGTCTTCCCATTTGGTCTAAAGGCAATGGCTGCTACTCACTTTCACTTGATTACTCTCTTGCAAGAATACACACCACCTTGCCAGATATTCTGATTTTTCTCTTTTTTTAAATGTAGTGTAGATCCTGATATTTATGTGAAACAACCTAATTTTTAAATGTTGACAACCAATTCAAAATATTTTATTTTTTTAAAGATTTTATTTATTTATTTGAGAGAGTGAGTGAGAGAGAGAGCATAAGCCAAGGGAGAGAAAGAGGGAGAAACAGGCTTTTTGCTCAGGGGGCTGTATGTGGGGCTCAATCCTAGGACCCTGGATTATATATCCTGAGCCAAAGGCAGACACTCAACTGACTAAGCCTCCCAGGTGCTCCTCAAAATATTTTAAATGTTCAATCAGCCACTATGTAGTCAAGCAAAACATGTATGGACAGGTTCCAATTCAAGGACAATCAATTTGGAACATCTGATCTTGGTAAGCTGTCTGAAAAAATATTATAGTATACTCTACCACATACATAATTTTACCTCCACCTATTGTTTATATACACACACAGATACACCTATAACATCAAAGCTAGGTATAGATATTTTGAAAGAGATAAACATACAGTAATGGACCTACCTACAAATAAATTACAGTCTAAACAACAAGTAAGACTTATGCTCTGTGCAATGACTAAATCAACCAAGATTTTTAGAGAAGAGGGTGGTCAGCATGGGTTGCAAAGATTACAGAGGGTTTCCTAGAGAAGGCAGTATTTAAATTGGACCATGAAAGGTAATTGAGCTTTTTTTTTAAAAAAACGATTTTAAATAACTTTAAGACTATAAAACTCCTTTCTTTAAGGAGTTAAAATTTTTATTAGGCTAGTTAATACATACATAATACATAGTGACATAGTCATTTAAAAATTTTAGGGGGTGGGGATGGACAAAATGGGTGAAGGGCAGTGGGAGATACAGGCTTCCAGTTATGGAATGAATAAATCATGAGAATAAAAGATATTTCATAGAGAGTGTAGTCAATGGTATTGCAATAGTATTATATGGTGACAGATGGTAGCTACACTTGTGAGCTGTTGAATTACTATGCCATATAACTGAAACTAATGTAACATTGTGTGTCAGTTATACTCAGATAAAAAATAAATAAATCTATTAAAAAATCAAGAAAGTGAGAATAAGGATAAAGTGAAGCCCAATAATTGAGGATAGAAAGAAGGAAGGAAGGAAGGAAGGAAGGAAGGAAGGAAGGAAGGAAGGAAGGAAGGAAGGAAGGAAAAAGGAAAGGAAAGGAAGGAAGGGAGGGAGAGAGGGAAAGAAGGAACAGAGGGAAGGAGGGAAAGACAGAAGAAAGGAAGAAATTAATCCACCATGAGAAGGAGAAGTAAGAGAATTATCTATAAATATGTAAAGGGGTATGCGGCAAAGAAAGATTGACCAATTAATCCCATTAATGGGTACAGTTCAGAAAATTACGTGCTTAAGTGCAGTGGGGGAAATTTAGGTTAAATAATATGAAAGAATTTTATAGCTACAAGGACACTCAGGCCATGGATCATGCTATCAAGGGAATTAAGAGAGACACTCTTGGCTGGAAGACACTAATTTATTATGGGTTGATTTAAGCATAATTAAAATCAACCCAGATACCAAACAAGGGATAGACTGTGTAACTTTTAAAAATAGCTTTATTACCTATGGACAGAGAGAGCAGCAAATGCGTAAATGTTCTACAAATTAATCACCCTTTAAAAAGCTCCCACTCATCATATCACTTCCTTGCAGAAATAACTTTAAATGACTTTACATAATCCATCCAAACTCCTAAATCAGATATTCCACATTCACAGTCTGGCTCTGTTCTACTGTTTCGGTCATTTTCCCCATGCCTTCTAGACACAGACCATTCACTCTCATTAGATTGATCTATTTCCTAAAGCTTGCAAGCCTATTGCCAGGCTTGAACCCTGTGTTCACTCAAACTCCAAAAACTTAAACCCTTCTCTTCACCAATCTCAACTCTTTCATCCATCAGAACCACGTTCCTCCTGAACCCTGGGTTCAAAGCTAGTAATTTCTTCTTCTCAGGACTTGATCAACAATCATTGCCTATCTCTTTCATATAGTATACACTAGTGACCTCTCTTGCATTGTTTTATATTTTTAATTTTAATTTTTTTTTTAAGAAGGCTCCATACCCAATGTGAGTCTTGAACTCACAATCATGAGATCAAGATCTGAAATCCAGTCTGACCCTCTACTGTCTGAACTACCCAGGTGCCCTGCATTGTTTTATTTTATTATCACAAAATGATTGAGTTAATGTCTTGGCTTCGCATCTAGACTGCCAAGTCTTTGTTGATGTCTGTCAGTACTTCAGCATACAGAGGGTTTTGCCCCAAGTACATTTTTGGTGGTTCATCAAATGGATTTACTGATTGACCTTCAAAACAATTTCAAAGCTTTATAGAATCTACCCTAATTCTGGGATGCCTGAGTGGCTCAGTGGTTGAGCTGCCTTTGGTTCAGGTCATGATCCCCGGGGTCCTGGGATAGAGTCCCACATCAGGCTCCCCACAGTGAGCTTGCTTCTCCCTCTGCCTTTGTCTCTGTCTCTCTCTCTGTGTCTCTCATGAATAAATAAATAAAATCTTATTTTTTTAAAAGAATCTACCCTAATTCTAACAAGACTTCAAAAGAATCCTATAAAAAATATTTTAACATCCTCCAAAACTATGGCTATATTTTTTTCTCTTCTTCAGTTTCATAGATTAAATTAGAATGGATTTCCAAAGCAAAACATCGGCCTCTCAAAGTTACTGACATAATCTTGGTTCCTTCAGTGAGAAAGAAATTATTCCCTATCACTCCAACTTCAAAGCAATTACAGTAGAATTATCTTTCAAATTATAGCCACATGAATTTTGGAGGCTGATGAAAAGGCTCAGCCCAGGAGACAGGTTTGGGATCTGCAAAATACTCCTTAGTTTCTGCTCTTTTGAAGAAGAGAATAGCATTTTAGGCAATAGCAGTGAGGACACAACTGATCAACCAGGAAGCTTTCTTCACGTTGGTTGGTTGTTCTTCTGCTTTTAGTTTCAAGCCCTACCTGGGCCTTGGTGCTCTCAGCTCTATCTATGTCTTTGCTCCCTTGTTTCATACATGTCAGTACTTGTACCTCCTGTTAATTTTCCTGGCTGCCCAAGACAATAATCTGAAAGAGAAACCAGAGAACTAGGGGGAAAAGTAATGGCACAAGAAAATCTCTGGCAGATACTGCCACCTACAGGGGTTACATGGGCACCATGCTTAAGATCATTCCCACTGTAATTTCATGAAAGTGGAATCTCATTTATCACAATGAGGCATGTCTGAACTACATGGACAGGGAAGAAGCCAACCTTATCAAGTCACACCCTTTGATTTGGAGTATGGAATGATTATGAGTGTGTGTGTGTGTATATATATAAAATATATGTGTGTGTGTATATTTATATGTAAAACAGGAGATTTATTCATTAAATTGGGCTAGTAGAAAATGAATAGGGCTTTAAGAAAGAAGATTAAAAGACAGAGGGACTAATATCAGATGGTTAGCCCATAGATAATTTCTGTTGTTAAAAGAGATCTTTTAAAAATAGTACAAGTCACATACCCCTTTTGGTTCAACTATGCTATTGAAAACTTTATGAAACACCATATCCAATATGGTAGGATACAGTTCTAAAGTTCAGTTGTCTAGGGGTTGAGGGCTTTTTCCTGCAATATCCTAAGCTTAACATTGTAGATTAATTATTTGTGATAAAACTCCTTAAAATGGATTATGGAGACCTTGCTTTCTTAAATTTGGGATGCTTGATATTTACTTGCTAATTTAATATCATCATTATGAATGTATGCTATTGAGTTGGAGAATTAAAAAAAAGTATAAAATAATATATTTTGAATATATGTTATACAATAAACCTTCAAACCATGATTTAAAAAAAAAAAACTTTATTTAGGGGTGCCTGGGTAGTTTAGGCAGTTAAACATCCAGCTCTTAATTTCAGCTCAGATCATGGTCTGAAGTTGTGAGATTGAGCACCATGTCAGGCTCAATCTTAAGATTCTCTTTCTCCCTCCCGCTCTGTCCCTTCATCTACCAAATAATAATAATAATAAAATAAATTTAAAAATAAAATGACTTTATTTGGAAATCATTTCAAACTTAAATAAAAGATGCAAAAAAAAAAAAACAAAAAAAAAAACAAAAAAAACCTCCACAAAGAATCCGATATTCTCTTTACCCAGATTCAGCTATTAACATTTTTCCTCACTTGTTTATTTTCTCTGTCTCCATTTCCCCTCACCCTCCACAAATGCACCCACAATTATTTTCTCCTAGTCACTCGATGGTGTATTTGTGAAGGGACAGACCGGGAGGGAGAAAGAGAATCTTAAGATTGAGCCTGACATGGTGCTCAATCTCACATCTTTAGACCATGATCTGAGCTGAAATTAAGAGCTGGATGTTTAACTGCCTAAACTACCCAGGCACCCCTAAATAAAATTATAATTGCATCTGGGATCTTCACAATTCATCCAAAAAGTAATAACCTCAATAGTAACTATGCATTTCCAAGTAGAGTCATCCTGGCACTTTACCCCTAAACATTTCAGTGTATGTTACCTTTTTTAAATATTTTTTTTATTGGAGTTTGATTTGCCAACATATAACATCCAGTGCTCATTCTGTCAAGTGCCCCCCCTCAGTGCCCGTCACCCAGTCACCCCATCCTCCCCCACCTCCTCTTCCACTACCCCTTGTTTGTTTCCCAGAGTTAGGAGTCTCTCATTTTCTGTCACCCTCTCTGATATTTCCCACTCATTTTCTCTCCTTTCCCCTATAATCCCTGTTTCCTGATAGAGATATTCTCTTACATCATCACCATAGAGTTACCAATATAGTACATTATTTGATCTAATCTCCCATCTCTGTCCCCATTTTGTCAAATGATCCAGAAATGGTTTTCATATCATTTTCCCCCCTTCAGGACAAGATACAGTCTAGCAGAGCCATAATTTTTTAAAGTGCTTGAATCTGCCTTCTTGGGGGAGGGGAAAAAAGGGATTTCTTTCTTCTTTAGCTGCTTAGTGGTTCCGCTGTCACCACTGCAGTCAAAATGCCTGACTGTGGGCTGCACTTATTCACTCCCTTATCCGCTACTGCCTCTAACACATCTTGAAGTCAGAAACAAGATAATAAAATATTTTTGATTTATGAATGGGCTAAGATTAAATACCCAATATATGAGAGATTGAAGACCTTTTCTATGACTAGAGGGCAGGTAATTTTTGGATGTATATCTGACAGCTCAGGGGAATTTCTGTTTACTTCTTAGTAAGTTAACTCTGGTGCTGTGGATAGGTGAGATCTTACTTTATATGCTCATAATAGAATTCTGTCAATGGGCTAGGGATCAGAAATAGCCTGATAGACTAAATTTATCACTCTCCCAGAATTGGTAAATACTTTTTAGAATGTTGGAGAGAACAGTGTCATTAAAAAACATACACACACAATTATGAGCGGCACCTGAGCGGCTCAGTCGGTTAAGCATCTGACTCTTGGTTTTGGCTCAGGTCATGGTCTCACGGGTCATGAGATTGAGCCCTGCATTGGGCTCCGCACTCAGCAGAAAGTCTGCTTAAAGATTCTCTCCCTCTGCCCCTCCCCTTACTCATGCTGTCTCTTTCTCAAATAAATAAGTAAATCTTAAAAAATTGTGAAATTAATGATCTATAAGCACTAGGTAGAGCAATCTATGTGTACATAAGAGGACAGAGGGAAGATTAAAATTGCATCTGTGATCTTCACAATTCATCTAAAAAGTAATAACCTCAATAGTAACTATGCATTTCCAAGTAGATATTTTGAACTCTTAAAACAATTTAGAAAAAATATTGTAAAATTTGTATTGAGAAAATACTCCAGACATATTAAGTCTAATATTCTGGAGTACTTCACCACATTATACTAATTTCCTCAAAGGAAAAAAAAATTACAATCAGGTTTTTGTGTTTGTTTTATATTCATCTAATGCTTGGGTAGTCCATTGCAAAGATGAAATTTTCAATGATTATTGAGTGGATTCAAAAGTGCCATAGGATCAAATCAGGAGGGCTATGCAAGGACAATAAGGAAAACTCCAATAGCCCCGAACACAAATGACCAAAACTTGCATTATCTGATTTTTTCCTAACCTCTACTATTATTTAAAAAAATTAAAATTATCATAAAGTTGAATAGAAATATATTCCAATGCAATTATATGATAAGTACACATTTAGTCTACTTTCCTACAGTTTAGCATCATTGTAATAGCAGTCACAGAATAGAACTATAGGTCCTACGGTGCCCTAAATCAGCAAAACAATGTGAAAATGTTGGCTAGGATAATAAATACAAACAAACTGATGTAGTTTTATATAGTAAGTTCCACCAATGCAAATATTTTTAGTGTTCCTCTTAATCCTTAGTTAAATAACACAGCATTTTTTAAAAATCAGATTCCATTGTACCATAATCTTTTGGATGAGATTTCATAATGGCAAATACCAAATAGAGTATGCCCTAAAAGTGAAATAGATCCTAGATTATTACAAGAGGAAAATGTGTTCCAGATCATGTTAACAGAGGAAAAAAAAAATCCCCTGGGCAAGTAAATTAGACAGGTTATCTGCTAATATAAGTTTATCCTGTGTGGTTTTGAATGGTATTTCTCAGAATTCTGTATGCCCAATCATTACCCTCCACAGGTAGGATTTCGTTTCCCAGAGCTCATTTGATCATAGAACACTTGTTCTTGGGGAGATTACATTTACCAAAGCTAGTGTGTTTTGGATGACAGGGAGAGAAAGCTGCTCTAACGTAAAAATGGGTCATTTCCCGTCCCCAAATCATTATATATACTAATCACACCTGGAGCCCAATCCTTACAATGCCATTACTAATACCATTAATAGAATTCTAGGTAGAAACCGCAAGGGATACCCCAAGGAGATAACAGAAAGGGTATCCATTAAGATGAAATTCATTAAATTTGTAAAAGTCTTACCATGTTAGCATTGTCCCACATTATGATAACTTTTCAATTATTATATGAAAACTCAATTTAACCTAAATCTGAAAAGAAAAAGTACTACTTACAATAAAAACAAAAAAAAAAAATTCCCCCCACTCAGCTAGCAGTTACATTCGTGTTGGAAAGATAACCAGTCAGCAAAATATGTAAGGTGTGCTAAATGGAATAAGGCTCTTACTATGGTAATCATACCTATGATTATTAGCTATAGCATAGCTATTATTATTAATTATATATCTAATACATAGATATTAATGACATAAATAATCATGATTATTATACAATTGAGGTTATGCATTGTTATACAATTATACATTGAGTTTGATGGTTTCTAGCAACAGAGTCAGCCTTTACAGAAACTTCCTATTTCTTTTGATAAAACATCACTGACCTACACTGCAAACTGTTTCCCATACACTCTTATGAAATTTAATATTTTGTTTATTTGGCTTTTTGGCGATTAGTCTTAGAATGCAAATACCAAAGACAAAGAGGCACAATGTCTTGAAAGAAAGAGAAAGAGAAAGAGGAAGAGAGAGAGAGAGAGAGAGAGAGAGAGAGAGAGAAGAAAGAAAGAAAGAAAGAAAGAAAGAAAGAAAGAAAGAAAGAAAGAAAGAAAGAAAGAAAAACAGACTGAATGGGATTTTTTTATCTTGAATCAAGCCGTGTTTATTCATCAAGGAGGAAACTGCAGATAATCAATAGATATTTTTCACCTACATAATTTTGATGAGAGCCAGCCATCTCTACTGAATTCCCTCCACTATCTAGGTGTTTGAAATCTGGCCTTATTTTCATGTAAACATTTGGGAAACGGAGGGAATCTTTGATTTTAATTCCTCTTAATAATCTTCAAGTAACAAAAGATGTAATTTTCAGTAACAAAATATATCTATTTTCCGTTGGATGGATGGAAGGAGTAGATACTATGTTCCTGAAGAATAAAAGTATCTAAGTCATTCAGGAGAGAGAATTACATTCAGAAAATAAAATCAAAGGGAAGAAGTGTTTACTAAAGAAACTTTGAAATCCAGGACTAGATCTGGTCCCTTTGAAAATACAACAATATCCTTTTAAAAATATCTTCCTTTTTGACAACTTTTAATTTAATGTTACAAGTCCGAGATCTGGTTTAAATTGGAAGTACCTTCAATTTGCCAAAGGTTCAGCTTTCAACTTGTGTAATAGTGTTATGTCACTTAAAAAAAGATGCATTGCAGAGAGCAGAGATGTTCTGCAGGACAAGGTATATGGGGGAAAAAAGCAGTTTACACAATCAAGTGAACACAGTATTTTCCTGTAAAATTAAAAGTGAGTGGGAAGAATTACATCTGTTGGGTTATATACAGTATGCTAAACAGTTTAAGAGAGTAAATCACCCATTCCATTATAATTTTCTAAATGATTACTTTGCTGCTACCAAAGTTGCTGTGAAAATAAAAGAGAAGAGATCTGGTCAAAGAACAGTGAGAATTTCTGTTAAGACATAAAATATGGGGGATCCCTGGGTGGCGCAGCGGTTTGGCGCCTGCCTTTGGCCCAGGGCGCGATCCTGGAGACCAGGGATCGAATCCCACGTCGGGCTCCCGGTGCATGGAGCCTGCTTCTCCCTCTGTCTGTGTCTCTGCCTCATTCTCTCTCTCTCTCTATGACTATCACAAATAAATAAAAATTAAAAAAAAAAATAAAAAAAAAACATAAAATATGAGCAGATGAATGCCCACCTGTGGGACAGAAGTATTATTTCTTTTCTGATTAGTATTATATTAAAGCTTTCTGAGTCCTCATTCTGTATTATACATTGTTTTGATCAATTATTTTTCTCATATATTCTTCACTTTATTCCATTTCTTTGCATCATGAATCCGATATAACAGATTCTTTGTCATCCCTTATAATCTTCACACTTCCTTTTCTTGACTTTTCTTTCCTCTACTGAGACTTCATCCAATAGTCTGTATGAGTCTTTCATTTTTCTGCCAATAAACTTATCTCGAGAATCTTTCTCGAAAAATGTCATAATCTCCAAAATACAATTTTTTTCTCTGACTTATTGAAATGTTCAGACATTTTAACATTAAACACATAACACTTTCCTCTAACATTACACTTTAGAATTATTATCATATCTGACTTTTAAACAAAGTAATTTCATTTGATTCTGCCTCGGGATATTTGGTAGAGTGATATATTGTTAATTTAAACAAATGAAACAAAAAAAATAAAAAATAAAAAAAAATAAACAAATGAAACAAATCAGTGGTAAAAGGCAAATTTATCTCTGATAACTCTTGGAAAAAGTTTGTGAGTGTAAAAACCGGAATACACTTCAAAAAATACACAAGATATGCTGAACTCAAGTCATCAATGTAGAAATACTTCCACAAACTTAAATTCAGTTTCTTAAGGGAAGGGGCAGCAGCTCCCAGAGCTGAAACTACATTTATGCAATCACTCCATAAATCCCTCAACACAACCACATGGCCTCCCATCACTCTACAGACAAATCCCAAATGGCATGCTGAATGTTCTCCTTTGGTGAGTTATTTTACCCTTCAGGGCTATTCTTAATGTCAAGCACATAGCACAAGGCTGGACACATTTAAGTAATGAGTGAATGAATACATTAGTGAATGAAAGAATGTGAAAAAGGAATCTAATTTTGTTATGCATATGAACCTAAATCTTAAGAGTGACAGGATTTCAAGTAAAAGTAGCTGATTATTCCTTGTTTTTTAATTTTGTTGCTTTGCATTTAAGATAAAAAAGAAAGATTGAAATAAAGCTTTTATAATTAGGCTAAAAGCCAACACACAGAAACCAAGTTCTCTTTCAATAACCCTCCTTTGCTGATTGATGCATGTTCTAAAACCCTATCCCACCTGAAATTCTTATGTTTGTGCTTTTCACCCATTGAAATTTGATATCCTCATGCTAAGTCAGTCTTCTGGGCAACCTTTTCCCAACTTTTGAATTTATTCTTCTTTTGAATGTATTTAGCATTTATCTTCTCTACCACTCACTCATTTTTACTTACCAGTTTATGTTGTGAACTTTTAAAATATGTTGAGTTCTTACATAAAAAATGTCCTAGGGAAAAAAAAAATGTTAGTTTTTTCTCATTCTGTTTGCCCTATGACATTCAGTACAGATGCTCTGTTTGGTGGGTACTCTATAAATACTCACTAGATATTTCAGATGAATGATAAAGCCCCCTCTCACATCTGGGATCTCTGGAAGGTTGAAGTTTCAGCAAGCACTGCAGTTATTCAAATTTCTACTTATCAAAAATGCAATAATTGCACACAGCTAGGAGGAAACTAGAGGAATGATGTATTCTTTCAAGGAAGTGCCATAGAATATTCCCACGAAAAGCTGATTGCAAACACCTAGAGGACAAGGCACATGCCTTATTTTTATCTGTATCCTCCTCAGCACCCACCCACAAGGCTTTGCAAACAATATTATAAAAATATTAAAAATAAAATTATAAACAAATTGTTTATTAAACAAATAAATGAGTAAACATTGAAAACAAAAGGATTAATCAAATCCTA
Source organism: Canis lupus baileyi (assembly GCF_048164855.1). Classification (NCBI taxonomy): domain Eukaryota; kingdom Metazoa; phylum Chordata; class Mammalia; order Carnivora; family Canidae; genus Canis; species Canis lupus. The sequence continues at coordinate 54,514,590 of NC_132848.1, forward strand.
TAATGAATAGTAGATGTCCTCTAGCCACACTTACACCAGGTACAGAGCTAGTAAAGTACAGGCATCCAGATAACTTTTTTTTTTTTTTTTTTTTTTTTAATACTTCATTTTAGAGAGAGAGAGTGAGCAAGTGAGAGAAAGAGAAAGAATGAGAGAGAGCATCAGTGGCAGGGAGGGAGAGAGGGAGAAGCAGACTCCCTGCTGAGATCATGCCCTGAGCAGAAGGCAGAGGCTTAACTCACCCAGTTGCCCCCAGGTAACTTTTCTTAAGATTTCTCAGTAACTAAAAGTCCAGGTAACTGTATTTGAAAATAAACTATTTTAGTACCCTATATATGTAGGGTCTACTTGCATCCCTAGTACAAAAGAGAGCAAAAATGGCAACTGAATAACAGATGGTATATCTGGAGAAGAGGTGACTCTTTGAGCTGTGAGTAAAACTAATACTTCTCAATGACTTGGTTGCAATATGAATTTACATTTGGCAAAAATAAAATTCTAACCGACATTATCAACATCATTTTAGTCAAACTAAATTCAGAATTCATCCACTGTACTTGCCATTCTGTCTCATTAACTTCTGTTATGTATGACTACATTCATTCATTAACCCACTTGCAAAATTAGGGGAAAGCCATTCTTTTGGCTTTACCATAGTTCAGACAAGTTTTTACCATAAACAAACAAACAACAACAAACACACTAATTACAGGATTTTTTCTTTCAGAAAGAGCAAATACAAACTAGTTTAAGTGGGGATCCCATGGTATTTTTTAAAGCACTGGAAGTCTTCAGAATTCATTATTGAAGGCTGTTAGGCTGATGTATGCATGCTGCTTGTCTTCTGTAAAAGAAATCCTAGCTTACAGTCTTGGATGTGAAATGGATGTGAAATGGATCTTGGGATGAAGTGGGACATTTAGGAGTCAAAACTACTGCCAACTATGTAGATTTCTACAGGTTCTCCCATCTTGTAACATGGGAGGATGGTGTTTTTTGACATGATATGCTTCTATTCTTAATATATTTTCACAAGCAGATGCATGTTTAAAGAATAAAAGTAGCATGGATAAGAATCTGACACCTGTGAGTACTAAGCTAACATTTAAAAGAAGTGTAAAAATCATTTGGAACCTAGACATTTACAGAGATTGTTAGGGAAATAATAGCATGTGTTCCAGAGGCAGATAGCTCCACCACTTATTGACTACATGACCCAGTATGTTACTTACACTGTGTGTCAGTTTCTTCATTAATAAGTACAAAGCTCATTGGGTCGATTTGAGTAAGTTTTTTATTCAAGCAGAGCGCTTGCTACATTACTCAATAAATGTTTGCTTTAATTAGTATGATTACACAGGTACATGAAGGACAAGAAAATAAAGTCCAGTTTCTCCAATAGATAAATCGCTCATGTAGTCATTCTCATCACCATTTGGTTGAGTTCAGTTGTTTTTATTGTCCTGCATACATGTCCAGTACTAGACATGCACCTGCATATCCAGAGGGCCAATCAGCTTTTGGAAAGGTTCCAAGCATTGGGATATTCCTCTCTTTCTCTTTGGCTTTTACGTAATTGAGAGTTGCAATCAAAAAGTGTCCTTGTTACTAATATTCAAAGGACAGAAAGACAAAAAGTTTAATCAGATTCTTGGTAGCAAAGTGCTGTCATCTGGTATGAGTAAATATCTGCCATTTTATTTTATTTTATTTTATTTTATTTTATTTTATTATTTTATTTTATTTTATTTTATTTTAATTATTTTAATATTTTATTTTATTATTTTATTTTATTTTATTTTATTTTATTTTATTTTATTTTATTTTATTTTATTTTATTTTTTGGGGGGAGATTTTATTTATTTATTCATGAGAGACACAGAGAGAGAGAAAGAGGCAGGGACAGAGGCAGAGGGAGAAGCAGGCTCCATGCAGGGAACCTGACATGGGGACTCAATCCTGTGTCTCCAGGATCAGGCCCTGGGCTGAAGGCGGTGCTAAACCGCTGAGCCACCCGGGCTGCCCAATATCTGCCATTTTAAAGCCTGCCCTATACTGTCTGAGAATTCACCTGAGTCCTGAGGAATGTAGTAGATCTGATTCATAGAGAACATTGACCCAGAAAAAGTACATACTAACAATATCAACCTTTCTCTTGGTATGGGTATGCCAAAGGAGGGTTTAAATATACAGTGTGTATAATCATCTTTAAGTGGAAAGTTTGTTTTCCAAGTTCATATTATGAGTATGTTTTCCCTGATAGCACAACTTTAAGTCATGAAAAATAAGGGTTTTTAAAGCAATGCACGGCTTTTGCCTGAAAATAATAGATCAAAAAAGTGGCACTCTTAGCAGAATTCTTTTTACTATTCCTGGCCTATCAAAGACATTGTCCATGTCTTTTTGATAAAACCTTACTTTTGCACTCCAACTTTCTCCTTGCCCCACTAGCTCTTCCACTTAACAATAAGTTATTTGGGCATCTTTTTAAAAATCTTTATATATACAGCTTTTAGCTCAGTGCAAAGCACACAGTAAACATTCTAACATGTTGAGTGTTGATAGGATTCTGTACATTTACCTCTGGTGACTAAGAAGCTTGAAAAAAATGTCCATAGTCTTGCCTCAAGAAAAAAAAAATTAGCTTCCTGAGCCCAGTCCTTTTACATTATCACTTGTAAGGACTCTTCAAGTCAATTAGCCACACCATTTGACCTACCACCTTCACACTGTAACATGCTTATTAGTAAAAATACTGATAGCAAAAGGAAGTAGAGTTCCCTACACCCATCCATTGGGTTTAAGTTGGGTCTAAAAATGCTGTATTTTATATTTCTTTTTTTTTTAATTTTTTTTTTAAATTTTTATTTATTTATGATAGTTACAGAGAGAGAGAGAGGCAGAGACACAGGCAGAGGGAGAAGCAGGCTCCATGCACCGGGAGCCCGATGTGGGATTCGATCCCGGGTCTCCAGGATCACGCCCTGGGCCAAAGGCAGGCGCCAAACCGCTGCGCCACCCAGGGATCCCCGTATTTTATATTTCTTAATATTTTTGTCTTCTGTTGATGAATTCTTCTGCTACTTTTTGGTAACACTGATAGATAATTCTCGAAGTAGTTTAAATTCCCTTTAAAGAAATCATTCTTGATCACTTTGAGAAGAAGTGAGCTTTGCTCAAACTACAATTCAGTGAGCTGACCTTGAGCTGATCATCTTGTATCACATCATTTATCAAAGAGACAAGCATAGCAATGGGTGCGTTCTGATGCACCATCTTCAAACATAAGTTCTATTACTTAATTCCTATTAAGGAGGTTTGAAAACCACTTGCAATAGACACTGCACTGTACTTTAAAAGACAAACACAGCCCACACTCCTGGAAAAAAATAGCCCACATTCTTGCCATTCTGTCTACATTTAGACATCATCAGAAATAGTGAAGGACATAACTAAAAAGTGCTAAAATTTCTATCCTGGAGGTTTAATTCTATTCATTCTCTCTATGAAATAAAGCTCACTAGTTTGTGCAAAGCTCTTACCTAATAATAATCCCATATTGAGCTAGTCAATGTTTTCCTGAAGAAGCAAAAATAGATTACTGCTAAATGTATCTACATGGATCTATATGTCCTTTTATACATCTTTACAGCTTCTGAAGTGTAGAACGATAGGAGGTATTGTAGGAGAATGATTCAGACATTAGGTGTTAGCAACCTATTTTTGTTTATTTCTATTCAGCACTACCTCTATTTTTCCGGGATTACTAAAACAGCCCTTCATTTCTCCTGGGACCTATTCCTCCCCAGTCTTTACATATAAATAACCTATATGGATTGTCACATGCTAATGTTACAGTCTCTCTTTGGTCAGAGTCGATAGATCCAGAAATGCACCCGAATTGCACTAGTCACAGTACTGTATCTCTGTAAACACAATGGATTGGTCCACAGGTGGAAATCTCACCTAGCTTTTTCAACCTAAAACCAACTATCTATTCCCACACCCATCCAGGGATATTCAGGCTTCAGATATTGCCCCAGAAAACTTAGGTAAAATTTCCACAGGGGGTTAAAGATTAAAGCAACAAAACTTGGGAGCTATCTGAAGCCAAGTTTTTTAACACAAGGAAAAATGCATTCTGCAGTGAAGTAGAATGAAGCTGACAACCAAGAGAGTCAGAGAGGAAACCAGATTGATTCCTGACAGTGCCTGAATCCCTAGGGCTGGACGGTAACATTCTTCCTCCCTCAGCTTTGTTATTCAAGGCTTCCTCCCTTTCTAGGAGCCAATAAATCTCCCTCTTGGTTTGAATGGTTCAGGCTGCCTTTGTGACAGTTACAACCAAAATAGCTCTAACTCATATTCACTTATTGCACACTAAAATGCACAGTCAAAAAGACAGCAACATTTCAGACTCTTCTAAAAAAAAATCAATGAAAATGACAGAGATTTATTAAGGGAACAAGTCACTAAATACTCTCTAATTGAAAATGTAATCCTATTTTTGGTAGTAAATAAAACATTCAGGGAAAATGCCTCCAGCATTCCGGGTTTCTAGAGTAGCATGGAGAGAGTCCAACAAGCAATTCTTTGGGAGTGCACTCATCTCCTCTTTCTTATGGGGATTTCATATTCAAATACAAGCTCCTTCATCCCAACTTATAAAACCTACTACCTATGGGCTACTAAGAAAAGGAAGGATTAATTTTTTGTATTTTAATTAAAATTAATTAATTAAAATAAATTTATACATGTTGACATTAAGAGTGTTACTCTCATACACTGCTTCTAGGAGTACAAACTGATTTGCTAGAAAGTGATCAGATCCTTCTGTCGAACAATGAACAACACATGTCTAAACATCAAGATTTAACATTCTCCTTGATCCTGCCTTTTTTTCCCTCTTGGAATTTATCTTAATGAAGAAATAATGCATATATGGAATATTTTATCTAAAAAGATGATAGCCATCTTTTTTCCTTAAAAACTGAAAATGAAACCTTTTTGTCTATAGATAGGGGATGGATTAAATAAGCATGGCATATTCATATATTGTAAGTATTTGCAACTAATAAAAATGATGACAAATATTTTCAAAGTACACTGAGTGAAAATTGTTACAACATAATAGTATAACAAATTTCTGTTGTGTTAAAGAAAAAAAAATAATACAGATGCAAACAAACATCTAGAACTATAGACATCAATATTTTAGCATCTGTCTCTTCCTGGATAGTGGGATTATGGTGATTTTTAATTTGGTTCATTGTGTTTATGTTCTATAAAATTCCTACAATGAATGTGTATTACTTTTGGAATCAGGAAAAAATTATTAGATGTTAATTTGAAAGCTAAAATTCAAAAACTGAAAACTCATATAATGTAATTAAATTAGTTGTGGAGATACCTTGGAAACACCAAATAAAGGGATCTTTCACTGGATAGTCACTCCAAGGTTATTTCTTTCCAGAGATCCTTGTTAAACAAACAGAATGGCAGATAATGCAGTATGTGAGAAATGGCAAAGGGCTCTGTTCCAAAGCGCCTGAGTTTTAACTCCTGTTTTGCCATTTAATTGTTGAATGACTGAGCAATCGTTGATCTTGACTTCTCCAATTTTTTTCACCTGCAAAAAAAGAATACCAACGCCTCGTTCCCTTTAATCCCTGTCCTACTGTAATGTTCAAACTTATGCATAAATATGGATATAACTTATTACTATAGAGTATTAACATAAGATAAAATAGTTATTAAAAATATGGAGAAAATTCAAAAACCAAATAAATCGCAAAATCCAGCCAACCAAAAAAAGAAAATCAGTAAAATGTAACATCTGCCACACTTTTTAATCCTTCTCTAGTTCTTCCCTTGAAATGAGAGTTTAAGAATATATAAGATAAATATCAGTCCCGCCTCTTTCTTAAAGCATCCCTGTTGAGTCATTTGGAAATGAACCATGAAAGTATACTGCTACTGGTTTGAACTTCCTGTCACACATAGACCCGTGTGCAATTCACAAACCATTAACACTGCTACAGGGAAATATCCTTTTTGTTTACTCTTAATTGCCACACATGTGCTAAGACAACAAAAATAGCTAATATTTTCATGGAATGCCTGTTATGTTCAGAGGCTCTGCTAAGTACTCTGTGTGTGTCATCTCTGGTGAGCCTCGTGACAATATTAATCAGCAGGAATTACTAAATAGCCAAGTCAAGGACACGGCTGTTCAGAGACAGGGCAGGGATTAAAGCCTATGTGCTTGGTATGCCTGGGTGGCCCAGCGGTTGAGCGTCTGCCTTCAGCTCAGAGCATGATCCTGGAGTCCCAGGATCGAGTCCCACATCGGGCTCTCTGCATGGAACCTGCTTCTCCCTCTGCCTGTGTCTCTTCCTTCTCTCTGTGTCTCTCATGAATAGATAAATAAAATATTTTTTAAAAAAATAAAGCCCATGTGCTTAACCATGGCATTAAAAAGGTTTTTGTCATGTGGTATGAATGGATATTGGGACAGATAAGATATAGGTTCTGATTCTAAGAATACTAACATTTAGTGGTGGGGGAAGACATGCATGCATTCCTAAATAAAATCAACTTGAGTTAATTTCCACATGGATTTCCCTCTAAGAGGAGTTGGTATTGTACCTGTGTCTTGAAATTAATCTTTTAAACTCTTTCAGAGAAAATGGCATGTGCAAAGATATAATGTAAAACAGAGATGAGTATAGGTTTTCATAATATTTACATATTATATGGATATATATATATATGATACATAATATTTCAGGTAATATACTTTTTTAAATTTTTTAAAAGATTTTATTTATTTATTCATGAGAGACAGAGAAAGAGAGAGAGAGAGGCAGAGACACAGGCAGAGGGAGAAGCAGGCTCCACGCAGGGAACCTGACGTGGGTCTCAATCCCCAGTCACCAGGATCGCACCCTGGGCTGAAGACGGCGCTAAACTGCTGGGCCTTGGGCTGCCCTCAGGTAATATACTTCTTGGGGGCAGTTCAACATTATAGAATAACTTTTACAAAATAAAAACTCAGATACACTTATTGAATAAATGCTTGGAGCTGCATTTTCAAAAATATTTGAATCAAGGTGTATACAGAGTAGATTTGGGCATGGGGTGGGAGAAGCAGGGAAGACAGTGGAAGAACGGTACAAGAGTACAGTCCAGCAGCAGATATGAGAGACAGTAAGAATGGAAAGGAAAAAAAATGGATATTGGCATTGGAGTAGACAATACAAAGAAAATCAGCCAGGTTTTTAAGTTTGTAGTAGGGGAAAAAAACTAAATCCTCAAAGATATTTTCTACGACATCACCCTGAATTTCTGGGGAAAACATTATTGTCAGCAAGTGAAGTAAAGGGAGGAAGTTGTTTGGTGGGAAGATCTTCCAGACACGTTAAGGGTGAGGTGTTTTGTTGAGACGATGTTTTCACGATTGACTTAGGGGTGGAAATAAAAGTTAGCAGTCATCTTCAGACAGCGGATGGATGAGGCCGTGCTGGCAGTGGGTGAGATAATCAGGAAGGAGAATTACAGGAAAATAAATGAAGTTTCTGGATAAAGTCTAGATGGGTGGAGAAAGTCAAAATGGTAGGGGGAAATGAAAGGGTCACAGAATCTATTCTTTTTCTGTTACACCTTACTTATCATTTCTGAAAAGTTAGAGAGCATCCATACTTCTGGAACATTTGTCTTTCTACATTTCTATGCACCATTCTTCAAAGCCTAGCAGGATATGAAATGTAGTACAAAGTGCACAGCTAAATATTCTCCAGTTTTATTCCATTTAAGTTTAACACATTTCCTAGTTAAGCCATTCATCACTGTTTGCTGACATTCACAGATAGTGGATTTTCTCACATACATTTACTTCATAAAACATCGGAAGAAATTAAATTATGTTGGAGCAGGGTGATGTCTAGCACAATTGGAAGAGAAAGGGTTCTCAACACTATTATTCCAACGTTAATGTCCTGATCCTGATTTTTCTTACAGAGCAAGTGATTTACTTTGAAGTGTCTAACTGATGACTATAATTAAAAACTAAAGTTCTTTGGGAAGAAAACAAAGACCGTCTCTTCAGAAACCACAAAGCTGGAGGGTAAGGCTGTCGATTTGTTTTCATCACAGCTTGAAACATGCTATGTTACATGCTATGTTACATGATAGCATTTATGGCATCACTGGTGGAATGTCATTTGTTTTTCTTAAGATAGAAAAGATTAATGATTCCTTCACTACCACATATTTGTTCCCTTATTTATTACTATTATTTTTTAAGATTTTATTTATTCAAGAGAGACAGAGAGAGAGAGAGGCAGAGACACAGGCAGAGACATAGGCAGAGGGAGAAGCAGGCTCCCTGTGGGGAGCCCGATGTGGGACTCGATCCCAGATCCAGGGAATCACGCCCTGAGCCGAAGACAGACACTCAACCAGTGAGCCACCCAGGCGTCCCTGTTCCCTTATTTATTAAGGGACACAGTTTTCTGGCACTTGTAAAGAAATAACTGATTCTATAAAATATTATTATGAGTCCATAGTGATAGTGACGATTTTCTCATCAGGATGAGACAAAAACTGTGGAAGATGGGGACAGCCAAAGATCACCTACCATTCATCACATGCCAGGTAACTGCCTTCCTCGAAGTTCACTCAAGCAGAAAATGAACAGCTGCCAATGTTGATCAGAGAGATAGAGAATGCTGCTTCTAGGAATGAAAGTCTCTTGTTTCGTTTTTTTTTTTTTTTTTAAACTTAAAACAATATGCTATATACTTCTGCTGAAAAAGCAAGAGGGCCAGACTTGATAAGATCACAGTCATGGAACTGATGGGTTGCTTCTTGATGTGTTTACAGAATTTCACAATGATATAACCAACAGATGCTCAAAAGTAGCCTTAAAACCAACAAAGACAAACATTCTGTTTTCGATCTTTGGTGAATTATTTTGAAGTTTCAAAGCATATAGTTCAAAATGGAATTTCCCCAAGATAACAAGTTTCAGATCTTGGCTGTTTGGAGGATTATAAACTGTACCAACTTGCCATTATATCATTGGAAAATATCAAGGTATTTTTTGCCCCTCCATAAAACCAAAACTCCTCTCAAAACAGAGACTCATTTCAAAAGATCAACTCTTGTGCATGTCTCTTAGTAATCAGTGTGTGAAAAATATAGCTAATCCTAAAATAATTTGTCATTAAGACTCGAACTGCTAGAATGAAACTCTCAAGTGATACAGATAAAATGTATGCTGAGTAATTTATAGTTGAAGAAACTATTCAAGGATGTAGCCCCATCCTTCACTGGGGTCCTCTGCCTGCAAGAAAAAGACTAAGAAGGAAGAGATGCAAAAGAAGCAAAGAACCAGGGAAATCATCTTGGGAGAGAAGAAAAAGCAGTCCATTGCTATAAAATAGTGAGGACTTTTATTCTGTGACTGGTTATTGACACTAGAGATAGTTCAAAAATTATTCTGAGTAACCTGACCATGCTGTGGGGAAAAAAAAAAAAAAAAAAAAAAAGTTCTCCAGTGTGTAGGATTTGGACTCATTATTTTGTAGACAAATATTCTAAACATTTATAAAGAAAGAAACAGCATTGTTTTCATGACCATTGTAATCTGATAGGTGAGATAATATGCAGCATTTGTGACTTGATTGTGAAAATTCTGTATCAGACCTAACAATATGAAAAACCTATGGGTTTGGCTTCAATTCAAGCCAAACCTTTGTGGCTTTTTGATACCATGAAGCAATAAGGATGAAAGGGTGCAAAATTGAGTGTGATCAAGAGGTTCATGCTTTTTTGTACATGAGATTAGATACAGCTGCTGGTACTGATGAGATAATAACTAAAAGGGAAAAAAAAGTCTTTTTTGATATAAAATGTCAGACTAGCTATTTGTTACAAGAAATGTGGGCAAGTAAATATAATCATAAATAAATCCTAAAGAACTGTTCAAAAGGACTCAAGTGGAAAAAAGCATGTCCCCGAATGTTCTCAGTGATCCTGGTCAAACACTATCCAGAGAACTCGAGCTCAGATTTATGTTCTTTTTGGTGTTGTTCATGTACTGCAATAAGTCAGAAATTTTTAAGAAGACAAGAATTCTACAGAGTCCGTTATACTTTACAATATTAAATATAAAAGTGTGAGATTATTTATTGGGACTTTAAATATTAAAATTATGTGCACTATTTTTTAGAAAAGGTTTTCATTGAATAGTGGTCTACTATTACATGAAAAGTTGACTTAATGTTTGATTACAGATGGCATATGTTTTGATATCTGTAATTTTAGACATTAGGCTATTGGTCAGAAAAGTAATCCCTGTGGTAATGGCATTTCTGGTGGACAGTTAGATTTGACATGTCTCGTTTTCATTTTTAGACTTATTCTAGAAACATAATCTGTCATAATCTATCAAACACTGCCAGAACTGCCTGTAGTACTTCAGTGGTACTTCACAGCTAATGTCACCACCACCCACCATCCATCTGCATAATGAAGATCTAACTTTACAATGAATATTTGCATCTATTATCTTACTTCATCATCCCAATGGTCCTCTAAATTGGGTGGAGCAAGGATTATGAGCTAAATTCCACTAACGAGGAAACTGAGGTAATAATGAATTAGCGGCAAAATCTGCGCTAGAATTCAATTAGACATAATGTGTCACATTTCAATTTATATACCCATTCCAGTCATTTGGCTCCAAACTAATGCATGCTTCTACAAGGAGCAGCCTGGTTTTACCAGGGACTCCATCCAATGGCTGTATTTAAGCCACAGGTTTAAAATGTTGAGGATGCCAACTATATTACCACATATACCTGCAGGGTGAGGTACATTCTTACTCTTCTTTCTTAATATGATGCCTTAACAGCAAAGACAGAATAGAGGGAGTTTTGACAAGAAAATTACTTTTTCTTCTAGATCAAGACCAGTTCCTTCTGCTTGCAACCTGCTTCAATGGTCAGCAAAGTGTTATAGCATCTGGAATATCCGGTAAGTTTTGTATTTATCTGCTTTGACATCAGCAGTGTATTATAGAATATTCATTATGATGTCTATTTATCTTCCCACTAGACAATGAGTTCCTCAAAGGAAGAATTTTGCTTCCCTTGTCCTTTTTAGTGTCAGTCACCTAGGAGTTGCTCAGTAAAATTTGTGACTGAAGGAAGAAATGAATGACTTTAGGACTTCCTTATGCAAATCATTCTGCTGATTTAGTATATGATACACATGAATTTAGGAGAAAGAAAGAAAAATGTCTGAAGTCAGCCTGATAAAGGATTGTCTTGAAAATTAGTAAAAGATTAACTTACTTTTGCCATTTGATTTAAAAATCACCAGTCGTTAACCTGAATTAAAGAAATCAACTTTTTAATACAACTCAGCAACAAATTGGGTAACTTGACCAAAGTTGCACCCAAACTGCTCTTCATCCATTCAAACTGATTTTTATGTTTGATTTCATGAAACTGATCCATCACTCAGGGCAATAAACTACATAAGAACTAGGCACTGTTTTATATGGTGTTAAGGAGAAAACATTATTACTGGCACTTGTTTCAAATAAAATTGTTTTCTTTGGCAAGCTAACTCAAACCAGGAAAATGAATTTGTTGAAGCTCTTCATAAACCTTATATAAAGTTCACAATCTCCTAAATGTAAAACTCTGCTTATAAACATTGTCAGGGTAAAATTTCATCTTAAAACAGAGTGATTGCTTCTATTTCCTATGATGTTTACACAGCAACTTCTGCAGAATTACTCTAAGAAAGAAATAGAAAAGAAAATCAATAGCGACATTGCTATGAAATAACCTTTGTGGTAGGAACAGAACCAAAAGATTAAGATAAGACCATAAAAGTAAGAAATAATGAAAAAAGCACAAATCTCAACCCCATTAGAAACCCTGAAAATGATTTCATATGTATATTTCATAGACACAAATGGAACAGAGACATTTTGCTATTTCACGAAATCGTATACAAGTGATAATTAATACCATTCTGCTTCACTTTGTGGTATCTTCAGGCCTTAATCAGACATTATTTGGTGAAATATACTTTATAGCATAACTACAAATTTCTCATTTTCCCCATAAAATAATTTTTTAAATGATGTCCTTATTTCAAATATATATATATATATATATATATATATATATATATATATATATTTTAATTAAAAGCACACACACACACATAATCCCTTCCTGTTCTTTAAAAATGCCAGTCTGCTGGGATTCCTGGGTGGCTCAGCAATTGAGCATCTACCTTCGGCTCAGGGCATGATACCAGTCCAGGGATCTAGTTCTACACTGGGCTCCCTGGAGCCTGCTTCTCCCTCTGCCTGTGTCTCTGCCTCTCTCTGTGTCTCTCATGAATAAATAAAATCTTTTAAAAAACGTGCCAGTCTGCTAAATACATAAGTAATCATGGCTGCATTTACTATTTGTAGGCAAAATCTTTCTATGTAATTGTGCAGTAGGTAGTATCCCAAGTAATTTGGAAGTTTACACACTTTTCATATCCTTTTTTTTAGTCTAGAAGGTCTTTAAAACAGCATGGTTGAAGGCAACTTCTTTAAGAGTCACTTAGTATTAACAATAATGTCCAGTCAATATTAGAATAAAATAACCTTCCTTCTATTAGATTGCCCATGAGTAACAGTGGAATGCCCCCATTCAAATCTGGGGACCTTTGCTAACTGGTAAATGAGTCAAAAGCAGAAACAAATAGATCGGCTTGAGTATCTGAAGATTACATGGGCTTTCTGTTTGCTTTGGCAAACATGTCTTACTTTTGAGCCTTGGTGGCCAACTTGCCTCTGTCTCTGTGTCACAATCTGCTTTAAGTCTTAAAGAATTTTCTTACAGGTTATTTTATAGTCAAGAATTGACACATGCTATCACCTTTTCTTGGTAAACATTCCTCCAAAATTCTCTCCTCTGGTGGAAATCTCATACAAAGAGAAATTGGTCATTATTCTGAATGTAAAAAGTACAATAATTATTTACTTCCTTTTGATATGTGACAACCAGAAACACATGTTTTGGTCTATTCTTGATGTTATTAATTTAGAAATGTTCATACTAGCACTGTTCAAATATCAGACAACATATGGACTGTCAAGGCTGAACCAAGTTCATAAGTAGGATGGCAACGTGGGGACATTTACATTTAATCTCATTGCAACTATCACTCTGAGTCAGACATTGACTAGACATTGCATAGACATTGAAGGAGAAATCATTACTTGGCATTTGTAAAAAGGTTTATTTATTTTAGAAAGAGAGAGAGCACATGTGTATTGGGGGTAAGGGCAGAGGGAGAGGGAGAGAGTTTTAAGCAGACTCCTTGCTGAGAGCAAGCCAACCTGGAGCTTGATCTTACTATCCTGAGATCACAACCTGAGCCAAATCCAAGAGTTGGATGCTTTACCAACTGCACCACCCAGGCACCCCATTACTTGGCTTTTTGAAAGCAAATCAGTCTTGTCCAATCTCATGGTTTTCCTTTCCCTCTGTTAGGACATACTAATTTACACTGTACATTAGTTTTAAAACATGTAATAGACCAACTTCACATTGTTTAGTAATTTTTGATTTACACTGCATTAACTTCATTATGACCAATATTGCTATATCACTCAATAATGCTGATATTTGTTATAATTACATAAAATAAATTAGATATATTTAGTTAATTCTACTTAAGAATTTAAATAAGTGAGAGCCATCTGGCACAACAATAAAAAGAAACTGTTTCAGTACAGGAGGAGCAAAGGCACCCTCTACTCCCCATGTTAACATGATTTCGCTTGATTGACAGAACTTGGAGAAAATCATTGTGTGGTCAGGATATCTGCTGTTTTACATAAGATCATAAAATTTTTTACTAGATTTGGTAGTGATAAAATAAAGACCAGGAAAAAACTGAGAGGTTGTTTTTGTTTGTTTTTTTTTTCCAATAGTTACTTAAAATGACACTATATAGTCCTTGATAGCCATTTCCAATAAGTGTGTATTGAGCACATACTATGAAGCCAGCCCTGAACTGAAGTATCAGATTATCAAATGATACGTTTCTTGTTGTCTTTGCCTCAGCAGCTTGAGTGTAACTATAAGGACCAAGAAGAAATAAACACTTCATATTCTACATAATATGGAGTCAGATCCCCTGCCAGATCTACAGTAGTCCCTACTCCCAGTAATCCCCTCCCAAATACACTTTTCTAATTTATATAAGATGATTTGAGGGATCCCTGGGTGGCGCAGTGGTTTAGCGCCTGCCTTTGGCCCGGGGCGCGATCCTGGAGACCCGGGATCGAGTCCCACGTCGGGCTCCCGGTGCATGGAGCCTGCTTCTCCCTCTGCCTGTGTCTCTGCCTCTCTCTCTCTCTGTGACTATCATAAATAAATAAAAAAAAAATAAAATAAAAAAATATATAAGATGATTTGAGAGTTAGGAAAGACACAAAGTGTCCCTAATGGAGAAAGTGGAGATTTTGTTCTCTGTTCCCCATCAAAGTACCCTACTACTTTGAGAGAGAAGTCTGAAGGAAACACTCATGGCAGCTGCCTAGATGGAAACATTGGCATGCCACTGCCACATGTCTGTACTTACTGCCATAGGAGTGAAGGAGAGCCAGCCAAAGAACTTGTTACTGAGTTTTTACACATGCCGCCTGTGGCTTACAGCTATATATGAAGACAGTGAGATGCCTGTTATTCACCTGGAGGTTTCTGGAGGCAGGAGGCTGGCTGGAACAGTCTATGTTTAAGATGACAGAATCTAAGAAATGAAGGACAAAGGGACTCACTGGTTCTTCTAATCTCTCTGAGGGTGCTGAAGAAGACCTCAGAGCCTAACTAGGCTTCATGCGGAGGAAGAAGAACTAGGAAATGGGGAAGACATGGGGTGGTCTACATAACGGTCAAAAAAAGAGACCCTCATGGGTTAGGGAGGGGCATAAGCTGTATACTGAAGGTACCAAGAGTAATAGCATGAGGTGTTTAAAAATCTCAGAATCACACATATCTAGGTTCAAGCCTCAATTATGACAGTAATTCTGAGACCTATGTCAATTCACTTAAAATCTGTGAGCCTCAGTTTCTTCCTCTGTAAAATGAGAATACTGAGCTCTACTTCATGGCGCTTTTGTAAATAATAAATTATACAGTGCTCTTAGAAATTATTTCTTTTAAAGATTTTATTTATTTATTCATGAGAGACAGAGAGGCAGAGACACAAGCAGAAGGAAAAGTAGGCTCCATGCAGGGAGCCCAATGTGGGACTGGATCCTGGAACTCCAGGATCAGGCCCTGGGCTGAAGGCAGGTGCTAAACTGCTGAGCCACCCAAGGATCCTCTTAGAAATGATTTTAAATGGTTATACTGTGCAAACACTGCTATTACTTAATTCACATATCACATTTATCTAATGCTATGCTGATGTCATCTAACCATATTTATATATTCTTAGGTCAGTTAGCATCTAGTAAAACTTTATGTCTTGCATGTTCCCTAGAGGTGCTGTACTCAACAGATTCCAAGTATGACCTGCAATGACCCTTGTATTTTACAACCCTTTCCCTTTGACAGTGGGTAGAACCTGTGAAGACAAAGATATACTATACCTATGACATATGGCAAAAGGGAGGTTAACTGGTGAGCCTCATCTAACTATAAGAGCCCTTGAAAAGTACAGAAGTCTTTTCAGATGGTGGGAGAAGTAAAAGTAGGAAAGATGCAAAGCATGAAGGTCTCGATGCATGTTTACTGCTTTAGAAATAGAAGGGGTCACTTGAGAACAGATGAGGATGGCCTCTAGAAAGAAACAGCAGGCCCTGCTAACAGCCATTATAAAACCTGGGACTTCAGGACTACAGATTCAAGAAACTGTATCCTACCAACCACCTGAATGAATTTGAAAAAGGGTTTTCCCCCAGAGCCTCCAGGTAAGAGCCCAACTCACTTGATGGCCTGAGTCTAGCCTTGTGAGGCCTAGAGTAGATAAAACACATGAGCCTGCCTGCATTTATGACCTACCAAATTGGGAGATAATAAAGGGGTGCCATTTTAAGTCATTAAATTTGTGGTAATCTACTGTGCAGCAAACAAAAACAAACACAAATGTTGGTGCCAGGAGTGGGGTACTACTCTACCAAATATCTAAGATATGGGAGAGGCCTCAGAATCATGCAGAAGGAAAAGTCAGAGAGCTACACAATGTGAGGAGAATTTGGCAGGCTGTTACTGGCTTGAAGATGGAGGGCGCCCCTAAGAGCTGAGAATGACTCCTCAGCTAAAAACCAGTAGGTAAACTGGAACCTTAGACTATAGCCACAAGAAACTAAATTATGTCAACAACCTGAAGGAACTCGGAAGCAGTTTCATCTGCAGAATCTCCAGATAAGAGCAGAGTCTAATTGACACTTTAATTTTAGCCATGTGACATAATAAGAGGAGAAGTAAATCAAGCCCACCCATTACTCCTCACCCACAGAAATGTGAGCTAATACATGGGTGTTATTTTAGGCTACAATCTTGTGGTAGTTGATTATGCAGCAGCAACAGAAAAAAAAAAAAGCCCAGATACTACAAACTACTTATTGAATGAATGCTATTTATTAAATAAAAGCCATTTATTGAATATCCATGAAGTGACAGATAAATAATGTCAGAAAGCATTTCATGTGAGATCGGGGTTGAAAATTCTCCCAAAGACTTTCGAATCTTGGATTGTTAGAATCTGAACAAGAAACTATCGGGGGGGGGGGGGGAAGAAACTATCAGAGGCTAACTGCAACCAGGATTAATTGGCAGACACATATAAGCACACTGAGTGATATTACAGTGCAATGAATTTTGTAAAAGCTACAAATAGGATGGAGGCTCAGCACCAAAATAATTTGGCTATTAACTGCCATAGTTTATTCATAGGCTGATAATAGGCAGATTACCTAAAATGCAGTACTATTTCTGTGGCATATGGTAAAGTCCCAGGCTACTGAGAAGAAGGGGTAGATCACTAGTTTACAATGACTTTATGGAGAAGGCAGGCTTGCCTTTAGTCATTAGTACTCAGTCAGTGTCTACACTGAGTACTAATGAGTAAGATAAAAGAATGTGGATAATGGGGGGCAGCTGGATGGCTCAGATGGTTAAATATGTGACTCTGGATTTTGGCTCTGGTTATGATCTTAGGGTCGTGAGTACAAGCCCCACATTGGGCTCCATGCCCAGCAAGGATCCCGCTTAAGATTCTCTTTCTCCTTCTGTCTCTGTTCCTCTCCCAACCACCCTCTCTCACCAGCCCCTCTCAAAAAACAACAACAAAGAGGTTGATGATGAGCTAAAACAAAACTGCAGAGATGATCAAATCTGCTCCTCTACTTCTCCCCCTGTTACATTATAATACTTTACATTTCCCTGCCAAAAAGAGCATCCCTCTTATTTTAAGAAATCTCTAGGAAATAAGATCAAAGAACATTCTCCAAGGAACTTAATTATCCTTCCTTAGAGGAAGTCCTCTCCTTGAGCATGAAGGCAAAAAGAAAAGGTCACTTCATCTTGTTCTGCTTCCATTGATGACTGTTAATTTTACAACACATGTTTTGCTATTAGAATATTTAAAAATACAGCTATTGCACTGGCAGCTGGTACTACTGACAACAAGTACAGGTTAAAATAAATAGGAACTGAAAATACCTTTTCTTAGGAAGGAATGAGGATAAAAATGATCTTCTGAATATCACTTTGCTCCTTAATTCATAAAGAAAAAGAGAAAGTATTGTCAAAGAACTAATTTATAAATCATTGGATTTATAAACCTTTTCTATTAAATTCTCAGAATAATAGTTCTTGCCAACTTGACTGCATATTGGAATTAACTATGGATCTTTAAGTTCTGATGCCTGAACTTTACATCCTTCAAAGATTCTGAGTTAACTGGTTAGAGGGCAGTTTGACCATTGTGATTTTATAGGAATCCCCCAGATTCTAATGTATGGTCAGGTGGGTCATATCTATTTACTGACTGGTCTTGGTACAACTGCCTTTGGGCCATGGTCCAGGATTACACATCTGATCCGCTCATAGGGAAAGTCAAATTACAGTTTACCTTCTCTACTAAAGAGGATTGGATTCCAGACATCTCTCAAATATGAAAATCCATGCATATTCGCTCTGAAATGAACATGTCATTTTTCCAGAGGTTCTTTTGGTTCTTCTGACTGCCACTGGGGCAATGTCTTGTTTGAGTACAAATTAAATCTTCCTTCTAATAAGAAGGATGTGTCTCTGCCTTGGGACCGTGTACAAATAGTCTAGTCATAGCAGGTAGTGGCCTACGGATGTTCATGATGAGTTGAAAGGGACAAGGAATACATTAAAATCATACTCACAAGTCCTAGAAACTGGAAAATTAGTAATTATGGCCTTAAAACCAACCCTGATTGGCACAGTAGCAAATTTAGCAATCGTTTATCTACCTTCTACACTACTTGTGGGGATTTAAAGCCCCCAAGCCAGGAAAACACGCACATGAAAGTAGCTTTACATTTTATCTTGGCTAAATTTGGATAGCAACATAATTTGGCCTTTAAAAGATCAGGTTCATTTAAGGTTGCGCTGATGTTCAGAGAAGAGTGGAAACTTGAGTAAGGGAAGCTATTAGAAAGGACATTTACTGGGGACAGAATAGAATTAATGGAGCTTTGATTTTTTTCCATCTTATATTTTCTTTTGTGTTCATCCTCATATACATATTGATGATGAATCAACTGGAACATTTTTATAGTTGCCAGAATCCTCTGATCTGAGGCCCAAATAAGACTGTTTGATGGCAGATTTACTGATATATAATAGAAGTTGGAAGGCCGGAGGCCAAAATTCCCTTTCACAAAGTGGTTCTGGATTGAGTGGTTGACAAGCCCGGGACTTATATAAATGCAGCTCCAGAAGAAAACCTGCAGATGCTTCTTCAGCAGCTAGACCATCCAAGGCTCTTGCCATGAATTTTACGGCAGCTGATGGTTATTTTCTCCTCTCTTGACCACTTCTTTAACCCAATGGTGGCCGGATGGTTAAAAAGAACATAGTGCCCCTTCCTTTCCACTCCAACATAAACAGTTCATGACTCTAAGGCATCTAGATAAAAGTGAACAAAAGTATTGTTTGCCAGAGGCATCTTCAAATGGAATATGAATTTTCATATGGAGAATGTTCATTAGAGGTAGAAACAAACATATCACCATAATACTAGTTTCTATTTGTTGACCAAGTATTTTAGACTGTGCACCTAAAATGTATTAACTCATTTAATTTGCCATTCTGTGGGGTTGATGCTATTATTATTTTCATTTTACAAATTAGGAATCTGAGACACAGAACTTAAGGAATTTGCTGAATACTACAACAGACAGCAGAGACTTAGGATTCAAGAGCCTAGGGAACTTGGCTCCAAGGAGCCTGCTCTCTTAGTGCACTACACTGTAGTTATTTTAAAAAAAAGATCTCATGAAATCAAGAAACAGATACACTGTGCTGCTGGGAAAGGGAATTTCAGGGAGAAATCTTGGGAGAGTTTGTTATCTGAGCTAAGCAAGAAAATGTTAAATAGAAATTATATTGGTGAAATGGAAGGGGAATGGAATTTATAGCAGATGAGTTAGCTCAAGTAAAATCAAAGAGGTAAAAGTAAAGTGCTTTACATTGTTTGTTAGCCATTGTATGGCTGAGAGATAAAATCTAAACCGGGGAGATGATGTTGGAGGGGAAAAGAGGGAATAGGTCATGGCATTCTTATTTGAACTTTATCTTACAATAAAGAAAGTCTAAAATGTTTTAAACTGTGATCCATAGAAAGACTTGAACTTTACATGGTAAACTAGTACATTTGTATAGATATAGATATAGATATAGATATATGATAGATGGATAGATAGAATATGTTTCAAGAACAAAATAATTAACCTTACTCTGTGTGCATATTTTCTATTCTATTTTATATCTACTCTGGTCTAGTTTGTTTGCTTATTGTTTAGGAAACTAACAGGACCCTTAAATACATTTTTAGCTCTAATGGGTGACAATCTACACTTTGAAAAACATTGTTTTAAGTGTTGTAAATATATGGAAATATATGGTGATCAGCAGAAGATTTGATCATGGGAGAAAGAGATTATAATCTAATTGTCACTCAACTGGATCACTTTGGCAGCATTCAATAGCTGCTTGAAGATGATTTGAAGAACAGACTGGGAACAAGAAGATAACTTTCCAAGCTTAGGCAAAAGAGGACAGGGAACAGAAAATCAAGTCTAGTTACGCAGCAGAAAAAATAAATTCAGTAACTTAGAGTCTCTGCTAAAGGGACAATTCCACCATAGAAGAATGATAAAAGTAATAGTCATAGCACTTTCATTCTGGATACCTTTAAAAATGCAGTGAAGAGCCAGTTATTTTGGTAGTGGTTACTGACATATTTGCCTGAGGGACAGGAAATAAATAAGTGATGCCCCCTTCCAACTCTACATTTATCTTCTGGGTCACTGACCATTTGAAAACCCACTTTGCTTGCCTAAGAAGAAAACATTAAATGTGTATGGAATTGTTCTAAAGAGGAGCTTACCGAAATTTATTAGAAACAGATGAATTATCATGGCTTTCTCTGCCCAATCTGCTCAAATGTCTATGCAACTACCAGAAGAGAACTCAGTATCTTTCTAAATAATAGAAGATGAAACTGCTCCCACACGCTCTAGAAATAATTTTTCTTGAGCTTTTATAGACAAAACAATAATGCCTTATGAAACATTTAAACTTATTAATGATAATTATTAATAATATTTTCATGCTATGATTTCCCTAATTCTAAAATATTTAAGTATATTAGGACCCTCACATTCTCTTAGTCTGTATTTTTTAGCACTATTTTTAATTAGAAAAAGAAAAGCAAAAACCAAGGAAGTCACATGTAAACAAATGAGTGAGCCTAACAAAGTTTCAGGGAGGTTCTTGAAAAACCGTGCAGCCTGATTTTCTTCTTGGAATCTGCAGCTGGCCAAAAGTCCTAAAGAGAGTGTGTGGAAGATGAACTGAGATATTTCTAGAACTGAGATGTTTACCCCTATTTCCCTATCTGGGCTAATCCATCTCTAAAAAATAAACAAACAAAAGAAAAACTGAAGTAGACTGTAGCCACTAAAACTGGCAATCCTGGACTAGGTTACCCATTGACATCTGGCTCTCAGGAAACCCACCTTCCCTATAACTCATTGATTTTAGCCTTGATCTCACAGGAATTTCTTTCTTTCCTTCCAGACATGGTATGTATAAATAAACACATACACAAGCCACATTTCTCTGTTACTCTACAGTCATTTCCTTGTCAGTGAATTTGATTTTCTAGTCCATGAGAGAACTAATGAAGACAGACTCTTGGGAATGTGCATGTGCTACCTGGATTATCACTGCCCTAAGAATATTGATTCTGAATTCAGAATTCAGCAGCCCGACTCATAAGAAAATATGTCAAACCCATTTTAGGCAAGATGGAGCATAAAAAAAAAAAAAAAAACATACATACAAAGAGAAAGTTGCCAGAAACTTTCACTAAATCTGATAATGGCTAGATTTTTGTCCCACTTGACTATCATGGCTCCTAGTTCCAAATATATTAGGCCTTATTCATGGTGATGAATGGCTGGAATGGAGAAAGTCTAAGGCTTTCCATTAAATCAGCAGAGTAATGAGGACACTAATGATATCTCAGATTCCTACCTGGCTTCTACAGACTGAATACAGTAGCCAAAATGACCTTAGAATAAGGCAGTGACCTTCAGGCCAGAGACTCAGTTTAAAACCCTGAACCAATGACATAATGAGTATTTTGTGATAATCATTCAGCATGCAAATTATTTTAAAGTCATTAGGAGGTAGCATATACCTACATGCATAACAAGTCCATTTTTATGTTAGCATACCCCAAAGGACTTTCCTGCTGTGTGTTTTATACCACTGCTGCTTTATGTTTTATGTGTTTGCATTAATGTTTTAATTTTCATATACACATCCTTAGGCCATTTTATGAAGGGCATGACTTTTAAAATTCAGTCGATATATTAAATTAATGTAAAATAAGGTCATCTAGCAAGCAGTCCTAAATCAATTCTCTGTGTTCCCTCTGCACACTCAAACCTTCCAATATGGTTTATTTATTATAGGCAATGCAGAAGTAAGATCTGGGCTCTAAACTCTGACCATCTGTCAGATTAACGTGCTTATGCACTGAGTGTCTTTCTTCAGATGATGGATCCTACCACAAGTCTTCCCTAAAAGAATATATCAGTCCTCTCCCCCACAAGAATAAACAAGAGCCAAAACTGATGTATATAAACAATGAATACATAAGTTAGGGCTTGCCCTAAATTGGCCATTATGATTAAAATACACTATTTCATTGTCTCAAAAAAACCTGTCCAATATTATACGTAAAAGGGATGTGACAAGGTATTAGAAAAGAAAAGAGAAATACCAAAAAAGAGGTAATGTAGTGATTAGGGATAAAGATTCTAGGACCGGAGAATCTCTATCAGACACAATTTAATCATTAACTACAATAAAAGTCTGATCTAGTTATTTTACTCACTTGAACCTCAGATTCCTCAACTCAAACTAAGGACAATAATGATAAGAGTACTTACTACGAGATTAATTATAAGAGATAAAACATCCACATAAAGCATCTCATTCAATATATTTATTATGACTGCTACTACTACTACAGAGATGACTTCAGAGTTGCCATTAAAAACCAAGTAAGGATGTGGATGGCATGCAGTATTTTAAATTCTGATTTAACCAGTCACTATACTAGTCACATACATATAACATTCGCATCATATGGTCACCACATAGTACAGTGCTTCAGAATAAGAATTTAGCTTTAAATCCTAACTTCATCACTTATTAATTAAGCTTTAGTCATTTACTTCTTCATATCTTTATAAAATGTATAATGTTATCTCATTTATAGTATTGTTGGGAGGATTAAATAGGTTAATATACATTACACTGTTAGAAAAAAAAAACCTTCTGGTATTTTTAAGCACATGACAAATATTCTCTGTGGTGATTAGCGAATTTCGTTCAGAAAAGAAAATGGCTGAATATATTTAAAAATCCAGAAGAGCAACAGAAGCAGTTTGGTAGTCATTAAAAACAATAATCATTCAAAAATCATACTAATAAGCATTAAAATAATAAGGCTATTATCAGCTCACATAGAACATGCTATTGATCACCACTATCAATAGAACCTTCTCAACAAGCTTGTGATGTAGGTAGGCTATGGATTCTTATCCTCATATTATGCTTCATGAAATTGAAGCTCAGAGAACAGTGACTTGCTGAGCCACATAACAGTGGATGGTAGAGCCTGGGGCTATCATCCTCCTGCTCCAGTGTCCTTTCTATTACAGTGCTTCTTGACTGTCAAAGAACGAAATCCAAAACAAGGCCATTCAACATCCATCCTCACACCAAGGACAATGTGGTCCCACAGAACAGGAGCTTGGTACTTCCTGACTTGATATTCTAGAGAAATTATAGGTGACAGTCATTAAATCTGTATAAATCATAGCATCATTACCACAGAGATGCATTTTCAAACTAGCCAGTTTTTGAGACTGTACTCATGTAAAGAAGATCTGATTTTCCTTTGCTTTTGACACTTCATATTCCCTTTGTCTCTCAAACCTGCTAATGATTATTTGCAGCTGGATAGGGCATTTCGTGAACAGGTTACTTCTTACAGTGTCCATTTGATCTCTAATTTTTCAACCTCTCCAATGAAAAAGTGAATGTTTTCATTTTGCTTTTGATGGCTATTTTCCCCTGGGGCTTAGATAATTCAGGATATTCCTAATTACACACTCCAGTAAGGGACAGTTAGTATACTTCTGGGGCTTCTGGCTTTGCAAACAACAGGTAGAAGCTGTTTAACAGCAGGAGACCATCACCCCGTGGCGATTTTCCTCTACACTCGTTAAAATTCACTGCCATAAGAAGGACACATTATGCAAATATCCAAGCATTAAGACTTTGCTATTTTAAGTTTTGTCATTATAAATGAAAAAAATATATGTGGATACACACCCATGCCAAATATATACATACATAAACATGTCTTCATTTATAACACACAAAAAAATGGCTTAGTTTTATCAATTTGAAAACCAGACCAGGTAGCATCAATTCCGAATTTACACAGTATGAAGGAGAGAGGAGAAAAAAAATCCCAAAGTCAGTAAACACACAAATCTTTCCATTGACAAGGTGCCCTTTCTCGGCTTCCCTTTACCCCTTCACTTTTTCTTCCCAAATTATGGTCTTCAGACAATTCTGCACATTTTTTCCTCCTGGAGAGAGGTAATTCCTCATGTCTTTTTGGGAAGAAAGAGATCATAAAAGCTCTCAAGCAGGGGGACAGTCAAAATGAATTTATTGAATCCCTAGCCCACAAAGCACTGTTCTAGGTGGTAGGAACTTAGTCTCTCTCCTGTTGTACTGAGGAGGGAAAAGCTGTGACGTTTAGCATCATCACTGCTATAAATGCTATGGACTGAATTGTTCCTCTCCTCAAATTCATGAGCTGAAGCTCTTATCTCCAATAGGATGGTATGTGGAAATGGGTCCTTTGGGAAATAATTAGGTTTAGATGATATCATGAGAGTAGGGCCCTCATGATGGGGTCAGTGTCCTTATCAGAGAGCAAGAGCATACTGTCTCTCTCACTCTCGCTCTCTTTACACTGAGGAATGAATGAGAAGGCAGTCTGTCTATACGCCAGAAACCAGCCATGTAAACCTTTGATCTTGGACTTCTAGCCTCAAGAACCAGGCAAGAACTTGAGGAACTAACAGATAAGTCAGCCCTTCAATGGTATTTTGTTATGGCAGCTTGAGCTGGCTAAGACAATCATTGACCTTCTTAGGCCTTAAATAAAGGATAAAAAGGCTTTCTTCCCTCATCTCACAAGCTGTCAAGAAACAAACAAACAAAACAAATTTTGATATGTTTTCATAGACCAAATGCATTATGGCGTCATATATGTTTCGGCTCTGAATCAAATTTTCTAGACCAAATGCTTCTTTGGTTTAGAAAATTAAAAAAAAAAAAAAACCTATTAAGCAATTTAGAAAGTTTTTCAACAGTTCAGTATATTCAACACAGGTTTCTCAATTTCACTATTGACATTTTGGTTCAGATCATACTTCATCGTAAAGGCTGTCCTGTGAATTTTAAGTTGTTAAGCATAACTGGCCTCTATGCTTTAGATGCCAATAGCATCCCCCACCTGAATTGTGACAACCAAAACTATTTCCAGACATTGCCAAATATCTCCTGGGGGCAAAATTGTCTCTGATCCAAACTTCCACTGAATACATATAATTATGTTACACAGGTATCCCATAAGGATGGCATATATAATGACTTTAACATTTATATAATAAGAATTTGTCTCCCTCTTCCTACCTTCTCCCTCCTTCTTCTTTCCCTTCTCTTTCTCTTTCTCTCTCTCTCTCTCTTCTCTCTCATACACACACACACACACAGCACTGACTTGTAAAAAGAAAGTAAATGAGATAGCAGGGAGCAGAGAAAAAGAATACAAGCCTCAGGAGAGAAAGGCTTCAATGATTTGAGTTCTAGGCCTACCTTCAATTTTAGAGAAGTCCCATAATCTCTCAAACCTCCCTTTTTTTTCATAGAAAATACATACAGTCCCTTTGATGTAAATAATCTTTGATCCTCAATGTACAGATGAGAGGAGTAGAAGGAACATTTGGAGTTTAATGTTCTAAGAAAAATTACATGAGCTAAGTTACATTTGAATCCCAACTATATGAACTGTAATTCTGAGAACAACTTGGCAAGACATCCTAAGTATCTTTGGTAATGCCAGCAACAGATTGGTTGGATGGCTCTGCATGAGAAAATCTCTTTAACACAGCCTGCTCAGTCTGGCTTATCCAATGTTCTGCTTGGGATAACTTTAAATTTGGGAAGGCTCAGAATTTTTCCTTGGTGTCACACAAGCTGTAAGGAGGACAATCCATGGTAAATGCCACCTTCATTCAAAGTTAATCGTTACCAATGATTTCATGCTCCTTTTGTTCTATAATACTGCATATGATTTGAGACATGTTGCCCACAAAACAGAAGTTACAGAGGTTTGGAAGAACATTCTACTCTCTCCTTTGGGGACTTATAACAACAAAAAGGGATCAAAAGGAATGAATTAGAAGTTTACTGTGGAATTTGGATTATAAATGGCCCACTGCAATAGTAACCAAGCGAAAAGTGGAAGAAAAGGAAAGAAAGCCATCTGTGGATATCCAAAGGGCCAAAACATCTCACCATACTCCTGCTGTGCCATATATGCCATAAAATATACTTATTATAAGATTTAGTCATGGTTTACATTTGGAGATCTCCATTGAAAAGGCATATTGGCTTGTAGCTTCGGAAGATCTAGGTAACAGCAGTAGTTGGAATCAGGCAATAGTTCTTGGGATTATGAAGGATCCAAAGAGGAAGTCATGCTGGATGAGAATGTCCTCTTTGTAATGAGAAATAAGGAAGACTATATGAGAACACTTTTTGTTCATAATGATGACCTAGACAATAGTGAAGATGGTATCTCATGCTTCTCAGATCAAAGGAACAAACCTCATTGTCAGTCCAGCCAGAAAAGTTATTCAGAACTATAACTTGAGAACACTGGCTTTAGGAATTAATAGAAGATGCCTCATACAACACTTCAATTATATCAGGCTGCTCTCTTCACAAAAAGATGTATCTTAGCACCCCTCCCAAGGAGAAGGCAGTAGACGGGAGTAGATAAACAATCTTACCCTGTCTATTCACATCAGCATATTAACCACAGAGAAGCAAGATAAATAAATTCTGGGACCACCTGAAGTGATTTGTTGATCAACTGTGTACATAATTACTGCTTTTGTTTCATTAATTTTAATTACCTATTTTTCTTTTGTTCTTATGCCCTGAGGTGAGTTTTTCATCAAAAATGGCTATGATTTTATGAATATACATGCAAACAAATTAGATCCACTGAATTTGGTAGATCATTTCTCTCCCTTCCCTGCTCTGATGTTAGCTGCTGTTTTCTGAAAGTGATACAGATACTACAGTAACTTGCACAAAGGTATTAATCAGGAGGAAAGGAGTTTTCTTGAATCCAGTAGAGCTTATCATAGAGTACCTCATTATAAGACACTAGGAATCTGTGACCCCAATAATATTGTACCCAAATGATGAAGTATATGTTTAAATGGTTACCCCCTTTTTATACTACATATTGGGGTTCTCTTACAGTTTCTCACAAGAGCCTTTACAGAAAAAAAAAAAAAAGAAGGTAGAGAATAAAAATAAATCATAGCAGTCACTTAGGAGTGCATCAGCCACAAGTAGGCATCCAGACCAATGCAGGCAACCCACTGCTCCTCCTCATTTCTTCTACTGCCTACAGATTATTGTTTCACTTTTGCATACCACAATTCTAAAATGAGGCACCGCATCCTATTATTTTCCATATTTTCATTTTCAAGCAGTTATTATGAAAGTTAAATGTTTAGTTGTAATGATAACAGCCAATTCTGGTGAGGTACTTACAGCAGAACTTCCACATCTTGCTGGAATTTCTATAAATGTATATAACCTCCTTCAAAAGCCTTGTGAATACCAGCAATTGTTGAGACAGTCATCATAATCATATGGAATAATCTGTCCTACCAAAATTATCTTAAATACGGAAATGTTTTCTGCTCAAAGGTGTTCAAAACTGTATTTTTTATAACATTTTTTGTTTTTGTGTAAACTTGTCAGTGGCTTTCTCTAATACTTGTGTTTTTTCCAAAGTTTAAGGAATATTTATAGTTAAAATAATTTCTTTTTTTCCAAGTTTTATTGAATTCTAGCTAGTTATCATAAGGTGCAATATTAGTTTCAGGTGTAATATTTAGTGATTCATTACTTACATACATCACCCTGTGCTCATTATAACAAGTGCCCTCTTTAATACCCATCACCTATATAAACCATCCCCCTGCCCATCTCCCCTCTGGTAACCCTCAGTTTGTCCTCTATAGTTATAAAGAGTCTATTTCTTGGTTTGCCTTTCTTAAAAAAAATTTAAAAAGCACGCTCCTTTAATAAAATGAAAAGAGCTTTGACATATTCAAATAACTAAGTAGCTTAAACAAACTTCTTTCTACATGTACATGACATAAATGAATGAGAATATCTACTAAAAGACAGAAATAGAAGACATTGGTATCTTTAAACCATGGAACAATTTAAAGGTTATTAGGGGTGGGAGAGTGTTTAATACTTTGAATTGCAATCAATTGACAAAAAAAAAAAAATGTTTCGAACCTAGGCTTTAAGTTCCCCTGAGGCAATAAATAAATAGTCTTATCTTTTTTATGTGTGTGTTTGTGTGTCCTTTACATGTTGCCTGGCACACAACAGGTCTAAAATAAATTCTTGAGATTATATGTAAAAGGTCTCTTTGTTGGTTCAGAACCATGGATAGAGGAACAGTTCTTTATTAAATAGGTGTATCATCTCAAGAGGCAAGGGATTTGGTTGCTGATCCTCATCCAGCTTCATATTGGCCTCATTACATGGGCAAATCCGTTACCTTCTCTGGGCCTGATTTGCCTGACTGGAAACGCAACTCACTGCTTTACCTTTTCAATAGGAAAAAGCTAGAACAGAGAAATTCTGGCCATTCATAGTCAAGGCTAAGCTCATTTTTATCTTCTCACACAGACACACAAATATTTATTTTCTGATATTGCTCTGATGATAAGTTTTACTCCTTTATTTACTTAAAGAAAGATAATAAATGGGAAAAACTGTCTAATACAGTTATTTTATCAATATATCTACTTCCCTACTGTCCTCAGTCCACACTATTAGTAGTGACCACTCCAGAAATTTGATCATTCCATCAGATTATGCCAGAAAGTGAGAATTGTTGTAAGAACTTTCTTTACAACTACTAGAAAGGTGAAGGACAGGTTTGATTTGGTAACCTTATTCAAAGATAATGTTAAAAAGTTCTTCAAAGCACAACTTTAGGAATGAGTGTATTATTAATTTTCTATATTTAAAAAGGCATATTTTTTCACACCTTTTTGAGAGCTGCAAGGGGGGGAATAGAAAGTATGCCTTCTCATTTCTTATTACTTTGAAGTATTCTCCATTAATTATTAGTTTTTGAAAATTAATCCCCACCTTTTTTTTTCTTTTAGATTTTATTAAAACCATAAAGCTATTCTTTAATAGAAAAAGCCACTCTCAGAGTCTGGCACAGAATCTAGAATATAATAGACTTTCAATAAACACTAGGTCTTCTTCCCCTCCTCCAATCTTTCTTTCCTACTTCTATCAGCCAAATTTTGTTCTATACAAATTTTCCCTTGATCTTCTAGATGAAAAATATATCATTTATTGGAACAAGAGCTTAAAATCCTAGCCTAATGTCTGTGGTGTTGGTAGAGATGACTGGCTCCCATATTTGCCACTTCTAAATTTCGGGTCCTGTTTCCCAATTATATTTCATTTTGACTTTGTCACTTTCCCTCTCTCATAACTCATTGCTCTCTGTGTTAGAATTCCTTCTTACATTTTATTCCCTATTTGCTAGAGCCATAAATCTCTATTTGTCCAGATAAATTTGTCCTTATATTGTTATGCACTGCTCCTGAATTTGTGTTGCTCCTGAGTGGTTCTCAACATTCTGAAGCCTGTTCATCCTTACTTGTGATCAAGTGTTACCATCTACTTTTTCACATGGAAATTCACAACCTTGAATATTATCACAGGGAGATGTGATACACTAAAGAGCTTTATCTTTATTACATAGAACTAGTGAGTATAAAAAGAAAGCTCTTCCAAATAAAAATGACAATAATCTACATTTCATAGTTAATGGGAGTGAACTGGCTTTGGGAATAGGTCCCAGGAATACTACCATCACATTATACATAGTTGAGTAAAATTCACCAACACAAGTGCATTAATTAGGGACCATGCAAGAGCACTCGATGCTGAAACATCTAAATGATCTCATTATAAGGCTGTTATGGCAAGGAGCATTAAAATATGGTGCTAATAATGTATACATATGATAGAATGATCCTGAGTCAAAATCTGTGATTAAATATAAGCATTAAGGACCAGCATGTGCTGTGACTTATGTTTCAACCAACTTTAGAAGATATTTACAGGGAAGGATTTCCTGAAATGTGATTTTAGATGTGATCAGGGAGGAAAAGACAGGGGCTAAAGCTATCATCTACCTTTTCTGTTAGTACAACACTGAAAATTTGTCATAAGCATCTGTTCCTTAAATGAAACAACAGAATAAAAATTGGTAACTGAAGCTTGGAAGTTAATTTCAAAGGTTTATTTTACTTTCAGGTTCATATTTAGCAGCTGTCAATTTGTTACCAACAACTATAGTAAAAATCAGCAAAACCTGAGCTCTTGTCCTGCCAAAGAGATGGCGGTTTGTCAGTGTTAGATGTTGTTGCTGTTTTTTTTTTTTTTAAGATTTTATTTATTTATTCATGAGAGACGCAGAGAGAGAGAGAGAGAGAGGCAGAGACACAGGCCTAGGGGGAAGCAGGCTCCATGCAGGGAGCCCGATATGGGACTCGATCCTGGGACCGCGAGATCACGCCCCGAGCCAAAGGCAGATGCTCAACCATTGAGCCACCCAGGTGTCCCAGATGTTGTTTTTTGAAAAACCAACCTCTACTTTAAAAAGACAATACCTGTATTTATTGATTAAAAAGTTCATTTGACCAAAAAAAAGAAACTCCTTTCCTGCATTTTGAAAATTAATATATGTATCAATTAATATTATGTTAATATATTTGGTATATTAATCTATGAAAAAATGTGGGATTTGTTGTTGTTGCAATAATTTTAGGCAATGTTTTTCAATCCTGGATAATTTGACCCCCATGGGGATATTTGGCAATATCTAGACACACTTTTGTTTGTCAGCACTAGGGGATGCTATTAGCATCCAGTGGACAGAGATCAGCGATGTTGCTGAACATCTTACAATACACAGGGCAGTCCTCACAACAAAGAATGATTTGGCCAAACATGTCAATAGTGCCAAGGCTGAAGAACTGTTTCAAAGGAATTGCTCTAATGGACTCAGTAAAGGTGAGTTTGCATTTACAGACTTCCCAAACCATAGTTTCCATCGGGAGTGTTCTGGTGGAGAGCTGCAGGCAGATAGAAACTGGCTGCACTTTAAGTGGGTGCTATTTGAACAACAGTCTTAACTCTTTGGCTTAATTATAGCAAGTACATTTGCACTGGTGTAATTAAGTTTGTGTCAGCACTTATACTGAATGTGTTTCCATGTACAACATTTTATAAATTGGTCATAAAAATGTATCTTTAACTAAAATTGGACGGGAAGTTTCTTTGGATGATAATTATCTTCTAGGTGTACATTAGCTAATATTACACCTAGGCTCCTTCATTCATATCAAACAAATGTTAAAGACTTGAATATCGTTTTATCCCAACATTTACCCCAGCATTTTCTCAAAATAAAGGTATTTTCAGGAACACCTGGGGGGCTCAGCAGTTTAGCTCCTGCCTTCAGCCCATGGCATGATTCTGGACAGTCCCGGGAATCGAATTCCGCAGATGGAGTCCCGCATTGGGCTCCCTGCATGGAGCCCACATCTCCCTCTCTCTGCCTCTCTCTCTCTCTCTCTCTGTCTCTCATGAATAAATAAATAAAATCTTTTAAAAAAAGGTATTTCCAGAAATATATATCTATGTATATATATATAAATATATATATATCAAATTAATATATTTAGATTACTCATCTCTCATATAATAATTTTAAGGACTCTACATAATAGAAACAGCCACTTTCAGGCCAGGAATAAGGACCAAAGATCTACATTTTCATGAGTATTCTGTATCAATTATTGAGAAAAAAATACTCTGTATCTAATATTCATTACTTTAAAATATGCCATGTCTCATGTAAAAGCTTTAAGAAAATCTATTTATTTACCTTATTTTAAAAAAGAGCAGAAAATAAGCCAGGGGCACATCAAATACATGTGTATGTTAGGCTTTATAGCCAAAATATATATTATTCTAATAAAATTAATCTTTGGAAAATAATATCAGTAAGAAATTTAAAGAAGACATACTCCACTAATAGCATGGTTATTTTCATTTAAATTAGTAAATATTCAAAATCCAAGATCTTAAAAACTCTCTCCTTCCATTTAGATGCCCAGAGCGCTCGGTCTGTCTGTCTGTCTGCCTCTCTCTCTTTCCCTCTTTAAATTTAACACTTAAATAGCATTTAAAATATGCCTGATAATTGTCTTAATTTTTTACAAGTATTAATTCATTTAATTCTAACAACTCTATGATAGATGTTTATTATCTAATTTCACAGACAACAGAACTAAGGCATGCAGAGGTAAAGTAATTAATCAAGGTATGACTGCTAGTAAGTACAAAGACAGAGCTTGTATCAAGGCAGGCTGGTCCCAGAGTCCTTGCTCTTTAGTCCTTTGTAGGTTTATCACATGCTACCATACATCATATTTATATCTAGGTCTGCCTGAGTAGTGTGGCCTTGGAGGAGAATGTACATGTGTGAAAGATTTCAGGTCAAGTCAAAGAAAAAGCTGTGAGGAATACAAGAGAAGGAAGGGTGGCCTTATTAGTGGGTCCATCTACAGAGTTGTTTTGCCCAGAAACCTCTTGGAAATAGAAGTCCAAAAATAGATCTGAATTAAAAGCATCTGTCTCCTACTTTCATCTGCTTATGGCATATTTTTTGTACCACTAACAACTTCTTTCTTTTCTATAAGGAGGGGAAGTATAGCAACAGTATTTAAGAGCATAGACTTTGAAGCTGGATTTCTTGGAATCAGTTCCTAAATTCGAATTGCTATTACTATATTTCTATTGCATTTCTTGAATGTTGAGCAGAGATAATGCTATGTTTCCTTCTTTCTGGGCACATTGTCAGATCACATTTCCCTATCTCTTTCTATATAAGTGGGGCATGTTGCTAGCTCTCAACAATAATACAAGAGTGGAAATGAGGTGTGACAGCTCTAGCCCAAAATTCATAAAAGCAAGTGTACCTTGTCTGTGCTTTCTTGCTTGCTTTGTTTAACATCTGGATGCAGAAGATCTGGAGGATGCAATGAAGGACTCCAAAACGTTAAGAAACAGCGGACCCCAAACATGAAAGAAACTTGGGTCTTTTAGCTACTTCATGGAATAAAGCTTCCACCTTGACATTGAACTATGCTTGATTATCGTGGGATCCAGAAATAGATCTTTATTATACTAAGCCACTGAAACTTTGAGTTTTTTCTTATAAACAGCTAGCTTTTATTATGGTGACTAATATGAATGTGTACCATCATGGGGTCAAAATGATCAGTTTCTTAAATTCCAGATCACTTTGGTTTACCATAGTTTTACTCAATCTATGTTCCTTTTCAGAAGAGCTTTGACAAAGTCTCATTATCTATAAATCTTTTTCTACTGTTAATACCCTGTCCTATCACCCAATCACTTTAACATTTCTGTATAGTTTCAGATTTAAAATGTTAAAATTACTTACTAAAGACACATGTTTTTACAGCAGTTAAATGTTGATTTGTGAACCTGTGAAATGCCAGTAACACTGGTGTAAATACCCATAGTCTATGTAAAATATATTGAAACTATCTGCCATAAAACCTGACTTTATCACTGTTTGATTGAGCTACCTGAAATGAATGAAACAAATAATATGGCTCATGTGGTCATAATTCTGATTTAAAAGTTATTTTTAATCCCTAACATCCCTTTCTGTAAATATTATTCTGCTGACAATTAACAAGGAAATCTTTGCTTTGCTACACCCTCACCAGATTAGTGAATAAATCTAAGTACTAAGTCTTCATGCCAATGTTTCAAGAATGGTTCCCTTCTGCTTATAAATTGCCAAAGAGATCTAATTTGGAAGGATAAGGACCTCTTAAAAAAGTACTTGGAAGAAATGTTATGTTCAGGATTTCAAATATGAATTCATTGTGTTCTTTTAGAAGTTATGTCTTCAAGGTCCTCTGTTTGTGCTGGTTCAGTCCCAAAAAGGACAGGAACAATTTGTGTATTACTCAGAACTGACAGATGAATAGATTCTCCTATAACCTTTTCATCTCCAAATGTCCCAAACAGTTTAAAAACTAAAGGATTATTGATTGATTGGGCCACACTCCTTGTAATCTTGACAGTAAGAAGCTCAGGAAAATTTCCCTTGCAGTCCATCATGAGTACTTTGCATAAAGGCTGAAAGAACACAGAGTACTTCTTCTGGACTGTCATTTAACCACCCATATTCGTAGGTATATAATATTTATTATTTTATTGGGAAGACATAAGAAATATCTATTAATCTGTTTTAATGGTCTATTAAAAAACACAATTTGGAAAATCACAATATTGTCCAACTACAATTTTTTAGATAATTGCTTAGCTCAAACATGTTTTTAAAATGGGTTATTCATTAAAAAATAAAATAAAATAAAATAAAATAAAATAAAATAGGTTATTCAGTAATTGTTTACTAGTTTCCCAGGTGTTTTGATGAATGTTTTGCACACAAAGACAGGTCAGATGGGGTCTTTGAGCTTAAATTATGCAAAATAATGATAAAAAAGGAAAGAGATATTTCTAGAGGTAAGTAAAGCTTACATACATTAAAGCATAAAATCATAAGTAATAAAATCATAAAATCATTGGTTGAATTTGTGTTTTAAAATGTGACAACTCAAGGTAATAAATATCACACCTAAAACCCAGAGACCATAAACACTGCATAACCTGAGAAATAGCTGTTAGCTAGAATCCTTGACCATATGTCTACAAACTCATGTTAGATAAAAAGAAAAAGGCTAAAGTCTTGGCATTCCAAGGTCAAAATGTAGGTATATTCTAATTAGTGCCTAAAATAAATTTGCCATCTTTTCCACCAATACTACTTCTTCTTCTTCTTTTTTTTTTTTAATCACAAGGGTTAGTGAAGAAAGGATTTCAGGACTACTAAAAAATTGTTAGCACTTTTATCTTGTTAAAATCTAAACATGCAAATACATTCTTCTTAAAAAATACTGGTAACATAAAATTAACATGAAAGTATTTTTTAGCTAGCATAATTTCATATTATGTATAAAGATCGTGCTCAAAAAATAAGTACAGTTTGGTAGTAAATGATCAAATGTAAAGTCTTCTAGAAAGAAACATAGCAAAACTTTTAAGAGGATTATAACTCAGCAGAGTAGGAAGGGGATATAGATTTGACAAAATATTAGAACAGCAACAGAAGCTTAAATCAACTCTAGTGTTTATTTTATATATGAAGGAACTGAACTCAAAGAGAATGAAATCACCCGAACTCACAGAATTAGTTTGTCAGTGGATTTTGGATAAGAACATGGTTGAGTCTCATCCTGAGCTCCTTCACACTATACAGTTTGTACATGGAGGATGTTCAGATAATGTATTCTAACTGACTTTTCTGTTTTCCAAAGTAAACAGCATAATAATCGTAAATGAAACAGTAATAGATTACAGGGCGCCTGGCTGGCTCAGTTGGTTAAGCATCTGACTCTTGATTTTGGCTCAGGTCATGATCTCAGAGTGGTGATATTGAGCCCCACTTAGGCTTTAGGCTCAGTAGAAAGTCTGCTTAAGATTCTCTCCCTTTGTCCCTCCGTACCTCTCTTTCCCTCTCTAAAAAAAAAAAAAAAAAAAAGAAAAAAGAAAAAGCAAGCAAGCAAGCAGGAAAGAAAGAAAGAAAGAAAGAAAGAAAGAAAGAAAGAAAGAAAGAAAGAAAGAAAGAAAGAAAGAAAAGAAACAGTAATAGATTAGTAGAAAAAGGTTATAAACATCAGAAGTGAGTTCTAATCTTAAGTCATTGATTAACATTGGAGCTTTTAACTTTAGAGTACTAATTTTTATAAAGGAGATAATAAATATTCATTTTGTCCAACTCATAAGACTGCAGAGTCCACAGAGACATCATGAAAATGCTGAATATTGTAAATTATTATCTCTCATTATTACAGTGTTTGAAATTAAACATTATTTATTGTTAAAAGAGAGAATGTATTTAGAGGAATGAAGGCTGTTTACTATAACTTTTTAAAAAAGCAGATATGCAATCATAACACATAAATGAATTAAGGATGCTGCATTATACATTTTATATGTTATATGCTTTTCTTAAGGATACATAAAACTTGCTTCATGGATATCTTCTAATTTCAAAGACAATTTTGTCTGAAATGTATATGGCTATTTTTAATCTCAAATGTATAGACAATCATCATAAAAATCATTTGAATTTTGACTTGATATTAACTAAGGCACTGTTGGTAGCAGCGTGCTGCTTTAAACAACATCATCATCATTTTCTATTGATTTAGTTTCTCTTCTTTCCAACTACTCCAAGCTTGAACATTAAACTCTCGTAACAATTTTTTTTGGTTGTCAAACATTTAGTTTCATTTCCTTTAATTTTTCTTTTCAAATACAGATTCATAAGAAATTGCAAAAATGTACCAGGAGAACCTGTGCTCCCCTCACACATTATTTTCCAATGACTATATTCTGCATAACTATAGTTCAATATCAAAATGAGGGAATTGATAATGGTAAATTCACAGGGCCTTTGCCAATTTCCTCAGTTTCATATGTACTCTGTATGTGAGTGTGTGTAGTTCTGTGTAATTTTATTGTATGTGTAGATAAATGTAACTACCAAGAGAGTACTCTCACCATGAGGATCCTTCTTGCAACAAATTTGGAGCCACATATACCCTCCTCTCCACAAATCTATCCCTAACCTCCGGCAAGCCACTAATCTCTTCTTCATCTCTACAATTTTGTCATTCTAAGAATGTCATATAAGTAGAATCATATAGTATGTCATTTTTGAGATGGACTTTTTTCAGTCAGTATAGTTCCCCTGAGATCCGTCTCACTGTTGTGTGTATCAATACTTTGTTCCTTTTTATTACTGCACATTATTCCATGGGTTGGATGTACCACTGCATATTAACTTTTAGACAAGTTGATGTTTGTTTTTTACTCCCAATATATATAGCATTGTAAGAATCAAAACATTGGCTAGTAAAAATCTACAATATAAAGAACCAATTCTTCATGTACTGTATAAATAAAGATGTTTAAGAAGAGAGAACATGCTTCAATAATGTTTGAAGAAAATAACATTCTAAAACAGGATTTTACCTAAAATAGAACTTGGTTTCTAAGACCTAAAAATGAAACACATCCTATGTAGCGGCTTAATTTGTAGCCACAAATATTGTGTCTATATCCCAGAAAGAGTTCTAAGCATTTTACTATTAACTTTAGTACTTACTTTGATTTATTTTTTTATGAGACAAGGTTAAATTATTCAATGTAATAAGAAATCTGCTATAGAAAATAGTTAGCTTTTTCATGGTTGATTATTATATCACTGTCTTTGCAAAACATGAAATGTATTTTTTAAAAGACTGGCTGTAGTCCGTAGTGTAACTTTGTCATGATTATAATATTTGTCTTTCAGATATATCCTGAAGATAGTTTGATTAAACCAATTGTTAATACACATTCAATAAAATATCATATAGCAATTTGGAATGATGATAATAGTACCCAATGACAGGGGATATATTCCTGAGCTGTTTGTAACTGACATAGAAGGTAACAAGATAGTTTATATAATATAAACTTATTTTTGTAAAACAATGCATATACATGCATAGATTTGGAAGATTATATATTTACTACGTAGTAAAAATACAAATTAAAAAAATTAGCTACTATTTGTAATATTACTCTTGAAATGCTCTAAAAGTGACTTAAACCCAGTCTGACAAGATAACTATTCTGGTTTAAGAACAATATTTTCAGAGCACCTGGGTGGTTCAATTGGTTGGGTGCATGCCTTTGGCTTGTGTCATGATCTCAGGGCCTGGGATAGAGACCCATATCAGGCTCCCTGCTCAGCGGAGCCTGCTTCTCCCTCTCCCCTGACCCTGCTCTCCTGCTATCTCTCTCTCAAATAAATGAATAAAATCTTTAAAAAAAAAGAATAGTTTCCTTTTGATACAGGGTCAGTGTTTCTTATACAATAATATTCTTTTCTTATTCTTTTTCTTTTCTTTTTTTTTTTTTTTGAGGGAGGGCAGGGAAGGGGCAGAGAGAGAATCTTAACAGGCTCCACGACCAGCATGGAGCCTAAAGCAGGGCTCTATCTGACAACCCTGAGATCATGACCTGAGCTGAAATCAAAAGTTGGATGCTTAACCAACTGAGCCACTCAGGCACCCCTTATTTCTTTTTTCTTATTCAGTTGTACATAATTTAACTAGTTACCATGTTTGATTTATCCATTTTCATAAAAATAACTCAATTATTGTAGTTCATATCTATTATCAACAGAAGTAATGGCTGGATAACACTGATTAAACCACATTGCTTCAAAACCAAAACCAAAAATGAATGTCTTTAACAATTTAGTTTCTCTAAATATATCAAGTGCAGCCTTTTCCAAACTAGTGGTTGTGCATGCTCCAGAATACTGGAGCCTCACTTACAGCTTAAGTTTTCTTCTTCCTTTACTAAACTGCCGTGAAACTGCTCAGCCAGTTACCATTCTTTCCTCTTCTTGTTTTGTAACAAGGTTAGTGATATTCATAAACTGTGGCATATTACTGATAAATATTATATACACAGTTCTGGGTAGACCTTTCCGTCTTCTGCCCCTATTGTGACATATAAAAAACCTGAAATCCATGCATCAGTTGTTATTGCCATCAGTAAAGCTTGCAATTTATGGTGCCACTGATATCTCATTTTCTTTTAAATTAGAAGCTTACCTTTTATACATTAAGCACCAGCACTGGTATTTCAAAGGTATCCATTATAAAACTTTCTCAATTAATAATAAGATACTCAATAATGGGGTCAATTACTGGTATAATTTTCTTTAAATATTTTATATTCCTTATCATTCTGTGACCACAAGTGTATCTCAAGGACATATTCTCTTTTAATTTGGAAAAAAAATGTTGAGTAATTTGAAAGTACTTGTATGAACCATTTTGAGAAAGTAAATGTGGATCCTACACTTTTGATAATACCACTATAGCTACTAACATTAGTAATAGCTAATACTTAAATAGTGATTACTATCTGCTATGTATTTTAACTCCTTATATCTTAACAACAATCCTATGAGTTAAGTGACTTGCTCACCAATTTAATTGGCCTTCCAATCAGCATTTGGGGCCAGTATTGTTGGACCCATATAGTCTGGCTCAAATTAAGTAGTGGTAGAATGGACATCACCAAAACTTACCAAAATGTAAGTTAATTTGGGACTCATCTTCATTGGAATTTTGTGTTCCCAAGGTTTCACATTTTGAAAGTTGCCTATACCTACATTAATCGCCCATGGCTTATCTTGAGAGCCATAAATAATTCACAAGTTTTTTTTTTTTTATCAGCTAATGGAAGACTTCAGCTATCTTTTATGATATTCTCTTGAAGCTTTAGGCATCAGTTCACCATATTGTGAGCTAACCTTAGAGGCTACATATCGCATACAAACTAAAGAATACAAATTCATAATCTCTAGCTATCCTTATGGCAAGGGTGGCCTACAAATTTTCCTTAAATTGTATTAAGAGTTTGAGAATTTGGGTGTCTGGGTAGGGTAGTTCAGTTGGTTAAGCATCTACTTTCGGCTCAAGTCATGATCCCAGGGTTCTGCTACTGAATCCCACATTGGGATCCCTGTTCAGCAATGAGTCTGTTTCTCCCTCTCCCTCTACTCCTCTGCCCACTTGTGCTCCCGTGCGCTCTCTCTCTCTTTCAGAAAAAAAAAAAAAAAGAAAAAGAAAGAAAAAGAAAGTTCAAGAATTTATTTCAGCTTCTTTACTTTCCAACCCTCCAATGTGAAAATAACATTAAGAGCCACAATTCATATATAATTCACAGACCAGAATCCTAAAGATGTGGCATTTCTCTTTGAAAGAATGTTTAAGAGTCAAAACACCTGAATTTAAAAACAAACAAACAAACAAACAAACAAACAAAAAAACCTGAATTTGAATCTTATCTTTATGACATTGGGTAAGTTACTTAACCTCTCTGAGCTTTCTTTAGTTTACTCAGTTTAGAAAATTTATGGTATTTTTCATGACAATGGGTTTTTCTAAGATATTTATACAGGAATTCAAGATGAATTTGCAGCTCATTTAAAGATGTCTATCTGAAGTCTACCCACAGACTAGCCCAATTTAGAGGGATTTGTCTGAGTGATCTGCCATTTTCCTTGCTGTTCATTAAAGGACAACAGTTAACTTCAAATGTTTTTAAACTTCCTGAAAACAACTTTAAAATGACAGAGTGCAATGTCTAAAACTTCACTCTGTGATCAGTTTGAGGCCATCCCTGAGAAGAACAGAAGTGTCATCAAATTCATATGGGTTTGCAGACGAAGGGTTTACACAGAGCTACTCTCTGTGTCCATCAAGAGAGCAACTGGATAATCTGTAGAAGGTTTTTTTTTCACCTGGACAGTTAAAGCCTCATATATATCCTGGACTGAAGTTCAGTCCATGCATAATTAAAGCCATTCTTATTCTGTATTCTATAAATATGCAGAGGATGCAAGATGAGAACCAAACACATTTCCCTGGAGAAGCTATTTGGGTCCAAACAAACCTCATCAGAGATCACTTCAAAGATCAATTCTTCATGTCCATGGAATCAAGTTTAAATGATTGTGTGTGATCCGGTCACTCCCTGTTCTCTGCTACAATATGCATGATCTTTGACTGCTCATAATATAACAAACCACAGTGTTTCGATAGCAATTTTGCATTTTGCGCTAAACTTCAGCAGCCATTCACATTTTATAGGCTAATGGTCTATTATTCTGCATATTTGTAGTATCAGTTCTTAACTTTCCTATCAATACTAGTGTTCTGTTTAGATAGTGAGGAGAAATAGGCTTTATAAAATATTTACAAGTTTGTACATCACAGGAAAAAGGTAATCTTAGAAACACAGCCTTTTGCACTGGCAGTACTTTAGAATCTTACCCCTTCTTCCTTTCCAGCCAGGCATTTCCATAATTATTTCTTATCTTGTATAGACTGAGCAACTGGCATTAATTATGCCCGAATGAATATTTTAGAGGAAAGAGAGAAATATTTCCTGATAATGGAAATGTACAGTGATCCAAATTTTTCTGTTAGGACAACTAATAGTATTAGTGATTTAAAATATAATATTAACATAGTTTCTATTCAAATTCTAGAGCCAGTAGAAAGGAAGATAAAGGCAGGATATAACATTGGTGATACTGTGTGCAGTCAATTTCTCAAATGCCATTTCTCACTAATCTGTGCTTATGGTAGAATAACTCCCCAAGTCACTGACATGTTCTAATTACTGTGGCTGAGAAATGTCTTTGTTCTATAATGCTAAAGCATTCTTACTTACAGTTCCAGAGAAGTTCCCTAACACCATCAAAAATGGTATGGCGAAGAATGGATGCTTATATCTTGTCAAATTTTAGTTTAGAATGTCATCTAGGATGCTAGTCACATTTTGTGAATCTCTGGATCAAATAATTTTCCATGGTTTCTTTCTAATATATACCATCCTCACAATCAAGAAACCACAGATATATTTAATAATGTACAATCAGTACAAAGTGAGACAAGATACAGAATTCAGTACTACATAATGTACATAAACATTTCATTTATACAGTGTATCTATATTCCCTCAACTAGTAAATTTTGTTTAATATTGTTCTTTATTATCCTATTTCTCTACTTATAAGTGCTTCATCAAACATAACATGCACAGAATTTTCCGAGTAGAGTCACTCTCAGAAAATTGTACTGCATTTGATGAATATAATTTCAAATGGAAAAAAAAGTCCATAAGGTCAAATAGCCAATGTTGGTTTTCTGAGGAGCATAACGGTGAAAATACCTTGTCGGTTATTGTAACATCTAGGAAAGGGTTATTGAAAGCATAGTGGACACTTGTCTGGGACTCTGAAATTCTGTCTGGGGACTCATTCTTACCTGCCTATTAACTCATCAGTTGACATGTACACTTTATTAGGTAGATTCTTTGGGGTATGGTTACCTCATCTAAAAAGGAAAAGTTGTATTAGACAGTCTACAGGGCAGCTTCCAGCTTAAACATTGATAAGTCAGAGGCATCTTTTAATTCATTTAAAGTGTGGTGATGTCTTTGAGGTTTATATTAAAGAGACTAAAGTAATGAAAACTTTCCCCTCTCACTCTATTACTATTTTTATGACGTTTTGCTTTAAAAAGGTGTTACTTTTTCATTAATCTCCAAAGCTCACATTTTCATCTTTGATGCCTTCCTTCTAAAGATGTTATCAGTGGTAAGCAGTATCCTAATTCTCTCTTGGAAGCTTCCCCCCACTCCTTGCATATTTTCTTTCATCCAGTACAGACATGATTGGAGCTATTTCTCTATTCCAGACACAATTCTCCCCTGGGATTTTCATCAATAAATAAAGAGACATGCTGCTATCACAGCTGCTCAACACCTACCAAACCCTTCATTAGCTTGTGGACTACAACATAAGAAAATGAAGATATTTTAAATGCCTTATTCAAAGTCTAGTCACAAAACTGCACTTTGCATTTCAGCATTCCAAGTTAAAGGATATAAAACTCAACTTTATTTTTTAAAAAACTGCAACAAAGGAAAAGGTACAGATTCATAGATCTTTTGTTATTTACATCCATTTCGTGGCAAATGATAACATGCAAAGTTAATCTTTCTGTACATATTTGTTAACTTTTAAATAGAAAAAGAAATCTTAATGGATTATTACACCGAAGTTCTTGTCTACTTATAGTCTTTACCCAGATGTACCAGAAGTTTCAAGACAATTCCTTCTTTCTCATTCTGTGGTAAATTTCCTATCTTCCCTGTGCCACTATTCACCTGATCCACATGGATTTGGTTTGAATAAACTCCAGGGCCTCAGATCATCCATGAGGCACTGCCACCAACAAAGAACAATTTAAAATACTGTAACTTCAGGTTTCCTGAGGTTTTTATAAAGACTCAAAAGAACAAAGAACCTAGCAGCTGGTACATATATTCATATGAAGTCATACATTGTTAGGAAAATAATAGTCCATCAGAATCATTTAATACAGGTCACATATTCTATAGAATGAGGCCTTGGGGCAAAGTGACCTGTCTAAGGTCATGCAGCTGGCTAGGGGCACATGCAGGAGAGGAAGGGTGCTCTAATGTTTTACTGCAACACCATCCCTACTGCACCACACAATCTCACAAAACCTCCTTTATTTTCCCATCATCAATTTATCCCTTTTAATTCTTTCCAGCCTCTTAAATGTCCAT
Source organism: Canis lupus baileyi (assembly GCF_048164855.1). Classification (NCBI taxonomy): domain Eukaryota; kingdom Metazoa; phylum Chordata; class Mammalia; order Carnivora; family Canidae; genus Canis; species Canis lupus. The sequence continues at coordinate 54,558,245 of NC_132848.1, forward strand.
AGCTTAACTGAAGAAATGCCATTCTCTGGAAGCAACTATGTTTCCAAAGGCAACTCAATGATTTTTTAAAATATATATACACATAATTTTTCAACCTGTTTATTTCGCTGCCCAGCTTTGGGCAAAACCATCACTCTAGACATTTGAAGGTACCAAAGAAGCAGCCCTTTATTATTCAGGACATCATTAAGGTACAATGATCTAAAACAACAACAACTATAGATTTCCTTTGGTATGGATCATGTTAAAATATGTGCTTTGTATGAGGTCGCAAGGTTCAAATTTTACTTGGTCTCATGTGCTCTGAAAATGTTACCTAGTTATGCTGGATGATTTCTTTCTTCTGAAGAGCACTCTTGGGTATGTGATTGGTTGTCAGTATATATATTCAGTGAGTTTTAGAGCATAATTATATCTCCAAAGACAAAACGTGTACCTTTGGCCCCAGAGTTACAGAAGAGCAAAGAGTGGCTACCACTCCCCAGCGGCTGTCCAAGGATAGAATGGTTGCTGCATTATCAGAACAAAGACCCAAGAGTGATCAGATGGAATAATTACTCCTTTTTGTGCCACCTTGGAAATGGTTCATAGAACTTTCAATTAGCTCTTGTTATCAAGACCCATCATTTCTCACAGAAATATATTTAGAGGACAACTTGATTTCACATGAGTTGGATGAAATAAAACAAAATTCAGATGTCTGGAGAGACTGAAACCAAAGTCCATTTCACATATCCATCACTGGTTCTGGATTTCATTACAAGGACCTCAGTCTAAGGATTTCTGCAAAGACTTTTTAAAAGTAGCATTTTAGAAACATTCTTTTTAGAAACCAAAAAGCAAAGGTAACTTGCATCTGAGAATGTTAAAGGCTTATGGTTTATACAAAGAAACAAAACAAATATAAGAAGGAAATGCATGTGTGCCTAAGTAAGATTATCTCTCTCTCTTACAAATACTCTCCCTCTGACACTAACTAGTGAATAATGAGTATATTAGTATCTTCATTTAAATTTTCTGGTACAAGCCAAACTGTTAATGCTATTTTAATGAAGGATTTGTCCACAAATTCTTTCCAAGAGTGGCACAAGATCATGCATTCACTTTTTTATAATATTTTAATGAAGGATTTGTCCACGAATTCTTTCCAAGAGTGGCACAAGATCATGCATTCACTTTTTTATAATTTATGATATCACTTTGAGGTATAGGAACAAGTACATTAATGAACTGAATGATACGAGATGGCCCACTTCTCTTTTCCCAAAAAAGAGACACATTTCTCCCTGAGAGACTGCACTAAGTGCAATTTATTCTCTTTGTCTGGACAATCTTATAAATAAAAGTGGAAAATTCGTCCCAGAAAATCAGTCTTTAAAACACTGTAATTTTATTACTGTTTCTGAACAAATTTTTTCAAACATCCCTGCAGTATATCTTCTATTACGAATCACAATGTCTGAAATGAGAAAGTAGATGAGGGAAGAACCCATTAAGAGGCAGTTACTGTACTGCTGGACTCAGCTAATAATCCCTTTATTTTTCATTTTTATTACTGTATAGTTTATGAATGACAATCTACTCATTGCCTATTGTTATAAATATTTTGATTTAGCAATGGGGATATCCATCAATAAACAATACCTACCAGAAGCCTTCTGTAATACTTAACAGCCCATGAATGTATATCCTATCATTTGCTGCCTACTAGATGTATTTCTTGGGAATCTAGATGAACTCTTCATCTTAGCTGTAATAACAGCTTATAGACACTGCATCGTTCCTGCTCTTTTAACTGTTTTATCTACTGTCTGAAATTATAATGAATAAGCCCCATTAATTTTTCTATTATGAAATATTAGTCTTCTGAGCTATTCATATTCTTTCAGACAGATGAGTCTTGACCTAAAACATAGAAGAGAAAACTGGAATTGTGAGTCTGAAATTTTCTAACAATAACAAGCAGTAACCAATGTTTTGGCAAGAATTGTGACAAGCCTGCCGATAGCAATACACAATTTTCTGAGTGTAAATGGAGAAAGCTGAGCAGGCTCTGTTCAGTATAACCCCTCTAAAAATCTCATAGCTTTTATTCTCCCACTTTCCAACATTAATGTAAAAACATCCAATATATCAAAGTTTTGTGGCAATCTACAACGCTATCATTTGGTTTTCTCCAGACCTTTTCTAGAAGAAGTAAATATGACCCAGATACAATGAATGAAATAGAATCTTGGTGTACAGAACTATGGTTTTCAGAAGTAAGAACAACTTTAGAAAACTAAACTTTGAATCATTGCTAAGAATTTTCTGGAGATCCATTAAACTTGTATTAGGTTAGCAATGTATTGTGCCCCCCTCTTCTTTTCCTTTCTCTTTTTATCCTTGCTTTTTTTTTTCCTTTTTATCAGCCCACACTAAATAAGAATATGCCACCTAAAAAGTGAAGATAAAGTATTTACCTTTGAATGGCCCTTCTTCCTTATTGCCCTGGTCTTCTCTTTTTACTAGGTCTGCTCTGGTTTTATTCCCGTTGCTAATGTTCACTGACTAATTTCTGAGACCAGTATCATAATGTCCTTTCAAGATGTATAATGCTGCATAAAATCAGTAAACAAATAGTTATTTGCTTTCTACTCCATCCAAGGTACTGTGCTAATATGCTATGCAAAGAGAAAAAAAAAATGCTCACTGCCATGCAGTAGATTAGACCCTAATGAGGAGCATAGAAATAAAATAATCACAAGGTAGGTCAGTGATTCTCAACCTGGCCTATACAACAGGATCACCTGTGGGGGACTAAAAACTATTGATGCTACTTGGATACATTAAGCTAGAATCTGACATGGTTAATGATGCCTACAAAACAAATGATAGAGACAGTAGCACTATCAGAGCTCAGTGGAAAATGTTCTAAAGGAGTTCTTACATGTAAGTAGCACATCAAATATCTTTAAAGGGCAAAGGTCCAGTGAAGCTTTAAAAATCCATGTAACTCCAGAGACGACGCATTCATACTGTAAAACCTATTCACTGAGTGCTTTCTTCTCACAACTTGCATCATCTGAGTTTACAGAAGATACTCCATGTCTCACTGAACTAGATTCGTTAAGAAAGGAGGATGGATATATTATCTGTTGACATATAATAAATCACCACAAAACTAAGTGGCTTGAAACTACTATAAACATGTATTATCCACACCTTTTCTGTGGGCTTGTAATTCAGGAACAGCTAACTGAGCAGTTCTAGCTCAGACTCGTGAGATTGCACCAAAGAGTCTCACTGTGGCTAGAACTGGCTAAAGCTTTGAACAGAAGGAACGATCTACTCCAAGATGGTGAACAGCACTCATCACAGGGTTGGCATCATGCTGTTCTTATTTTTTTTTAAAGATTTTATTTATTTATTCATGAGAGACACCGAGAGACAGAGAGAGAGAGGCAGAGACACAGGTAGAAGGAGAAGGAAGCTCCATGCAGGGAGCCCAACCTGGGACTCGACCCTGGGTCTCCAGGATCATGCCCTGAAGGCGGCGCTAAACTGCTGAGCCACCTGGGCTGCCCCCTTCATACTGTTCAGTTCTTTGTGATTGCAGTTCTCCTCTTCGCTATGCTTATGCTTAATTTTTTCTTAAGTTGTGTTTCTTCTCACCTATGATGTCTGAGATCAACAAGTGTACTTTTACTCAATAAATAATTATAGAATACTTCCTGCCTGCAAAGCACTGTGCCTCTTATTTTTCAGTCTCAAGGACAGCACAAATTAAAGCAGAAAAGAGTTGTATTCAAACACAGATAATCTATCTGGTGTATTTTATGATAGATACTATACACAAAGTAATCAAACGTTACAGTAAGTGAGAGGAAAGGGAGATTAATTCTAAATGAATGACTATAAGAGGAATTAAAAAAATAAATTAGTATTGAACTTATACATTGAGGATAAATGTGAGTTTTGAGACACAAGAAGGGGAAGTAAAAGCTATTTAACCGGAGTTTCTTTTCTGGGACCATTGATACCACTGTTATCCTATCTCACATGTTTGGCCTAATTAATATGTTTATAAGATAAAGAATAGATATTAAGTAGGAGCTGAAAGATGAATATACGGATTTTTTTAAGTAGTCCCAAGAGCCATGATGATGAGTGAATATGAAGAAAGATTAGGGAAGACAGGACAAATAAGTTCATCCTTGATCATAAAACTAAATACAATGCCTTTGGTAACAAGTGAGCAAGGTGAGGAAGGTGTTGCTAATTCACAGGATGTGAAAGAGTATGAATTTTAAGTGGAGTGGAAACAATCACTGTGTTTTGTTGGTTTATTTGTTTACTTGTTTGCTTAACTTCATGGCAATACTTAGTAATCTGGGAAAGGACTAGAAAGAGTGAACAGAATAAAGTCATAGAGATTAAAAATGGCCGGATGTCAATGGAAGAAAGAATTGAAGGTCCAGAAAGGGCAGCCCAGAAGATAAAAACGAAAGATTTTCTAAGCCTGAAAGGGTACTACGGACAGCAAAAGTAGGAAGAGCTGGAAGAGCCAAGGTTGCAGTGGAAGAAGGAGCTAACAAATCTATTGTCAGGCCTTCTGATAACTGACTTACAGTAATAATTGAGTTCTTAGGGTCAGAGTCAGCATGCTTAGATGGAAGTCAAAGAGAAATAGCTATTTTCCTCAAGTTTTACAAAGGTAACAACAGCAAGTTAAATTGGCCTAACTTTTCCTTCACAACCTAGTATAGGAAACACAAATTCTGAAAAACCAACAATCAAACCAGCTTTACAGCTTTTGACTTGGGTCTTCACATTTTTCAATGTGTCCTCTGTTATTTCTGAACTTTATTTTTGTACCAAGGTCTGTGTTTGAAGGACTCAGGCACCTTTAGACCAGTCGATAGTTCCGCTTCATAGCGTAAGCGTAATGTTGAAATTCCATTTTTATCTACTATTTCTATATTCTGGCTTACTCTATACAGTATGCTAATTGTTGTCTTGTCTATTGGCACAGAGGTATAATCACATATGCAAGTTTACCCTAGACATCATGGAGATTCCACTTCTTATTAAAAAATTATAGCAAAATGTTGTGAAAGTCCATGTTCCTAGGATGAAAAGATTAGCTCTCTATGTGTCATCTTTGTGGATGGAAGACAGGAGCAGATATATGTCCTATTATTTGTGCTATACTATACACACTATACTTTCAAAATGGCATTTCAAACAAAAAGCTCAAAAATCAAAAATCTTCTTATTCTCCTTTTCCTCCTTCTCCTTTTTCTCCTCCTCCACCATTTCCTCCTCCTCTTCTTCCTTTTTCCTTTCCCCCTTCCTTCTCTTCTTCCTCCTACTTCTTCAGCCTTTTCTCCCTCTTCTCCCTCTTCTTTTTCTTAGAGCTGAAAGCTGCTCAACAGCTTCATCTTGAAATTAGGCGTTCTTAATCCTAACAGAGCAATGACTGGAACAGTGTTCTGGAGAAAAATAATTCTGAGTGTCACAGTGCTTAGGAAATAATAAATATGAATTTGAGAAAGAAAACATAAGGACAATACTGTGTGAAATGTTTCACAAAACATGTCTCACAAATTTTCAAGTTTCTAGTAATGGGATATATAGCTTCCAAACCAAAGACTACTAAAGTGAACCTAAAGCTGCTTACAGAGACTCCACATGGGACAGCAACTCCCAACAGCCAGCATTGATAAAAGACTACAATAATGTAAAATGCTGAAATTATACAGTTAATTTTTAAAAGCAGCATTCAAAATTGTAGAGATGGTATAATCTATAATTTAAAATATGAACAGAAATAAATAGATCTATTTGGAGTGATAGTACTGTCTTTCTCCTTTTTGTTTTCAAAAAACTGTCTTTCTTCTTTTGTTTTCAAATTTCCTTTAATAAAAAATGTATTGATAAAATAAAAATGTAAGAAGTGTGTGTGTGTGTATCTCTGTGTATGTGTAAGACATCCAAAATGGGGTAAAAGATACAAAAGATAGCCTTCTAATTCAAGTGCAGATATTGGTTCTGTTAGTCCTTCCAGGTTTCCTAGTTGCTTATTTCTGTGAGCTCAGACAAATTAGACCACTGACTAATGTGCTACTCCCCGGTAGCAGTGAGAATATTAACCTTTAAAAGGTGCCTTAAAAATGAGAAGTGTTACATGAATTGATATTTTAGTTGTGTGCATGTGTATAAACCTTTCTGGATATGGCATGGCATTTGGTTGGGTACTTATTTTTGGCCACTCAATGTGTATATGGATGTGTGTAATTTCATGTATGTGAATAAATCTTGGCATTTGGATTATTTTTGGCTAAAGAGTAGGTGTGAAATTATATACACATGGAGGCAAAAAATAGCCAAATGGCAATCCAATTACATAAATGTAGTCTGGCACACCAAAAAATAAAAATCTGGATTAGTTATCATAAAATCAGAGTTTTAATCTGTTATTCTTACAACAACTATTACTTTTAGCATATTGCTACTATAACCACTTATCTCTATTGTACACTTACTATGCACGTTAAGTTCACAAAATTTTACCTGGATTGTTCCATTTGGACCTAACAACAATCTTATGTATGAGGTAAGTATTATTATAAATGCCATAGAAATATGAGGAAAATGACACTTGGAGAAGGTTAAGTGCCTCAGCCAAGTCACATACATGCAAGTGACAGAGTTGAGATGAGAATCCAGATATACTAAACTAAAAAAATCAGACAAGTGAATTGCATGGAAATTGTGATTATATTTATATGAAATTTCCAGAACAAACAAAGAAACAGGGACAGAAAGCAGTGATTGCTCAGGAACTGGGAGTAGGAGGGAGAAAGGGTTCCTTTTGAGGGACAGAAAATATTCTAAATGCAATTATGGTGATGGTTGCACAAGTCTTTTGAATACACTAAAACACACTGAATTTTATACTTTGATTGGGTGAACTATATATGATATGTGAATTATACCTCAATAAATCTTTTAAAAAACAAAAATAAGTTCACCACCACCATTAAAAGGAATTTCTAGAAGACTTCTGTTTGCAGAATTTTCCACAACAAAAATTATATGTATGAATGCATGTAAACATATATGTGATATAATAAATTATATAGGTAGAGAGAAGGAAAAATGCACACAAATATACATTTTCTTTTTAAACTAGGCCTGTGAATACCAGTTTTAGGACAAATCCTTATAGTAAGAAGTCTTCACTAGAGAGGCCAATTTTAAATTATACACTTCATGGCATTCTCACTATTTCCCATGTGAGAATATGTCAGAAGATAATAAGATCTCAGAGGACATTTTTTTTCTTCCCAGTCAGCTGAAATTGTCCTTACTTAATTTCAATCTATTTCTCCTTATTATATTTCTTTAGACAGCCTAATTCCTCTCCTTTCTTGGTGGCCGTGTCCTCTACCTAAACCTTAGCGCCAGTATACACATCTTCTGCAATAATCACTCCTTAACACAGCAAGTGTAAAATGACCTAGATCTGCCAATAGGCCCAGACATGAGGGGCTCTTAGACTAAGAATCTGAAATAGTATCTGTAAGGTTTTATTTGTTTAGCCCTGAATTGGTTTTCAAGTCATGTCTAAAAATTTGTCACTTTTAAAGATGTTAACATCAACTTATGTATATTATCTATAATATATACAGTACATATGTAAGTTATATATGCATATTTAATACGTGCTTTATATATTAGGAATCCAAGGAACTGGCTATATAGATTGCCAGTGAAACTGGGTGCTGCCCATTTTAGGGCTATTTGGCAATGACGAAATCTATATCCTCAGTATACATTAGGTTAAAAATAGCTGTTCTCCTAGCACTCTTTTTCCAGAGAAAATACATAGAATAAATTAAAAAAACTATTTTATATGCTGAAATTCACCATGAATTTACTGATAGGAAGTAAACAAGAGTCATCAATGTGGTGTGCTGAATTTCAGGAGCAGTAAGATTGTGCTCACCAAAACAGATCTGCCTGACATTAAAAAAAAAAAAAAAAAAAAAAGTCTTCTCAGGTTAGAAAAGATAAATTAATTAAGAGTATAAGTAGGAAAGTACCATTAAATTCCTGTTGAAGTACTTTTCATATTCCCCCACTCTGTCACAAGATAAACTTTAAAAAATAATCTCCTAGGGTGCCTGGGTGGCTCAGACAGTTATGTGTCTCAGGTCATGATCCTGGGGTCCTGGGCTCAATCTCTGCATTGGGCTCCCTGCTCAGTGGGAGCCTACTTCTTCTCCCTCTCCCTCTGCTTGCTGTTCCCCTTCCTTGTGTTCTCTCTCTCTCTCTCTCCCCCTCTCCGTCAAATCAATAAATACAATCTTTAAATAAATAAAATCTTTAAAAATAAAGTAAAATAATCTCTCTCCAACTCGTCTTTTGTATAAGCCCTTATGCACATTGAGAAAAAAATCTGGTATTTTCTGATATATGTTATGCTCTGATACAGTAGCTTAATTTATATTATTCTCCTTAGCCTTCTTAAAGGAGTTTGGCATCATGATTATATTATTACCACTAAGGAAACAGGGTTGCTGATGTTAGGTAACCTGCTTAAGTTACCATAGCTGGTATATGATGTAACTTCATTGGTTTCAAAGGCTACGTAAGTTCCTCCAAGCATATCAGTTTTCTCCACAAAAACATCTAACTGTTCAAGTATCTAAACTGAAGAAAAAAATATGAATGTTTTAAATTCCTTCAACAACTGTTCCAATTTACACTATGCTGAATCAGCTTTCTTGTTTAGTAAGTCTTTCTTAATAGCATCTTGGCCCATGCTCAAAGCTTTTCAGCCACTACAGACCTTCTCACAAGTGAGAGCCTTGGGTGCAGCCTAGGGGGAGAAATCCAGGTGGAGATCTCACCTATAGACCTCCTTCTCCCTTTCACCTAGGGCCAGCTTCTTCTTAGACATTGGGTGAGAAGAAGGGAGGCACAAAGTTTAACCTTTCCTTCCAGGACCTTGACAGCTACAGTGCTCCTTGGAGGGGTGAAGCCTCCAAGCCCCACAGCAGCTGACAGAAGAACCCCCTCTGCTAACCAGATGAGGTTCTCCTGAAATGCACTATACAGTGCCCTCCAGTGGGAGGCTTGATTCCCACTCGACCACTCTTGCACCTTCTCAGCCAGTAGTAACTCCTGCTACTGGGGGCACTCTCGTTGAGCGCACAGACCTCCTGTGCCAGCACAGTGGCCTCACTACCAGTGTTTTCCTGAGACAACTGACAAGCCGCCGAGAGGCACGCACATCCTCATCACACTGGACGAGTGTGCAGGTGTCTTCATCTCTGTCAGCCCATTTACTCATGAAGCAGACATTAAAACAAGGAGATTCCATTCCATCCCCTTTGTCTGATAGTCATGTCCAATCTTTAGGAATCTTTCTCATAAGGTATCCCTTTTTGGCTCTGAGAAGGGGATAAAAGCTTTTCTCCAAGCACATTACATTCACTAGAAAGCCCTCTGTCCTGGTTTTCTCCTTATTTCCGTTGAGCATAGAGATGGTAGAGAAAGGTCCTAGCTCTTCTCCATAAGCCCTAAAGAAGCTATGGTCTACCTCAACTCCCTGTAGTTCTCTAACTTACAATGAGGAGAGGTCCCAAATACCTGCTGTTTTCATCTTTGGGCCTGAGACACTAAAGGACAGTAAGAAATAGCTTGTTATACATTTGGTTACATTTGACCACAATACAAATCTTTCTGATTTTAACCGATATTTTTTAAATCAAGCTATGACATCTCTTAAAATGTTCTAACGTTCAGGAAGCCCGGGTGGCTCAGCAGTTTAGTACCACCTTCAGCCCAGGGCGTGACTGAGTCCCACGTTGGGTTCCCTACATGGAGCCTGCTTCTCCCTCTGCCTGTGTCTCTGCCTCTCTCTCACTCTCTCTCTCTGTGTCTCTCATGAATAAATAAATAAATAAAATCTTTTAAAAACATGCTAACGTTCTTGTGCTGACACATTTGATGTTGACATTTGGGTCTTTTTAACTGTCTATTTTAATAAGCTATAAAAGGTGACTAGATTTCTCACACCAACCCCATTTAATACAGACTAAATATATGTAATTCCTGTTTCAAATGTGCTACAAATGTGATATTTTACTTTATTGCACACCACTTATTTCTTCATTCTGATTTGTTCTGGCCTAGGCTTGGAGTGAAAAGGAATTAGAGTCCATGCCCCTACTCTAAAGAGGACCAAGATTACAAGACTGTGAAGTCCTCTAAACACTAAAAGAGCAAACAATCTAAATATCTCTGGCCTGCATCCCTGTAGTGCTTCAGTTCTCTGATAAAGCTATGATTTTATTTTATTTATTTTATTTTATTTTATTTTATTTTTAATTTTTTTTAATTTTTATTTATTTATGATAGTCAGAGAGAGAGAGAGAGAGAGAGAGAGAGGCAGAGACACAGGCAGAGGGAGAAGCAGACTCCATGCACCGGGAGCCCGATGTGGGATTCGATCCCGGGTCTCCAGGATCGCGCCCTGGGCCAAAGACAGGCACTAAACGCTGCGCCACCCAGGGATCCCAAAGCTATGATTTTAGAAAAAAAAAAAAAAAATATAGCAAAGTTAGTGTTTCATTTATCCCAGGTTGAGAGAGAGAGTTAACCTGAACCTTAGCAGCCCCTATGAACACTGAGGATTCAATATGCTAACAGATGCCAAAGACGCTAATTCAAGAATTATTAATGTAAAATGATAATAGTCACCATTTACTCAGTACTTACAGTGCATCAAGCATTATTCTAGGCCATTCATAGGTCTTATTTCATTTTATTTTTATTTATTCAGGATAACCCAGTGAGCCCTCATTTTACAAATGAGAACACTGAGGTTTAGAAGATTATAAATGTAGAAACTATTAGAATCATGATCCAAATTTATTCATTAACAAAATACAATTATATTCATTAATAGTTTTGTCCATCTATCATTCTGGGATCTGCAAGCTCTACCCAGTGCTGATGTGCACGGAGACCAGCTACCAGGGATAGTCTGGCACAAGATTATCCCATGAGATCAAATTCTACCAAGAAATCAGGTCAGAAAGAACATATTTCTGTGCCTGCTGCTTTCCTATTTCTGATTCAACTCTTAGGGATAAAAAAATAATAATGAAAAGAAAAGAAAAGAAAAGAAAAGAAAAAGAAAAAGAAAGAAAAAAAAGAAAAGAAAAGAAAAGAAAAGAAAAGAGAAAAGAAAAGAAAAGAAAAGAAAAAGAAAGAAAAAAAAGAAAAGAAAAGAAAAGAAAAGAGAAAAGAAAAGAAAAGAAAAGAAAAAAGAAAAGAAAAGAAATCTTCTATATGTAAGTTCTCTCATAGGTCCTATTTATTTCCAAACCCCATACAGACATATTCTACCCCCAAGATCCTTGCAACTCATTTTGTGGACTAGAAAATTAGGCACTGTGTCAATGGGAGGTCAGTAACGCCTAACATATGAAGATGCAGGGGTCCTGACTTTAGAGACTCCACTTCCCCTAGAGGCATGGCAGGACAGAGAAATGTCCATTTCTTCTCTGGTCGTCAGAGCAGGGCCTCTCTTGTCAGGGTTTTCAGAGAAAGCCCCAGTCCTCTGTGTCAGCTGATTCTGACTAAGAACATAGCGGGGCCAAGGCCCTCATGAAGCTGCTGCTCCAGGCAGCCAGCAGCCATCAGGAAACAGGGGACAGAGAGGAAGCAAAACCAGGGCTGGGGCTGCCTTCTAGCCAGCATCTGTCTGTCAGGACCAGGGCTTAGGTATTCAAAGAAAACAAACATAATCAGTGTCCCTTGGAACCTCTACTTGGTTCAGTTAGAAAACAATGCCTACATTCTTAATTACCAAAGTAAGTACATTACTCAGTAAAAATGTTTGACAGGTTTCTCATTTACTGAATAATAGATGTGACTTTGTGTTTTCAAGTTGTTTGGTCCAATAAAAAAATGAGTAAGATTAGAACTATGATAAAGTTGAAAGTTGTACTTTAAGTTTCTGTTAAAACTCATTTTGCTACCACTGTATATATTTATTAATGATGTGTAATAAGTGATTATAACACTGCATTATGGCTTATTAATGTTCTATGTATTAATAATTATAAAACTGTATTAATGATGTTATTAATATTGTTTTATCTTTCAACTCTCAAATATCCTTCTTCGATCCAAACAGAAAATTATAATTGCTTCTGTAAATATTATTACTTGTAGGCAAATAATGAAATTTTGAAGAAAATCAAGACAAAATTGGCCAGTCCATCCTGGACCATGAGATTCAACACAGGCCTTTTGCCTAAAGAAATGGACTGTGTTGTTTTCTCATTTAATTTTTTAAAATAAGACTTGAATATTGTGAATTTATTATATAAATAACTTCCTCTCCATCATACCATGTTTGGTTTATTCTAAATACTTTAAGTCATGAACTTTAACTTCCCAACTAGAAATATCCAGTTTCAATCTACTGGCATTTTTGGAGATGAGAAGATTAGTGGTGCATTATTCTAAAATTTAAATTGGATTAATATTTAATTGCATCCATATTCACAGGTGTTAATTAGAAATGTTTTATATGAGTCATAGCTATTACTGGAAAACTAGGAATAATTCTGCAATTAGCATAAAATGCACTGTAACTTTGAATAATCATTGATAGTGATTACTGAGTGGACCTTGTAAAAGCAATAAACTTATTGATCCATGTACTAATTTATATCTAGACTGCATATGTTCATTATAATGATACTTTTGAGAAAATAAAAAATTACTTATCCCTTTAGCTACCAAGTAGGAACATATATTTCTCAGGTTTTAACTATAAGGGAAATCCGTCTTTGCTAAATATATATTTAAAGCAGTGCTAAGAAACAGATTATTTACTAGTTATGAAATTATGTAAAGCACAATCAAAAACACATTTTTATTTCTAATCATATATTACTATATGCCTATTTTTTTAAATGTTTTATTTATTTATTCATGAGAGACACACACAGAAAGAGAGAGAGAGGCAGAGACAGAGGCATAGGGAGAAGCAGGCTCCATGCAAGGAGCCCGACGCGGGACTCAGTCCCAAGACCATGGGATCACCTAACTGTGGGATCATGCCCTGAGCCAAATGCAGACGCTCAACTGCTGAGCCACTCAGGCGTCCCACTATATGCCTATTTTAAGATGTATTTCAAATAGAAATATTTAGATTAAAAAAAAAAAAACTTTAGTCATTACTTTCAGATATGGGGAACTTGTGGCTCTGCCTCATAAAATAGGCACTTCACATAAATGCTTATTATTTAAGTGGTTTAATAGAGTCTAAGTAATGGATAGTTATTGTCAGAAATTCCTAGACATCAAAATTAACACAATAATAAATTCCATTAAAAATTTAAAAAAATGAAGAATTATCATTATCCACTTCTCTAAAAGGCTTGTAATGGTAACATTTGGATGTATTAAAAGGATTTGAAAATAATTAAAGTGGCCACCAGATTCAAGCAAAACTTTATTTTGGAAAACTCTGATTGATGAAGGTCCTTCTTAGACCTTATGTAAGAAAAGCCAATATCTCAATTAACTCTAAGAACCACTTAAAATATTTTCCTCAAATGTGTAGGTGACTTCAGTGAGTAAACACTTGTATATTTGTACATTATATTTATATAAGACTTTGATTTCTTGTTCAGAGTATTTGTCTCCTAAATTTGATAGTATGTGGGGCAATCAGAATGCAAAATAACATTTAATGATCAACTACTTGTATTTAAAATGAAAATATTCATAGCACTGAAAATATGATTAAGGCTCTGTAGCAATAGACTAGTAATCTGAATTATAAAATTTATAATTTCCATATTAGAAAATAATATAAAAAACATAATGTGCTTATGATTTCTAGTATAATAACAAAACAAATCTTATAGCTGTATAATCACGAATATCTATTTTCCTATATATTGAAACCTATAAAGACTTTTATGTTTGTAAGCTCTAGTTAAGCCTAGTATTATGCAATAAATACACAAAGATATGACACATAATAAAAATTAAATTTAGGAGGGACTCCTGGATTGCTCAGTGGTTGAGTGCCTGCCTTTAGCTCAGGGTGTGATCCCAGGGTTCTGGGATGGAGTTCCACATAGGGTTCCCTGCATGGAGCCTGCTTCTTTCTCTGCTTGTGTCTCTGATTCTCTCTGTGTATCTCTCATGAATAAATAATTAAATCTTAAAAAAAAAAGAAAAGGAAAGACATAACTTGAGATATCAGTATTTTTTTCTGTAGGCAAATTTCTAAAGTATCAATTATACACATAATATTTATTATTCTCAGTCCTAAATATCAAGTATTTGTCATTAGACTTACTTCGATGTGTATTAATTTTACCTCATCAAGGAAAAAAAGGCAATTTTTATTTTTCATTCATTTAGTAAACACAATATTTGGCAATCTCAGGGATAGCAATAGCATTGCAAATCCTACATTTCCTTTTACTCATTCATGGAAGCAAATCAATATGAAGGCCTGATACATCTTAAGAAATAAACTAAGAACTCTGCTTATTAGCAACCTGAATGCACTCTACGTTCACTACTGAAGTTTCCCACCCCTTAAACTGTCCCCTCAGGATCTAATTTATAAGCTTGGGATTCACTGAGCAGTGGGCATATTTTCCCAGAACTGAAAACTGTAACAACAACAAAAAATTGTTAGTAACTTATGCTTTTCATATTTTTATTTAATTTTTTTTAATTTTATTTATTCATGAGAGACAGAGACACAGAGAGAGAGAGAGAGAGAGAGAGAGAGAGAGGCAGAGACACAGGCAGAGGGAGAAGCAGGCTCCTTGCAGGGAGCCCGATGTGGGACTCAATCCCAGGACTACAGGATTACGCCCTGGACTGAAGGCGGTACTAAACCACTGAGCCACCCGGGGCTGCCCATAATCTATGCTATTTAGTTTAACCCATATTACTAACTTCATTATAAACACACAAACTCTCAGAAGAAAAGTAGAAAATCATCAAGAACAGCAGTTTCAAAGTAGTGATCAATTACAGTTTGAATTTGCAAATAAATAAATGAGTTGGCCTAGAAAAGATCATATCAACAGTTTTATCCCAAAGATTATTTTGCCCATTACACTACTTTAACTAAACAGCTAATTTTGAAGGCCTGTGTGTGACCTTACAATAATATAATTCTTTTGAAGGTTTGGATTATTGTCTATTTTATTTCTCCATTTTATGGCCAGTCCCTAAGAAAGTGACAAAATTTAGAGATTCTCAATAAATAATTCTCAATAAATATTTATTTATTCTCAATAAATAAATACAATGGCAGATTCTGTCAGTGTATACGTAAGTCTCTAGTGCAAAATTGGAAAAAGAAGTTGAGGGTGGTGTGGGATGTCTGGAATCCCTTTAAGTGCAGGAAGCAAAGTAAAAACTAATATTCTTAGGAAGCAGAATTATATACTACTTTGATAATCTGGAAAAGACATAGGCAGGCAGAATGAGATGCCTATGTAGACAACACGCTGCCCCTTCAACTTTTCGTACTTTGCTTGCATGATATACATCTACAAGGGCAAATTAAAGCCAAATATGAATTGCTGTCTCAACGAGGGTCATTTAGGGACCGCAAGTCTTTACGATAGTAAAGTGTTCCTCGAACGTAAGATCTTCCAGACTGTAAGAATGTGCCTGTAGAGTCCAGTCTGAGAACCACTGAAATTGTAATGAAAATACTGCCCTTGAAATGCTTTCCCAGTTGTAATTAGCCTAAAAGACATTTTGTTGTTATAATGGTTAATAGAAATCAACAACAATACAATGGCAAAGGAAAGATGATGGTTACCATTTTGACATTAGGGTAGTGTTGCACACAGTTGAGTACCCAAGGAACCTCCTTTGAGAAAGGGTGACCAACTGTACTAAGTAGAACCATGGGCACTTGGTTTCTGGGCCCAGTCTGTAACGGGGAAGTCTTTAATACTGTGATGAGGAAGTCTTTAACTTTCTGTATCTCAGTATCAAAGAAATTAATGGTTGGACTATGATACCTTTATTCATTGGAAATTATACCTCTTTACTTACTTACAAGAAGCTGAGCACTCTTTTAGGGCTGAGGCCAGAAGAAGTTAACAAGACAAAGTTTCTCCCTTGTGGAGCTTGCAATTTATTAACACTTCTGAGTGACCTTTACATCCTGTTAATTGAATGAACTGAATGAGTAAAAGTGATAGGACTTGAAGAATACAAGAAAAAGGAAAGAAAAATTATGTTAAGTATTCATTTTCCAGAACAGCATGGCAAATCTCTTTTTCCATAACTTTAAGTTTGTATGTTACCTATAGCTTGTCAATTTCTGCTATAATCAACTTACCTATTCAATATAATAGAATAATAAGAAAATGTAACAGGATTGGGAGGTCCTTTATTCTAGTGAGCTGGCTAATGTTTTAATCTGTCCAGGCACCTCATAAAGGTGACTTGTAGTACTCACTACCTCTTCAGTACTCATTACCTAAGTTTATCTCTAAACCACCATGACTGTTAGATATTTCTTCAGGTCAATTAATTATAATGCCTTTCTGAGCTATTATCTACTGGTCAAGTTCTCTCCTTTGGGTCTCCTAACCAAGAATCCTAATTCCTTCTAGTTCTTTGATGATTCTGCAAATTAATTTGGCTTCAAGTTTTTTCATTATCTTCTTGTTCTCCTCTGAAGAATTTCTTTTAGAAAGTGTGATAAATAGAGCAGCACACAAAATACCAGCAGAGTGATCAGTATAGATAAGAGGAATTCATCACACCCATCTTTCTAAAAACTAATGCACCCTAAAATTAATTAGTTTTACTTGGTAGCCTGCTACCACTGGTGACCTATATTAGCTCTAAGTTAATCATTAAGATGTCAAAGTTTTATTTGCTATTTGTTTTGTGTTTTATTCACATATGGGCCTTCATTTTTATAGTTGTTATACTGATGATCTTGGATTTGGCACTTCATTCTAAATTGATTTTGTTTTGTTTTTTTAGTTAAATTGAGATACACATTAGCCATGACTCCAATCCTCATTTCAACTATAAATTGAATAACAATGTCTTCTGTATTTTCATTCAGGGTACTGGTTAATTTTTATCAGGCCATAGCAAGAACAAGGCCCTTGAGGAGGAACTAGGGATTTCTCTCTATGAATGCAGCGATTCTTGAATATAGCCAGTTATTGTACCTAAAATGAGACAATCTTAGGTCCATATGTCTTTTTTTTTTTTTTTTTGAATGACCTACATAAGAGATCCATCAGCACACCTCTAAGGCTAAATCTTTTCAGATATTTCCAAACTAACCTGCAACTTTATCTTGCATACTTTCAGTATTTAATGGGTAAATTATCAATAATTTGGATAATTTTTTCCTAGGAAAAAATGACTCCTATAAGCTTTAGCAACAACATTAAAAGGAATTTCTGTAGGTTTAGAAAATAATCTGCTACTTAGTTACAAAATGATACTATATGATAATTTGAATCCAATCTTTATTCCAGACACTTCCAGATTTTAAATATAGAAGTTTAACTCTTCTGATTATTTTTTCAGAATTTCTTAAGAATAACTCTCTAGATTTCAAGTAACAGTTATAACCTACATTATATTTTCACACAGTCTGATTATAAGACACTGAGAACACTTCTCCACATGATTTTTGGAAACCATATAGCTTTGGTTGCACCATATAGCTTTGTATAATGCTATGTATGTCCACATCTTCTGCTTCATTTGATCTTCAGAATAATTCTGTGGGGTAGGTAGGAAAGTATTATTAACCTGATTTTATAAACTGATGCAAGGTACAATGAAATATGTAGCATAGCTTGGACTCAGCTCACTTTAATATAGCCAGGTCATTGATTTGCAGCTAGAGCTTGACTTGAATTCTACACATCACAGAAATGAGATAGGCAGCTATAACCCTCACAATATTCATTTCAGACAATACTTCATTTTTGTAATTATTTTCTATATTCCTCCAAGCGTTAAAATTATTTTTCCGATGAGTACGTCCTTGCTTTTCTTTAAAATGGCAATGCCCCTTTCTTTACATTTCCCCTCCAACCCAATCCTACTCCCATTTCTCTATCTGATTGAATATGCTGGCCTCTTTCTAGTCTTGCATTTTTTAAAAAAGGGTTATAATAAAGGTTTCTGAAAGCAAAGAATATTAAGTCCTTATTATACCTTTGGAGTACATTTTAAGATAAGGACTAGTTATAAATAAAGATCATGTGTTATGGGTCAATGTGCTTCTTCAAAATCAACAAATGAGTCAAATTCATATTAACATAATCTCTATCAAGTGTGAATTTTGAAAAAAAAGTGTGAATATTACATTCTCTATGTTTAAGATGGTCTTGACCAGAATATTTGAGGGACACATTTCATTTACAAATTAAAGTATGGTAGAAATGTATTTGGATTGAAATAAGAAGACCTGAATTCTGATCATCGCTCTTCTTACTATGCATGTCATTTAAGTTCTCTAGACTTTAGTTTCCTTATTCATGAAATATACCCAATAAAAACTGCTTTTTAGACCTTTGGGGTTTTTTCTAAAGATTATGTATAAAATGATTTGAATAAAAAATGGCTTGAACATAAAACAATATATAAATATGAGATCATCATATTAATAATAGAAAATCAAGACAATATGAATATACTATGCATAATCAAAGTTTTATTTAGCAGGTAATTATTATCACATAGTCAAACCTTTGTTTAGCAATTATTTTTGCCTATTCTTTAATTCAACTGCATGTATCCTATAGTTGCCCAACCATAATGCCTTACGCAAAGTGGAGTATCCAAAGAAAATTTTAGCAAGTGCATAATTGGCATGTTCTTCTGATTCCCCAGGCAATATTCAGATGGTTTAGGTGCTAAGAGCAAGTGCAACAAACAATCCTTTTTTGGGAACAATAGTTGTAAAAATAGGGCACTTAAAAGTAGTTATAATATAAAATATATCAGACTGGAAATTGGTCCAAATTTGTCACTTGAATATTTAAATCCTATTAGGTAACTCCTTAGAGAACAAAACATCTATCAATAAATTATCAGACATAAAAGTTAGGTTCACAAATGAGTGTGGCTAAACTTCAGATTAAATTGGTAAATATTTAAAGGGACTAAAAATGCTTCTAAGTATAAAAAAAGTAGAGGGAGTGGACGCAGCGAGAAGATGATGTCAGAAAAGTTATCCTTTTATACTTATAAGCTAAAAGGGTTAAAAATCATGTCTATATTTTTACTGTTTTGATGCTTATAAACATTGTAATATTTATTAAACTGTATTCAAATTTGATGCTCTACTATGAAGTAGCAATACATATGGAAAAATTGGTCCAACTCAAAAATTTTGATTTTGAAGTTGCATGAATAAATTGTATTTACAAGTTCAACTCATATATCATAACTACTTAAAAACTAGAATTATAAGGCAGAATTATTCTCTTTGAATCACTTTTCTAAAAATATTTATTAATTTATTTGAGAGAGAGAAAGAGAACAAGAGATCAAGTACGCATGAGGTGAGGGGGTAGAGGGAGAGAGGGAATCTCAAGCAGATTCCCTACTGAGCATGGAGCCCCATGCAGGGCTCAGTCCCATGACCTCATGATTATGACCTGAGCCGAAGCCAACTGAGTTGTACACAACCAGCTGAGCCAGCCAGGTGCCCTCTGAATCCATTTTTACCTTCCTGATACCAAATCAAGAGATTCTACAATATATACATATTTTATAATGTAAATGAGCAGAGATTTGGACATCCCAAAAGATATTTTCTCATTCTTAGCGTTCTGTTTTCAAGCCATTAAAAAACAAACAAAAAAACAAAATCAGAGTGCTTTACTGAGCTCAGGAAACCACAGTCTCTGGGGATAAGAGAACTCCCACACTAATTTTCTGTATATGTTGTAAAATAAAAAGTTCACTCAAGTTTTAATGATCAATGGCACCATGTTAACATAATTTCAAAGAAAATATTTCATAATTGTGGGTAATTCCAAACATGGATCTGCTATCCTCTAAGATGAGATTTCAAGTCCAGAGTAATCATAAGGTTTAAATTACACATAGTATATTGTAAAATATTATTATTATTTTTAGAAAGTGAAGAAATATCTATGACAGAACCTATTTTATGTGTTGGCAGGCTCTAAAAGATGTGGCTAAAAATAGCTTCTTCATAATGTCTGAAGGGTCAAAAGCAATGACCTTGTCATGTTCCTGGCAATCCTGGTATATAAGACCTGGGTCAGATACTAGTGAAGATTAATATGGTAATTAGAAAGGGATCAGAAGTGTTATTACAGCAAAATAGATCCAGCATAAGCAATGCCTCCTAATACTGTTAATATTCTCCACATTTTTCTCTCAATCCTTGATTATGAGCATCACAATACATATATATTATAGATTAACTTTTGCTAATGTTAAGAATAGCAAAGACAGTTTAAAAGTAGTAAATTTATTCCTAACTACATCTTTAAATAGTATGTTTAATGTGTATATCAGAATTATAGTAAAATATTAAGCATGATTCAACACTACTGCTATTACTGTTTCTGTGCCCACTGAATTAGTTGAACAACCAAGGGACTGGAACAACCAAAACCTGGAAAAATCCCGGAAATCACAGGACTATCATTTATCTGGCTGGATGTACAATTACCTTAAAACTTTTTGTCAAAGTATGTAATTAAACAACCCTCCCCCCCATAAATAGGGGTCAATTCTCAATGTGGATCATCTTTTAGAAATGCCTAAAGATAAGGACAAAATCAATTATAACAGGGGACCCAAAACATTAGTCCTAGGATAGTATGGGATACAGCATTCTGTGGATCTGTGTAACAAGTCTGTCACCAGAAGGCCCGGTTGAAGGTCATCTTTATAACCTTTACAAGCTTCAGGATGTTACTTGAAGTTTCCCTATAGTAGGACACCACTTATACACTCGTTAAAAATCTTGATGCTTCTCTTCTTTCCGTTCCATTGTTATTGAAAAACAAGATAAGATGCTTCCCATTTAACTATTCATCCAGAAAATATTTTCCAATGCCTACTATGGGTTATATTCAAGGACACACAATAAGACACCTCATGCTATATCTACCCTTAGCTTGTATTATTCTCAGTGCCCCCCACCTTGCTTACTTTTGTGTATTTGGCAAATTCCCCGCCCACACATGCCTGCCACTACCTCCTCTGCAAAGTTGCTCCTGAGGCAATGAAGTAAAATTCACAATTCTTTCTTTTATGCTACTAATGTAAGTTCCTGTCCTATTATTGTCTTTATTACATAACTTAAAAATCCTTTCTTTAAATGTCTGTCTTCAGATACTTTGTTTTGTGACTTCAATTTTACTGAAGCATGTGCAATCTTTTATCCAAACTTCTTTCCTAAGAAACTAACAAGGTTTGGTGAGTTAAGGTCCTCAATAAATGATTCACGAATGAAAGGCTCCCTACTTCCGGTGGGGATTGAATGTCTATTAGCTCTAAACATCCTTCTGGAGAGATCTCCCCACTTCTGGTATGGACCCCATTCTCCCTGTAAAATGTAGATGATTCTCTCAGAATGGAATGACATCCCACCACAGTACTCTAAAGACTTGACTGTGTTCTCAATAAGGTACAGTACCTTTATTTCCTTCAGATCACAAAGTCTTTCAGTATGCTTCATATTCAACTACCATTATACCCTCCCCCAGACCCATGATTTTGGAGAGAAAGACATTTGTGTATCTTGGATTCCAAGACAGAATCTAAACCTACAGCAAGCCACAGCAGTATGATCCATTTACTTTCTAAAAATTAGGATTTGTAGTCTTTAATGAGGAGTCAGAGAACAAGTGAACATCTAAGTGAACTATCTTTCCAGACCTTTGAAACTTATCAGGGATCTGAAAACCTCAACTTTTTGGACCTAGTAACATTTTAAATTGACCTTAACTTAAAAGCACAGAGATTCTTGTTTTATATATGCAAAACAAGAATGCCCTTTCCAAAAACATTTAGCTTAATTCCATATTTTAAAATAGTTTCAGAAAGAGACATACCAACAGCTTTTAAATTTGTTATTCACCATTGAGTAAATCCTATGAATTCGGGTGTTGGCTTCATTTGTAACGTTCACCAAATGTACAAAACTTCAGTAGTTACAGGTTTTATCCCCTGAGAGAATAGCTATCATGTTTCAAAGATTCATTTGCATTTTAAATGGGGGTGATATGCTTTCCTTATATTCAAATGGACTTAGAGCCATCTCTCCATCAGGCATAGCAGAAGACAAATAGCTACATCTAGCTGTCTATCTAACTTTAGAATTCCTCAAGATGACAATTTGTTTTGTGACTAACTGCATCTGTATGTTATCCACATAGTTTTCACTATTTTAAATATCATCTTCCTATGTACCATTTTGAGAGGGAGAATAACATTCTGGTTGGTATATAAGACTCAGGGTTTGGAAATAATAACTCTTACACAGAATATGAGAATTTTACCAAAAGATTGTCAATAAGCCTAGGTGATGAAAAAGCCTTGGGAGCTTAGGTTTACATTAACTCCTTATTTTCAACAACCAAATCAAATGTAAAAAAGTGATTAGTGAGACACCTGTATCCTTAGCATAAAATGTAAAAACAAGGTTCTATCAAGAGCATGCTAAATATCTTATCCTATCGTCCCACTCTAAAGATATTTCAGCCCTTCAGTCCTATTGACCAGAAAAGAGACATTGAAGTGACCACTTATTTAGGAATAGTTTCTTACAGGCATGCCTATATGAATTATGTGAATTATGAGTCACACTAGGAGAAAGCAGTATCAGCCCAACTCCCTGAGGTTTACCATTACAACAGAGAAAAGTCTGAGTGGAGGAAAACACTTCACCACTCCTCCAATGGAAAGAAATTAATTCACCCAGTTGTGCAAACCTAGAGGGCTACCCTGAATTCAATGAATTAGTGTGGTTGTTGAGGCAAAGATAGATTGTGCATAATAACCATGAGGCCAGGAAAAGACGGAGCACTGTGAGTGCTTAAACAGATTCTAGGTGGTGATTATGCAGACCCTGCTGAAGTAGATGGTCGATAAAGATGCAGAACTGCAACCACTTTGTCTCTTTCAGATAATTGATAATTGCATTAGGACATTCCATAAGATCTGAACCAAGCTCTTTAACATTTTAGATTTCATGACAGTATAATTCCCTCACCACACAAACCACACTAGAAATCCTTGAAGTTCAATAAAATGTATCCAATTTCAACAATTTTACAGTTTTCAATGTAGCTGCACAGGATCTTTGGTAAAATCTATTTCGAATGGTCCATTATCAATTCCTCATCTTTCTGTGAATCTCAAAATACATTAGCTAGACAGACATCTTATTTTAGCCTTAGAGTATATATCATTTTTGTTTTTTTTTCCAGACACGAGCAATTAAAGGATTGGAAAATAGCTCATGGAAAGCTCCAAAGAATTGACCCTCAGAGAGCAAATCTTGCAACACCAAACAACCTCAATTTCCCTTGGGCATCTCTGCTGACAAGAGTTACTGCTAGTTAAGTAAAGCAACTAGAAGATGGATACACAAACCATGACAATTAAATAACCTACCTTACTACATAACTAATATTTTCTGAGAAGCTGATTGCTGGAATTTTCTTACCAATCTAATGCTTCCACATGACACACTGCAGAGTCTCTGTGAAGTTGGTGCTCTATCCATCTTATATTGAATACGTGTATTTTACTGATATGCAGTTCTCTGTGTTATGTGTCTTACCCAGTCTTGCCCAGTTACTTTATTTTAGAATCTCACAGGCTTTGTATCTTGAAGCCAAACAACCTGTTGGAAATAAGCAGCAGAGAACAGAATCTCTCTTATCTGCTTGCTGCCTAACAAATCAAAACACACTGAAATCTGGGATTATTAGAGGTTTGGGATAAAGAAATAAAATAAAAACTGACTTGTCAAATGGGACTCCCTGCTGCTCAGTACCATGTGTTGCCATAGCAAGATGCATCTGTTCAGCTATTAAATATGTTAGTGAATATGATATAGACAGCTGTGGCATTATCAAATATTCTCAGTGCCTATTAAACTCCACAGTTACACATTTTAATTTTACCTTTCATTAGTAAAACTCAAGGTGGTAGCACCTTGCAAACAATTTAAAAAGTTCAAAGAAAAACTATCATTTGGGTTATATGTTGCATGTTTAAATTATACTCATGTATTACTAATAAAAATTGGCAAGGGAACTAAAATATTCTCGAATTTCAAATGTGGTTCTATCAGCTGTGATTTAGCCCATAATGGATGCAATAAGACTGAAGTAAATAATCATGTGTAGAATTTGAAGAACTTACATAGCTACATCTTTTTCCCCCCTTCTGAACATTTACTTCTTTCAGTTTCATCTTAGCCATTACCAAATGGCACACACCATATGAGCTGGTCCCTTGATGTAATCCACTTTCTGAGATCGAGAACTTTCTCTTTTAAATGAGCTATCAAGAGCTAAGACATCTATGCCTTACTAAACGCTTAACAGCAGAACATAGCTATTGTTACTCTGTTTGTTATATTAAGATTAACCACAATAATGTTGACAATATTCATACATTTAAAAACCTGTCACGTTCCACTGCTGTTGCACAAGTCCTGGGAACTGCATGATCAAAATAAGAAGTGACTAGGGGCAAAATGAAGAATTATGGAATGTGTAGAAGGTGAAGAACACAGAGGCAGACTGAAATGAGTACTGCCTCCCACTGGGACTTTAACCTCTTGCCTGCCTGGCTCTTCAAAAACTGTGTAGCTCTGCATTCCTAAAAAGAGCTACATGATTCATGAACTTGTTATCCAGCCTCCTTAGCCCACTGCTGTTCTGAGAATGTTATCAGAATATGAGAAATTGTGACCAAAGTTAAAGGGGGTTTGGTATCAGCTCTAAACCAATGTTATTATTAAAATGTAAACACACTCAAACAGGTCAGAAAGGAAAATCATTTCTCAATTCCTTTAAGAAATGATGAGGGCAGTTTGTACTTATATTAAAATGCCCCATTTGTGACATACTTATATAATTATTGGTGGGAGTGTTTGATGGTACAGTGTTCTTAGAGGACTATCCTGTACTAAATATAGTGGCTCTGCTTGTAGGAATTTATATTCCTAAAAAAATTATACATATGAAATAATCTTTTTACAAAATTAAGAAAACTTTTATCCTTTGAAATACTAAAGATTCTGAAACAATTAAAATGCCCATCAATAGGGAATGATTGGATAAATTACAGTGTATGTGTGCAATAGGATATTATGAGGTAAATATGAGATTATATGCTCTATTATATGCTCTAAAATGGAAAGATGCCCAAAATACACTAAATAAGAATAATCAAACTGGGGAATAGTATGTATCATAAAGAAACATTTTAAGAATGTTTTAAAGAATGTTTTTTAGAGAATGTTCAGGGGCATCTGGGTGGCTCAGTGGTCAAGCATCTGCCTTTGGCTCAGGTCATGACCCCAGAGTCCTGGGATCGAGTCTTGCATTGGACTCCCTGCAGGAAGCCTGCTTCTCCCTCTGCCTATGTCTCTGCCTCTCTCTCTGTGTCTCTCATGAATAAATAAAATCTTAAAAGAAAGAAAGAATGTTCAGGTATGTCAGCACATATATAACTATTTACACATGTAAATGAAAGAAAAGAAATATATATGGATATGCCAAAAATTAAAGATTAGAATTTCAGACACCACAGTGACAAGGTTGCTACATTACAGGCAGTTTTTACCTTTTATTCTCATCGTATTTAAATTTTTCAAAAAGTACTTTCATGATCTAAGAAGATAAAATTTATTAAAAGTATTTTTTTGTGGAAAATAAATAGAGACATAGGACAACAAATAAAATTCAACTCCCTCTCAACAGCCTGTTATAAAATATTATTGGCCTTGTGGACCCAATTCTATGCATCACTAATCTATTGAATCCAGTTTATGTCTAGACGGAAGAACGAAAAAAAAGCAGTAAATAAAAAGAAGACAGTTAAATAAAAGAAATAAAGTCTACGGAGGAGAAAGATCACTGAAAGTTAATTATGAATGGTTATACTATGGTCTTCTCATAGTAATGAACAATATCTCCGTTTCAATTTGAAATACCAAAAAACATCCCAGCCACTTCATTTATCCAACACTTTACAATACTAATATAAAAATAACCTGCAGGGCTCTGGAATCAGGCATTGGGAGGAGGGTAAGAATTTACAACCTATTTCTACACCCGAAATTTCTCTGCAATGTCTGTCCTTTAAAGAACAAATGAACTCGGTTCTGAACCCCACATGGCAGGCTACCTGACCCCGCTTCACATGTAACTGCTACAATTTCAGCCCCATTTCTCTGCGGATTCTCTGTGGGAAACGCAGCCTCCAAAGCCTGGCTTTGACTGCTAATTAACAATAATGAACAGGATGACATACTTTTCCTTTGAAGACTTCTGTCAGGAAGATGTCCAATCAGCAAGAAATACAGGCAATAGATATATTCCCTGTCTCCCTCCCCCTCATTTACATGCTGAGATACACAGAGGCCTAGTCAAAAAAAAAAAAAAAAAAAACAAAGTAGGACAAGCTGTCTAGGCTTTAGGCATTAGCTTAAGAACCTGGGGAAAGGCTAGAAGTTGCTGGTCCAGCCAGTTTCCAGAGCACTGCAGGTTATTTTTATATTCATCTCCACAGAAGGCCAATAATCTTGTGGCAGTATTAGTTTTGCCCGATATTTAGGCATGACTCAAAAAATAGCAATAACACTTACTAATTCCACCCATTGAAAGTATTTTAATGCCAAATATCACATGTTCCGTCATGGCACTCTACCATTAATTAGTGAATTCTTGTTAAAGGACACAGAAGCCACCTTGCGCCCATGCTTAAGGAATATCCCGACACAATGTGCAGTAAAGACTCATTGCCTTAGGATCCATAAATTGGTTTGCATCATCATCTGAAAGAGTACCTGAGCTAGCCTGAATCTTTTCTTTGCACAAAAGAAAAATGGGGCTTTGAAGTCAGAACAGGCTAGGTGATTTGGGTCAATTATTTAAAAATGCAGTTTGCTCATCTGTAAAATTGAGATAATAATTCATACCTCAATAGGTTAGTGTGAATATTAAATGAAATATGATTTTTATGCAGAGTGTTTAGCGTCTGATCCATTGTAAGCACTCAATACATGCTAAGTAGTATTGTTCAGTTGTTCTTACTAAGCAAATGAATAGGGCGAGCATGATTTCAGAGGGAAATTTTAACTGTACTTAAGATAATTAACAGTACCTTCAAGCATTTAATATATATTAATTAAAATCATTTTTCAAAGCTCTTTTAATAAATAGAGAATGAATTTCACCTCCATCATTTAAGCACATGTCAGAGGTTAGCACAGCAGGAGAAAAAAAAAAAAAGAAGACAGTCAAATGGCCAGAGTCATGGAGTAATCATCCACGATTACCCTCCACACCATAATCAACTAAAGCTGATTACCACCGAAGGCTCACTTGGTTGCTTTCTCTTTGTCTCTTTCTCTCTTTTTCTCCGGGTGGATTCATCTCTTCTCCTCAAGTTAGAATACAGGGAAATGTATCACAGATGTTTTTGTATGAGTACCCAAAAGAATACAGACAGCAGATAAGAGGCATGCCTAGACTAGATCTCTGAGAAGTGACTACATTTGGAATTTTGGACCTGAAAGCGGCGCTGGTCTATGATGAAAGATGAAAAACGTTCTTCCTTCCCTCAGAGAATACCGTGTGGATAATGAGACCGTTTTGTGATGGGCCCCAGCACTTGGGCCTCTGCCTTGAGTGTGTAAGCCTCCATAGGTCGTAAACGGGGAGTCCCAGGACAGTGTCACATGCTTTCACGATTATCCCGTGGGAGGCCACCTCATACTCTGCTCTGAGGAGAGCTCCTCTTGTGAGCTCCTGCACTACGATGGAAAACTACCAGCCCTGAAGGAGGGGGAGGGAGGGGACATAGGGAGGCCACAAGCCAAAAAGAAAGGCTCCATGTACTCACACATACGCTTCTTCATCAATACACATTATTGGCATGTATTAATAAGCGTGGTGCTAGTGTATGGAAATAGAGAGATACAAAGGTATAGAATATATGGTCAGTTACCTGGGAAGAGTTCACAATGTAATGAGCTGAAAGGACACAGAAGGAAAGAGCTGTGAGCTGATAAGTAATACAGTAGCATTAAAAACAAAGCGCTACAGTAGGTACCAAGAAGGATATGGTCAGTTTTGCCCTAGGGGACCAAGAAAAGCTTCACAAATATATACAATACATGATCCAAACAAAATAGGCACCAGACTAGGAAGAAGAGGAGGGCAGGTATGAGTGGGAGGAAGGAGGAATATTTCAGAAAGAGAAGCAAGCTTGAACAAAAGCCCTCTGGAAGCTCTATGCTAGCTGACTGCCATTTCACTACCAGTACAGATGGGGTTTTTTGAAAATTGTGCTTCTTTGCCTTTGAAAATATGAATGCCCCAAATGTACAAGTAAGACTAATTACAAAAGTTGGCTAGCTGATTACAAAATGGTTGAGGCAACTGGTCAACCAGATAACTTTCTATGTATTTAGCTAGGAGATTGTTTATGTAGCTGGTATCTGGAATCCTCAGTAATTCATGTGCTATGTGGTATGCTAAGAGCTAAGGTTGTCTGACTTTATAAACTGGATTCAAGCAGAGTCATCAGCTGTAACCCGAAGAAGGACTGCCTCCTCTATTTCTCCTACCTGCCCCACTCATGGAAGGCCAACAGGTTAAGCCCATGAGCTCAGGAGTCAGACTGTCTGAGTTCAGATTCTGGCTTTATTCATCAGCTGTGTGACCTGTGCCTCTTCTCCTTATTACTCTAATGTGAATAATAATTTTTTTCTCATTGGGTTTTTCTAAATATTAGATGGGATAACACATGTAAACTTAGAAATAGTTATGAGATTATTAATTGCTTTTATCAAAAGCCACATTAAAGACTGCTTTGTAGAGTTTAAAAACCTTTAATTGTGCCTTTATGGCATGAAGGTTTGAAATACCGGCCTATGCCTGTATATTGTGGCTAACATATCCACTAAAGATGAAATTTATTCATTAAATTCTATGCTACTTAAGGTTAAAGCCAGGCCTCACTTTACTATGTATTCCCAGTGCCTTGAAAGGTGCTTGTGGGGAAAAATAAAATAAAAAGGTCAGATGCATGAATTAAAGAAAGAACATGTGTGAGCTGCAATGGAAGTGGCAGGGGCAGGAACTGGAAAATAAGCCCAGATTATAAGCACTCACTGAGGCCAGCTGAGGAGTTTGTCTTTTGAGCTATTTGTATTATAGGCCAGTAGTTCCCCAACAGAACCAGTAAAGGTGTGGTTCACCAGACACTTGCCTCAAGATCCCAATCTATAAGGATGCAACAAATACATTGGAAATACGCCAGTAGTTAGCTCATATTTGCATCTGTAACTCATGCCGAAGAAGTTAAATATAAACTGATTTCTCCTGAAGGAGACCATACCCTTGACTGGAGCAGTGCTGACCTATTGCCCTAGAACATTTTCAGAATGCACACATGCAGTTTAAATTGGCAGATCCTGTAGAATCAAAAGATTATTTCAATATTTTTTTTCTCATTAGCTAAATTCCAGCCTTAAGCTGGGCTCTAGGAATACAAAGGTGAACAAAATAGATCAAAGTCCCCGCTCTCTTGATGCTTACTGTTGCTCAGCATCTCACTGTTCAACACGAATGGAGAATTGGCCATTGGAATTTAATCACTTTAGTCTGAATCCAAAATTTTGCATAAGTCACAAAATTGCCAACAAAACCAGGGGTGAGTACAAAGATGACAAAAAAAAAAATAGTAAAGAGTATTTTGCCAATTTTTTTTTCCAGACAATTGACTATGCTTTGTCCCAGAGAAGTAAAGTACCAAGTGTCTGTATACACAATTTTGATAAACAGAAACAATACCTCCTCATGATAAAAAGCAGGGGTGGGGGGTGCCTGGGTGGCTCAGTTGGTTAAGCACCTGTCTGTAGCTCAGGTCATGATTCCAAGGCCCTGGGATCCAGCCCTGCATCATAAGGCTCCCTGCTCAACAGGGTATCTGCTTCTCCTTCTCCCTTTGTCCCTCTCCCAGATCATGCATGCTCTAGCTCTCTCTCTCTCTTTCTCTCTCTCAAATAAATAAAATCTTAAAAAAAAAAAAAAAAGAACATCTGGCATGGATTCCAGCAGTCTACCCATGACTGTACCCTTTCCCTCTCTCCTCAGGGAGATTATGTCTCAACTCTTTTTTTTTTTTTTAAGATTTTATTTATTCATGAGAGACACACAGAGAGAGGTAGAGACATAGGCAGAGGGAGAAGCAGGCTCCTTGCAGGGAGTCCAATGCAGGACTTGATCCCAGAACACAAGTATCACATCCTGAGCTGAAGGCAGACACTCAACCACTGAGCCTCCCATGCGTCCGTGTGTCCTAACTCCTTGCCTGCTAACAAGACTGGTCTGGGATGGGCATGGATTCCTTATTCAGTCTGTTAATTTGAAACTTCTCCATAATATTATGAGAAACATTCCTGGAACTTTGTGAGAAAGAGATTACGTCAGAAGAGTAAGCATGAGAGAGATGTCAGGCTTAAAGCTATCATTGTTAGTGGATATATGGTTGGGAGATGGTGACTTCAGTTTTTAATGTGGTAACTTTGAGGTGCCCATAAGACATGCAACTGGAAATGCTGAGTGTAGTCATCGGAGGGGAAGTCAGGACAGAATTATTTGGGAGTGGGCAGTCTACATATCTTAGCTAAACTTCAGAGTAGAATTTTAGGAATATTAAGATCAACTTATTTTTACAGACCAAAAAAAGCTCTAAAAGTCCATTAAATTTTTATCTTTCACCAAAGAGCTTTTCTGGTCTGTCAGTCTTGTATTTCTACTCTTTGCTGGACAGGAAGGTTTAGAAGGAAGTGTTTTTCTTGGTAGGAAAAGCCCACCATTAAAGCGTCTTCTCAGAATTATAATCAATAGGATTCTCTTCCAGGACTCTGCTTGTCAGCAGAAAGTTAAACAGCTAGTCCTCCTGGTCCTCTAGTAGGACACGGGCCTCTCTGTCTTGACCTAAGAATGCTATCCAGCATACTATCCCCCAAAGTGCATGAGGACAACATAAATTGGATTTCACAGCTCTGAAAGTATTTGTTTTCATCAAAATAACTTTCTCAAGCTCAGTGAACATTATCTCCGTTTCTTTCCTCCTGATTTAAAATGTAGATTATTCATGCCTACTATTAACTTGAGTGTCCCTTAGTATATTCACCGAGGTCATTTCCTTCCTTTGTTGAAATGAGCTGCCTGTATCTAGTGGCCCAACATCAGCTTTAATAGGACTCCACTGCCATAGTGTCACTTTCATCTTGTTTCCTGATCAGTGGTGGACATGTTTGACATGCTGTTTGCATTTTTAAACTGTTACTCTCACGCATTTTGCTTATGGCTTTCAGTGGGGTTTTTGTGCAATAAAAGGAGTTTTCCTGATCAGTGTACAGATGACACCTAATTCAGTATGCATTCCCTAAACTAGTTCTTAACCCTCAAGCAATGTCTTCATTACTCTTTTTCCATCAAACTATATTGGGTTTAGACTTCTGCAAAGCCAGAATCCTTAATAACCTGTTTTCATGTGCTTTCCTTGTTGTCACTGGGTGTAGAGCCTGCTTAAGATTCTCTCTCTCTCTCTCCCTCTGCCTCTTCTCATTGCTTTCTCTCTATCTCTCTCAAATAAATAAATAGAACTTAAAAATGAAAAATGGATTAATAAATTTCATTGGAGTAGAAGGATGAGTATAGAATTATGGGAAAATGGACCTGAAAATGGAAATTAAGATCAGAATATTAAGGACATAAAATATTAGACATAGACTGTGACTTTACCTATACAGAGTTGGGAGGCATCAATGTGAAATAAGTGAATCAAAGACACATTTTAGCAAGTTACCCTAATATAATTGCATAAAATGGCCTGGAAAGTAATCAGAATAGAGACAGAAAGATAAGTCTAATTGGTAAGTACATGGACTGAGGAGATGTGTACAGAGATAGTTGTTCTGGTTCTCTTTTATTAAACTTAACAGCAATGGAACTTCAAAGAAAGAAATAATTCTAGAAATATAGAAATTATGTTCAGAGAATTACTAATGCATCAAAGGTAACAACCGGTAAATCAGAAAATGATAAATTGAATTAACTTCCAAGGAGAAAGGATGAGAGAGTAGTCTGTATTGATGCACTTGACCACACCTGTCCCCCAAATAGAGATTGCTTTAAGATATCTGGATAGCACTTAAGCCAACAGAACTATGACCATCACTTCCCCCATTTCTCCCAAAGATAACCTGCATCCTTCATACCTCAGAAGCTGGAACAAAAATTTTACAACACATGGTAAAATGACATCATTTTAGTCTTTCTTTAAAAATTCTAGCCAAAAAGACCACATGCTCTCAAATTCATGTAAGAAGCAAGAAAACAAAACCAAAAAAAAAAAAAAAATCTACTGATATGATTAACAAGGTCAAATTTAGACATTATATGGCAAAGTGAAACTTCTAAAATAGGTGAATTGGTTGGTTAGAAAGAAAATTTCAGATGGAACATAATTTAAATTCAAGAAACTCTTGTGAAAGAATAATTGGGTTTTATCTTGTTGATACAGGTATGCACTCATGTATAATTACTGACTCTAAAAAGATGTCTTTAAATTTAGTTTTAATAAAGCAGTATTATAAAGTATAAAATACATTATTTATTTATTAAGTAAAGTTTATTAAACCAAATAAAATGGAGAGATGCAGAAAAAGATAAAGTGTTGACAATGTCACTGATATTGACAAGTTATTTTGGGACAAGTAATATTTACTCCAAATATATTATGCTTCTAGTCCATACTAAAAACCTCTGATCAAAAGGTGTATTTCTAAATCAAAATCAATTAAGAGCCTGGTTTCAAAAATAAGGCTTCTGACCCAGGAAAGTACAAAGAAGAAACACTTACAGCAAAT
The DNA here is from genome assembly GCF_048164855.1 of Canis lupus baileyi. Classification (NCBI taxonomy): domain Eukaryota; kingdom Metazoa; phylum Chordata; class Mammalia; order Carnivora; family Canidae; genus Canis; species Canis lupus. Next base: position 54,591,474 of record NC_132848.1, read on the forward strand.
ATGTACAACAATTCACTAATCAAATTTGCAATGCTCTTTCATGCTCTCAAGATGAAAGAATTTCAAAGAACACTCTTCACTCATCCTTTCCACCACCCTCCACACATTTCCTCTGGTCAGAACCAGTGCATACGTTAATATTCATGGCAGTGAGTGAGCACACATTTGCACTAGCTTTCTTCTGTAAGTCAAAGAGGGGTTAAATAATTTCTAATTAATGTTGCCACACTAATATATATGAGATGTTTTCTCTAGAGTGACAGCACTGCTAAAATTTCTATGTATATCTTATAAATTGATTTTTTAAATGAATTTAATTTTTTTGCTTATTGTTTCTAAGAATTATTTTACTCAATATTGGTTAAATAATCTTTAACACTACTAATTTAAATGTGTACAACACCCTACAGCTTAGAAGTCTCTTCTTTATATTATTTTTCTTAAAAACCTATCATCTATTTATCTTCTTAGAAAAATACAGATAGAAAGTTAAACTGCAAGAGGAAGACATGGAGATGAACCAAGATAGAGTCATTTTGGGACAAAGTATGCTTACTATAAATAATCTAAGCTACCTGGTGACCAGGATCCCATTTGGCTCATTCATTCATTCATTCATTCATCCAACAAATATTTATTGAGATAACTACTAAGTGGTAAGCTCATTTATTTTTGTATCCATAGAGTCTAACATAGGCCTGGGCCATACTAGTTGCTCAGAAAATTTTTCTGGATAGGCTTCAAGCATGTACTGAAATGAACAATGAAAAGCCACATTTTTACACTATGTTATGCTTCTTATTAATCATCATTATTATCAAATTATGTTCTCTGTCATTAGACAGTTTATCTCTATTGGAAAATAATGGGCAGATATGAAATGACTAGAGAACAATTCACGATAAAAGTGAGTTATAATAAATGAGATAATTACTAAGGAGAGATAATCATTCATCCAACAAAAATTCCCACCACACACTTCCTTTAAACCATCAACGACCATAATCAATTCTTACTTGAAGATTCAGAAAACAACATCAATAAAAATATGCAACTTTTCAATACTATAGCTACTGCATATCAAATACTACATTTTTTCCATGTTACAAACAAGTGTTAAAAGACTTTCTTTGAGCTAGATAGGAACTAACCTGTACCTGTGACCTCACATTAGCTAATGAAAAATTGACTGTCTATTCTTCACCTAAGCCATCATATTTTCAATATATAATTCATTAATTCATTCATTATTTCAGAAAGTATTTATTGAGTACTTGTATTCTAGGCCCTATCCTAAGTAAATTCTCCTCACTTCATGTATTTATCTTTCCCTCATCCCTCCTAAAACCTTAAAAATTTCAATAGTAATATCATATGGCTTTGAGGTTAACAGTAGTAGCATTAATAGTAATATAATTTTAAAAATCTATAAAAACTAGGCCACCTGAGTCAAAAAAAATTTTATTCCAAGTTGTTGTATTTTTAAAGGTACAATTGATCAAAATTTAAATATGATTTTTCTTTTTTTATATTTTATTTATTTATTCATGAGAAACACAGAGAGAGAGAGAGAGAGAGAGAGAGAGAGACAGAGACACATGCAGAGGAGGAAGCAGGCTCCATGCAGGGAGCCTGATGTGGGACTTGATCCCAGGTCTCCAGGATCACGCCCTGGACTGAAAGCGGCGCTAAACTGCTGAGCCACCCGGGCTACCCTATGATTATATTTTCAAGTTAAAGTCAAACATAATCATTCTGATAAAATGGGATGTCATCAAATATTCACATCTTCATCGAAATTTTATGTCAATCATATTTTTAAGGTTATCTAATTGAAAAAAAATAAAAAATAAAGCTATCTAATTGAAATGGCATTGTACATTTCAGCAAGACTGGAGTACCTTTACAGGAGAACAACTTATTGGTTAATTTACTAAGGGTAGAAATGCAATTCTTAAAGATTAGTACAGAGTTTATATTTGGCTGACATTGAAGGTTTACAGAAGTTTTTCTGGCCGTTCAGTGGCTAATAATAACTAACTTTATAGATAAGACATATCACCTATGGTACTAATCAGGTTAATTTTTAAATCAGGTACATTCATAAACCAAAATCAAACAACACTAATAAACTACAAATCTTGTTTTCCTTTTAGATTTCTAATCTTGAAAGAAGTAGAAGAAATAATCTGATGGAAATTAGGATAAATTGAAAGGTACCTAAATAATATGATAAAATAGGGTCTTAAAATTTTCAAATCTAAGTATTATTATCAAGAATACTTCTATCACCTGCTGTTAGCAACTTTGGTCCCTAAACACATCATTCTCTTTCTCTGTTTTTCCTTCCTCCCTCCCTTCCTCTCCAACATTTGTCTTTTTAAATTTCTAACTCCTCCTTCTTTTCCATTTCCCTATACCCACCATTACATGAATTAGAGGTAAACTTCAATAGTGTAAAATACAAAACCAAACCAAACATCACTGGCCTTTTTTTTTTTTTAAGATTTATTTTTTTTATTCATTCAGAGAAAGCGAGAGAGAGGCAGAGACACAGGTAGAGGGAGAAGCAGGCCCCACACAGGAAGCCCAATGTGGGACTCGATCCCAGGTCTCCAGGATCACACCCCAGGCTGCAGGCGGCACTGAACCGCTGAGCCACCAGGGCTGCCTCCATCACTGGCCTTTGGTTAATTTTGTTTGTACATTGAAACATGGAAAGAAGTGACTTGTCTCCATATAAGCAACTTGCAGAGTCATTAATAGCTGATCATCATTTGTAAGCAATGAGAGAAAAGGGAGGGAGATAAGCTATAGTTGGCCAGATTTGGACTAAGACAGATAGATACTAGAAGTTGAGATAGGAGGAGTAGAGGTCACCAAAAAGGGGGTTTAGTAAGCCCAGAGAATCAATATACATTTTCTATTTCCCAGTCAAGTACTGGTTCTCAGATCAAGCAAAAGTTTGAAGATAGCTAAACCAAGAGGGAAAAGGTGTTGAGACAAATATTGAATCTAAAGTGAATAGGCAGGCAAACAAGAAGGAGTTTCAGAGAGAATAAGGCCCTCATAGGACAGCTATCAGAAATCTGTGGCAAGTAAAGGAACCACAGAAATTACTGGGCTTTTATGGACACCTAGAAAGTCAATCCATTACGTATGGAGGGACTTTTAAGCCCACATTTGATCAAAATTGGAAAAAAAAAAAATACCCATTCTTATAGACTGAACCCTCTGACCATAAAACAAACAACAGTAGTTGGAGTAATTCAATAACACAGTCCCGTATGATTTGAGAATGATCATTGCAGAGCCTTTTCTCAGGGTAAATGTGTAATTGGTAATGGATCAATAAGTAATTTCTTTCAGGAGGAAAAGCTCTTGTTTTCATTTTTCTTTCTTTTTTTTTTTCTTTAGTTTTTTGAAGTAGCAAGGTTCTTAAATCAGAATGGAGCAAATATATTTAGAAAGTTGAGATTACTCTAAACAGCAAGATTCCTTAGTGCACTAGTTAAGTTTATCTCAACTGATCATTTATTTATGATGCCATAAAAATCAAGATGCTTTCAATTTTGATTGTTAGATATTTGCTGAAAGGCAGTTGAAATTACTTTCCCAGGGTTCCCATTTGACAACTGCATTTTGAATTGAAAATTTACTACGGTTCAATAATGGTTGTGCTGAGGTGGGGTTTTTTTTTTCCCCTTTTCTTCTTTCTAAGATTAGCAATGAATTCAGCTCTTGTGGTCAGTGTAAACCCCTACTCAGATAATTGGAAATTCTAGAAGTCTAGTGGAAAACTAAGAAAATAAATGAATAAAACTTTGAGAATTAAGCCCCTGTAAAAGATCGGTGATAATGTATTTAGGTGTTTGATGGTTTTCCTAATCATTTCAGGATGAACGCCTGAAGGCCAGTTTCTAAGAGGAAAGAATATGTTGACCTAATCAAATTGTCTTCTGAGGCATGTGTGTTGGTAAAGGGAGAAATTATAGGGATAGATGAAAGCAAAACAAACCAAATTTACATAATCATGTGAGACAAAAAAGATAAACTATATACATCAAGGATAAAAAAGGGAAATAGAAAGACTTACACACTTTTGTAACCTCACAGGAGATACAGATTTTCAACTAAAAACTATGATATAAGGAACCCATTAGAGTTTTTGAATATGTGACATTTTCCTATGGTTGTTATTTTTGTATATCAGTAAAATATTAATATCACTTAACAATGAGAGACTGCATGTATTTCTGTGCAAGTATTGCAATAAAATGAGATAAAGAATTATAACTATACAAATGAGTAACTCTTTGAATGTCGATATATGAGGCAGAGTCTCCAAATTATAGTAACTTTAAAAGGTTAAAAAATATCTTTTTATTTATTAACCATAATTTGTCATCTATGATATGCAGGCTAAATTCGTATAGTAGGCTTAGAGTTGGTGAAAAAGGGACCATTCCAGGATATAAATGACAAGAGTCCATTGTATTTTCTTCATACTTATGTATCAAAATGAGCATAAGATGGCATGGAGACAATCTTTTCACCATTTTCTTTTCTATCCCCAATTACCCTTGAAGTTTCCTTTTCTCCCATCCATTGCATGTTAACTTTAGACAATTATTTTTTTCAAGCGAGGAAAGAAATAAGGACACAGTGTTCAGATCTTTTGATGTTACCAGTATTACAACCTGCTTCCAGTCAGATGGAATAGTATCAACAAGGCAATAATTTAGCTTATTAATTGGCAAGTCTGCCTAAAGTCACTAAGAATATGCCAAAATAAATCTTTGTGAACAGAGAATTGAGAGGAATTTACACTTAACAACCAGAAAATATATTTTCTATAGTAAAGAACATTTTTAGCAATAGCTGTAGAACTAAGGTCTTAATACATCTGAAGTGTATTTATATTTTCTGTACTAAAGTGCTGGTTGCTGGGTAGGAGGAACTTCCAAAAGGCAGAATTATAAGTTATTTATAAAACAAAACAAAACAAACAAAAACCAGCAGTAACAAATAAAAGTGGAATCTTATTTATAAAGTACTTACTATATGCAGCTCTAGGTAGTCACCCAGGCCAGAAGAACTGTCCACTCGCACCAATACAGCTTCTTTTTGAACAGTGCTAAACCCTATGGCCAGTCTGTCTGCTCGTGTACTTGGCCGGTCATTAGGAGGCCACTTATACGTAATTTGTCCACCACCTTTGCTAAAGATGTATGTTGTCCCAGCTGGAAAACAAAAACCAAAACCAATTAGTCCAAATAGATCAGGTACAGAACTTCCCTGTATTTGTTATACTGACATATCAGTAAATGATTCAATTTACACTATGGCAAAAAAGAAATACAAAAGTGAAACCATGGCAAAAGCAGTGAGCAAATCATAGATTCCAGTCACACAGGCTCAAGAAAGAGAACAGGGTATTTTTAAAAGAAATATCAAGGCAGCTCAGTTTTTAATATACTCATTAAACTACCAGCAGGTGTTTCCGAACAAATGGAGGATTACAACTTTTTCCATTGAGGAGGACAAGCATGGAATCTAATGGGGTTTTATTTCTCCCTGCTAGTTTTTCAGAAATAGTTTAGTAGGTAACACTGACTTTGGCTGCTTCCAAAAGGAGCAAAAACATATATTAACTTGTTTTTGAAACAATGAGTTACATGTGCATGTGACAGGGTCATAGAGCACAGCAAAGCCAATCATAACAAATACTCTCTTAGTCAACTTTTATGGGGAAAGGGTTCATTCACATATGATAAATCATCTGTCAATGATAACTAATGGACAAATAGTCATAAGCCCCAGGAGTCATGTCAGGAAAATACAGATAATAGATCTCATCAATAGAAGCGAGGTCTTATTTAACAAGCAATATCTAGTAGCTGTCAAACTATCCAGGATCATAAAAAGAGCCATTTTTTTTTCTTCAAAAGTGAATGCGAGCCTTACAGTACTAAGAGTATCATAGCCTTATTTGGTGAGTGCTCAAATTGTACTTTATGGTCTTTATCTTACTTTAAAAAGTTTTGGTTCAAACAAGTTTACTAAGCATCTACTGTCCTGAAGTCCTATCTCACTGCACCACAAAAATTCTATCTCACTAAATGCAATAGAATGGAATCTTTAAGTCAGAACATTTGGAAGAGATGCAAAGATGTATGTGTGTGTTTGTGTGTGTGTGTAAAGGGGGTGGTGCGGGGGAAAGAACTTTCTCCATACTAAATGGGACCACAGACATATTTGCAAAGTTATCCCAGGAACAGGCGTCATTCGGGTATAATTTACAGAGAGTAATAATAGCCTTCCAATAACAAAGGATGTCAGTACATATTTATTGTGTTCTCACTACGTGCCAAAGATGGCAATGGAAGTGATATGAGTAAATATTAAAATTTAGGCCACAGAGCATCTTGTGTTATTAAAAAAAATAGCTTCTACCAAGAGCAAAGCTTATATGTAAAAGGTGTATGTACAGCAGTATGTTTTTAAGATTTCTACACATTAAGTTTCTATCATTACCAAGTTTACCAATTGAATGAAGTTGACTTACTCTCACGTTTGGGTATATTTAATTAAATAGCTGATAATATATTTTTTTCTTTTTCTGTGTTTTGGAGCCAACTGCCCTTTGTATTCTGTCTGAAACATTTCCACAGGCCTTTCAGAAACTCTGAAGACCTCTGCAATATGCCTCCTGCCTGACTGCTTAAAAAGGCCTTGGCATATAGAAGTGACACAAGAAACATGGCAGTATGATATTGAATGTAAAAGTGATTAAGATAGAATCTTGCTATAATGGAATGGTAGAGAGGCTGTGCATTCTCTACTAATTTTGTTTTGGATACCAATGCATGAAAGTAGTTTATCTCTCTCACGTGAAAACAGGTAAGTTGTATTTCAAAGGCTTCAGTCAGTGTGCAAGTAAAGAACATTCAGAATGTAGAGATTTGTGTATCAGATATCTTGGAGCCTACAAGACCATTACTGTTCTACGTCTTCAGAAGCTTGTTACCTGGAATATTGATAAGCAAGAACTATTTGATAAATATTTTTCAGCTTGGTAATTTTTCTCAGATGATTGACTATGAAATGTTTCAATAAAACCTACAGTGATAAAAATTGGACAAGAACATATATGAAAGTGAAGGCTTGTTTAACAGGAGAATGTGGAGGTGACCTGAGTACAGGTATTTGATTACTTTTCTTTCTTATACCTTTTAATTAACTTTGTTCTCTAGTGGCAATGTAGTTTGTATGAATTAAGTCAAATATTCAAAACTAGAGATGCTGCAAAACAATGTAAAACATATCAAAGAATTCAGATCACCAGAGGAAGACAGTAGAGTACAACAAAATATCTTACATTACATAGTGGTTCTTAATATTAAAAATATCACTTTTCCCACAAACTTTCATTTTTTCTCTACTGCTGTATAGAAAGTAGGGTAAGCAGTAGTCCCATGTTACATTTGAGGAAATTCAGTCCTAAAGATTGATGTGTTATCTCAAGTTGCAATCTTGTTTAAGTGGCAGAGCTGGTAAGGAAACCTAGTATCCAGACTCCTACTCCTGTACTTTTTTTTATTACAGAAATGTTTCTGTTATCATAACAAGACAGTCAAGAAAAAGTTAATTGGATGTGTCAGTCTGAATTTATCAAGGCCAACTGTTATCATATTCTAATGTCTCATATCCATAAAGTGACATTTGCACCTCATGATCATATACTGTCCTTTCACCTCACAATGCTTTTAAAAAAAGAAGAATAACATGTAAATGTGTAATGACAGAACATTTAATATACGTAGATTAACATTTCATTTAGGGTATACTTCCCAAACTTAGGGAGCTATGAAAGTTTCTAGATCCTCAGTTACAGAATGTGAGGATAATGACTTAAAGGTTTATATTTTCAGTAAGGTAAATGCCACAATACAAACATCATTGCTCGAGATTTGATTTCATCTCATATTTCAATAAGTGTTAAGGCCTGGCAACTAGCATGCTATTAACTATTCCGTCTTCCTTAAAATGACTTTCCAGTTCTTTAAGTTTCACTGAAACAAAGTAAAAACAATCGTACTACCTTGTGCCAAACAATGTGGTTATTTCTAGCATCTTTTTTTCTACAGATATATCTGGAAAGCAACCTCTCTCCCCTCTTCTTCTGTGTTCACAACAGTGCATTGTATTGTACTCATCAGCATAATTCCATAATAAGTGAGAGAATTAGATGTCTCGTTCTCCCCCTGCCACTCTCTACCTACCTCTATAATCATCCTGGCTTTCTTAAAAGGAAAAAAAAAATATCAAACTCTAAAAAATCTCATATGTTCTTAAACCCCCGTCTATCAAGATAGAAAATTACAGTGTATCCTATTCTAGTAATCTTAAAAATATGACAATACTCCCACATAAAATACAGTGGGTCAGATGACTAAAGTTTTAAAATCTACTTCATTTAGCATGCATTTTTCCAAACAAGGACATGATGTACTTACTATAGCAGATAGCTAAAGAATTAAGAATGTAGGCTCTGAACAGGCCTGAGTTCAAATTTCAACTGAATCACTTACTAGCTACAATGACTTTTACCAACCTATTTATTCTAAGTCTTGGATATCCCATCTGAACAAAATGAGGATACTAACAATATCTACCTCATAGAGCTCCTGTCAAAAATAAAGGAGATATCACACAGTAACACCTTAGACCAATTCCTGGCATATGGTAAGTGCCCAATAAATTTTACATAGAACAGATGGTGCATGTGGTGGAAAGGGGTGTGTGTGTGTGTGTGTATGCGTATGTGCTAAAAATACAAAATAAAGAAAAAATATATAAAATAATGAACGCTGCAACATTGTTGGTTTATTTTAACATAAATTTGAAAAAGTTTGAGTCATTTCAAAGTTGTGTGAAAATCAAATGCTTTTGAAGAAATGACTTTCCTCCATCCCAGTTTTTATTAAACTTTTCAGTATTTCATTCCTTGGATTAGCAATTTTTTTCACATAAACCCATTATATTATTATTTACATTCACTAGTAGTTGACAATGAGAAGGATATTAAATTGTATCACATGGGAGCTTTCATGAGAAAAAGAATATTACTTCATCATCATAAAACATCTAGCATAAGATTTATAGCATGGTGCAAAAAAATTCACTTCGACTGTTAAAGGAGTAACTGTACAAAGTGAATGGCAATCCAGCTTTATTATTTTAATTTCATAGAAACATGTTTTATTGTGTTCTAAAAGTGAATTCAATGTGCAGCAATAGTACATCTTAATCACTATTCCAAACGTTTTAAGAACATAGAAAGGCACATGAAGAAATGTGTCACCTTTATTATTTATGCATGGTTCTATATGACAATCACTGACACATCAGTGCCATGACTTATAATGGATTTATTGCAAATTAACCTCGACATCCATCATATCACTGAATGTATGGATGACTCAAAGTGGTTTTCAGCAATCTCCACATTTAAGTCATGCAACAAATCTTTATTACTTCAAATTCATTAACAGAGCTAGCTCCGTCAGATGCAAGTTCATCTGTATCAACATACTTTACGCTGCAATAAATGTTTGTAAAAATTATGCATGGGCTCTTATATCTAATGTCTGAACTACCTGTGATATTATAAATTTTTTTTTAGATTTTATTTAACATCTATTTACATACAGGGCTCTCTCCCCTCCTTGTCTTATTGCCAACCCTCTCTTCCCTGAATGTGCCCAATTCAGCAAAAGTTAATATGTTCCCCCAATGGACTGAATCGTCCTGGAAAAGAAAGCAATTGGCATATAGAGGTCTGCTGAATTACTGGTGGTTCAGCATCCTTCCTATGAACAATAATAACTTCTAAATAGATTGTTTCTAACTCATGAGTACATGAATAAAAGGTTCCTTTCAGAAAGCCTATAATTCTTCAAATGTCATTGTGTAGCCAACATGAAACATTCAGGCCATTATAATTCTATTAAACGTAACAGAGATATAACGCTTTTTTTCCCATTAAAGTTTGCCAGGTAGTCAAATGGAATTAAAATTAAAAAATTATAAGTAAGAGGAGTTTTTATTCCTTCTATAACCTTGTGAAGAGGCTATTATTAAATTTAAATTTTCTGCACAATTTCTACCTATAGAGGCATTCTTTTGAATAAATTAAATAGAAAGCAAAAACAATGAGAAGATCACTTTGTATGACAAAAATATTTTTTTCAACCATGGAAACTGGTGAAATTTTAAAAATTAGTAATAAATCTGAACAATCTCACATGGTACACTAAAGCAACAACTTATTGCCATTTATTTTAAGTTTCTGTAAATTCTTTGTAAGATCACAAAGAGTTATTTCATGAAATTGAGCACAATTGTTTCATAATCTCTAAAATTTCACATAGGAACATTAATAACCCAGGAAAGGTGGGTATTATAACTAGGAGAGATGAATGGAATAAGCAATAAGAGTTACCGCCCATGATACATAATCCATTCTAAATCAAAAAGTAGTAACAACAATTACCAACTCTGAGAAGTAAAAGACTGACCCCAATGTTGCTATTCATCTAAGGGTGAACAAATACTAGGGAAAGAAAATGAAAATAAAGACTATATATCATAATTTGAGCCTCCTTATGGAAGACACAGGCTTGGCAGCATTGACAAATGAATTACAACTGGCTAAAAAGAAAGAAAATGATATAGGATGTCTGCCTATATGTCTTTGAGAAAGAAAGCTGGTAAGTCCTTAATATAAGAAACAGGGCAAGATACAAGACCTGTCACTGAAATGGCTTCCTTACTGGCCCTGTAGTCTGCATCAGACCAGAGCAAAGAAAATCAAGAAGAGTCTAGGTAATTCCCAAACAATGAAAACCTTTTCAAAGTAGCTCATAACAACATTCAAGATAGAACAAACCACAGGAGGCTTCGCATATAGGGCAAGTCATGTGTTCCATCAGAACCTTAGCTTCTTAGGAATTGAGGTAATTTTTTTTTATTTTTTTGAGACATCTATTAAATTTAATGCAAACTGAGAAAGATGGGATAAGTCAAAATTGTGAGCACCCTGTTTTTGTCCAGTGGAATTTCCCAGAGTGACCCTGTACAGGGTCACTGCACACAGGGCTACTCTATCAAACACCAATCATGAACTCACTTCAGGCTCTTACACAAAAATTCTTGAACTCTATGTATATCAGAGATACTGTGACTCTCAGGGTTTTCAAGGACTCCCGAGGCATTAACAATTAATGTCTCCCCAACTTTCCCAGGGACCAAAGGAGGTTGAACCACTCAGATTCCACAGTAGACTTAGGATATGTGCAAGCAGAGGAATTCTCTCTACTAAGCTGGTGTATATGACATTTAGCTCTGGCTCCGCCAACAATACCATTTTAAAATAAAAAGTAGTGTGTGCTTAATCAATAAGAAACTTTAATCAAAATGTAACTACCAAGAAGATGGAATAGCAAAAAACTATCATGATTCCTATAAGGCCGGGAATTACTACTCTCAAAGATAATTTCAACAGTAATTATGTACTTCAATAAGAAAGTAAGGAAATTTTCCCTTTCCCTACTGGCCCAAAACTTTTCTCTTAATAAAAATCTTTTTCTGATAAATATTCCATATTTTTCCATGGTCTATGTTTTCTTTAATAAAAAAAAATATATTCTGTGACCTTGGGAAGAACAATACATTTGAAAATCCATCATGTATATTTCTCATTTTGATATTTGACATTTTCATATTTTGACATTTATGGAAAGAGTATGCTACATGAAGAGAAGTATTCATTCTTTTGAAAACAAGTGTATTCCTCTTTAATAACTGAAGTAATTCTTCAAATATAAGTGGGTTCTTGGCTGACCTCCCCTGTCCATATCTTAGACATTTATTCAGGAATACCACAAATAGTGCATAGATTGTACATTGCACAATCAAAAAGGCACCATTTCATATATGAAATATGAATGGTGTTCACTGGTCTTGTATAAAGCTGTGACTCTACATAATCAATCACTGAAGCCAACTGCAGTCTTTGGATAAGTCATCCTCTTTTTCTGTCTTACAAGGAAATTAACTGAAACAAGAAATATTCTTAAGGTGACTTACCTGCTGGTTGTCTGATAATTGCCAATTATTGAATGGAGCTAAGAATATAAAACTTAAAACACACAGCTCTTTTCCCAAAACAGGTATGACCTGCGCATTAAAGGTAAATATCAGGGCAGGATAATTTATGAGAGATGCCAGATGAATGGTATTCAGCTGTGTCATCTATTATGGATTTTTAAGAAATCTTTGGAAAGGTGACAATATTAAAGGTACTGATTGACAGTACCTTAAAAATGAGCAGAAAAATGATAAACCAGAACAATTATATCTTTTTAGATCAAAGTCATATAAATAGTTGAATATTTTGAGATAATTTTCAAGCCAGTGAATACTATTTTCAAAATCTATGCAATAAGTAATACTTGCTGAATCATTTGTAATATGCCTTCTTTAAAAAACTATTTTTTTAGGGATGCCTGGGTGGCTCAGCGGTTGAACTCCTGCCTTTGACTGAGGGTGTGATCCTAGAGTTCCAGGATCAAGACCCCATCAGGCTCCCTGCATGAAGCCTGCTTCTCTCTATGCATGAAGAAATAAACAAAATCTTTAAAATAAAATAAATAAAAAACTATTATTTCCCTCTCTAAATATATTATTTAGAAAATATTCTCTTCAGGAACAGTTGAGTTCAATAGTTTGAGGGGCCTGAGCTTGTTCCAAGATCAACTTTTAAGTTCCTGGAAACTTTGAAAAGGCTCTTGAGATCTAAGTTCTCTTGCTAAAACAAATAAGTGGTATTCCTTCTGCCAATCAGATTAGGAAAAAATTTCATAAAGATAGTAAAGTTATCTAAAGTTAAAAATAAAACCAAGCAAAGCAATCCCACAACCAATAACCCTAAGAACATCAAATGTGTATGTCTTCCCTCTGAAATTAGACTCCCTCCAGCAGTAAGTGAACTTTATTAAAAAGTCTCTTACAAGTAATACAGTAATCAATTTGCATTAGAGCTATAGGCAGCAGGGATGGGAGAGAAGAAATCACACCTTCTGCTACTTAAAGAAAAATCTTCCTTTAAAGAACATACTGTGTGAGTCCCTAATAAATTCTTAAAATTATAAGTCAGTAAAAATTGCACTTAACTCATGACATCCTTAAATCTACTTTGTTTTTCAAAAGTTAATCATGAAAATGGCTTTCATCAAGTTTTCAGAGTCAAGAATTTATTAGAATTATGGTGTAAAAAAATTAATATGTTAAAAATGTGACATATGCATAGACAATGTTGAAATGATCTTAGAGATAACGAAGCAAACCTTTCCTTTACAGATGACAAAATGGAAGCCCAGAGAAAGCAAATGGCTTCTCCGTGTCAACACAGTTAGGATCTATATCTAACTCTATTCCTAGTGCTTTTTCCACGATATGGTGAAGAGCTGAGATCAAATGACTGCTTCTTATTAAGAAAAATAAGCTAAAAAACTCACAAATCAAGGTCTTACTTCAATTATCTCTGTAGTCTTTTTAATGATGCTTTCCTGGACTGGTTTGGAAAGACTCAAAGTTTCTGTAATGACAACTTAGCAGAAATGACTCACTCACATTCTGACATTTTCAGAGTCTAGCCTGAATCTTTAAAAGGTGTGAGGCCTTTGCAAAGCTTTATTGTAAGCATCCTGCCTCCTAAGCTATCCCTGCCTTTGGCTCATTCTAAGACTTTCAAATTACTGAACAGAGATGCAAAAAACAAATTTTTATTATCAATGCCATAATCATTCCTAGTCTATACAAGAAAGGCTTTACAACTTCTTGAAAGTGACACTGTTTTCTGCCCCTAGTAGTGGAATTAAATCCTGAACACAAAAAGTGCATGTGGTTATTTTGAACTATTTGCATTACATATTTAATATAGGGGTGATCGGGGCACCTGGGTGGCTCAGTTGGTTAAGTGTCTGCCTTCAGTTCAGGTCATGATCCCAGGGTCCTGGGAACAGGCCCACATGTCAGGCTCCCTGCTCAGCAGGGAGTCAGCTTCTCCCTCTCCATTTGCACCACCCCCTCCCCAACTCATGCTCTCTCTCTCTCAAATAAATAAATAAATAAAATCTGTAAAAAAATAATATAGGGACCATCATACAAACAATGAAATACATAATATTTTAAGGCAAAACCAGAAGTATGCTTTTGTTTTCTAATCTTAGCTCCTCTCATTGATCATCTTTCTGCCTGTATACTGTATTTGTCATTCGCCATATGACAAGGTCCCAATTAAAACTATTCACTATTCACTTTGTACAAGGTTGGATACAATGTTAGTTTCTAACTCAGAAGTCACTTCAAACTAAGCTCTGACTTTATCACATAGGCATTCACAAGTAGAACATACATTCTCCACCTAAAGTGACTTTTACTTTCACTGATTTATGCTTCTCTGCTGTACTTGGTTTTCTTTTCAGTCTGGCTTCCCACTCTCATTTCAGCCAAAATAGGTTCTCTTCCTTTATCATCCACAGCACTTATTTTTAATTTACCAACTATTATATAAGAGTCGTCTTTTATTGAAATTTCCATTTTAAAAGTATGCCTACTGAAAATAGGGAGCTCACTTTAATGCTTAGTATTCTCATCAGGCTTATGTGCTTTTACTTATTTATCAATCATGGATAAGGACTTAATACATTCTTTGAATTAAGTTACGGCTATTTTATAATGATGAATGACATAAAGCTCCTGATTGATGAGTATAACAAATTCCATGCCTAAAGGCATTAGTAAGATGGGATTTCTATACCTGTATAAGAAATCTGAATAATTTTATCAAATACAAAAAAACTCCGATGAGGAGATAGATTATCTAGATTATCCTGATAATGAACACCATTCTCTATTTCATATTTCTATAAGAAATAACTGTAAGGAACAGTCATGGACCCAGGTAATGGTGATTATGAGAGAGTTTCAGGTCCCATCATTTGCTTGAATAAGCTAGCCTAAAGTTCTCCATATTTTACAGAGAGGGGCTGGATACAATTAGCTACTCTTTAGGCTTCAAGAATTTATTAATTATCAGAAAAACCCAAGAGATAGCACCACATTCAGGTGATCAAAATTAACACCATCAATAACAAGACACTGAACTCAGGTCCCCCAAATATGATGGGCTGAGAAGGACACAACATCATTTCTGTATCATTTTGTATTTTTGTACAGCCTTGATCTAATTATAAGATACAAGAAACTGAAACTGAGGAGTATTCAACAGAATAACTGGCAGCACTCTTCAAAAGACTCAAGGTTAGGAAAAAAACAGAGAAATGCTAAGGAGCTATCCCAAAGTAGAAAGGACTGAGAAGACATGACAACTAGATGCAATTTGAAACCCTTATTTAAATTTTGAACTGCAGAAAAG
The DNA here is from genome assembly GCF_048164855.1 of Canis lupus baileyi. NCBI lineage: Eukaryota > Metazoa > Chordata > Mammalia > Carnivora > Canidae > Canis > Canis lupus. The sequence goes on from NC_132848.1 coordinate 54,606,979, forward strand.
GACATTAGTAGGATAAGTGATAATGTTTGAAGAAGTTATGTAGGTTAGTACATCATATCAATGTTATCTTCCTGGTTTCAGTCATGGTATTATGGTATATAAGAGGTTAACTTTGAGACCTAGATGAAAGGATCAGAAGAGTATTTTTTTGCGGGGGGGCGGGTAACTTTTTTGTAAATCTAAAAGTATTTCAAGGGGTGTCTGGGTGGCTCAGTTAGGCATCTGCCTTGAGCTCAGGTCATGATCTCAGTGTCCTGGGATTGAGCCCTACATCAGGCTCCTTGCTCAGTGGGGTCTGCTTTTCCCTCTCTTTCTGCTCCTCCCCCTGATCATGCTTGGTCTCTCGCTGTTTCTCTCTCTCAAAAATAAATAAATAAAATATTTTAAAAATCTAAAAGTATTTCAAAATAATTTTTAAACAAAGAAATGTTTTCATCATCTACAGCAATTTAGAATCTTGAATAAGATTGTAAGCCATGGGAATCTATGCAACAGAGGTTAGCTTGAAAAATCCTTAGCTCTTGAAATTGTAAAACTGAATGAAAGAAATCTCATTTAAAACAGAGTCTGGAGACCAGAAGAGAGAGCTCTCATGCCCTATCACTCTTCCTCAATTGTAGACCCCAAGAGGAAGAAGTCTATACTTGGCTACCCCAGAAGATGGAAGAAAGATTTTCTCCTGGCTCAGCAACAGCCCAGCCAAGAAGAAGCTCAGCCATTGAAAAGCCACCACACTCTGGGACTTGCAGTTTACTCCCTGAACTCTTTGTTTGTAACAGCCCCTCCCAAATCCTCCTTTACCTCTATAAAAGAAAATTCCTCTCCTTTGTTCTCTAGACTTGCCTACGGTTTTGCCAAAGTGTGTATGACCTGAATTGGAATTCTCTGCTCTACCATAATAAACCCGTTTGCTAGTAAAATAACTCACTGTTTTATTTTTAAGGCTAACAAAATGAAATTCTGTTTGTTTGTTTTTACTCTTTTATTCCCATCACCTATTTCACTCATGCCCCCAACCCAATACATACACCTTCCCTCTGGTAACCATCAGATTGTTCTTTGTAATTAATACAAAATGAAGTTTTTAGTTTGTTTGGCTATGAGAAATGGAGAATATTTAGAAGTAGGTGGAAGGCTTAATTTTTGTTCTACGTATAGGAAATTTGCTTGATTTGCTTAATAAGAAATGTCTCATAATAAACACTATTATTAAGACTTTTAAGTGATAAGATATCTGGAAAATTTAGGTTAAAATTGCCTAAACAGAGAAGCCCAATCTAAAATCAGTTCACAAAAAATAAATAAATAAATAAATAAATAAATAAATAAATAAATAAATAAATATAAAAATAAAAAAAAAATAAAATCAGTTCACTCAGAAAACCAAGTACTCATCCATCCATTTCTTCATTCATGTATTCAATTATTTGTCAGAATGGACCATCATAGAAATCATCAAAATTCTTATGAAACAGTTTCCACTCATATAATCATGTGGGAAACAACTCAGAGAAAATCCATTTGTCCAGCTTTATGATAAGAGATTACTCACATTAGTGTAAGCTAATTCCCTTTTATAAGTTTGGAATTTAAGAGGGACACTAGTGCCACGGACAGGCCAAAGAAAATAGTACAAATGCTAACAAGTGCTTTTCTAATATGTTACTGATATTTGCATGTGTAGAAATTAGTACAATTGACCCTCGAACAATGTGGTGGTTGGGAACACTGACCCCACAAAGACAGTGGAAAATCCAAGTATAACTTTGACTCACCCAAAACTTTACTTAATAGTCTACTGTGGCTGAAGCTTTACTGCTATAATCAATTAACACAAATTTTATGTTATATATATATTATATACTGAATTATTATTATAAAAGAAACTAAAGAAAAGAAAATGTTATTAAGAAAATCAAAAAAGAAAATATATTTTCAGTACTATATTGTATTGAAAAAAATCTGCATATAAGTGGACACATGAAGTTTAAACTCATTTTGTTTAAGGGTCAACTGTATATACTGTGGTTGTGATGAAGAGATGAGTTCAAAGACAGGGAATAGTGGTCATTCTAAAGGAAAGATTCATATCTCTTCTAACATAACAAGAAAAAAAATCTTGTGTGAGTTAATTTAGAAGTTGCTTGAAAGACTGATAGACAGATGCCTTAGTGAGATGGTAGGAAAAGACTCTACTCAAAACAACAAAAACAAAACACAATGCTGAGACAATAGCAGAACACTGAGAAAGAGAATACAATGGCATTATAATATCATAAGCCAAGAATAAAAACATCCATACACTTAATAAAGTTATTTAAGAATTTGCTATGTATAAAGCACCATATAGACCCTGGGGATAATAGAGAGGTATATGTCAAAGCACTAGAAGCCAGTTTTTCCAGAACTGTACTACCCATTCAATCAGAAGTCGGTTTTTTACTTTCTCTTTTATATTCCTATCTTATAGCATTGTTCATATCACATCACCTTTAATCTTAATGTTGTGATAAATATTCACCCTTACTAATATGATATCATCCTGCCTTTCCTTAATTTAAATCTACCTTACAAAAAAAAATTGGTTTTTGAAACAGTATGTTTAATTACTCCTCTATTCAAAGACCTTGAAGGATTCATCCATCATCTACCAAATTAGGTGAAAAATTCTTATCCTAACTTTAAACAGCCTCCACATAAACCAACCTTCTACTTCAAGCAAACTGAAGAGCTCACTTGGCCTTCCAAAATAACCTCCAAATTCTCTTTAGAGAAGACACAATTTAATATGGTTCTGGAAAAATAAGAGAAAAAATATTTTTGTGGGCATGGTTGTCATGAGAAAAGTCACAGAGGCACAAAACGGGTTGCAGAAATAAGCACTAGATCCGCTTGTATTAATGGGAAGTTACTTTTTTTTTTTTTTTTTTAAAGAAGCTGATGCATTTCAGCACTACTATTTGCTATCTCTTTGTGTCCTGATTTTAGTCTCTAGATAAATACAGTGTACAAATCACATAGTTGAAATTAGGATTGTTCAAGGTCAGCATTAAAAAGAGATTAGATAAGTTCTAGTATCTCAGTATATTCATAATTCTATGAAATGCAAATTTCCTTTAACAAAGATTCACATAACTTCACAAAATGTCGGAAAAAAGAAACCATGATACCATTGTCATAAGAGAAAAACTTTATTTAATAAGAAGTGTCTTAGTGGTATTTGCTACTTATCACAAATCTTTTCATTCCATCTTTATCAGAAATAAAACCATTTCTCATTTGTTTTTAAGTCTCGTTCTATGCTTAGCAGAAAAAGTAACAATAAGAGCAACCAAAATTAAAATAAAGTATGTGTAACTGATTTGTTTATTCATTCCTTATCTTAGACTCTCTGAAACAGCATATGAAGACAAGAAGAATAAAATTCAGAGAGGCATCAAGCCATACTTTCAGAATAAAAAGTACAAGAAGCAAAAAATTGGAACACTAGATCACTTTTTTTGACAAACAATTGTGGGTATTTATAATTAAAATTCAAAGAGTGAAGTTTTTTAACCCTTTAAGATATTTAGCCAATGAAATTCAACAAAGGAAATGAATTTTAAAAGTGATAAAGGGGAGGAAAAAAAGGTTCTCTACAGAGATCTTTCTGTTTCACCACCCATATGAAGATACATAACGATGTGTGAGAGTTGTTTTTGAAGTTGAAATGACTGAAACATTAGAGGGTGGATTAAAGTGCCAAATCAGCCCTGGGGCAGGAAAGAGTCAAACCTTTGTTCTTTTGTATTTGGTTCATAAAATTCTATCTTCCTAGACTAAAATTACACGGTGGTTCCAATCTGCACCTCAGATCCTTGAATGCTCAGGTCCCCAGTCCCAAAAGACCCTCAGGTTTGAAACATAAGTCTTTGAGCTCTAGCATCTTCAAATAGCATCTCTGAAAATGGTTGAGAAAGACCTACAGGACAAAGAGGGAAGAGCACTACTAAGGGGTGAAGTAGGCTTCAAATTTAGAAACATCCAGATCTAGGATTAGCCTTAAAAGTTTAATTCATTTTAAATTGGTTATTGTATTCAAATCAAGTTTGCATGCCATCTGTCTTTGAAGTCATTTAAATTAAGTTTTATGACTCTTGAGGGAAAAAGAGGCCATTTCCAACTCAGTATAGTCTGCTTACTACTATCAATCACTAATTAGAATTAATTATTAAGAAAGTGATTCCTTTTTTCCTTGAATATTCTAAATCATTTATCAAAGGATGACATAACTTTTTTTTTTCTTTTTTGGTATATTGAAGTCATAGTCATATGACTTTTGGGTAGATTCTACTGAAGCGATGATTTTAGTCAGATGTGTGACAATAATGCCATCTAAAAGCTACATTTAACCAAGCGAGCAGTATTTTTGGAACAGCAGGCAGTATAAAAGTGCTTTGTGAATATTAACATATTCTGGCAAATTAGTTTGCACTCATTATCATAAGCAATTACTTACTGTTTAGATGCAGCTCGTATTAAATTGGCAAGCAATTTGCAAGAATTAAAACATAACATAGAGGGCTTTCTGAAAATTCGACAATATACTGAGACAAATGATGCTACTAGGTTCACAGACCATGTACCAAACATGGTTACCCATTAAACATATTTAGCATTAAAATAATAGTTGGTTGGCTACATGGGTTTTTAATGCAAGATAATTTTGGAACCATTGTTCAGACACTATCAGTAGAATTGTATATTTCAGATACTAGAAGGCATTAAAAAAAAAAAAGGCCTCAGGAGGAAGCAGAAAGTCTTCTTTGTTTTCTGAGAATGAACTGCTTGTCATTTTGACTAAATTTTGGTACTTTATTAACCCATTGCACTGTTTTGAACTATCTGGTACTACCCAAGTTGTCTCTTTCAAAATGTTTGTATTGTCTTGGCCTTTCCCTCCATTTATGTTGATGGTGGAGACTGCTGATGTTTACCACTAAGCATACTGCCTTCTTTAATAACAGAACTCAAAGCTGGGCCTACAGCTAAATTGGATGTAAACTGGCCATATAGCTATCCAGATAGAGCCTATATTTCCCACTCTCCCTTGCAGCTTGACAGGGCCAAGTTCTGACCAATGATACATGGGCAAAAATGTACCTGTACTTTCCTGCCCATGTCCCTCTTTTTTCTTGCTGAATGAGGACAAAAAGCTCCCAGCTGCCTTAAGACCTAGAAATGGAAGCCACAGGTTCAGAACTGTACTCTTCCAGCCTAGGCCCTCTGAAGTGTGACTACTATGTAAGAAAAAAAGAAAATTCTACATTTTATTCATACCTAAGTACATTGGGATCCCATTTTTATAGGAAAAGGTATTTATATAGCCTTTAAAACAGTATGACAAAACATTCTATCTACTTTTTTATCTGTTTTTTATCTGTTTGATAAGGGCATGGTATAAAATATATATGATGGGGAAACTATAATTATCTCTATTTTACAAATTTGAAAGAAATCGGTGTTCACAGAGTCAAAGCGATTTGTCCATGGTGACAAAGTAATGGGAAACCATTCTTATCAAAACCTTCCACAGAAGGCTAGTAATAATCTATTACTCTTTTTATAGTCAAACAATGTTACTCACTCTGGCACATCCTTCTAGTGGGGGTGTCAAATGTTTTCATGGATCTACTCAATTCCCAAACTGTTTCCTTCCTTACAAGAACACGTGGCACATTTGCAAAACATGGTAGGGGAGGTTATTTGTGATCCTGAAGCAAAGCGAAAAAACTCAGGAATGGCTTTCTCCAAGGCCTAGAAACCATCTCTTTGAACTTTAATCATCAAGAAAGATAGGACCCCTCTCTTCCAGACCCTGCAGGAGTATAGAAGCCAAACATGGATCAGTACCAACTAGCAAGCATGATGGACCTAATTACACTGGGCAACCCAGAATGTTCTACAATATGCAGCCATTAGCTCACCCCAGGGCTTCAAAACGTCTGCTCCCCTTTGTTCCAGGGCAGTAGAGTTCTAGCTTTCCTCCCATTAGAGAAGTTTTGGATAAAGTCTTCCTTACCTGTTTAACATGTTTGGTGCAATCTTTCTTTGATTTCCATAACTCATTCCTATTTATTATATTATTCTGCCACCTAAGCTAACTAGTCTCAGAAAGAACAATAGTAACCCAGTCAAAATTAAAAAAAAAAAAGAAAAGAAAAAAAAAAGAAAAGAAGAAAAGAAAAGAAAGAAAAGAAAAGAAAAGAAAAGAAAAGAAAAGAAAAGAAAAGAAAAGAAAAAAAAGAAAAGAAAAAAAAGAAAAGAAAGAAAAGAAAACGGTTTCCTCATCTGAATTTCACTTCCTCATTCTCAGGAAAATCCATACCTCTTCATACAACACTAATAAAGTATTATCAGTGAAGCTTAGTAATAAGAAATTTGGAAAAAACTTACTTGGAAGTATTTTCATATACTAATCAAAATGCTAATTAACATTTTATGACAACATTCTGAGTAACATTCACCTCATGTGAATTATAAGAGATACTTCTTTAGCCATGCAACGAGCACTCGGTCGCTATTTTCAGAAAATGGTTATTGCAAAAAACAAATACATAATCATCAACATAGAGTAAATTCTACCTATTTCATTTTGTATCAGTTTTGTTTTATTTGTCTCTAATATTCTATCCTGAGGATAATCATTAGTTGTAATGGTTCCTTGTATTTTCCTCAGAGCCTAGAATACCACTAGGTGCTTGATTCATAGATTTCTAACAACTTTTGATGTGGTGAACAAAATAAAATACACCATGTCCCAAACTAAATAGTTTTAAAGATAATAATATCTTTTTTTTTCATTTGATGTTTTCGAATCAAATGTCTTTGTATTATATGTATTACAAGGAATTTGTTAATGAGAAGTTGGAAAACAAAGAAAAGCCTAATGTGTCAAAACCTATATCAGCAACTTTTCTCAATGTCTTGAAAAGAACTGTAACTTGGAAAATATCATGAAAACTCCTATAAATTGAGAGTCTTGGTAATCTTACTAAGATTAAGAACTGATCATGTCATTCCCCCAGTAAAAATCCTCCACATGGATCCCCTTTTGCTTTAGTATACATCCCATCCTTGGCATGAATCTCTTTGACATGTTGAAGATTATTTGGGAAGAGTAGGATCTGGTGCTAGTAAAAAGAATGGAAACTGATTTCTCTGGGGTGTGTCCAGGCTACTTTTGGAAGAGATGTTACTGTCCTGTACATTTTTTTACATAGTCATTCTAGCATGCTATCACCTCTTCATGAGCACAGAAACATTTGATTAGCTTATTGGTAAATGCCCTATGAAGTTACAGAGGAAATTACCATTTCCGATTCTGAATCCATTCCATACATCCTACTCATGATGTAGACAGTGTGGGTTTTATGGTTTCATATTGTTAGCAAGATTGAAAGGAAAATTGGTTGTGCTATTTTGGGAACCTACACCTCAAAATGTGTAATAAAGTATGTGGAGGAGAAACATTATTTGCCAAACAGATAAGGGCATGGTAAATGAATATGGAAAAATGGCTGGTTACAAATATTTAAATGGCAGAAGATTAAAAAATGCTTGAACATTTCTTGATATGAGTATCTTCACTCTGCTTGAAAAAACATAACATCTTGTGGAGAAAAAGTGTTATTTTTCTATCCTTTAAAATGCCCCTTTATAATTATTTTAGATGGTTATTTGCATGAGAATAAATAAAATACCAGCTTGAGAATTTTTCTTGGATTTAGATCTTATTATTTTAGTTTAAAAAAATCTGCATTTGAGTAGCACGAAAAAGAGACTTATTTTAATCTTAGCTTCTATGTGGAAAATGGGATGGGTGGGAGAAAGGTGAGACAAGGAAGCCCTGCATAAGGTTATTTTACAAAAGAACAAACTATAATGACCTATAAAAAGAAGTGGACAGATGTGAGAACATAATGTGAGAGTTTTTGATGATTAATTGCATGTGGAAAGGAGAAGAGGAAGAAATCAAAGGTCACTTCCTAGGTTTCTGACCTGGAAAGAGGGTAGACCCTATGCCATTCATTCAATGAGATAGAAAGCATTAGAGAAGGAAAAGGATGAGTGAAAAACATAATGGGTTTGATGATTGAATATAGTCCCCTTCTTCCATGTGAGAATATTATATGATCATTATAGTCCTATAATATAGAGCACACTGAAGTGTACACGGAAGACATTTTTCAGTATGCCACTAATGGGTCAGATATAGAAATTAGAAAGGATGTTCTAATGGAAACCACTCTATATACTTTTTCTTAAAATAACTTTTGCAAGATGCAGGTATCTTGTATCTTCATAATACTTTTAAAATATTCTCTCGATGTCATACTTAGCTTTTAATAAGACCTTTCTATGAAACCCACCTGATTGGTTACATTTGTCATGTGAACATTTGCAATGTTGCTTTTCTTCCAATAATTTTAAGAAACTGTTTTATGGAAGAGGTGTAACTACACAATATTCTCCCAGCATGTCTTATGTTTTATTGCTCTTTGCTTCTCTGCATGTAATTGCGTGGTTAACTTATTGTGCCTTGTTGATTTGCTTCCTCTGCTCATCAAACTTTTATTAACTGTTTTCTGCATGCAGAACACTTTAGTAAGTTAGGATACACTGGTTTAACAGTTATGCTACGTAGGTAGCAATAGGGTCAAATGTGACAATATTGGCTGAGCTTATGCTCAAATCCCAAAATCTATGGATGAAGTTGAATTATCTGCATGTTTTGCACCTTTGAAAAGTGGAACAAGAGAAGTAGTCATAGAATCTTTAACTATAGGAAAACATACTCTATACTCTATTAACTCTGTTGACCCTCGGTTTTAAGTTATTTTAAGGTTTTTCCCTAAAGATAAGTCTAGTTATTCTGTATTGTGAGCATAACTTTAATCTACTAGACCCTCTGTCTCCTAGAACATAGATAGTGTGCATGGTTACTCATACATAGTTCATATGATTCCTTAGGTAAATTTAAAAAAGGAAATCTACCCCTAAACCCTTTACTTTCAACTACTGGAAAACTGTCATAATATACTGATTTTGTCAGAATAGCTATTTGCTTACTATTTCCTAGAAATTATCATATGAAGTATGCAACTCCATGGAGTAACAATGTGAATAGGACCACCTTCAGAAGTCTATCTTGCACAAGAATATATAGCATCCTTCTAGTGACATGTAAGAAACTTTATGGTTTGGTTCAAGAGGGAGGGAGATTCAACTCATCTTGGATCCTATTGTTCTGTCGAATATAACCATGTTTCTCAGAGGGAAGGCACAGAAAAGAACCATAATTCCTATTCAGCCACTTCCTTTCAAGCACTGCAAACATCAGTGGCAAAAGAAGTTCAATCTTTTTCTTGGAAATAAGTAGTTTTACGTAATTGAAATAAGATCAGTCACAGACCTAACTTATGGAAATAAAATTCCAGAAAGAGAGACGACATGAGAGCAGGACTAATCCAAGATGTATGAAGAACTAAACTACAGCAGCTAAAGCCATACATTTGAAGCACAGATTTCAGGCAGACAAAACAGTGACTTGTAAAAACGAGACGCTCAGGATTCTCAGGAGAGCAGTCTCTTCCTCTATTCTTCTATGGCTGCTCTAAAGTACAGATTCAATTTTGAGGCAGGTTAAATTGGGGGTCCAGGTGGGAATATGAGGGTAATGAATTTTGTACAATCTTCCCTCTTTTCAATTAAAAAAAAAAAAAAAAAACACCTCAGAAAGATTTGATGGGCTTTACTGAATCTTTTCAACATCCCCCCTCCAGATTGATTTCAGGCCATGGCAGAGACAACCAGGCTGCTAATTAAACTATTAACTCTTTCTTTTAATTTGCAAAGCTTTGAGCAGTTATGTTTCAGAAGCTAACCCCCACTCTGAAGCCCTGAAAGACGCAGACTTTCCTCAGACACCCAGGGGAGTTACTTATACATTACTCTAGGCCAAATTTGGCCTTGCAAATGAAGCCATATGCAGTAACTCAAAATTTTAATGATATTCCCAGACTTTGCTTAACAAATATATGTAACGAGAAAAGCCTCCGAGGTGAGCCCAAAGAGGTTCATTTTTCCTGGAGTTAAATTGAAAGGTGGCAGGAATGAAAGTTCCTCTATGACACTTTTGAAAGCACCAAGTAGCCAATGAAATATGAAGATGACATAGGATAAGGTGCTATCAAAGATGGAGGAAATATACTGAAGTCCCAAAGCCTCCACAGACCTAAGGTGCAAAACATATACACATACACAAATGCACACACTTATGGAACAGTAATACTTTTTTGTTAAATATCTAAGTATCTAAAAAAGATGCAGGTGTTCCATTCTATTTTTTTTTTTAAGATTTATTTTATTTAGGGATGCCTGGGTGGCTCAGCGGTTGAGCATCTGCCTTTGGCTCAGGGCGTGATCCTGGGGTTCCAGGATTAAGTCCCGCGTCGGGCTCCTTGCGAGGAGCCTGCTTCTCCCTCTGCCTGTGTCTCTGCTTCTCTGTCTACATCTTTCATGATATTTACTTACTTACTTATTTATTTATTTATTTATTTATTTATTTATTTATTTAGGAGGAGGAGCAGAGGGAGAGAGTCCCCATTAGACTCCCCATTGAGCATGGAGACCAACATGGGGCTTGATCTCACAACCCATGAGATTAGGAGCCAAGACCAAGAGTTGGCCCCTTAACTGACTGAGCCACCCACATGCTCCTGGGTGTTCAATTTTGAAACAAATAACAATGCAGTGAATTCAGTCTCAAAACAGATTTTGCTATTTTTTACAAAGACATTTTAACCTAAAAATATATAGAAATACAGTATCTTTAAAAAAACATATATGAATTGGATCCTTTACACCTCTCATGACAGCAATGTCTGCGCTTTGAAGTCATCAGTAAATTCTATGTGTTCTGTGTTCGAAATGAGTGAAAATAATGTTGCAAATGAACACAGGTAAAAAGCCATCATATAATGTGGAAACAGTCAACCCTGAAGGATGAAAGTATGAACGACTCCTTACTTGGTACTCTCTGACTTTGCCAAAGTTATTGGAACTATCCAACAATCCTTCTTTCCCTCATCTGAAAATAAGAGAGTTGTTCCAGGTAATCTCTATTATCAATTCCAACTCTATTCTCTGAGTTGAAAATATCACTTGGGGACACGTGGGTGGCTCAGTGGTTGAGCGTCTGCCTTCGGCCCAGGGCATGATCCCAGAGTTCCAGGATCAAGTCCCACACCGCGCTCCCTGAGGGGAGCTTGCTCCTCTCTCTGCCTTTGTCTCTGCCTCTCTCTCTCTGTGTCTCTCATGAATGAATAAATAAAATATTTTAAAAATATTTTTAAAAATCACTTCACTAATGCTGGCACTAACCCTGTACTTGATGTCAGATTACACTGCAATGTTCAGTGATCATGAGCATGACATAGGAAAACACGTTTACCATGAAGGCACTGTAGCACGTAATAGGAAAAGATTTCTTTCTTATTTGATTTTAAACAATAATTGCATAGAATGCTTGTTATATTTTATGATCATGAAATGATATACTAGAGGATATGCTATTTCATATACTATTTCTTTTCATGTTTGTGGAAAATTGAAACATAAATACAAGGAAGAAGAATCAGCAGTATTAGCTGAACACTGTTAGTGTTTAACATTTTGATTTCCTGAAATCATATACCCTACATGACTGGCCTAGCAACTTCATCTAAAATCAATACAATACAAAATCTACAGAAATGACAACCTAAAATGAGCCCACGGTTTATTAAAAACTTGTTATGTAATTACTAAGGTCTTGGTCTAAAATCTATAATTACTGCAGTTACTACTAAAAAGGTTGGGTTAAATGTTATTAAGCAGAAACCATCGGGCTGATTTGTTTTGTGAATACATGTTAAGATAATTCCTACTTACAAAAACAGAATCATTCCAAGCTGGAATGATTATGAGCCTTGGTAGGTTCTATTGTCACAAATATGAGTCACATCCAGAAAGGGATTCATTATCCTATTTCAACAGTCAATTTAAGTTGTGAAAATACAAGGAAAATTGAAAGCATATTCTCTACAACTGTAGCTGCACTCATATCATTTTTTCCCCATCTTTCTAGTTGAAAAAGACCAGGCATCAGTTCAGTAGTCCAAAGCTTAGTAATTCTTAACCTTGGGCAGTCCCGTCTATGTTCACCAAGACTATAGTCATTTGATTGTGTTCATGTGTTTGGGGGCTTTGGCAAGGAATTCAAAGTCCTTTATAGATATCCAGTTGCACCATTACAGTGCTCACTCCTTGGTGGATTTATAGTACCATCTGAAATGCCATTAAATTTTTCATACCAGAGGGTAGAAAACCATGTTTTCTTCTGAGTTACGTGATAGGACCTTACACACTGGCTGGATTTCATCTATTGTGTTGCCTTTTTTTTTTTTTTTTTTTCTCCCAAGTACCTGTTGAAGATCACTGGCAAAGTGATTGTCATTCTTACCAGAGAAAAGAAAAAATACAACAAATGACCTGTCTTAAGTCATAAAATTAGCAAGCAGAAAAGACTTTAGGGATATCTTTAGTGATTTATTTCTTAGGTTTTAAAAGTCTGCCCTTCACACAAGTGTCCCATATTAAACCAATAAAATATAATGCACTTATTGTAACATGGCACCATTTGTACTCTCAACAAACGTTGAATATATGAATCTAGGGCAATCTCCACTGAACACAACTCACCTATCCAAGGATTCCAAATAAAACAAATCATTATATATAGATAACCATTAGTTTTTCAAACGTATATAGACAATTCTAATTGAAAACATTCATAGGTTATGCATAAAAGGCTTAATTATACTTATGGTTAAATCCTATTCAGTATTTCTATATTGCAGAAATTGTGAAAAGCACAGAAATGAAACCGGGAAAAGGCACTTAGGTGAGGAAAATTTTAAGTGATTTGGTCACTGAGAAAGAATGAAGAGAAATAAATAGAAAAATAAGGAGAATAGTAAGAGCAGTTAACACTGGATGAAGAAGTTAGAGCATGCATCCTTCCAGAGGTCTCCAGGTTGTTGGCCCCGCGATTCTTAACATCATCAACAGTGCTGCTTATTTAGGGTGTGGACTACATCCTCAAACATTAACTTAACTTTGTATCACTTTATTGATTGGGTATTTGGCTCAGGACCAGCACAGACCAGAATTGGTCTAAAGGTTGCTCTCTTGGTTTAGAAACCATTTAGCAAGTGACATCGTGTGAAATCAATGGCCTGTTACTCCTTTCATCTTCCTCAAGTTCAATATCATAAGAGTCCTTAAGATTTAATGAACCTAGTTTGGTGAGTGAAGCTTTCAATCTGCTTTATTCTTCTAATGCATTAAAATGACTTGTATGGGAAATGAGTACAACCTTATGCAGGGGACAACTGCAACAGCTAACAGATTTATGAATTAAGGATAATATGGCAGTGAGGGTGTATGTCTAAACCATTTTTTCAACAACAAGATTTGTATTTATGTCTTTTCTTTAAAGAAAAGAGATGAAAGAAATCCCTAGCGATTTAAAAAAAAAAATCAGCCATACTTGAATGCACACACACACAGAATAGATAACACTAGAACAGTCACTAGGACTCTACAAATCCATTAACATTTCATATCCAAGGAAACTAGCCACTCCCTCCTCCTAAAAAAGAAAGCATTTTCAAAGCAAGATTCAAAACCAGATAAATGACAAAGCAATCATTTTCAAAAGAACGTAAATTATAGTCAGACAGGTGGAGAGACAAATAAGAAATGGGCATTCCCATCAGCAGTAAGAGGTAACCAAGAGAAAAAAAAAAAGGAAAGAAAGAAAAGTAACATAAATAATAATAAATCAATGCAAGCAAGTCAATGAGAAGGACACTGTCATGTACTTTAGCAAAAGGATGATTTCCCTGTGGTACAGTAAAATGGCGAAACTCCCCCAGAACATTAGAGCATACTTATATTTCAGTTTTCTTAACAGATTTTGAATGCTCTGAGCACATGTCTGGATGAACACTGAGGATTCATTTCAGAGAAGAGCTAAGGCTCTTCTAAGGCTCCTGGTTTTTTTTTTTTTTCAGACAATAATTAGGAATAAGATCATATTTTCATTTTAAGACTACACATCTATATTCTTTAGAATAATATCATCACCAGGAAAAGTTTGTCCAACTATTTGTGAAATTCAGTCTGTGACGCCAGATCTTCTCAAGAAAACAAGAAAAAGGAGAATTATGGCACCTGATGAGATATACTAACCAATGCATTTATTATAAGTATATTTAGAGAAAACTAACTTTCCAGATGGATGTGATTACAAAAAAATGCCTGAAAAAAATTCTATTTTCATATTAATGCGCATCTACAAAGCAGTGGAACTTTCAACTCAGTTTTTTTTTCAAATACATTAAATATGAATGGGCTTAATATTATCATTTACAGAAGTATAGGCATTGTTTCTTCATTCCTTAGGGATTTCTAGAGAAAGGCCAACTCATCAATTGTAGGTCCTCATGTACTAAGGATATGTTTGCTCTTTGGTAGAAAAGACCCGGGTAAGGAAAACAAAGTGTTCTCTGATTAGATTTTGAATTTCTTGAAACAAACAATTTTCCATTAACTCAACCTAGTAAGTCCAGAGAATCAGAAAACAGAAGATACTTTCCATCTGAGAATTAAACAACTCTCTATATAATAGGAACAACATTGGGAGAAACTAGTGTAAAGGCTTACCATGATGAGGAGACTCCATGAACTACACTGCCAGTCTCTTCAGTCAAATCATTTAATATGATTAAATCACAATACTATAAAGTCATAGATAGGTCTATTGCATTACAACATTTAAGCCATTAGTTCCTAGACAAAATGTGCAAGATTTCCTATTTCTGGTTCACCATGGGAAACTCCTTCCAATAGCAGTAAGCAAAGAAAATAACACAGAAACCAAAAACAACAAAAAGCCCTCTTCTATATGATATAGAGGTACCTATTACTTTATTTTTTTTTAAAGTAGGCTCCACATCCAGCATGGAGCCCAATGAAGGGCTTGAACTCATGACCCTGAGATTGAGACAGAAGCTGAAATGAAGAGTCAGACACTTTACCAACCGAGCCACCCAGGCACCCCTACAGATATCCATTATTCTAAAGGGAAGGGCCATAGCCATAGTTAAAACAGCTAGAAAATATTCAAAGGTGATTTCACAAAGTGCATCTAAATATCAAGGTGCTATTGAAATTTCCTAATAAAATGTAGAGTAATATTCTTTTCCCATAAATGTTTCAAGTTTTCACCTTATAAAAACAAAGGTGATAGCAGGACACAAGGCCAGAAAAGGTCATCTTTCCATCACAGTATGTCCTTGCTACAATAATTCACACTTAAAAACAACAAACAAATGAATAAATATTATTCCTTAGGGGCCATGAAAACTTTCCCCTTCAGAAATACTTTCTTTGGCTTAGACTGCTCATTATTGCTTTCTTCAAACACAGAAGGGGGACAATTCAAAGCCAGGAAAATAGTCACATAGAGTTTTGAGGACCAAAGTTTAACTCACTGATTCCATGCACTTTCCAAGAACCCTCCTGGAATGGACAGTGTTAGTTCTATGTAATTAAATGTGAGTAGAAATAATCCCCTACAGTTACCACAAAATTAAGCAGGCGGTGGGAGGATGGGGGAGGGCAGAGAGCAAGGTTAGAGCTCTGAGACTAAGATCACTTGGAATACATTTTTTAAAAATATTTTTTTTTCTGTAATAACCAAGGTGGTGTTTGGTTGGGAGTGATAGTAAGATAGGGTAGGGGAAATAGGGAAGAAACAAGTCAGTTGTCAATAATAATGACCAGGGTGACCTCTCATTCTGTCTTTCCTATCTTTTTGTCTTTCCTCATTACTGCTTTACCTAATAGACCTTTCCATGTCATTAGTGAGTCCACTGTGACAGAGGATGGATGGTTTCCAGTTGATAGACACAAAAGGCTATGTTTGGTATTTAAGAAAGTATAAGTAGAACATAGCTCTATTCACCTATGTCAAAATTACTTGGATAAAGGAGTGTAGAGAACATTACTTATTCTTCCTTATTTTAGAAAACTTATGGAACACTCAGTTTAATCTCTACATACAGATAGCACAGCCACCTAGGGAATTAATTATTTGCTTTGTGCACACCTTATGATCATGTCTCTTAAAAGAATTCCCAAAGCAATTCTTTGTGCAGGTCTACTGCTATTCTGTTTTTCAGAGCCTAATGTGTTCTGTAAGGTTGTCAGAAAAAAAGGGGGAAAAAAAGTCCGTCGTAT
Organism: Canis lupus baileyi; assembly: GCF_048164855.1. Classification (NCBI taxonomy): domain Eukaryota; kingdom Metazoa; phylum Chordata; class Mammalia; order Carnivora; family Canidae; genus Canis; species Canis lupus. Next base: position 54,623,368 of record NC_132848.1, read on the forward strand.
CTTTGTTTAGACAGAGAGGCAAATGAATAAAACAGAAAGGAAAGGTACAGGAAAGAACAGTTTAAGTATGGATACAAGTTAGTCCTGTCTTTGATTTTGTATCTGCCTCTGGCCAATGGCAAACCAACTAAACGGTATCCATATTTTTCTCAGAAATACTGTATTAAATATATTAGTATGTCCTGGAAAAAGAAAATACTATAAAGCTCAGAAAAAATGATGTTTATAAGTACACATATTTCCTCAAACAAAAAAGGAAACATTTGTTACAATAATGCCTTAATTTTCAAATGGTCCATTTACATCGTAGATGGTCTCAAAATTGAAAATGAAAACCAATAAGAAAGGCACCTGAGTGGTTCAGTCCATTAAGGATCCGACTCTTGATTTCAGCCCAGTTTATGATCTCATACAGCATTGTGAGATGAAGCCCTGTGATGGATGATCTCAGGGGGTCTACTTCTCTCTCTCTCTCTCTCTCTCTCTCCCTCTGCTCCTCCCCCTGCTCATTCACACACATGCCTGTGAGCTCGCTGTCTCAAATAAATAAATAAATCTTTTAAAAAAAGCAATAAGAATATCAACACTTTAACTTCTCTGCAAGAATGAAGGTCCTTATATGCTTTGGGAGGGTACCTGTTAGACTATTTTCCTATCTAAACAGCCACAGCAGTGGTTCAATATGGTATGTGATTAATTACAACAAATCAAGATACATTTATCTAATGCCCAAAGCATGAGACATTATAGGAAAAAGGAGAAAAACTTATATACTGGATATATAATAGCCATATCTAGGGCGAATCAGATTAGGAGTAATAGTCATATAAATAATATTTACATTTAAGAGCACTTACTCAAAATCTGTTTTGCTCTGTCACTTCATTTAATAGACATTAAATAATGTCAATTCTAAAAAGACAGAGATCCACAGGCAGATATGATAGAAAACTTAAGATAGAGTTGGCATTTAAAAATGAGTTGGGTGTGAATAGAAAAGAGAGAAGAGGGGACGCTTGGGTGGCTCAGTGGTTGGGTGCCTCCCTTCATCCCAGGGTGTGATCCTGGAGTCCTGGGATCAAGTCCTGCATCGGGCTCCCTGCAGGGAGCCTGCTTCTCTCTCTGCCTATGTCTCTGTCTCTCTCTCTGTGTCTCTCATGAATAAATAAATAAAATCTTTTAAAAGAGAGAAGAGAATTATGACTGAAAACTAAATTGGGTCTTTTTTTTGAAGGTTTTATTTATTTTTTTTAAAGATTTTAGTCATTCATGAGAGACACACAGAGAAAGGCAGAGGCATAGGCAGAAGTTGAGAAGCAGGCTCTTTGCAGAAAGCCTGATGCAGGACTTGATACCCAGACTGGGGATCATGCCCTGAGGCAAAGGCAGATGCTCAACTGCTGAACCACCCACCCAGGTGTCCCTGTTTTTAAGATTTTATTTATTTATTGAGAGAGAGCAAGGAGGGGTGGGGAGAGGAGGCAGAGGGAGAAGTAGGCTCCCCAGTGAGCAGGGAACCCAGTGCAGGGCTCAATCCTGGGCCCCCAGGATTATGACCTGGGCCGAAGGCAGATGCTTAACTAACTGAGCCACCCAGGTGCCCTGGTCTTTATTTTCATAAGCATAAACCTCACTAATTACTTACGGACACAAATTTCTTATTAGCCTTAGTACTCCACCAAGCAGCAACCTGATGAGCATTTACTGAATTAAGCAATGGGGAGGATCTGTCCTTCTGTATCTATCTTCATCATTAACACGATACTTTACAAAACAGCTGGGGAGTTCAGGGCATCACCCATGGCTGTAGAATATAATTATGCTCACAGACTCAGGGAGGCAACCCCTTCACTTAAGGTTCATTAGCCTGAGTTCCAAAGATCCCAGGAGGTGATTCCTTCCTACTCTGAATCCCCACAGCACATATCACCCAGACACTGTCTGTAGCAAACTTTAGCACTTCTGAAAGCCTGTTAGCTCTTTGTCTTCCAATTGGATCGTGTTATCTCTGTTTTACCTCTCAATTAAACCCCAAAGCTCCTTGCAGATAGGAACTATGTCATCAGGATTCTTTATCTAGGACACATAGCTTCTAGCAAAATACTTGGCATTGGGTAGGTGCATAATCAATGTTTGCTTTGTGCCTCCAACTTGCAAATGCTGCTGCATATTTATGTTAAAGAAATGATGGCATATGTCTGGATTTTATTTTTTTTATTTTTTAAAGATTTATCTATTCATGAGAGACACAGACTGACAGAGAGGCAGAGACACAGGCAGAGGGAGAAGCAGGCTCTCTGCAGGGAGCCCAACTCGGACTTGATCCAGGATTCCGGGATCATGATCTGAGCTGAAGGCAGGTGCCCAACCACTGAGCCACCCAGGCGTCCCACATGTGCCTGGATTTTAAATGGTGGCACTGGAGCAGATGAATAACACTGAGCAGGCCATGTAACTTTTAACGGTTTCTATTAGATAAAGGTTGCTCATTTTGGTAATTGTGGCATTTTTGATTTGGAAAACCTAGCAGAAGGTCATCTAGTCTGGACTCCTTGCTTTATACATGAAACAGGCTAAGAAAGAAAGGAAGGAATTTGCTTAAGATCACAACTAACCTTGTACCAAAAGGAAAGAAACTAATAATTGTGGGCTTATCATATAGTAGACAAGTTTATTGCAATGCATGAAGGGGGCACCAGATGTGGGTCACATGACCTCCTGGTATTTCAGCTGACAAGGTAACTTGTTATTCTGTAAGAGTCATCACAGGTGTGGAAAACTGTCTACTCCTTTGTTCTCTTTTGCTGTACTATTTCCTCTAGATATCCAGCAAAATATTTGTATTTTTCTCTATAAAAAAGGAAAGAAAACATGTGCTGGGTAGCATGAACTGCTCTATATAATTTAATAATGAAGTGTTTGACATAAACAAGGAAAAAAAATAAGAGACAAAAGGAAAAACAGACGTTTAAATATAGAGAACAAACTGGTGGTTGCCAGAAGGGGAGTGGGTGAGGGGATGCGTGGAATTGGCAAAGGGGAGTAAGAGTATAGTTATTGTGGTGTGCGCTGAGTGATGTATAGAATTGCTAAATCATTATATTGTACACCTGAAACTAATATAGCACTGTATGCTAATTATACTTGAATTGAAAAGATAAAAGTGTTTTTTTTTTTTTAAGTGACATGCTTGAATTTGTTGTTCCCCAAAGATATTCCAAAGAAACCTTCTGTTTATCTAAAATACAGAAAATAATGAAATTCTCTATCACCTTCCCCTCTAGCTCTTGATTTTCTCCCCTGGACCATGAAGTCATTGAATATTCACTATCTATCCCCCATCCTTCTTCCTCTCTTCTCCTTACCTTTATTTCTTCTTCTCAAATTCTTTAAATTGGTGTGTATTCTACTCAAACTACTTGGTCTTATCACATTCTCTCCCCCCTCAGGCTCCTTCTTTTTTTCTCATCTTGGACTTTGCATCACGTGCTTTCCCTTGGAAACTTTTGCTCTATTTGTCTTGTCAGCACAATCTAATGAATACAATGCTTGACTAAGAATAAGACACGGATTGTATTGCTCTCTCCCTATGTCTAGCAGTATGGATGTGCATATCAGTTCAGTTTCCTTTTTGGTTTTATCTCTCAATAAAGTGATAAGTTATTGTTTTCACTTAGTCTCCTTCAAATACATTTACTTCTATTTTTTAAAAAGAGAGATATGAAACATGGTAATTATATCTAGCTGCCAATAATGGAAGAGATCACAATTAAATTGAAATAATGATGACAAATGATGGTTTCCTTTTCCTTTGAAGCAAATTCTATTAGGCTGAATTCAGAGTCAAAATATAGCAGTGATTATATGAGGGACAAAAAGAACACAGTTGGGATTATAGCCATAAGAGGTGAAGTGCCTCTGGATCAAAATATTTGGAAGGACTTTAGATTTATTACAATACAGATGTTTTAATGTTCTAGTATAAATGCCCTTTCTTGCCCATCACTCATCTGATTCAGTTGCTGGTTCCAAAGAGTTGAAAGGTCATTTTAAACACAGAGTGTTTTAGTAAATGAAGGCAACTCTAAGATCCTTGAGCTCTCTTCAGGAAGCAGAGGGTGCCTTCTCCTGAGGTCAATGTTCTTAGCATCAGCCTGACAGGAGCTGCCAAGGTGCATTTCAGTGCAAAATGTGTCCAGCCCTTGTATTTGAGTTTTACTTACTTATTTTAAAATTCTCTTTTAAAATATTTATTAAACCATAAAAATGTCCAAGCACATTGAATATAAAAACAAATATAAAATGGCATGTGCTCTCTCTTCCAACTTTGTATTTAAACATGATTGCATCTATGTATTTACGTGTTTTCATTTTTACAACACTAAAAAGGAATCTGTCCAAACAATAACAATTATATCTAGAAAAAAAGTATATCTGGACAATGGAATTATGGGTGATTCTAATTTTCTTTTTTTTAACTGCACTATATTACTTATATAGTCATAAATATATTAACTTATATTATTTATAACTATGGGAAAATCAAACATGTATCCACACTTTTCCTTTAAAGAAAGATACTCTGTCTGCACCTGCCAAAGACCTGCTGTTCTGTCGACCAGTTCTTAAATTTCCTAATGAGATTTGAATTAGTGAACTTTTAAAACTGCAAATTTGAATTAATGTATTTTGAAAAATAACTCTTAGCATGTGGGAATGAGAGTTTCTGCCAAAATGGAGTTTAACAACACTTAAGCAGTGGGAAAGGTCCAATTTGGGGGAAAAAAACAAAACAAAATAAAAACAAAAACAAAAACCCACATTTGCCCATTAAATCTCTCTTGTCATTCTTTCTTTTCTTTTTCTCCCCACAAAGAGTTTACAGAGGTAGATATCAAACTTTGTTCTTTGGACATACAAGAGGTAAAATCTTAAAAAAAAAAAAATCAATCTGCAGGATGATTAAAAATCTTTCATTTTTTACTCAAGTTTCATAGAACATCCCCCTTTTACACTGAGGGGTTCAATATACCCTACCCCCAAATTTGGCAACATGGCACAGCAAATATCTTAAACTGAAGGAGTCCAAGAAAATAGCAAAAGGAGATGGTCACTCAGGAAGGTCCTCCCCCTCTTTGCCCTTCTTTCCTGAAACAGGTCATAAAAGACCCATGTGAAAGGTCCTGTCCCTGTGTCAGAGGAAAGGATGATACTTTTATCACCAGTTGTAATTGAAAAACTTCAATGTTCCATCTGCAGAGGGAAAAACCAGTTCTTCCCTAATGTGGGTTTTTATTCCTGCGAGTATCTTCTTTACTACTTCCATAAAACACTTCATTTAGAGTCACCAAACATGTAAAGGTTTTTCCCCAAACCAAGCCATTCTCTGAAGCACCAACTGGGTGTCCTATAATTTAATTCAATTCTGACATTATCTATCCAAACAGAGCATCTGTCCCAGAAGACTGCTCCACCCGTCTCATGTCAAGTGCTAATCACAAGCCCAGGTTGCTATCTGGACTTATGACCAACTAGCTATAAATCAGAGGTTCCCTTGACCTCCTCCTCAGGTTCTATTAATTTGCTAGAGGGGCTCTCTGAACTCAGGGAAAAACTTTGCTTGGCATTCTACTAAAAGATATGATATGGATGAATGTCCAGACGGAGAAGATATACAGGGCGAGGGATGTGGGAATGGTCCAGAGCTTCCATGTCCTCTCTAGATGGGCTACTCTACATTACCTCTATATATGCACCAACCTAGAAGTTCTCTGAACCCTGGACTCTTGGGTTTTTATGCAGGCTTCATCACATAGGCATGATCAATCATGAACTCCATATTCAGCTTTTCTCAGGAAAATTGGGGGCAGAGGGAACAGAAAATCCCAGGTTTCTAATTATGACTTGGTCTCTCTGTGAGCCATTCAGAAGCCCATCCAGAGTTGTCTCATTAGGACAAAAACCATTCCTATCACTTAGGTAATTACAAGGGTTTCAGGAGTCTGATGTCAGGAATAAAAATCAAAGACCAATATTAGAAAAAAAAATGTTCCTAGTGTTCTTATCATTTAAGAAATAACAAATTTAGGACCTCTGTGCTATGAACCAGGGACAGGGACCAATATATATTCTCTATTATCTTTCATCACAGAAGGGGGATTTGGGATTGAGAAATTTTATTTGCCTGTCTAAATGGGACTCTAAGCAATACTCAGTGAAAGAAAAACTGATAATTGTTTCATTCCTGTCTTTCATCCCCAACATTCCAGTGGCCACTCAAAATGACGATTTTTCTAATGATGCAGTATAACTAGGGGATATTTTAAGGGTAGCTATTTTCATAGAATTCTATTATCTTTCTTCAGTGTTACTTTAAATGGTGCTTTCTGTCTAAACCATCAAGGTGTTAAAATATATTAGGACAAGTTGAAACCCAATGAGAACAAGGGATACATTTTAACAAGATTTTTAGGTCACTGTCCTGCAAACACAACTCAAGCTCTATTTTTTGTTACATGGACAGATTTCAACATATTTATAGATGAGTAGAGAAACCTATTCACAAGTGTTGCATTTATTTTAAATTAATTTATCAGAATTATTTAAATGACAATTTGGCATTGCAAAAAATAATTAAAATGTGGATGTTCTGATAAAAGATGGTAGAATGATCATACCTTTTGCCCATTTTTTCCTCCCAACCAATTGATATTTTTTAAAGACAAGAAGAGGGGAATCCCTGTGTGGCTCAGCAGTTTGGCGTCTGCCTTTGGCTCAGGGCGTGATCCTGGAATCCTCAGATCTAGTCCCGCATTGGGCTCCCTGCATGGAGCCTGCTTCTCCCTCTGCCTGTGTCTCTGCCTCTCTCTGTCTCTCTCTCTCTCTCTCTCTCTCTGTGAGTTCTCTCATGAATAAATAAATAAAATCTTTTACAAAATAAAATAAATTAAAAAATAAAATAAAAATAAAGAAGAATGGAGGGGGAGAAATATCGGTAAAACTAGGAAGCAACCAACTTATGAAGATGTGCTTCCAATTGCACTAAAATTAGAACTAGATAAAGGACAAAGCTACTAGGTTAGATGTAGTTCTGTGGACAATGGGCAGTGCAGTCTGAGCCCCTCAGAGGTAAGTCACATGACCCCAGGAACCAAAGTGCTCAGGAGGAGAGAGATGGGTGTCAGAACAATTTACAGGAGAGTCACTGAACTGAGGAGGCATGTCAGAATCGGGAAACATACAGGATCATCCTTTTGCACAAAAGAGACTACAAGTTCAACAATGTGATGGGGAAAAGTAGATAATAAAAACTTCCACTTTGGTCAGTTGAAGAGACCTAAATATTACCACCACAGATAAGCCCTGTGACATCAGCAGTTCACTGTGAACCTGCTAAATAACTGCTCCTGGGAGCAGAGACAGCCATGGGGACAGGCACGCTCATAAAGACAGGTAATGAGACCAAAGATGGGTAGGAAGCCAACAGCTTCCTCAGTCGTCCCTCCCTGAATTTCCCCCATGCTATCATTCAATAAAATGTGGCCCTGAAAACAACATTCCCCAGTGAAATATTAGAGAGGGAAAAAAGCAGTCAATCAATATGACAAAAAAAGGCAAATGAAGAATAAACACCAGGAAAAAAAAATCCTGCACAATTTAGTTAAAAACTATGGACACTCAAGTCTCCGTGAAATCCAAAGAAAATATGGACTCTCTGAAACGGGGCTGAAAGAAAAAAATGAAGGAAATAAAAATAGGCTAGAAGAGAGCAGGGAAGAAAAAAAAAAAAAGAGCAAATGAAACTGACAAATCAAAGCCTCTTTAGAAGTTAATTCTTCCATTTAGAATGGGGGGATCAATAGAATCTAAAGGTGATAGTCACCAATAAAGGGAATAGCCATGGTGTCTTCAAAAGATACTAGACAAAATAAGCGCTGATTCTTTAAACCAAGAATACCAACTCATTTGTTCTGTTCCTTTGGAGGTCTTAAATAATTGAGAGTGAAGCTACTGGACAACAATGTTACCTTTCACAATGAATTGCCAAATTTAGATGTCAGAGTGATGGTTCAAGAAAAATCTAACTCTGTAGACATGGACTAAGTCAAAATTTAAAAACAGGCCTTGATGCAGTAGATTTTCTCTTTGTATGTTTAACTCAGCATAGAAGTATGGCACGTGTTATGGAATTGATGCCAACTAGCTTAGAAGCCTTCATATGTTTTGAATGACAAGGTATTGACCATGGTTTCTACAAAATAGTCTGAACAAAATACAAACAGATTCTTTAAACATTAAGAATATCATCACTCCATTTGTTCTGTTCCTTTAGAGGTCCTAAATAATTGGAAGTGCAGCTACTGGACAACAATGTTATCTTTTACGATGAACTACCAAATTTAGATGTCAGAGTGACAGCTGAAGAAAATTGCCTGGACGGAAAATAAATGAACAGCCACAAAGTAAACCACATCTACTTGCCTAAGCCTTGTGTTATTAACTAGAAGGATGATTATTACAGCAAGAAGCTATAGCTTATAAAAATTCTATGAAAATCAATGAAGATTTGCAGACTGTAACTTCGACAAAGATTTGATTTGTCAAATATTAGTCTAACTTGCTTTATTTAGCACATGCGTTGGATTTCTAAAAATAGCAAAGACAAATATATTGACATCCAAATGCTGTATTTTTAAAAGTCTTTTTTTTAAAGATTTTATTTCTTTATTTTTTATTTATTTATGATAGTCACAGAGAGAGAGAGAGAGGCAGAGACATAGGCAGAGGGAGAAGCAGGCTCCATGCACCGGGACCCCTACGTGGGATTCGATCCTGGGTCTCCAGGATCGCGCCCTGAGCCAAAGGCAGGCGCCAAACCGCTGCGCCACCCAGGGATCCCTAAATGCTGTATTTTTAAAAATCTTTTTCAATACCCAAAGTTTCAGACTGAAAATATTTCTATATATGGCTGGTGGTCCCTCAGAATAGCATTTAGAACATTATCATCTCTGCAGTGACCTTTATGCAAAGGATTGGGTTCCTCACCCAAACTTCTTTCCCTAATATGTTAACACTTCATTATGCCAGTTAATTGTTTATTCATTGAGTCCCTTCTAACGGATTAATGTGTCTAATTACTACCCCATCTTCGTGAAATTCACTCCTTAAATTTACGTAAGTTACGGAATCCTTCTTTGCTCCAAATAAAGCTCCTTTAAATTTAAAAGAAAACTGGTATAGATGCAGCAGGACAGAAGAAAAGGACTGACTTTCAAGATGATTCAGGACAGTAGAAACAAGCAGGAAAACGGAGTGGTGAAACCATCTTTAGAAGTAAAGTAATCTAAAATAAAATAAAATAAAATAAAATAAAATAAAATAAAATAAAATAAAAAGAAGTGAAGTAATCTAAGATAAAAGCAATAGTCCAACATAAAAAAAAAATAAAAAAGAAAAGAAAACTGGATAATCCTAGCCTCTTGGGTAGCTAGTTGTTAAAGGAATGTATCACATATCAAAAATGAATTTGCTGTATAACTAGTAGTGTCAAAGGCCATGTGTATTTAATGTGCCATGCATACTACAAAATGAACCACTCAAACCACTGTACTTCATGACACTAAGGATCCTATTAGAGCTTAGTACAACCCTGCAAAAAGCCAACAATCTACAATTTTACTGGCCAGTTTAAATCAGAAGACTAAAGGGCAAAATGGAAATATTTAAAGTAAAATGACCCACGTGCTCAAGCCGTGCTTGCTCAACAATAGCAAGGGGAAGCACTCAAAAAGATCAGAAAGAAAAAGGTTCCCTGATGTCTCTTGATTTTAAGAAAGTAGTATACATCAGCAGCTCAATTTTTATACCCTTGTAGACAATCCTTCACCTTATGAAAAACACACAGCCAGTTTTTCTTTAAAATACGTAAGTAAGCAAATAAATAAGGCTAACACTTGTATTCAAAAGATACATGTAACTAAGGAGTTACATGGAAACAAAGCCTGCTATTAAGAATTCTGACTCTTCCTCAACTGGAAAAATTTGGAATGGAAGACTCAATCTTGCTGCTTTCTGGCTTTCTTAAGAGTTTAAGAAACTCATATTGTTTGGCCCACAAGAGCCCAAAAGGCTCTGAGATTTCTTTTCTTTCTTTTCTTTTCTTTTTTCTTTTCTTTTCTTTTCTTCTTTTCTTTCTTTTCTTTTCTTTTTTCTTTCTTTTATTTTATTTTTTTTAAGTGAGGAGCTTACAAAAATACAGTATCTAAGCCTTATTTGTTTTGAACACCAAGCTCGAACAAGAAGTTAACAAAAATACTTTATTTTAGAAGGATCCCGTCATGACAGATCAGAGCTGGACTGCTTTTGTAGCACACCCACTAAAACACAAAGTGCCTTTAAGGTCAGAGTGTTGTGTATCCACTTACACAACTCCAAAATAAAGATTTCTGGGTGGAGGTTTCAGGTGATGCTTTCGTCTGTTTTTCTTTAAGTTTTTGATGCAACCTTCAACTTGATTCACATCCTTCTATATAATCTACCATTATCAGAAACATTTATTTAACACACTGTTAGGGAAAACAAAAATAAAACCACAATGTGCTGGGTGGCAGCTAAAATATTAGCATTCTCTCTTTTTGGCTTGTAAACAATAGAAGTTTATTTCTCAGACAGTGGCTATTCTATGGAATATATCACATGACTCAAAATACCAAGTAGCATTAGAATCATACACATGGGCCATGGATAGCACCTCCTGTAAAAAAAAAAAACGTCTTAAATGTACCATTTATAAGGTGATGTTCAATGAGAGTGTGGGGAAATATGACCAGATACAAATAAGTAGTATTACCAAGCCTTCTTGGAGTAATTCTAATAAGAAATTATTTAAAATACAAAAGAACTTAGTGATGGCTCACCAGCCTGACTAAACATTAAAAGAATCTAGAAGTAGTGTTTTCGTTATGGAGTGTACTCATGAACTAATAATTCCTAAAATTAAAAATGTAATGTTTATCCAATTATGTCACAAGCCATTCATCCACCCTTTTTACCAAGTTCAAGTTTCTCTGACCTTATTCTACACTTCAAGATTTAAAAGAACATGTGTTCAAAGAAACAGCCTAATATCTGTCGCATCATTTGTCAGTAGCTATCAGCTAACATGTTCCTATTCCCTGGGAACCACTCTTCAAATCACTGGCCTGTCCAAAATAGAAATAATGGTGTTGGTATTACTGCTTGTACCTAATCCACCAAATGACACAGCAGTTGCTTGTCAAATGAAATAGCCATCTATAAAAATATGCGAAAATATTGGTCATCAAATTTATATTAACATGGCTCTTAATATTTTGTATTTTGTTAGAAAGTTGACCCAAACTAAACAACAGTTTGAAAGTTATAAAATATATCAATATGATATGCATCTTAATAATTAGCACTCAGCATAGCATGCCAGTAAAATTCTTTGACTGTAGTAGAGAAATATTCAAAACGAGGAGGTCAAAGAAATACTCAAATATTCAAAATATTAGATACTCTTATTATTAGTGATAAAAATGCGCTTCTAGTTCCTGCCCTAAAGAAGGAAGTGAAGAGGTCTCTTTCTACAAACTAAGAGCTTAAAGATAAACTGTACTAAAAAGAACCAAAAATATTGTTTGTATTTGATCTCCTTTTCCATTCAAAGTTAAGCTCTTTTTGTTGTGTGCTCTAGGATCATGATAACTATTAAGAATTATTGTTGGTTGGGTAAGTTATTAAAAGATCATGATTCATTAATTAATCTATGTGAATCATATGAAATAACTTTATTTAAGCTTTTTAAGTAAATCAAACTGAAAATGTGTTCTGACATTTTATAAAAGATGCCTTAAATAGTAATTGTTTATAGACTACTTTGAAAGATAAAATATTTGCTTTATAGCTATTATTATTGACAATGTGGCAAGGACCATTTTTAAATTAGTAAAGATAATAAAACACTAAGTGATTTATAAATTACTACAGAAAACAGAAAAGTTAAAGCGAACATAGGTTGAAAACATTATCTCAAGAGATTAATTTTAAAATAATTTAAAATTGCAGTCACACTAAGCCACTTACTCTTAACTTTATATGTTATTTTATCTTGAAAATCTAATTCAGGTTTCTCTCCTGTTTAAAAAAAAAAATGCACTCTATAGAAAAGCTAAGCTTACAAAGCAGATACATTAGAAGCCAATTATTCACATTGCAAAATGCATTATTACTTTACAAAATGATCTTTAATAAAATTGCTTTTAATCAATAAGTTTTCAAGTTGTAAATCTCCTGAGATTTTTCTGAGGCTGCCGCTTATCAAGAGCATATTAATCACATGGCCATGTGGCATGAATCATGATGAACCAACCTTAGCCTTTGGAAGTCTAACAGTCTGGAGTTGAAAGTGCAGGTCTCCTCTGCTTAGCCATGTAATCTCAAACCATACTTAACCTGCTGGAACCTCAATCTCCTCATCTATAAAATGGAAATAATAAATACCTTCCTCTGAAGAACACTATGACAATATGGTAGGACAACCAATGACAAATATGGTAGGTAATTGATAAGTGGCGACTCCTCTGTTAACATCAAATTGCAAACAATACCATAACTCACACTCTCTGAGACACATTAATTAGTAGTTTGGGATCTCTAACTCACTATTCTCCTAAATCCAAAGAGGACACAGGATGCTCTTACAGAGCTTTCCTCAGGAAATACTATATTTATAAGGAAGTGGGTTTTCTATTTGGTTGTTGGTTTGCTTTTTGTTTGTTTAGTTTTGTTTGTTTATAAAATATTTTATTTATTTATTTGAGAGGGAATGAGAGGGCAAGAGAGAAAGAGCATGAGCAGGGGAGGGATAGAGGAAGAAGTACACCTCTCCTGGCAGGGGACCAGAAGCAGGATTTCATCCGGGACTCTGGGATCATGACCTGAGAGGAAGGCAGATGCTCAACTGACTGAGCCACCCAGGTGTCCTATTTTGTTTTCAAGTACTGGAGATTTAGAATACATTTGGAACAGGGATAAGTTCAAGTTAAAAAAATATATATTTCGGGGGTCATGCTATGGAGAGGCCAAGGTAAATTGCATTTTTATTATTTTGTATTAAAAATCCAAAATCAGGGCAGCCTGGGTGGCTCAGTCAGTTGAGCCTAGGAATCTTGGTTTCAGCTCAGGTCATGATCTCCCAGGGGGTCACTGAGCTGGAGTCCCAGGTCTGGCTCTGAGCTTGGTGGGAAGACTGCTTGAGATTCTCTCTCTCTGCCCCTCTCCACCTTGTGTGCTCACACACTCTCTGAAATAAAGATATCTTTAAAAATAAATCCAAAATGGTAAAGCAACAATATAAAAACCTTGTTTCTGTTTCTTGGTGAGTAAAAATGAGTCTGTTTACATTTAAACTCTGTGTTTTTATAATCAGAGTAAAGTTACTTTTTTTTTTTTTAATGGGACTATGGAGGATCAAATGAGAGAATACACAGGAAAGTACCTAATGAATTGATAAGTTTCATATAAATATTGGATCCTCTTATTACTAGTGATAAAAATGTACTCCTGGTCCCTGCCCTAAAAAAGGCAGTGACTACTTCCACAAACCAGGAGTTTAAAGATAAACTGTTTCCAAATAACCCAAGAATTTAGATACATAAGGAAAAAATGAGTTCTATTTATCCCGAGGAGCACTGAGTCAGATATACAACTGTTGAATCACTGTACGCACACCTGAGACTAATTAACATTATACGTTAATTATACTGGAATTTTAAAAATAAGTAAATAAATAATAAATAAATAAACAAAGCACCCTTCAAAAAAGAAAAAAAATGTTTTTAAAAACATGTTTTTAAAAAATTATATTAAAAATAAGAGATCTGACTCTAATTCATTAGGTGATACACTCTTAGAACTTGGATTTACACCAATATCTAAAACTTTCAGTGTTTAAATAATAAAACAAAAGTGGTTTCTATTAGCAGAATAAAACCCAAATTCTTTCTTAAATATCTTTAAAATAAACATATCAATTAAGCAGAGTTTTAATTTCTGTTTGGCCTAAAGAAAAATATGCATTACTATTGAGAAACGGATTCCCCTTCTATCATAAAACTATTTATGCAAAGCAAAGCTCTATTTCATAACTGAGGTAAGAGGCATTGATATATTTAATCAAAATGTTTTGAGTTATTATTTTCTTTTAGTTTTATGGTCTTCTCCATCCATGTTTTATTTCATTTTATTTTTTTTTAAAGATTTTATTTATATATTCATGAGAGACACAGAGAGAGAGAAGCATTGTAGAGAGCCCAATGTGGGACTGGATCCTGGGACTCCAGGATCACGCCCTGGGCCAAAGGCAGACGCTCAACCGCTGAGCCACCCAGGCATCCCACCATCCATGTTTCATACTCACATTTTTGGAGCATTAAGTGAGAAGTGGGAAGCAGAATATGTTACTGGAAAGACAGGCAGAACCTATGTCATAAAGAGCTGTTAGCCCCACTAAGGATTCTGAAATGTAGGACTTAAGTGATGGGAATCTATACTAAGTAGTTTTAAGCCAAGGAGGGAAACAGTTATATTTAATTTTAAGCACGTCACTCAGGTAGCAAAGTACAGTATTTTTAAGTCATTCATCATAGCCTCATACTAAGATATCATCTGAAGTTTGGAATAAATGGTGTAATTTTGTTTTGTTTTTTTTAATTTTATTTATTTATTCATGAGAATATACAGAGAGGAGAGAGAAGCAGAGACACAGGCAGAGGGAGATGCAGGCTCCATGCAGGGAGCCTGATGTGGGACTCGATCCTGGGTCTCCAGGATCACACCCTGGGCTGAAGGCGGCTCTAAACCGCTGAGCCACCGGGGCTGCCCAATGGTGTAATTTTGCATATTGTTTACTTTCTACTTTTATATTGTTATTTCCTTTCATAATGTGACGTTAGCTGAATTCTTTGACAACATGAATTCCAAGTAAAATCCAAGTTAACATTTCTTCTACTGTTTGATGACCAACTGGAGCAATAAAATTAATTTGGAGTAGGTTAGACCAACAGAGAGACACATATTTTAACTATCAGAAATTCATCAATAACAGCACTATCACCCTCATCTCACTCTGAAGACAAAGAGTAACTAAATCAACATCTTCTTTGGCTCAAATTAAGCAAAAAAAGGCCTCTTTCACCACAGATACTTGTTTAAGCTCTGGGTCGTGGATAACTTATCTGTATCAGAATAACACAAAACTCACCTATCCTTATTTTTTGAGAACTATAAGCTGTGTTAGGCAAGAGACAAGCAGTATGTGCCTTCTTACCTGTTGCCTCCACTCCACAGCCTCCTGGGCTGCCTACCACACAGGAAGGAAGGAATGAATAAAAATAGCAAAGAAATGTCAAATGAGATCATGAATGTGGGACCCCTCTGTAGACTGCAAAGTATGGGACAAATGTTAGTGATTGTTGTTTTTGTTTTGTCTATTCTATAAATAATCTCTAACTTGTTTCAAATACCCAGCTTTTAGGATACTCTAAAAAGAAAATGTTTTTTCTTCGACAACAAAAAAGCAACTATCCCTCAAGATTCATTTAAGTATTTTGATGGAAATGATAAAGGGATAAGCAAGAGTACTCAAGCTTTAGTCTGTTTGTAATCTGAAACACTTTTCTTGTAAAAAATACAAAATGCACTTGCCAAAATGAATCAATAACTTCCTTTTCTGGTGCAGAATTTTAAAACTTTAATTTGAACAAGGAAGCTGAACTTAACATTGGATGTCCTTTATGAAGACTGAAGGATGCGCTGACACAATCTCTACCTAATAATTTGCCAGTTACTCCTTAAACAGAAGGATATCTGGTGTCCTATATGTGTGTGTGTGTGTGATTATTTGTCTTTACTTACAGTTTTTTTTTCCTTTCTGCAATACATAACTGCTATATATTTGAGTCTAGAACCAGAGCTTATGATTTAATGTTTGCTCTCCCTTGTAATACCTAGCATTTCTGTCCAAATACCTCAACAGATATTACTATTAACAGGGCCTGTCTCTTTACCTAGTCTCATCAGAAACTCCAGGCTTGTTGTCCTCAAGGCTGGATTTGGATAACTCTAAGCAAATGCCTTCAGCTTTCCCTTCGTCCTTCCCTCCCTCTTGCTCTACCTTTACTTTGCTTCTCTCTCTCTCTCTTTCTCTCTCCTTGTTCTACTTCTGATCAGAGTAAAGTTTCTTGAGAGAAGTGTTTTCTATCCTTTCCTCCGTGCCCCCACCCCAAAAACCCAACCATAAGGGATGGTTATAAGTGGTATGTTGAACTTTCACTACATATGCAAAACTGAGAGAGTGTTTTCCCCTGGAAATTACAGTGATCATTTGACACAGTTCTCATGAAGTGACCTTTGAGGATTCTCAGCTATTGATGAAGGATGACAATAACAATTCAGTCTCTTAAAACAGTTCTGTGTTCCCATGCCCCAAGGCCCATGCCTGCACTATCCCATCAGCTTGGACTTTCTCTCCCTTCCTTGCCTAATGAACTCCCATTTATCCAGCATTTCACACTTCAAACTGGACGCTCCTCTATGGAAGCCTTTGCTGGCATCCCCCATGAGACAGAGTCTTCTATTAGGTAAGTTTACAGCATCCTAAGTTCTTCTTTGACCCTTAGGATGATTTTAAAATTGCTACAGGGATGCATGGGTGGCTCAGCAGTTGAGCTTCGCCTTTGGCTCAGCGTGTGATCCTGGAGTCCCAGGATTGAGTCCCACATCGGGCCTCCTGCATGGAGCCTGCTTCTCCCTCTGTCTATGTCTCTGTGTGTGTGTGTGTGTGTCTCTCATGAATAAATAAAATATTTTTAAAAAATAAAATAAAAATAAAATTGCTCCATATTTTGAATTTTTTAATAATAATGACTATCTCCCACAATGAGTGTACATTCCATAAGAGCAAAGACTATCTTTTGTTTCCCAACATATCCCCATCACCTAGGAGAGAGCCTACCACAGAACAGATTGCAGTTTGTCACTAAACTGTAGTTGGTCAATGCTTTCTCTCCACTCAGTTCTTACCCACAACAGAATTCTAGCCTCCTGCTTTACCTAACACTCCTCCTTCCACTCAACATAGGAAAATCTGCAGGATGAGGTAGGAGATTGTTGTTTTATATAATATTTGATATTTTAAAACCAAGCAAAAGATAAGTTTTTTAATTCTAAAAAAAGCAGGTAGTAATTTAAGTTTCCCATACGCATAAAAAATCTTTGAGCCACCCGGGCTGCCCTTCAGAAATAATTTCATGAAACTTCACCTTATGAAATATTTCTATAAATTTGACGTTCATTTTACTTGCATCTACTTCCTAAAGCATTATGTATTTTTAAGTTCTTCACTTACAGGAAGACCCATATAAAAAGAATTTCAAAGATACCCACATAGCTCACCTTTCAGTAAACAATAGCAATTGAAATAGCTTGAAAAAATAGCAATAGTAATGCATGATAAAATGAAAAACTCTGAAATTGCAACTGCTATGAAAAGTAACATAGAAAATTTTAACCAAAAGCTACCTAAGCAAAGGTATATTTCCAATAGAGAATACATGTAAAACAGTTAACCAGCGATCTAGAGGGAATCAACCAGATAACATAGCATACCCTAATGTATAAATATACCATGAAATTTATTCAAAGGGGTAGAAGATGAAGTGATAAACCAGAAGTCCCAGCCAAACAACCAAACCAAACAAAACAGAAAATTAGAAGAATCTCTTACATCTCATTGTTATCTCTGTGAATACATTACAAAATCCTGAGAAAAAGTGATTGCTCTATAATTGAAAAGATACTTCAAAGGGTTCCTATAAATATATATGAATTCACATTATCTCAGAAAAAGTATTAAGATAAAATTAGAGTTTGAAATTCAGTGTTCTTTTGATAATTGGGAAATTATTTTTAGTCCCTAAGAAATAGCATGGCATTTTGTAACAATCTCATTGCTGCTGCTGCTTCTGCTTCAACCTCTTCTTAACATCATCATCATCATTGCACATTAACTTACATTGATTTTGGCATGTAAGTGCAAAGGATTGATGAATAGAACTCCCTCTGTTTTAATGGAGTTACTTTTCAATTTATGATGTTGTAAAAATCATGAGCACCAATAGGTATAGGCTTATAAACTACCTTGCTATATCATTTCATTGAGCTAGAGCCTGACTATTTTTGGAAGGACAAGTATACAAAAGCAAATAAAAGTAATCCAAGTGACTACGTGCTGAATTATTCAAGTTCAGTACCTACATGTTTTGTGCACTTATGTCCCACATTTCATATCATTCCTATTCTCTGAATTGAAAATTAATCAGATGCCTCTTCTTTCTACATTCTTCCCCCAACATAAAGTATGCATATTTAATCTTTCACTATGGTTTGTAATATGTCTTCAGTATCAGTAAACATGGAGAGTAAGGGGGAAGGTAAATACAAATGGATAAAGATTTGTCCTTGTTGTCTTCCAAAAGGGTATTTATGTAATTTTTATTTTAGATGTTAACCAGTATTTGAAGGGATATTTTCTTCTTGACCCTGTAGAGAGCTCACATTGTCTGAATATTATAAAGCCTTATTTCCCTAAGATAGTGGCTGCAACAGAGCAAAGATGACTAACTATAGCATGTCTCAAGATAAGTTTGCTTTCTACTATCTGACTGTAGGGTGCAGTCTTCCTTGGGGCACAGATGGATTATAATGAAATGGTCTGGTCTCTGTTTCCAAATGTTATCGTTCTCATAGTCTACCACATGGTAGATAAAACTACATTTCAAACAAATGAAAGTAAGTGCTAGCTGCTGATAAGAAGATTCAATTTCCCATAAGTTACAGCTTGCTTTATTCATTTAAGAAGCAGTATTAAAATATTATTTCATATATATTAAATTTTTCCCTTTGATGACCTACAAGTATTTCTAGCCTATCATTTCCTGATATGTTGATCTGTAAGTGATCTTGTAAAATGAATGGGCACTAAGGTGCTCTCCTGTTGGGCTAAGGACCTTGAACTGGTAAAGGGCACGGTGCGGACACAACAAAGAGGGAGGTGCCTGAAATAAAAGTACATATTACTGGTACGCAGTTTAAATACATGTTTGAGGATTTATTTAATGTCCAAGCAAAAATTCAAAGAAATCCTTCTCTTGGGTATTTAACCAGTATGTAATTATGTCACATCATATGAATATACTTTTCATCAAACACTTACTGAATACTTATTTGCTAGGAGTTGTACTTAACAATAGACTAAAGCAGTTGTTGCCAAGTGGGGATGGGGGCAATTTTGCTCCCAGGGAACATTTGACAATGTATTAAAACAGTTTTGGTTGTCAAAGCTGGGAGAGAAGTACTACTGGCATCTAGAGGATAGAGGCTAGAGATGCTGCTAAACATTATACAATGCACAAATCAGCCCTCTCTAACAAAGAATTGCCTAGCCCCAAATATCATACTGGTGAGATGAGAAACTCCACAATAAAGACATGAGGATGATTCAGAGTGGCATAAAATTAGAGAAAGAATACCTTTTAGGGAGATGACTGTACCAATCCCAGTGAGAAGAAATGGATTCCTAAACTAAAACAGTCAAGGTTAGAATGGAGAGAGGAATGGAGAAATTTTAAGGCAAGACCACAGACAAGATTCAGGGATTGAGTAGCTTTGAGAGAAGTAAGAAAGGTGAGAAATCTAGGACAAATCCTGGATGTCTGACTTTGTTGACCTAGTGGTGACTGTCAATACACTGAGAAAGAGAATGCAGAAGGTGACATGGAACTGAGAAAGTTTGGTTTTGGAGATGCTGAGCTGAAGGAGATTGAGTACATTTAAATGGAACCAACTGCTAAGAAGGTATGAAGGAATAGTGAATGCACAACTCAGCGGAGCTCGAAGGTTGAGGTTAAAAAGCCAAGGACTTATCATCAAATAAGTTGAAGTTTTGTATGTTATTATTTATTAAAGAGAAAACTGGGGAAAGGAAAAAAGAAAAAGAGAGATAATTGTCAGATGTCTTTCTCACAATGCAACCAAGCTAGCTGAGGCTGGGTAGCTTCATTTCTCTTACGATGGTGAGTTCTCCCCTAGGACAAATATGCAATCTGCGGTAGTAATGTGTTGCTCTGCCCCTTCCAATTTTATTCTCCACAGAAAACTTCACTTATTCACTACTGTCCTTTTTTATTAGTGTGTGATATAAGTCAAGACTGACAGAAGAGACATCGTATCAGAAACCAGGAACTGTTTTGATGTATTTGCCAAAACTCTGTATTATTTGGCTTCTTTCCTGCTACATAAAGTGTCAGTTCACTATAATTCTGAACACAATTTAATATTAGCTATGAATTTTCAGGGCGTAGTTAATCAACGTCTTAAATTAAATTGAAATACATATTGCAAATATATGCATTACAAACACATTTATATAATTTATAAATAGCCATGTATATAAATTACTTATCTATAAAACATACAGCATCTTACTGCTATTGATTTCAAATAGAATCAAGACACTTGAATTCAGCACATAGGAAGGAAATATAATATCTGTACCTTCCATCGTCAGCTAACCTTTGGCAAATTCATTAATTTTTTACAAGAAAAAAGGCAATATTCAGAATTCTAAACCACAAATGGTAATGTTTCCTGACCCAATCCTGTTATTGTTAGTACTTATACGCTGAGAAACAATTAGAAATTTTTAAATCAAATTGGAAGATGGCTTTAGAAGATGATAAAGGAAGATAATTAAGTACAATAGTGAGAATACAGTTTTCAGATTTGTTATGAATATAAAGTACCAGACATAATGCACACATGTATGGAAAAGCACAAACTCTCAAAATTCACACCTAGAACCAAGAAACGAAAAAAAATCAACAAGAGAAACTCATTTATGCAATGACAAATAAGTAGCACTGCTTTCCTCCTCTCCAAAAGAGTTCACATGGCACTTAATTATTTTATTTACCCAGCACTTTATCCAAAACTGAAGACCTTTTTCACGAACTGCCAAATACAAGCAATTTGTTCAATTGGGATTGCTTTGCATGAGTTGTTCTATAGGTAACAAGAGAGCAAGAAAATAAATATTTTGGGGCAGCCCGGGTGGCTCAGCAGTTTAGCACCGCCTTCAGTCCAGGGCCTGATCCTGGAGACCTGGGATCAAGTCCCACGACAGGCTCCCTGCGTGGAGCCTACTTCTCCCTCTGCCTATATCTCTGCCTCTCTGTGTGTGTGTGTGTGTGTGTGTCTCTCATGAATATATAAATAAAATCTTTAAAAAAAAGAAAGAAAGTAAATATTTTTAAGTGTCACACTTGCTTCCAAATATCCTCTTTAAAAAGTATGGGTGGTTCCTTGATATAACTGATAGGCATAATATTGGACCTGTGCTTTACTGTAATCATGAAAATTGTGCTGTTTGCACATTCTTCTGATTAATAATGGAGAAAATAATGTCTGCGGGAAAATAATAAGATAATGCTAGTTTCCTGGGTCTGCAAGCCAGCAGGGCGAGGAGATCTCAGGGAATTGAGGCAAAGACATGGTTTCACACTCACTGTAAAGCAGAGAAGGAGGAAGGAGGCAGTGCGAGTGGGTGCCTGCTAATCTATTGCTTTGGACTGCTTTGCAGTTAGGAGTGCTAGTTTGGAGCAACAGAGAAATAGATTTAGTTTTTAAAGAAATAAATAACACTAGTAAAATCAGATCTCCTCTGGACAAAGACTGGGGCCAGGAAACGAATGCCATGGTTTAGGAGGTGCTTTGCCTTACACAGTTGACAGTCTGACTAAATAATGAGCACTTTCTTCAAATGAGGCTGGCACAGGAGCACTTTCCAGGGCTGTGTTCTATCTCAGGGCCCATTTGCCTGCAACTGAGGTACTATTACCAGTCGAATGTGGATGTAATGCAGTCACGTGACACCAGAATATTTCTATTTCTAGAAAGATAGCAGAGAGAAACTCTCCAGTGTAATCATGCCCGTGTATACATACTGTAGGAGGGAAAGGGATTTTTCATTTTGTTCCTGGAGCTGAACTGCCAAAGTTGAAAGAAAAAAAAATAATGCTCTGAATTAAGGGGTAAAAAAAAATCTGATGTTAGGAAGCACTGGCTCCTGTGCTGTCCTACTCTCAGGAACTAAACAGTTTCAACAGATAATCCTGTTTTGTTTTGCTTCACCTTCCCAGACACATGTACCCGTTAAAGCATTCCTCTCTTCCAAGTACCAAAATGAAATATGAGTAACTATTTTAAAACAAAGGTAGATTTTAGCTTAAATTGTCTCCCCAACTGCTTGCTTAGGCACCCTTTCTATGTGAGGCATCAAACGGCATTTGGCCAGGTTCAGAGAAGTGATTAAACAGGCTATACTTTGCCAAGGAGAGAAACCAAGTTGGCCAGATGTTCAACACTGCCTTTGTGACCCATAAACTTATCTCTAGAGAGGCATTCATCCTTGGAAGTCAGGCACCCCCGGAAAGGCCATCCTCCTATGAGTCACACAGGAATGTCCATAGTACCAGCTAGAAGTAATTTAACCATGCCGGAGGCCTGCTGAATTTTCAAGAGATGAGTATCCTGCTCTCTCACACATATTGTTCTGATATTTCCTCCATGAGGGCAAAGTCTCTAAATAAATCCAAAATGACTTTTATTTGAAAAGAGCAAGTGTACTCAGTGTGTCCAGGAACTTAAGTCGCAGGAGCAATAAATTCTAGCACCCTGTTTCATCTAAACAAAGGGACCTCCAAAAGACTTGGTATTTACGGGACCTGCAGAGCCCCGAGTAAGCATTTTTACAGCAGCCATAGAAGGTTCTAATACTCAGCATTACTGCTCCATCGCCAGCTTATTAAACCTTAATGGTACTCTTGAAATGCTTTGCACCAGAGCTGCAGATAACTCACCCACCTCATGGGCTTCTGGAAGCTGCCCCAACTCTGCAGCCACCCTGCAGATAACCAACCTTGAATTTGAGAAATACCCAAATGCTATTTTCTTCTCTTAAGTCAAAGGTCAGCAAACTGAAGTCGTGGAATAAATCATCCCCTCTTTTTGTATTGCTCCTGAGTGAAGAATGATTTTTATACTTTTACATTGTTGAAAAGAAAGAAAAATATTTTGTGAGATGTGAAATTAAAATTTCAGCATCCATAAATAAAGTTATATTGGAACACAGCCATGCCAGCCCATTTAAATATTGTCTAAGGCGGCTTTTGCATCCAAGAATCCAACAGCAGAGTGGAGTAGTTGTGACAGAGATCTACGGCCTCTAAACCTAAAACATTTACTATCGAGCCCCTTTAAAGAAAAAAAAAATGCTAATTCCTAATTTAAAGCATTATCAGTCATTTTCAATCTTTAATAAGTTCTGAAATATATTAATATCAATTTAAAGCCTCTGGAGGCCTTGGTTGGAACCGATCCCTGCCTCAGAGTCAGGCCTGATGACCCCACTGCAGAAAAGCACTCAAGGGTTCTGGGTGGGCTTACCAAGGATGGAGGCCACAAAAATTATGTCTTTTGAAATTTCAAGACTGACTTAGATAATGTAGCTAAAAAGCAATATCACAGATTTTTCCTCCACAAAACACACCAGAACTTACAGATCAAAATGAATATTGTTCTTTTCAAAGGAGACACTTTGAAATTTGTCGTGAAGAAGCTGCCAGTGCTCAAACGTATTTAGAGCATGCCTCTGACACTGCCTGCAGAAACTCTCTTTTGATTGCTTCTTATATAGTCTCGATGTCAAATTTTGATCCATTAAAATTATATTTGATTCATATTTTTTGTTATCTTAAGTCATTTAGAACTATAGTCAGTGAATAAAAGAGAGGAGCACATTGCCTGGAATAGAAGGGGACACCTCAATACATATTAGTGGAGTAAACTGAGTTGGCCCAATATAAAGCAAGGCTATTGCCACTTATAGGAATAAAAACCAGCTGAAGACACACACACATATAGCCATTGTCTGTGTCCTAAGTGTACATAGCTCATGTCTTTCTTTTCTTTCTTTCTTTATTTATTCATGAGAGAAACAGAGAGAGAGAGAGAGAGAGAGAGAGAGAGAGAGAGAGAGAGGCAGAGACACAGGCAGAGGGAGAAGCGGGCTCCATGCAAGGAGCCCAATGTGGGACTTGATCCCGGGTCTCCAGGATCACATCCTGGGCTGAAGGCGGCGCTTAAACCACTGAGCCACTGGGCTGCCCTCCCATGTCTTTCTATTTCTTAGCTCATTTGGGTCTCAAATATTTCTGCCTTTATCTACCTCTGAAAGATTTTCTTCCTTCTCTACCCAATTTCTCTCATCTCCAAGCCTGCCTGACTGTCCCACATGTGAATTGTCTCAGCTCCTGCTGTTCACTCCAGACTTCTGGAGTCTTACTCCTTCTCCATCTCTCTAATCACTCTGATCAACAGCTCTATAAAAAAGAGCAGCTACAAAAACATATTATATTATATTATATTATATTATATTATATATAATTTATATGAAATATATTATTCCTCTGGCCATATATATATTATATATATAATACGTACATGGAATGTTATATTATATTATATTATATTATATTATATTATATTATATTATATTATGGAAGTGGTCAGAGGAATTCCTTGTGCATAATACGCCAATCCTGTCTAGGAGAGATTATACAAATACACTACCACCATAGGCCAAGGTAACCCTCCACAGGGAAGAAACAAGGGAGGAAAGGATCTATGAAGCAATATGGCAAAGGAACTCCATGTGCTTGAATTCTATATATTGAATCCAAAGAAAATCTCTCTTGAAGAGACATTATTCAGTGGTATAAGTAAAGGAGAAATAGAGGAAAGGAGATAGAAAAAATGAGAAGTCAGTAGAAACAAGTGAGGTCATTAGAAAGAGAAGTACACCCTCAGAAATCAGAGGGACAGAGAAATGAGCACCAGAAAAGTACCTTCTCTGAGGTAGAAGGAGATGGTAAGATGACTAGTTCATTTAATTTGCTATGATGTTCCAGGTATCATGACCATGTTCTAGTTCTTTATAATGTCTGGCTGCGTGACGACTGGGGAAGTTTTCCTATATATTGTTTTCACATTTTCATTTCTCACAGTAACGTAAGTGGGTCTCCTCTTTATAATGTGAAAAGAAATCTATGTCCACAGAAATGTAACTGATTTCCTAAGCATTTAATAACTTGGCTCTGACATCAGAAGCAGAGAATTCTAAATCCTTGCTGAGTAGCATCAGTATCTTTATTCTAAGTGTGTATAATCCTAGGTGACTTCCTAAAAGAATAACATTCATTTGGACCCTCCTATACGATTTTTCAAAATGAGCTTCATGACTTTATAGCCCCTTCCAGCAAATGTGTAATTTTATGAAGTAAAATAAGAGCAAAATATTTCATTTACAATACCTTAGAGACTGACAAGATAGTCTAAGTTACCAGACAATTATCTATACAGCAAATGTACATTATGTCTAATCTTCATTCTCCTTGATGTTTCCACAACGTCTCCACTATGCTTACTTAAACAACAATAACAGGGAGTATGTTTACTTACAATATCTAGAAAGAGTAACAACAGAAATATTTTATAGATATCTCTTATAATGCTTTGTATTCTATTATAAAAAACAAACTTAGATAGCAAATATTAATTTACTCATTCATTGTTCATTAAATAAGGATTCACATATGCTAAGAACTGAGGACACGTTGGATAAGATAACTGTTCTCATCCTGATGAAGCTCACTGTGAAGGAAAAGATGCTTGATTAGGTAAAACAAGAAAGTATCTGGGAGGGGGTCTCAAACAGCTGCCACCAGGCCACTGGATGCACTATGCAGGACTTGCCTGCCCACGGTGCCTGAGAGTGACTAGGACACGGTAACAGTTCTGCGCAAGAAGGGCCCCACAGCTACCCAGGCCAGGTCCAAGTAGGCCAAGGACAAGATGTGGAGACTTTCAAGTCAAATGGGCCACTGGCCAGAACAAACAGCACTAGGTCACCAAGAACACGACCAAGCTGGACCAGGACCAGGTGACCCTGGAGGCGGGCAAGGTGATCCAGCAGGGCCAGCAGAAAAAGGGGCTGACTTAGAAGGATGAGGCAATGAAAATCAATGGAAAGCCACAGGTCACTGGAGACTATCAGAGTGGACCAGTCATTCCTAATAATTAGGTCCTGGGCAAAATCAAGAGAGCTATTAGCCTCAAGCTCCGGGCGAAGGACATCAGGAAGCCCACTGAGACACTGAGAAGGGGCCAAGGGTGAAAGGAACACGAGCCTCAAAAGCATTGCCTTCTGGTTGATCTCACCTGGACCACCCGCACCAGCGTGGGTCTCTTCTGAGCAGAACCTAGGGCATCAGCCCTGCCCAGGAACCCCTCCTAACTATACCTGCTGTCAAACAAACAAAACCTTGCAAAGCATTGCTTCTCTTGATTTTTTTTCCTTCCTATCCCTGGTGTCTGCTCCATCTTGGGGTGGCTCCCTAAGGAGATCTGAATTGGACCACCTCACACTGGCGGGACTATGGGGTGGCACGGCCTGATGTGGAAAATAAGATGCCGTCTCCAGTCCAGCTCTATAGAAGCCAGCAAAACATTTGTTGCCTTAAAAGAAAAATCCAGGAGGGATAGGATATCTGATCTAGTGGGGGCCAGGAGGTGCTGGTGAGGTGGGGGCAGAAAGGAATGGTGCTTGAGCTAAGTCAAAAGAATGGGGTATTTCCTTGTTGGAGCAGGCTGATCTCTGCAGTTTGATAAGTAACATACATCAGGACCTTCTTACCAAAAGAGCATCAGTACTGATCAGTGAAAAGAAGATGCTGGTACAGTGAATCCATTCTATTTTCAGAGAGTCCCTTTAATACACAAGTTCTTCTGGAAAGCTTTAAACTGCATATATTCCCAAGTAAAACTTTATCCCTAGGAACTGATGATGGAAAGGACAACAAAACTCCAAAAAAAAAAAAAAAAAAAAAAAAAAAAGCGTAATGGTTTCTTAGGAATTACTGCTTGGCTGGCTATGGACTCGTAAGAATTTAGATTTGACAAAAATATGTTAACTATAAGAAATACTTTGCCTGTGCATTATATGACTAGAAGGGTATCCACGTCCTGTTTCTGCTTCTCATGCCCTGATTATCTGTCTTCCTACTATTCCCTGGATACAACAGCATATGGTGTCAATTAATGTTAAGTCTGAATCTCATAATTTCTGTTAAACTTTGGATCACTATTACGAAACACACCACTAACATAGATAACCATCCCCTAAATTTCTGCTTCAATTATAAGGAGCAAGAGAGCTTATATAGGCCAGTAAAGATCCATCATCACTCCTACAAAAAAGACTCAAGGTAAATATGTTTACAATGGAAGGTCATTAGTTAATATTGTCATATTTTTTCATATTTCTATATTTCCTATACCTAATATTAAATGGAAAAATCACAAAATAATGAGAGATAATAAAGAGTTGTTCAATAGTACCATTGTGGGAGAAAAATCTGTTTGCTAATGCAATTACATTGAATAGAAAGAATATAAACAATAAAATAAATTTGAACTTGTACTCCAGTACCGTTGAACTCAATCTTGTCCTACAAAATGCCTTTCACAAATGCAGGCTCTGAATTTTGTTTTATTCTGTCATTGCTTAATTTACCAAATTCCAGACAGTCTTTTGGGAGATTTGCAGACTGACTTACTTCAAAAGGCAATCTGACAGAAGTAACTGGAAATTTCAGTGAGGATGAAGAATTACTCTGTAAAGAGTGAGCAAGTCAGTAGGCGTAAGGGAATTTCTCACAAAACCGCAATGCAGACCGCTTCACAAATAACTGAGCAAATCTTAAAATTTTATTGCACTGAAAGAGTATTGGGAGAGAGGACAACCCCCTCCACACACACTTACTTGTAAAAAACCTCACTAGTTTATCAGAGTAATTTCCTTGGAATTCGCCCTAAATTTTATTTGAGTAGAGCAACACCTTTTAATCTATCTTAATTGCCAGCATATGCAAAACACAGAATCACTGCTTTATAAAAGCCATTACTCCAGATGCTGTGACTAGGTGATTTTCCTCAGTGGGCAGCATGTCTAAGCAGACCATGTTAGTAATACGCACTGTGACTATATGAAGATGAATGAGATGCTTAGGTTTCATGCCTAGTTGATATATAATCATTTTAGATAAATTATAGATTGATTACATTTAATTATGGAACTACCATACTCATAAAGGATTCCAAGCCTTTGTCACTCATCCATCCAACTTTGCTACACAAGGGAAGCGTGGGAGAGTACGTGAGGGAAGACAGTGCTTCAGAAATGACTGACTTCGTCAAACAGCCACAGGAGTTGCACTTGAGGTCTTTGATGACCTGATGATGAAGGACCACAGAAAAGACCCGAGGAGCCAGTTTGGTTATGAGTACACAGAAGAATCAATGTTTATCAGTTACATATAATTTCCTCTCTTAATTCACAGAGCTACCTAGTAAAATATATTTCATTGTGTCTATTTTACAGGCAAGAGAATGAAGCTCAGCAAAATTATAGGTAATTTGCACAAAATAAATGTGTGAAGACTCCAAGCTCAAATGTAGGTCTGTCTTATTTCAGAGTTTGCATTCTATTTCCATTCTACCGTGACACCTCCCAATAAGAGCCTCATGTATCAAGAACCAAGAGAAACCTGGTGGTAATATCATTGAGATCTGACTAGTTCCTGGGAAAGCTGGATATACTATGACAAAATAACTGAGACTCCAAAGAGGCATAAACTATTGACCTAGGTACAGAAAAGAAGGATTTTTTCCCTTCAGTGTTGAGGAAGACCTCCCCAAAAGATAATAATTTCAAATGGGTCTTGAAAGATGATTAGGAGTGCGATCATATCTAATGGTAAAATGGGAAATGTGGGCAAAGGATCAGAGGTAAAAAACACCAGGCACTTGACTAGCTCAGAGAATCAAACACTCCAATGTGGCTCGGAGGCAGTTTTCTCCTTACTCTCCCCCTTTCTTGATCACCACATCTTAATTCTTTAGCCTTTCCCAATAAGCCTAATTTTATACTAATATTAGAATTAATAGAAAATGGTGATTTTGAAATGACAGCTAATTCAGTGATAAAGTTGCCATAGTGTTGACATAGCAAAGACCTAAAACAAAGATTATTACAAGTCTCCTCTTCGATCCCTTTCTTCAAGGTCCCAATGTCTTCACCACAGAAAAATAATGTTGTTACCTTTAAGGTGCAGGTTTTTCAAGGAGGAAATATCTTTTTAAAAAAATTAACACAAATAGGGTAGCCCCGGTGGCTTAGTGGTTTAGCACCGCCTTCAGCCCAGGGCATGATCCTGGAGACCCAGGATCGAGTCCCACATTGGGCTCCCTGCATGGAGCCTGCTTCTCCCTCTGCCTGTGTCTCTGCCTCTCTCTCTGTCTCTCTCTCTGTCTCTAATAAATAAATAAATAAATAAATAAATAAATAATTAATTAATCTTAAACAAAGACAACTACTATTTAAAAAATTAACACAAATAGAATAGAAATAGTTAAATATTTAGAAACTTGTTGTACTCTATGATTTTCTTATTTTAAGCAACACTATCCTACAGGAAAACATGCTTCAGTTTAATATGTTACATTTTTCTTGAACATTTGTTGGGAAATCCCAGGGATATCTTCAGTGAGAAAACCTAAAAATTATATGGAAACACAGGATAGTAATCAAGATTCCTGTTAGTCTTTTGCAGTGCCTCTCTAAATTTATGAAGTTCCTTATAGACCAACTTGCTAAATCACCAACTTAAAATGTCCACAGAATCTGGAAAAAAAAAAAAAAGTTTCACCTGCCACTTCTTTTCTCCCCAAGAGAGAAATTCTACTCTCAGTAAGCAAGTACCTTTCTATTGAATAGTTTCTCAGACCTAGCTTCTAAAATTTCTGCTGACTATACCACTTTAATAATTTGTTACATAATCTATTTACAATTCCTTATTCTACACATAATATTTGGGAAATGAACATAACTTAGTTGTCAGTGGATATATTTCTTATCTCTTGCAATATCCTTAAAACTGATTTTTATGATTAAGGGGTATCTTTGCTGCTAACCCAAGTCACTCAAACTTCTCTTTTGAAATGAACATTTATTTCAGATAATACATGCTCTCTATGGATAGCCTATCCATTTTTCAAATGTAATGATCCTGTCTTCTGTAGATATGAAATTTTCAAAAAGATATTGGCATAATGCAGGAGAAAACACCATCCTTTCATTATGTTCAAAATTGATCTGACCCTGAGCTAGCACTTTGGGGAACTGGGCTACATAATCATGTAGACCCTTTCAGGAAATGGGGAAATGGCTTATTTATGGATATATATACATGGAAGATTTCATACTTCTGGCTTTATACAATTGTATCCTCTCTTCCTTTCCAATATATTTCCAAAGTAAGAAAGCCAGGAGGGTTGAATTTCTATATCAGCTAGTAATTTGTTGTCTGCTATATATTGGCTCTAAAGATGATTTATTAAGAGTATATTTATTCCATATCTGTTTCCAGTCCTCTCCAGCAGATTTGAATGGTTCTCATTTACTGAATGAAGTA
Source organism: Canis lupus baileyi (assembly GCF_048164855.1). NCBI lineage: Eukaryota > Metazoa > Chordata > Mammalia > Carnivora > Canidae > Canis > Canis lupus. The sequence goes on from NC_132848.1 coordinate 54,654,096, forward strand.
ATGCTAGAGATGGTTTAATACCTGGTCACTGTCCAATGTTAGAAACAAACAAACAAACAAACAAACAAAAAACAAAGAAAATTTTTAAAAAATATTGACTTCTAAATTTATTATTTGAAAACTCTTCATTTTTCCTGAGAAATTGGTATACTTTTTCCTCTTGGATAATAGTTTAGTAAATCTGCTTGTGTTTCTTCCAGTACTTAGTTTCCACTTAATAGTTCATCATTATTCTATTATGATTTCAATAAATAAATTATATTCAGTACATAGTATAAATAATAAGCTCTCATCTTGAAAAAAATGAGTTTCTTATTATTTCAACTTGTTCGCTATTTTTAAAAAAGATGAAAGAAGAAATGTGGTTAACTGGTGCAGCCAAAAACAGCAATAAAAAACAGTCTAACTAACTTGCTGATGTACTTTGCTCCAGTCCTTTTGAAATGGCTGTTTTAAATAAAACCTATTTCCTTAGGCTAATAAACAATCTATAATCCATTAAGCCTTTATGAACAAATCTAAGGCTTCTGAAATTAGTGCTTAGGGAAGAAAAAGTCAAGTAATGGATTTCAAAGAAATATGAAGGTAATTAAGAAGACCAAGGATCAAATTCCTATCACCATAATGATTCCTAGAACAGAGCCTTCCAAACGGCCATTTGGGAAATTTATATATTACCTAACCCAGAATATGAAATAAGACAGCAAGGAAGAAGGCAAGAAAGATTATTTTAGAAAGGAGTTGGGGTAGAAGTAAAGAGGGAAGAAGGAAGGAAGGAAGGGAGGGAGGGAGGGAGGGAGGGAGGGAGGGAAAGAAGAAAGAGAAAGGAAGGAAAGAAGGAACGAAATCAGAGTAGTTACTCCTGAAAGAGTGAATAGCTTTTATTTTTTTAAGATTTTATTTATTTATTTATTTATTTATTTATTTATTTGTTTGTTTGTTTATTTATGACACACACACACACACACACACACACACACACACACAGGCAGGCAGAGGGAGAGAAGCAGGGTTCTTTCAAGGAGCCCGATGCGGAACTCGATCCCAGGACCCTGGGATCACACCCTGAGCCAAAGGCAGATGCTCAACCACTGAACCACTCAGGCGTCCCATGAGTGAATAGCTTTAATGGATATTTGTAAGCTAAAGAGAAATCAGGAAAGTTAATGATATTAACAAAGGAACTATGGGTTTTGAAGTTTATAAAACATTATTTTAAGCCTGAAAGTTGGGTTAAACAAATGGGTTAAGAGCATTCTGATCCTAGTGATGCCAGAAGTAACTTAATTATAAGTAATGTTTTGAGTTGTATTTATATTCATATATCTGAAAAAAAGCACAAGTCCTTTTCTCCCATGTATTTGAGTGTAATACAGAAAATTGGCACTATAATCTACCTGCTCTGGGTAGAAAAGCCATCTCTATGCTGACTCCATGTGAGTTTATCTGTGGCAGAGATGAAAATAACCTCTGTGTACCTTGTACAGGTAACAGAACTCTGAGCTGGGCACAAAGCCATACAATATAAAGAAAGAATTTTCCAGTCTGTTCTGAAGCTAAGTGGCTATGGGGCCAAGTTTTGGCCAATAAGAAACAAGCAAAACTGATGGTACTTCTAAGTCATGCCCTTAAAAGGCTTTCCCCTTCCCTTCCAATGAGAATTTCTGCTTTAGACTAAGCAGATGAAGACAACCCCTTCAGGGTTATTAGAATCAAAAGACAAAATTCTGAAAATTCTGCAGAGAAGAGCTACTTCATTCAGATTTTATTGCTCAGAGTTCAGATTTTATGGCTCAAAGTCTTATATGAGAGGCAAATAAACTTTTATTCTGTTTAAGCCATTTTTAATTTATGTCTCTTTCATCTGCAACAGAACTCATACTGTAATAGTAAAAGCCCACTGCAGCACTTAATCATATGCCAGACAGTTTTCTAGGTGCTTTTAATATACTAATTAAATAATGCAATAATCTTAAAAAGGTAATTTACTATTAAAGGTAGTTACAGATGTAGAATTCAAGCACAGAGAGGTCAAGTAAGTGGTTCATCCAGGATCCAAATTCAGGCACTTTGGCTTTAGAGTGCATATACTTGGTCACATGACTTAGCATAATGCTTGCTATACATTTACCAAATATTAAATACATATTTGTTTAATTAATTAAGAGGTAATCCATTTAACACTGTTTAACTGTATTTAGAAATCTCAGCATGGGTGGCTTCATTAATGCAATGTTGATTTTCTTCCTCTACATGAAGAAAATGATTATTTTATATGCAGCAGTGCCCTATAGGACAGTCTGCACCCTGCAATCTTTTATGTATCCAGTCTGTGGTAACTCAGGAATTACCCTGGCATACCAGTTATTGCTAAGTAAAGACTCGTTTAAGCAATACAGAACTAGAGAATTGAGAAAGAACACAGACACATAGCCTAAAGAATCAAGGGGAGGTATGTATACCACCTGTTTGTTTTGAATTCTGTTAGGACTGTCTCTGTCCCTATCAAATGCCAGGGACAAAGTGATTGGTGATGGTAAAAGACTTTAAAACATGAATGAGACATCCTTCCCCTAAGGAATTCAAAATCCAGCCTCCTTCTAGTACAAGATCTTACCAAAGATCTCTTTTGTATTTTTTCCATTAATACAATAGGACTTTCAAGTAGGGCAAGTCTCAGAAAATTATGTTTTCAGTGGAATAGAGAAAAAGGAACACTAACAACTATAATGAGATTTTTTTCTTTTTAATTTTTCCTTGCCCTCCAAAACGCTCTCTGGAATTTATGTGACAGAGAACAGAGCCCATCTCTTTGAGATATTTTTCCTTCTATTCTCATGTATCAAGGAATGTATCCATAAAGATTCCTTTTGCAGAGATTCAGGTTTTCAGTGTTTCAATAATGAATAGCCAGTTTGCTTTAGATAACTTTAATTAAAGTTTCAGAAATGAACTAAGAGCCATAGGGCTTTCTATATTATTGAAATAAAGAAGAATTTAACCAATTAATACATCAGGGGAACAAATGATTACTTGTGGATTCAAGGCACAATTTTGTCAGTCATCTTTATTGACAATTATAGACTATAAAATCTACCATGCCAGAAGTCAAGAATGTCTTGGTTGACAATTAATTACTAAGACCAATTCTATTAAGGTGACTTCTATCCTTCACTTTCCAATTTGGAAAACGCACTGCAGTTCTGATTTGTAAACCCTGAGTTGTACTAATACCAACTCTGAGCTTTATATGAATGTGGTATGTTTTAATGAACATTCTCCCAAATTACAGGAATACTTTATCTCCGCACATGAGCACCAGCACATGTCTGAATATGTCTCCCTTTATGCCAGCTTCAAAGAGAACACTATTTAATTGAGGCTTACAGTCCCTACAATGTTTAGAAGTATCCCTAAATTGCATTTTAAAGGGAGAAGGGAGAAATAACAGTTCAGAATATTTGTTGGGAGAAATAACAGTTCAGAATATTTGTTGCCAATCTGAGAAATAAATCTGCATTTGCTTATTTGCTACAGACTGCCAGACCATATCTATACATCCATCCATCCAATACATATTCATTTCTTTAAGATTTTATTTCTTTATTTGAGAGATACAGAGCAAGCATGAGTTGGTGGCAGAGGGAGAGAGAGGAGCAGACTCACTACTGAGCAGGGAGCCCAACGTGGGGCTTGGTCCCAGGACCCTGGGATCACGACCTGAGCCAAAAGGTAGATGCTTAACTGATTGAGCCACTCAGGCGCCCCTGTACATATTCATTTCTTAAGAGTTAGAAGTTTTATTGATCTAGAGTCCAAATGAAAGTTTCTGGACTCAGCTTATCTAGAACACCTATAGATCAAAAAGTCTGGAAATGCACTGCTATAAATTGCTCTTCTTTGGATCTCATGTAAGGGCAAAAGTAATAATCAGTCCACATTTTTCCCCTCCAAGCAATATCACCTCAGAGGATGCCCAGTTTGTTCACAGCCATCTGCAACATTCATCAGCAGTCTTTATGTTCACTCCACACTTCAATTTTCACAAAGCCATTCATGAATTGCATACATACATTACAGTGAAAAATTTTTGGAAGGAAGACTGTTACTTAGAATGACGAGTTTCTGGCAAAACTATGCCTATTGGTTTTCTCAATACCAAGAATGTCTGGCTGGTATTGAATTGACAAACTAATTGAAATTCATGAAAGTTTTATTAATAACATTTCAGGGTGGCCACATTTCTCTTCTTTAGCTTTCTATTCTTTATATCCAATTTAAGTCATTATCATGCATTAATCATGATTGTCTATCATATCTATGGACTTCCACAAGTTATCTAGCCCTAAACACTTATTTATAATTATTCTCAGTAAACCTTTTAAATATATATATTTTTTTAAAATATATTTTAGTATAAGTAAAGAAAGCTTTTGATAAGCAAACTACACCACAAAAAAAATTTTGTGACTAAGCCAAAATTTACTGAAGATACCTTACCTTGACTGTTATTGTTAATCTCAAAAACCAGAAATTTACTCACCTCTAGATTCTTTTTTATGTATTTCAGGTAAAAAAATAATTCTATTTACATTTCAACACCTACTAACCTATGAAATATATTAATTAAGCGTATTCAGCATAATTATTAATTGGAAGCTTCTGACCTCCTCTCTATCCTTCTTTGCAGGCTTGTGCTGCAAACAAATTCAAGAATTATAGCACAAGAAATCTTTGTCTACATAGCTACAGAGAAAATACCATTTTATAGATCATAACAGTAATGTAAACATACATAACTTATCCCAATTAGCTGAAAGTCCTGACATGCAAGATTGCAGCCATAGATCTATTAAGATGCAGTAGAAATGATATGACATATTGAGAAGGCTGGTTACCTTTATCATGATTATGGAAACTGAAAAATATGTTCTCCTGTTATCTATTCTGGACAGAATGCTTTTTTTGACCTGGCACACTGAAATAAATTGTCAACTAAACTCTAGAGAGACAAACCCAAAATGTACCCAGAACTCCATACATTAAGTCAATTTTTGATAGAATACATAGGGATCAAGGACAATGTGTTCTTTTAAATAAACTAAAAAAGATGAAAGGGTTGAAAATTTCCTAGGCTCTCTGGAGATATGGACTAGCTCTTATTAAGTAGAAGCTGAAAGTATTCCAAACGTCAAGGAAAGCACAAGTAGTAGTCGCAATGAACTATAGATGTATGTAGTATAAACTCTGTATTCAATGAGTCACGGATCCCCAGGAGCCAACTAAAGGCATTTTCAGCATTAGTGTTCAGAGACTTCTTCACTCTTTGCAGCTGGGTAAGATATAAACAAAAATACCCCTCCTTTGTACTTGAACTTCACAGGAAAACAATTTTACAGAGCTACAGAAGCAGATCTTACTAATTAAGTCTATTTTTTCGTACCTCTCCAAATTTTCCTCCTCTTATTATCAAGGTGTTATAAAGAACAGGTTTGGGGATCCCTGGGTGGCTCAGCGGTTTAGCGCCAGCCTTCGACCCAGGACGTGATCCTGGAGACCTGGGATCGAGTCCCACGTCGGGCTCCCTGCATGGAGTCTGCCTCTCTCTCTCTCTGTGTTTCTCATGAATAAATAAATAAAATCTTTAAAACTAAAAAAAAAAAAAAAAAAAGGAATGGGTTCTAAGATAGCTTTATGAAATGTGAAGTACTTATTAGTGTTCAATGAACACCAAACACATATTTATCCTCCATTAATATAAAAATACTTATTGACACAACTGTATTTAGAATTTAACTCAGTAAAATTAAACTGTATCCACATTACCACCAGACAAAACAAAACTGGCTTAAATATGATTTTGGATGCCAGAAGGATTGATTCCTTTTTAAAAAAAATGAAATAAACAGAGTGCCTGGGTGGCTCAGTTGGTTAGGTGTCGGCCCTTTGCTCAGGTCAGGATGCCAGGATCCTGGGATCCAGACCCACATTGGACTCCCTGCTTGGCAAGGAGCCTGCTTCTCCCTCTCCCTCTGTCTGCTACTCCCCTTGCTTGTACTCTCTTTCTTTCTGTCAAATAAATAAATAAAATCTTTAAATAATAATAATAATAAATAATGAAATAAGTAACAGAGCTACCAACTTTTATTTAAATATTTTTTTTTTTTTTTTTTTTCGGGGAGGCTGGGTGGCTCAGTCAGTTAAGCATCTGCCTTCAGCTCAGGTCATGATCCCAGGGTCCTGGATCGAGCCCCATGTTGGGCTCCCTGCTCAGTGGAGAGTCTGTTTCTCCCTTACCCTTTGCCTCTGCCCCCTACTTATGCTCCCTCCCTCTCTCAAATAAGTGTATACAATCTTTAAAAAATATAAATAATATTTTTTCTATACAGTGTAACCAAGAAAGTAAATAATGATTATCAGATATTTAAAAACCCAATATAAACATGTTTATTAAATATCCAGGGCTCTAAAAATCAAACAGTAATAGAATTTTGTGACCTTATTTTTAATCTGTTCATGTATTTATAGTAATGATTGAAAAGCTAGATTTAAAATTAAATAATATAGTAAACACATACAAGAGATAAGAAAAAAAATATTTGTTACATTCAGGATTCAAGCCACAATTGCAGGTCAACAGATTCATGATGTTTTAAAATTTAAATCATTAACAATGAATATTAAATAACCAATACCCAAAAATCTTTTTTTGCTATCAGATTAGTTCATATTAAATGACAAGTGGATCTGCTAATAACCATGGGTCACAAATTTATGAAAAAGCCTATTTGTGGCTTGTTTTTCTCAAAATTATTACCCAAGTACATGCTTTGCAAAATCCAAGATGCTTTGTTGCAGGAAACACATGTCAAAGAATTTCCTCCAGATTAGAATCCCCAATGTTCCTGCCCTTGGAAGCTATAAAGAAGAGAGAAACTGTCTACCCAACTTTCTGTCCCTTTTTGAAAGAATGGGCTTTTAGAAATAACCCTTTCCTTCTTCCATGGTCAAATTGACCCTATCTTGATTTTTCTTGGATAAACTGGCTCCTACTTGTTGCCTCATGGTTGTGTTTTTTAAAATGAAAGAAGAGAAAAACACCGGCCACCTAACACTTGGTGATTATTCAAGAATCACTGATACTTTAAAAATCACACTGCATATCAAACAAGAAGCCTCCAGTCCTCTATCTTACAAGATAATTAAACTAATCACTGAATATCTAGATTAATCTATTGGGACTTTAAGTTACTGAAAGTGGGACACCCTATAAAATTATTTTCTGTAAAATAAGAGCAAAATATCACTGAATTCATTGTCTGCTCTTTCAGTCACAATGGCGTTGGACTTTTACTAATAAAATAGATGATGTCTAACTTATTAAAGGAATATTCACACTGGTTAATTCAGAAGAGTAGCACCTGTGACTTCTAAGAAAGCAACTCTCTTTAAAAGCCAGCCTGAAGCTGGTGCTCAGGTGTGCATATTGAGCCTTTTGTCTTTAAACCTGGCAAACACCAGCTCAAAAATAATTTTGTCATTCAGAGGAGAACCTATTTTATGGATAAAAGATTATGAATTTCACAGCTGACTTGAGATCTACTCAAGCCAACAACATTGGTTTCTACTTTGCAAGTAGGATTTGTTCTGTCAATGCAGATTTCTCAGTATTTTTCCCTTTCAAAGGCCAAGTCAGATTTCAAAGAAACATTTACATTTTTTAATACAAATCAAGTCACTGATTACATTAGCTCAAATTCAAAACTGATGCACTCTTCGTGCCTCTCCTCCTACATTTCGGTTAAAATGGAAACAGACTTGGTTTCCAACTTTTATTATTTTTTTTTAAAGATTTTATTTATTTATTCATGAGAGACCGAGAGAGGCAGAGACATAGGCAGAGGGAGAAGCAGGCTCCCTGCAGGGAGCCCAGTGGAGAACTCAATTGCACAACCTGGGGATCACAAGACCAAAGGCAGATGCTCAACCACTGAGCCACCCAGGTGCCCCAGGTTTCCTTTTAATATTGACATTTTTTAGTGTAACCAAAATGCAGAAATGTTGGCTTAGACAAATAAAAAAGTTGAAGGGAATAAGGACCACAGCGGCTTTTTGTTGTTATATGTGTACATATGTTATACGTGTTATGTCTTTTTAACAACTAGTTCTTTCTCTGCTTGAATAACGTATAATACTGATACCACGCATTAGGCAATATGCACAAGAAAACAGTCCCTTGTGAATTTACTTTCTTCCTTTTATTTGGTGTCTGTTTTTTTTCATCATTATATGTTGTGAAAGCTTAAGGATATGTCAGATTAGGCAAAAATCAAGATTAACTTTTTGAGGGGGGAGTCCTCTAATTGTGAACATCTCTAAAGCCTAAAAGGCAATTTAATTAGTCACTAAGTGGGGAGAGTCTATTTAACAACAGGCCCTAATTGGCATTACTCCTGGTCATCTGAGTAGAACATAGAAAGGTTGCAGATAAGATGGCAATAGATTTAACTGCTCATTCTGAATATTCATAACAGTCCGAGACCTTGCCTCAAACCAAGTTTAGACAATTTCTAAACAATTTCATTTTTCATTATAATTGGTGATCAAGCCCAATTATACTGAAACCATGTCTACGTAAAAACATTACCAAATGACTATTTTCATTATTCCTGTTTGCTCTCAAGCGCTTTCATGATGAGTTTATTTAAACCACGATCCACCGAAATCACTAAGGATTCTCAGTGCATCCCCTTTTCCTTCCTCTGGATTTATACACAAGTTTCTAGAAACCTTGCATGAACACTAAGAAATAATAATATTAAAAATAAAATAAAATAGAAAGGGGGGATGATAAGCTCCAGGTAATCAGTGATGTAACTTCGTTTCAGAAATTATCTCAAATTAGGGAACCCTGGGTGGCTCAGCTGTTTAGCGTCTGCCTTCGGCCCAGGGCATGATCCTGGAGTGCCAGGATCGAGTCCCACATGGGGCTCCCTGCATGGGGCCTGCTTCTCCCTCTGCCTATGTCTCTCTCTCTCTCTCTCTTTCTCTCTCTCTCTCTGTGCCTCATGAATAGATAAATAAAATCTTAAAAAAAAATAAAGAAATTATCTCAAATGAAATTATCTCATTCATCGGTCCTTGTGCACAGTGTATGTACATTGGCCTTCATAGTTAGTGAAAGGCAGTATACATGAGCTGAAGAACCTGGAAGACAGGAAGTTAGATTTTAGTTAGTGACCCGAGTCACCAGTGTGGCCTTTGGCAAGTTATTTAATTTCTTCTAGCTTCATAAGCCTCACCTCTGATATGGAGATAGATTGCTAATCTCTTAAGGCTTTGGTAAGGATTACATGAGATATGTTTGGAAAACAATGAAGTGTTGGACACATAAGAGCTGCTCTAAATATTAACTATAATTTGGGGCCTTAATATCAGAAGCTCTCTCTTTTAAGAAAATCACTGAATGAAAAGAGGGGCATTTTCTCAATACTTTAATTGCCTAAAGTTGGACATTTGATCCAAGGGTCCTTCCTCATCTACAGATTTATTATTTGATTTTTTTTTTAAAGAAGACAGTTGACTATATTTGGGTTACACTAACCTTAATTATTACTTAGAATTCAATTTAGAACACATGTAAAACAAGATATTCTTACAAACCCAAATTGGAAAATCCTCAAATATTGATGCCTTTGAAAACTGAAAACTGTACTATATATAAAACTTCACTGGGCCACACAGTTTCATCTCTAAATTGGTGGGAAATCAGGAGTTCCGGCTTCCAGGATTACCTCTGCCACAAATTGTGAGGGCCTAGGTCCGCTTCATCTGTAATATGAGAGTTTGCATCCTTTAGATCCCTTCAGTGTGTCTAGAAGCTGTTTTAAACTGTAATCTCAATGCAATTTATGAGAGAAAAAAAATCTTTTCTCCTAAATGTGGTAAATCCCAATTGTGACAAATTCATCTTCACATGTATGAAATTTTGACCTGGTTTCCTCTGGCAGACCCCCATGGTGGACACTCTTCTAGTTATGCACACAAAATCAGGTCAAATTGTTACCCAGGAAATGTGGAGAGGCAACACGCTCCCAGCCTGCATTGTCTAGACTAATTTTCTTGTTCCCTTTGATGCCACCACTGGAGCCTTGCCAGCTGCCTCTCTGGAAACAATTATTAATTGCACTTGCTCAAATTAGCCCTTCCTCCAAAGTGCCCTCCAAGATCACACCACAGGGCTGTCCTGCGATCTTAGGGACAGTAACTTAAAAACTACCCAAACTTTCCCCATCCAAACAGGTTCCTACAAATAGACTCATAGGTAAAATGGACCTCAGGATATATCTGGTTCTTGGAATGGACCTTTTCTTAGAGCTAAGGGCCTGGGGGATGCACCTAAAGTAAATAACATTTGTCATGTTGTCAGTTCTGGATGATAAATATGCACTAATAGAGGGAAAAATCCAAAACCACATGCCTTTGCAATGCAGAATTTTGTGAGTTTTAGCACAATACCAGGCATATAGCAAGAACTTAGTAAACACTCATGTTTGCTGAATGATTATTTGGCATGAGCTTCATTTTCTTAAAAGGGTTTTTACTTAAGCTAACATTTACCCTTACACTGCAGTCCCCTTTAAGTTTGATCCTTTTGTCTCTAGGATTTGGATAGATTCGCCCTGTAGAATATAACCTTTTCTATAGCTTCTCCAAGGGAAGAAAAAAAGATTAGGACTCTGAAACCTGTGTGTACACTTCTGAACTGTCTTTAGTCCCTATGCATGCAAAGTTCCTAACTTTCAAGACGTATCGGCTGCAGTTATGAATAAATTCAGGACTCAGATCTGTGAGTGCATTTTATTCCTTGGTTGACCAGGATAAAGGATCAATATGCGTAAGTCCTGATTAGGCTATATACTAGTACAAGTTATTTAACCTCTTGGTTTCCTCATCTATAAAATGGAGAAAATTTTAGTATTTAGCTAACGGTTATAAATTTTTTTTATTTATTATTTATGATAGTCACAGAGAGAGAGAGAGAGAGGCAGAGACATAGGCAGAGGGAGAAGCAGGCTCCATGCACCGGGAGCCCGACGTGGGATTCGATCCTGGGTCTCCAGGATCGCACCCTGGGCCAAAGGCAGGCGCCAAACCGCTGCGCCACCCAGGGATCCCATTAGCTAACGGTTATTGTGTGGCTTGAATTAAGTAACATATATATCAAGCAGCATAGCAACAAAGTAGCAAAGTATTCAGGGAAATGTTGCAGTTAGTACAATTGTTATGTAGGAGAAAGCTTCATATTAAAATTAAAATTTTTGAAAGTCAGTTTGAAGCACAGAACTTCATCCTCATGGAAATAATACTGCTTTACCAAATATTGGCTCCTATATACCATAACCTCTTTGGCTGCAGTTCCTTTTGATATGTTCTAGTCACAGAGCAGTGAAATATCTTTTATTTAGTGTAGTATGGGATAAAGGAAAGATTTACTAAATAAACTGCTCTCATATAATGCAGTACTCATGTCCACCGCCCTGTATTTTAGGCAGAAGCAACTAATGGAAGTTGAAACATGGAAGGTGGGGGGAGAAAAACAGTCTCTCTTTTAGCTTTATTTATAAATATTTATCAGATTTAACTATAATGATAATGACATATTTTTCTTATCCTTATAAACTATGAGTACCATGTTCTCTGATGTATCAGGGAATAAATGAAAATTCCATATCTAGTCATCTTGCTATTAAATTTGATGGAGAAATGTATTTTTCACTCTCACTGAAGTTTTCTGTTTCAAACTGAAGAAGACATTCTGGACTGTCTTTAGATTATTACTTCTAAATGTTCCGAAAATAGCTTAATATTTAACTCTTAACGTCCGGTCTTAGATATAGCTGTGAGTATGAATGTTTACCTTTTCTTTTGATACACCACTTTAGCAATACATGAAACTAAAGCCTCCCTCAGTTGCTTTCAAGTATTAAAACCTTGGAAGAAAATATCAACCACGTAAAATGAACCAGCAAATTGATTTACTTATCATACAGGATTAGGACTCAATATCCTTGAATTTCTGTCAAGTAAGTACAGAGGTTTTTCTTTTGCTCTTACTTTGTTATTTTGGGAGGGGTGTTGTTTTCTGGTTTGCTGTTGTTGCTTTGCTTCTCGTAAGATCTAATTCCTTGCCATTCAAAGTGTGGTCCCAGAACTGCCGGCATGAATATCACCTGGGAGCTTGGAGAAATACAGACTCTCAGGCTCCACCCCAGATCTACAGAAAAAATCCTGCATTTTAACAACATATCCTTGTTAAAAGTCTGAGGGCCTACAAATCAGTCGATCTCATTGGTGAGGGTTATTTTTTCGCTGTCTTCACACACAGTCTAGCTAACTCAAACTAGAAACTAAATGGTTGATTTTCTTCAACTGGTTCTGATATTCTGACCCAGGTGATGAATGATGGATAAGGTACTATCCACTTCCCACGCCATCTGTGTTATGGCTCATCAACCCTCTTTCATGGTATTTTTCTTACCAGCTATTATAGTTATTTTCAAAATCGCCATATCTCTGTAAGTACTATGAAAACGTCTTGTGTGCAGAAAACTACCTAATGCTTGCAGCTTTAAGCATAATAATCATTTAAAATATTTATTACTTAATCAAAGTGTTATATTAGATTTCTAGGTCAGCCCACAACTATTTATTCAATGTTACAGATAGTTACAATACAGTCTTGATGCCTCAAGCTCCATCCTGGGGCCTTAGGAACAGAGAGGAAATGGCCAAAGGATAGATCAAGGCTCTATAGTTCAAGCCCAGAGTTGGTTCATGGATTATTTTGACCAAGACTCTTTATTGCTCCCCCATTATTTTTTGTTTCTTGGATACCCCAACTGGCCATTTAGAATGGTTCCCCTTACAATGGGGACCACAAATTTCTACGTCCTCCAACTCCCAGAACATATTCAGAGAAAACTAAAATTGCAATACTGTAAAGGGAGGAAAAAAATAACCAACTGCCACTCAATATATTTCATTCACAATGAGGCTTTGAAAGAAGCAATGATCCTTTGTGCCCAAGGCTGCTCAATTTGAGCACTGCATCCTGTACTCTCTAAAATGATATTTTGTCTCTATTTGGATTCCAGGCTGCTAAAATAGAGTCCTCCTCAGGCAAATGTACAAGAATACAGCATATTTTGTCCTCAAATGACTCTCCTTACAGAATGATCAATTTGAATATTACTTGTCATTATTTCAGAAATTAAATCTGTAACAAATATTAACTGATGTAATACTTCAGGAAATATTGGAGCACATATCCAAATTTAACCTATAAATATCATATGGATGTCATAGTGCCATTTTTAACATATATATTTATATGCGTACATTTATGCATAACTATATGTTTAAGTAATTGGCATAAAGTAAGAGAGGAGAAAGAATTTGTGAAGAAGAAACTAACAGAACAGAGAGAAAAATCATTACATCTTACTTTATAAGGTGGTATTTATAATTATCATTTGGTGGGATGATGGGTGATATTTTTTTACATAACTATATTTCTTAATAGTTTTCATATTAAAAACTATGAAGAAACCCAAATGCAGTATCCACTAATTTGTACAATATAAATTATGTGTTTTCCTAGATAATAGCAAAGGCTATATAACTATTAAGACCTTTAGATAAGGGGGCCTCGGTGGCTCAGTTGGTTAAGCGACAGCCTTTGGCTCAGGTCATGATCTCAGGGCCATGTGAGCCATGCCTCCCCAACTCTCACAGGCTCTCTGCTCAGTGGGATGTTTGCTTCTTCCCTCTCCCTCTGTCTCCTTCCCCCTGCTCAAGCTCTCTCTCTCTCTCTCAAGTAAATGAATACAATTTAAAAAAAAAAGACTTTGAGATAAATCTGTACACCAAAAATAAATGTAAAATGTTTTTTTCTATTTTAACATGGGCAAAATAAGCTAAGAAGAGTAAAGCCATCTACTCTTCAAGTCAATAGGACATTATATAACACATACTTACAAAAGGATCATGATTATCAAAGGTTATCACATCTATTTAAAACAAAACTAGTTGCAAAGATTGCAATGAAGTATACCACAACCCTCAATTTAACAAATTATCTCAAACAAAAAACAAAACAACTCAAAACAGGCATCAAAGAGGATCAAATGCTCCCAGATATTGACTTACCAAAAGGTAATTCTGGTAATCTCTGTTTGCAAACTAAGAACATGCATTTGAATATTTAGAGATATGCATTTGGCAGATAAGATCTATTTGTGGCACGTAAGTTTGGTGTCCAAAGGGTTCTTAAACTACTCAAGAGCAAGAATAAGGTAAGCCCTGCATTGATAATCTTAGTCTAGATGGATAATGCAAGCTAACCAGGTTTGCCCTCTCCTCACAACCACACAGGAGGTAGCCAGAAGTTATATTATTCACAGTGATGCTTATGAAGATTTAGAAATTTAAGAGAAAAAAGATATGATGGTTGAAAAACTAGGAAAAAATAAAAAGGAAATATTTCTTAGGACACAAAACTTACTTATGAACTTTTGAAAATACTTTTTCCTTAAAAGAAGTGTCAAACGAATTATAGTTAGAAATTTGGAATGCAAAAATATCTAAATGCTTACACAATATGGATTGTGCAGTTTCTTCAATTTATCACAATAAAGTATAGTTGCCAAAGTAACATTTGCCTCTATGTTTTGAAATATAAAAACATTTATCTCCAATGTTATATATTCCCATATCCTGAAGCAGTGAAGAAATGTGTTTATATCTGTATCACAAGATACAAATGGAGACTCTTTTGATAAAGGAGAGTCACACCACAATAATCAAAAGGAAATGCAGAAAATCTATGAACAACCATCAAACAAACTCACACTGAAAAGCTTGAAAACGCTAAGTGTAGACAAGATATGATGGGAATGTAAATTTGTAAAGCCACCATGGGAAATAGTTTAACATAATCCACTAACATCCAGAAATATATACTCTATGGCCCAGTATTCCTCATTTCACTCCTGTCTTACACCAAATAGAAATGTGTGCAAATATGCATAAAGTAAAATGGACAAGAATGTTCAGAGGAGTTGTATTTATAATAGCCTCAAAATGGAGAAAACACAATGTCCATCAATAAGAAATTAGAAAAATGTATTTTGGTATATTTAGAAATCAAAATGTTATACAGTAATTTAAAAAAATGAACAATAGTTATATACAAGAATACATATGAATCTCATAAACACCAAACTGCCTGAAAGAGGAAAAACAAACCATTTATATAAATTTTAAATATGCAAAAAATTAAACTCTTGGGGGCGGGGAGCAAAAAAGAGCAGTTACCTTTGGCGATAAGGAGCTAGGAAATGATTGGTCTGGGGCAGGAGGGCAGGTTCTGGGGTTACTGGCTTGACACACATGTGTAGTGTTTATACAAGTGTTTATTTTGTTATGACTCACTTAGCCATGCGTTTATGTTCAGTTCATCCTTCTGTGTGTTTGATTATATTTCACATAAAAAAAAAAAAAACAGAAAAAATAAGGGCGCCTGGGGCTCAGTAGTTGAGGATCTGCCTTCAGCTCAAGGTGTGATCCTGGGGTTTTGGGATTGAGTCCCACATCAGGCTTCCTTGAAGGGAACCTGCTTCTCTCTCTGCTTATGTCTCTGCCTCTCTGTGTCTCTCATGAATAAATAAATAAAATGCTAAAATGAAAGAAAAAATGAATAAAATCCAACAACCCAAACCATTGTCTGTATAAATATATTGATACATAACATCTTTTAGTGATTAATATGACTCACATGGGGTTGTTATCAATTAATTGTGGGTGTAATTTTTATATAACTCACACTGTCCTGTGGAAACTATCAACTCAAGCGAAGTCTACAATTACTATGTCATGATGGTCTTTAAATAATGGACATGAAACCACTGTTCTTTGTGTTTTGAATTATAATAAATGATAAATAATTATATATAAAGTGGAGGAGACCTGCATTCTTTAGAAAATTAAAACTTCTTTCACTGTTATTTGAAGTCCAGGGCAGGAGGAAGACTGCTTGGAATATTTGGCTTGGCCTTCCACCTACATTTGTGGGGGGGATGCAGACCTCAGGAGCATCCTAAACATATAAACACAAACACAAATAATAATAAATACCTCAGCACTTAGAGCAGAGGAGTAGTATTAAGGAATCAAGTAATAATAGTTTAATTTTGAGAGGTTAGTGTGGTAATTGAAAAACAGGAGTGAGCAGAAGGGAAGGAAAAAAGAACAGGATATAGTTAGTCATCATCCTGGCCTTAATTAATAGATGCTGATGCAATAATTCTTTATTAGTAATATTAATCACTACATAATTTCACTACTGAGTTTCACCCAATTCATTCATTGTCTTTAAGTATTTTTTTAAGTAGGCTCCACACCCATTGTGTGGCTTGAACCCATGACCCTGAGAAGAGTCATATGCTCTATTGATGGAAACAGCCAGGCACCCCAGTCCAATTTTATTTATTTATTTATTTATTTATTTATTTATTTATTTATTTAGATTTTATTTATTTATTCATGAGACAGGGAGACAGAGAGAGAGAGAGAGAGAGAGAGAGGCAGAGACATGGGCAGAGGGAGAAGCAGGCTCCATGCAGGGAGCCCGATGTGCGGCTCGATCCCAGGTCTCCAGGATTAGGCCCTGGGCCAAAGGCGGCGCTAACCTGCTGAGCCACCCGGGCTGCCCCCAATTCATTTATTAATTCAACTTCATGTCCTTGACAATTTTCTCTTAGGTAAGACTGCTAGTAAATTTAGCCCTTATTAGTCCAACCAAATTCTGAGATTTCTACCTCATTCCTAGTTCACAAAGGAATGTGGATATTCAGATTCAGGATCTTGATTTTTTACCTTGCGAAAAAAGTTTGTACTTTAGAAGTTGAACAAATTATGCAGGGTTGGAGGGCAGTCATAGTATACAGGGCAAAAGAAGATGGTGTAGACTCAGCTGATGTGGACAAGATAGTGGTAGGTCTACAAGATGGCTGGTTTGTTCTTTGTTTTTGATCTTGGAAAATTTTGCGGTTTTGTTTTGTTTTGCCAGGTCACCAAGCTGAGATCTAAAGTCTCAATCTAACTATCTTGATAGTGCTTTTGATAGTGATCCTACATTTTATTTTTTTTGTTTTTGTTTTTAATTTTTATTTATTTATGATAGTCACAGAGAGAGAAAGAGAGAGAGGCAGAGACACAGGCAGAGGGAGAAGCAGGCTCCATGCACTGGGAGCCCGATGTGGGATTCGATCCCGGGTCTCCAGGATCGCGCCCTAGGCCAAAGGCAGGCGCCAAACTGCTGTGCCACCCAGGGATCCCGTGATCCTACATTTTAAATGCATTTTCCCCCTATAACAATTCCAATTATTTTATTAAGTATGTAACCAACATTTCCCACCACTGGCTCCCATCCTGTACATATGCTAAAAGTGAAGTGTGATTTAGGAAGCAGAGATCTCTTCTCAATTTTCTCAGAAGATAATTTATAACACTGCCCTTCTGAAACTTGTCACTTCCTTTCATCTAGTAACTAGAAAATGACTATATCAGATTTATTCCTAGGATGAGCCAAAATAAATCTATAGCAATTTCAGCAACCATGTTCACCACCAACCAAAACAAACGAAATTATGACAAAAATAAGCCACCCTGGGTTAAAGGATTTTAGGTTTGACAGAGACAGTGATTGTCAGACTTTGGTGTACATAAGCACTACCTGGGTAATTTGCTGGAGCATGCCAGGACTCCCCTGAGAATCACTAACTGCAATGAACTGGGTGATGTGTCCTTCCCCTCCCCCCAAATTCATATTTTATTTTATTTTTTTTTAATTTTATTTATTCATGAGAGACACACAGAGAGAGGCAGAGACACAGGCAGAGGGAGAAGCAGGCTCCATGCCGGAAGCCCGACATGGGACTCGATCCCAGGACTCCGGATCATGCCCTGAGCCAAAGGCAGATGCTCAACCACTGTGCCACCCAGGTGTCCCCCAAATTCATATTTTAAAATTCAAACTCCTCCATGGTATTTGGTGGGGCTTTGGGGAAATAAGTAGGTCATGTGGGTGGGGATCTCATGGATGGGATTAGTGCCCTTATAAAAGGAACCCTGGCGGGCTCTCTAGCCCTCTTTCCATCATGTGAGGACACAATGAAAATTTGGTGGTCTGTGACCCAGAAGAGGATTCTTATTAGACACTAAATTTGCTGGTACCTTGATCTTGAACTTTTCACCCTCTAGAACTGTGAGAAATTTATTTTTGTGGTTTAAGCCACCCAGTCTATGGTATTTTTATTATAGCAACATGAACTGACTAAAAACACTGCCACGAGCAGAAAAGATTAAAACATTGATAGCAGGGACGCCTGGGTGGCTCAGTGGTTAAGTGTCTGCCTTCATCCCAGGGCGTGATCCTGGAGTCCAGGGATCAAATACCACATCAGGTTCCATGCATGGAGCCTGCTTCTCTCCCCACCTATGTCTCTCTGCCTCTCTGTGTGTGTGTCTCTCATGAATAAATAAAATCTTAAAAAACCCAAAACATTGATAGCAGAGCACACTGATCTAACAGAGATAAATAAAAGAGATAAATAAAAGTCTAAGCTAACATTATATAAGGATAAATGAATGTCACAAAGAATAAGTTCAGGAGAAAGTGAGGTTTCTATTGGATGAAAGAAGTAGGGAATTATTTTCTGACAAAGCGAGCTTGACCTGAGCTATAAAAATATAGTATAAATTCTAGTATATCAAAAATTATTACATCAGTGTCTATAAATCAAGGCCAGGATGGTGAATAACTATATTGTGTTCTTTCTGCCCTTCCTTAAGCTCACTCCTATTTCCCAATTCCTACCCTAACCTCTCATAATTATACCATTATGACTTGATTCCTCAATGCCACCGGTACTCCTGGGAAGAGTGTTTATTTTAGAGTTAAGACACTTGTGAGACTTTTGGCAATCAGGACCACAGCAGTAAGAAGGCCAGGCCAAATACCGCTTTATGCAGTCTTCCTGCCCTAGAAGACATGGACCTGAAGTCATTTGCTGGATAATCCGCTCTGTGGGGGCTAGTGTGCTTTTAGTCCCTTTGGACATGTGATGATGGGTTCATTGTAAGAAGATGAAATCCAGGCAGGCATCAAAATGCACAGCAGCAATTGTATACTAAAGCAAATCGGAAGCTCGCAGGACTATATGGCACTACTTAGTTGAGGTCATTAACAGCATCTCAGTCCAGGAATAGTCAGGCCAATTAAACAAATGTATAAGTGATGGGTATCAGACTCTCCCTTTTATGGACATCAGCGCTGCTAGGATATTTAATGTTTTCAGGGAATAGAAAGAGTGCTGAAAACATAGCTGAGGATACTGAAGAGAAATGTCTCACTTTTTTATAATTTTACCTGTTCAACTTCTACTTTGCAGATAGAGCACAAAGACTTTGTCTGGTAGCTGCCACATGAAGCTCTATTCTAAATGTCTCATGCATGAGCATATAAGCACAATATATGGGATACCTTTTAATCTGATAGTGGATAATGTAGTTTAATCGATGGAACTATTGACAAAAACTATTTATGGACAATTGTTTGCATGTGTACTCTCGAGTATCTGGGAACACTGAAGAGAAGAGAAAATATGCATTTTTCATGCCCAAGATGAAAGTTTCAGAATAGCTATACTCTGGCTATAGAGAGTCTTTATCTAAAGACCTCAAACTTTGATGGTAGGAGCCAGTCTTCCTCTCAACTGAATACTAACGAATGTTAAGAAATGCTAGTTTCTGCAGACACCTTTCTTGCTTCAAAAAGGTAAGATTCACTTTCATCTGTTTCCCATATGGGGTCTGTACAACTTTGTTTGTAGGGGGGGGAAGAAAGAGAGTTCTGCCATTTTAAAAATGGAAAAAAAAAAATCCTGAAAAAATTCTAGAAAATACTTCACCCTTCCTTTCTTCATCCTCAGATCAAATTATTTTTTAAAATATTTTATTTATTTATTCATGAGAGACACAGAGAGAGGCAGAAACATTAGTGGAGGGAGAAGCAGGCTTCCTGCAGGGAGTCTGATGCGGGATTCGATCCCAGGACCCAGGGATCATGACCTGAGCCAAAGGCAGACGCTCAACCACTGAGCCACTGAGGCATCCCTCATCAGCTCAGATTCAAAGCAACTCACCAGCACTACAATACGGACCTTCCTTCTAAATGAATGAAGTTCTTTTTTCTCATTACTCATAAAACCAAAAGACTTCTCTAATCCCTCAGAGGGAAAAAAATTCATACCGTATGATTATACATGCATTAAAATCAATGATGTCCTAAATCTATTTTTTTTAAAATGCCATTGTGTTCAGATAGAGTGGTTCATAGTACTAAAGTACAAATGAAAACACAGGATAGTTTCTCTGTAACTATATAAGAGTTGAAATACAAGGTTCTGAGGGCTGTATATTCTCCACAAGGATCATAAAAGACTAATGCCAAGAATCAAAGGAAACAAATCAGCATTTACAATAATGCTCACATGAGTCCTAGCTTGAGTCTGGGGAGGCTTGAAGCAATTCTTGAATCCCTCTGAGCCTCATTTTTCTCACATTTAAAATGAGGGTGCTGGACTAGGTGATCTCAAAGTCCTTTCCCTACCTAAAATGCCATGATTTTACCCACCTTTGGAAACATTTTAAAATTCTAAAGTAACATATGCTTGGGGAAAAACAAGAAATATAAGTAAGAAAATGTACAATATTGATCATTCTACCACTCGCAAGTAATCACTTTGGCGCATGATTTTGTAGGTAGTACTCTGAGTCCATAAAAATGCACACGGGCACACGTGCATACACAACCTCAAAGCCGTTAACAACCACAATACAACACAGTGGGATCTCCTTTCTGCTTTATCTCTCTAAAGAATACACGAGCGCTTTTCCTGTTTTAGCGTTTAAGTGTTTAACAATTGAGGTTCTGGCAACTAAAACTGCACAGGCAGCAGCTCCATTTTTCTCAGAATCAAGTGAAACTGAACAGGCAATTAAAAGTTACTGAACTGCAAGGTAAAATTACTTCACCACTCTGCTGCTGGGTGACTAAAGACGGGAGACAATGGAAATCATATTTAGAATTAAGATAGAACGACAGAACATAGCAGTCTGCTCTACTAAAACGGAATCTATAAACATTAGACATAATCAGCAGCACTTCAATCATGCTCTTTGCTCACAGTTAGACGGAAGATTACACAAAACAAATGTGCAATGCTCAAATCTGTGGCATTGCTGGTTAACAGAAGGCATTTCCCTCCCAGCCCACATACTGATCCAAATTCTCTCCTGTACAGCCAGTGCCCAGCTTACAAATGGGCTATATGCCAAGAGTCCACTATAAGCCAGTTGTACCAAGCTCTGTATCAATCTTTCCATAGAATTCATGTTATAAAAGATGCTGAAAAATAAATAAATGTTGCTTAGATTTCTAGGCTAGCCCACAAAAGCCAGTTTATTAAAAGATGCATTATTAAAGGACAGTGGCAAGACTACTATGGAGACCAATCACTGTAGTAATGCCTCTTTGGAACCTGCCCTCAGAATTCAATCTTAGAAGTACAGGAATAGAGTTCTTCTGAAAGTTACTGGTGGTAGTTTCTATCCCTAGAGACAAATGGTAGGGTGAAGGGACAAAGTTTAAGACTTCAAGAGTTTAACCGGGAAGATTAGGAGCCAGAGATGAAGGAGAAATATTGACATTGCAATTTGGAAAGCAAGAAATGGCATGAGGTGGAAAAATTGGTATTATGATTTGGAAAGCATAAGAAAGAAGATAATAATCATAATGTGGAAGAACAGGGCCTTTCTTTAGGACCTCTTGAATATCATTATCTTGAGCTCTCCTTAGTTTAGTTAGAAGGAAGAGGGGCAACATAGTCACAGGTGAAATCAGTTTTCCCCATCTAGCAGAATGGGGAAGAGGATCTGGTAATGTGGGATGAAGAGAGAAAATTGCACTTGAAATCTGGAAAAGTAGTAAGACATTTCCATTCCAAATGCAACCTTATGTCTATTACCTGCCCCTCCAATAAAAACCCTACTCAGAAACTTGAGCTTTGGGAATATTCAGGAAGTCAAGAAGATGCAGTGGGATTTAAAATGAGAATCTCAAGGACTTAATAGGGTAGCTCAAGCATCAAACAACAACGAAAGTGAATAGGGATGTGGTAGATAGGCAAGGGAAGGTCTTGCCACATTTAACTGGTACAGCCATTTGCCCCAAAAGTAACACATTAAATTGAATTAAGCAATCCACAAGGATCCCTTTGGATAACATTTTCCATAAACACAGCAAATTTTACACTTGGTGTCACATGTCACCACTCTTTTTTTTTTTTTTTTAAGATTTCATTCATTTATTCATGACACAGAGAGATAGAGAAAGAGAGGCAGAAATACAGGCAGAGGGAGAAGCAAGCTCTTCGCAGGGAGCCCGACATGGGACTTGATCCCGGGTCTCCAGGATCAGGCCCTGGGCTGAAGGCAGCACTAAACCGCTGAGCCACTGGGGCTGCCTACATGTCACCACTCTTAATAGTTATCATTCCACAAGTATAGATAAGAACAAATATGCTTAAGACAATAAGGTAGTAAATAATATCAATATGTAACAAACATATTCTGATATAGATTTAATAAAACGTAACAACAAATACCAACATATCAATTGAGAAGGCTTTAAACTGAAATGGGGATCCCTGGGTGGCGCAGCGGTTTGGCGCCTGCCTTTGGCCCAGGGCGCGATCCTGGAGACCCAGGATCAAATCCCACATCGGGCTCCCGGTGCATGGAGCCTGCTTCTCCCTCTGCCTGTGTCTCTGCCTCTCTCTCTCTCTCTCTCTATCATAAATAAATAAAAATTTAAACTGAAATGAGTTACTATGAAGTCCCACATCCATAGGAATAATTCCAAATAACTTGTATTCCTGAAATATCATAAAATTTCAGTTAATCTATTCCCCCAAAAAATCACTTAGAAAATACCACAAAAATAACAATAACAGTTTTTAGGAGATAGGAATACATTTTTTAATAGCACATTGGAATTCCATCTCCTGGCAGTACAGTGAACTAAATGTTCAGAGAAACCTTTCCTGAGGATATACATTTTTAAATGACAGATAAACTATGAAAGTAGGTTAAGAGACACAGAGGAGATAGGTTATAAAAGGATCCAACATACATGTAGTCAGTGTTCCAGAAAAGGAGAGTAGGAGAGAGGCTGGTAATTCTACATAATTGGTGACTGATGAAAATCCTTATGTCAGGAAGCTCAGTGAATCCCAAGTTTAAAAAAAAGAGAGATAGAGAAGAAAAAATAATGCTTACCTAAAGAGACACATGGTAGTAAAAGAATAGAATACACAAGAAGAAAGAGTAGTTAGAAATAAATGATAATTAGATTTACAATTGATTCTCAACATCTACAATGGAAATCAGAGGATGATGGGGTTAATGTTTTCAAAATATGAGACGTAGCTGTTCTATTACAATTGTTATATCCAGTAAATTAATCTCAGAATGAGGTTAAAATAAAGACATTTTCAAAGAATTAAAAAATAAGAGAAGTCACTACCAAAAGACCCTCACTATAGAAACTCTAAAGAATGTACAAAAAAAAAAAAGAGAGAAAGAAACGCAGATAGATAGATGATCCCAGAAGAAAGATTTAAAAGGGAAAAAAAGATAGCAAATGGCAAACTTCTGCATAAATCTAAAGAAATATTCTATTAAAGTGTAAACTGTATCTAATCTATATGGGGATAATAAAACTAAAATCAAAGCTAC
The DNA here is from genome assembly GCF_048164855.1 of Canis lupus baileyi. Taxonomy (NCBI): domain Eukaryota; kingdom Metazoa; phylum Chordata; class Mammalia; order Carnivora; family Canidae; genus Canis; species Canis lupus. The sequence continues at coordinate 54,678,018 of NC_132848.1, forward strand.
CAATTGCATGTCATTCCAGGAAGATCATGATGGAAATTACAACATTCAAAGGTCATTTTATTATCTGAGAAGAAGATATTAGTTAATTCTAGACACTGTAACCATAAGTATGCACATTTTATATGTATTGACTTCAAGGTAGAAAATTATTTCTTAAAACATCAAAATGCAAACTACAAAGGGAAATATTGACTATTCTTACTAAAATAACTCCTTTTCAACCACAAAATACCATAAAAAGTAAAAATTCAAGCCACAAACTAGGAGAAATATGCCTAGAAAATATAATTAATATCTTAAGAATCAATAAAAGACAATCTACTAGAGAGGAAAAAAAGGACCAAAAGTGTGAACAGATATTTCATAGAAGAGTTAACTCAAATACCCAAGGAACATGAAAATATGAACAACTTTATTACCAACCAGGAGAATTTAAATTAAATTACAGGGGGATACACTACACACTCACCAGACTGGCAATAGCTAAGAAGTATAGATGAGTACACGTAGCAGTGGGTGTCCCTATACCGCAATGGAGAGAGGGGAATGGTAAGCTATTTCACTAGTAAAATTAGCATGTGCAGTCCATATCCATTAAATATACTCAAACAATCCCAACTCTATGTGCATGTCCCAGAGAAATTCCTGGGCATGACTCAGAGTCCTACAGAAAGTTCAGTGAGCACTGTTTGTGAGAACAAAAACTCAAAACTACCCAAATACCCTCATGTGGTAGGGTGGAAAGCAATGTTCTGGCTTATTTATCTTCTAGAATGATAAGAAATGAATTAAATGCTGAAATAAATCTCAAACAAATAAGTTTCAAAGACAAAACAAGTGTAGGACTATAAGAATAACTAATCTATTTATATAAAATTTAAAACCAGGGCAGCCCTGGTGGCGCAGTGGTTTAGCGCCGCCTGCAGCCTAGGGTGTGATCCTGGAGACCCTGGATCGAGTCCCACGTCAGGCTCTCTGCATGATGCCTGCTTCTCCCTCTGCCTGTGTCTCTACCTCTCTCAATCTCTCTCTCTCTCTCTCTCCGTGTCTCTATGAATAAATAAATAAAAATAAATAAATAAAATAAAATTTAAAACCAGGCAAAACTAATGTACCATTGAGCATACATACACATGCAGTTAAATTATTGTGAGAAGTAAGGAAATTATCAATACAAAATTCAAGATATAGCTATCTCTGGGAGGAAGAGGACACAGAAGTGCTTCAGATATTGATAGTACTTTTTTTCTAATGTCATGTGCCCAGCACAGAGATGTTTATAATTATACTTTAGTTTACAAATGCATTATGCAACTTTTACATGTAAAATAGTTCCAAAAATGAAACAGTACATATGATATTGTTAACTGTAATTTAATCACTATAATTAACAATTTCACATTCAAAAGATTAGCTTTTTCTTTTAATATTTCAAATTTGGGGTTTTCATCAAAAATCATATTTTAAAGAAACATCACAGAATTGTAGGTTAAATTGGGGACATTTTCTGAGTCATACATTTTCATAGCATCAATGGAATAATAATGATTCTAGTTATAGCAACTGAGAGTTGAAAATGTCTATTTGTTTAATTATTTTAGTTTGTGGTTCAGTTTTATAGCATTTCCTCATCATTAATTATATATTGCAGTTGCATTATACAAAATGAAAACAAATAAAATTAGAAATACTATGCTTCATAAAGCACAGCACGTTACAGAGGCTCATCCTGCAGTCATTTTTGAGTGTCCAATATTATTCAGTGACTGCACTGACATATCCTGATCTCAGACTCCTTTATCTTCAAAACGTCCAAATTCTGTTACTGTATAGAGGTTCTTTGACCAACTCGACCAGAAAAAAAATAATTTGTTCATCCAAAAGAAAGGCCCTCTTATTTTTACTTACCCCTTTTTCTACCCCAGCTGTTTTTTTCAAACTTATCGAACTACTTTATAAGAAAATGACTTGAACAATAATATTAATTTATTTTTTTTAATTTTTATTCATTTATGATAGTCACACAGAGAGAGAGAGAGGCAGAGACATAGGCAGAGGGAGAAGCAAGCTCCATGCACCGGGAGCCCAACATGGGATTCGATCCCAGGTCTCCAGGATCGTGCCCTGGGCCAAAGGCAGGCGCCAAACCGCTGCGCCACCCAGGGATCCCAATAATATTAATTTATAAAAAGAGTTGTGCAATTCACCCCTCTTCCAATCACTCATCAACACTTACAGAAGTACCTGCTTGAAGGAAATTGTATTGGGGCTGAGTGGAGAGAAGCACTGTTCCCCAAGCACTGACTTCACTACACAGTCACCTCTCCATTCTTGTCTCCTTTAGTTCTAATTTAAGTTGCAATCCTTCCTGTGAGAAGTATAACACATTCATTTTGGAAGACCCAGCTCCTCTCTTACCCAGAGGGCAAAGCACTATAACAACAGGAGGTATTTTGCTAATAGATGGCAAAATCAAAACCTACCATTTTTCTAGGAAGGCTGAGATTTCTAACCATCTGCACGGCATCTCTCCCCTCAACCCCGCCACAGGAAGCTTTTCCCATAAGCAGAGCCATTCCAAACTAATGGATGACTTAAACATTTATAAGTAAAAAGTTTCCATAGCATTCTAAAATCACGAGTTCAAGTCACTAACAGTTCTAATCAGAAAGGTCTTTAATTATGACATTTGAAACTATTTACTCCTATTTAGTCAAAAGAAAAAAAAATCAATGATTTCAGTAAGTATTCATTGAGTCTCATATCTGAACTTTATTTGTAGTATGAGCAGCACTACATTAGTCTGAAGGTAGGGATGGGTTTATTTGGTAAAGCAATAGAAAAGAAACATAACACCTTACAATTAGAATGTTACACTTGAGAAGTTCTACATGTGGAGAGAATTAGGCAGGATATGGAAAACAGTAATAATAAAGTGCCAAAATTTTGGCAGTGAGAGTCAGTGGCAAAGAAGTTCAAATGACAGGAAAGTCCGGAGTTTCAAGCGAAGACATTTAAGAGGAAGAGCAAAGCTAAGATTTAGGGAATGGAAGAATGGACAGGAACTAAAAAAGTCAAGAGGAGGAAGGAGGGTATTCCTGGCTGTAGAAACAGAATATGGAATTAAGCTCAAGAATGTGAAGAAAAATAGGGCCTATTACTATGAGATATGAAGGGGAGTTTAATGGTTGATCCCATCAGATGCTCCGATGAAAATATGAAGAGAAGGACCACAAACACCCAGAAATCTGGCTGTTTCATCACTGAACTAATGCATTGTGCAAAGAATGCCATTTGATTCAAAGAGCAATGATTTGTACTCTTCTATCCTCTGATAATTTGCTGGCAGCACACACCTTCTGTCATGCCAAATTACTGCAGCCTTGAAGTTGTGTAGGAAAATCTGTGGTGGCAAATTAAGTCCTTGGCATCCTGAAAGAATTCAGGCATTCAGGATTGATTATTAACAACTAGAAAGCTGGGGAAGCAAGGAGAAAATCATCACCCTCTAAAGCCAAAGTCCCAAAGCCAGCAACCACGTAAACATTAACATTAGGCAGTCTCACTGGAACAAAAGCATTCTTTGGCCTCTAGCCATGTACAATTCGGAGAGAGAGCATAGTATGTAGGCAAATCAGAATATAAAAGAAAATATGTCGCTGGAATGCATATCTCCACACCAAAGAAACACACAAAAGTGACACCCAAAATGACACTGTCACTGGTCCAACACATATTGGCTTCCTGTCTGTATTCCTAAATCTAAGAAAACACCAAACTAACAGGGATTATATTACTGAATTCAGTATATCCCATTAGGACAATTGCTGAATGGAGATTTGTTCAATAAGAGAAATAATTTAAAAAAAAATAAGAGAAATAAACTGAAGTCCATAGATAGGATGTAGGGAGATTTGTTTTCCATTCTGTGGTCTAGAGACACATTTTATACCTTTGAACTGTAAATGGTTTAAACAGAGCAAAGATTTGCAAATCTGTAGAAAAAAGGAGACCAAGTTACAAAATGAACACTCTTTTGTTTTTTAACTAATAGGACTTTTCAAAGGAAGAAGGGATTAAATATTGGCTGCCTTTCAAAAGACAGCTTTTGGGAGAGGCATGGTGCTACTTGTTTGATTTTATTTTAAATTGGTGAAAAATCAAAGAAATTAGCACTAATTAACCTTACCTTTCAGTACCTTTAATACTGCATTCCAGTCTTCAATATTACTATATCTCATTCCATAACAAAATGATACATAATAATAAAGTAACTAAAAGTAGCTAATATCTGTAAAAAACATACATGCCAGATGCTATATCAAATGATTTTATTTTACTTAATTTATTTTTTAAAGATTTTATTTATTTTGAGAGAGAGAGAGCATGCATGTGTGTACATGTGGCAGAGATAGAGGGAGAGAATCTCAAGCAGACTTCCCACTGAGCATGGAGCCCAACGTAGTGCTCGATCCCTCAACTCCCTCAACCCCAAGATCATGACCTGAGCCGAAATCAAGAGTTGGGCACTGAACCACTTGAGCAACTCTATATCAAATGACTTCAAAATATTATTTCATTTAAGTTTATATTATCCCATTTAAATTCATATCTACTATACTATGTATTAATTATTATCTACATTTTACAGTTGAGAATCAGGCAAGTTAAAACTGATGCTCCACTCAGTAAAGTAACCTGACCATGACCACAGAAAATAATGGAGTCAAAAAAGAGTCAGGTCTAAGTCATGTATTAAATAATATGCTGTACTTGTTCATATGCATATTTGTTAATTAACTGATGTGTTCTTCAAGGCAGAACTAGGTATAAGACAGAGGTTGAGCAATAACTTCTTGCCCAGACATCACATCAAGGAGGGTTACCGGGAGACAAGGGCTAACCAGAAGGTTACTCCAAGAACCATCAGGGCCCACTTTCCTTTCACCACCTCAGCTTTGTAACAGAGTAGGACAGCCTCAAAACAAATATATAAAAAGAAAAAAAAATGTTCCAAATACACCTTAAATAGTGGTATCTTAGGACAGCGTATGGACAGAGGAGTTGGATTTTATAAACTGGTTCATCAAAAACCATTCTATTCACTTATATTTTTATGGTAAAGTTTTAATGTACTTGATCACTAGACAATATCTTCTCTAGTATGCATACACATTTTAAGTAAGGAATTGACAACAGTGATTTCTTAGACAAGGAATTTTTCAGATAACTCTTTTAGAATTATGCTACTCTGTAACTACGCAAAGCTCTCTAATCTATCTTTAGATTTGACAACTAATAAGGAAGAGTAGAGACAGAATATGAATTTAAATATAGATTCATTCCTTGCCTTCACCAAAGATTTACTTATAAGTCAATGCTATTTTATTTTTTACCATTAGTTATATTTCAAGTCATTCATTCTAAATTATAGAAGATACTAATTCTTGAAAAGATGAATTCTAAAACTACAATTTAAAAATTAACCTTATAGAGTTAAATTTTAAAGGATACTATTAACCCTGAGGACAGTCCATTCCTTGATATCAAAGTTTTGTCTGCAAACCATTCTGTATTAATCAGTCCACTAACATTTTTTTTAAAGATTTTATTTATTCATTCATGAGAGACAGAGAGAGAGAGAGAGGCAGAGACACAGGCAGAGGGAGAAGCAGGCTCCATTCCATGCAGGGAGCCTGACGTGGGACTCAATCCTGGGTCTCCAGGATCACACCCCGGGCCAAAGGTGGCGCTAAACCACGGGGCCACCAGAGCTGCCCTCCACTAACATTTTAAAGCATATTCTACAATGATGATTTCTCTCCCAACTATAAATTAATTTTAGCATTATTAACTGTGATTTTGAAAAGTTGAAATGATTTAGTTATATGATAAGCTATATTAGAATTTAGTAAAATGGAGGCATAAACAAAATTCAGTCCATATGCCATGTCCTCCGTAAAACTTTATCAGAAACCTTCTTCCACCCAGTTAACAAATCCCTGCAGAGTCACCGTACCTTCTACAGTTGTCCAATGTCTACTATTGCTTAAGTAGTACATTATAACAGTAATTCTCATACTTTATCAAGCAGCAGAATCTCCTGGAATGTTCTTTACACTATAAACTGCTGGGATCCACCTTCAGAGTTCTGGATTTATGAGCCAAAATTAAAAGTTGGACGTTTAACTGACTGAGCCACCCAGGCACCCCTGAAATCATTATTTGATCTAGTTCCCTCTAAGTCCTTTTCCAAAATATGCCTGTAGGTACTTGTTCATTAAACTATTTAGTGGGACACCTGGGAGGCTTGGTAGTTGAATGTCTGCCTTTGGCTCAGGGCATGATCCCAGAATCCAGGATCGAGTCCCACATTGAGCCTGCTTCTCCCTCTGCTTGTGTCTCTGCCTCTCTCTCTCTGTCTCTCTCTCTCTCTCTCCCTCTCTGTGTGTGTGTCTCATGAATAAATAAATAAAATCTTCAAAAACAAAACAAAAACAACAATTTAGTAAACATATACTTTAGGCAAGTCAATGAACTAGAAAACATGGAAAATACCTAATTGAAGAAATACTTCATTTTAAAAAAAGAGATCCAACAGAGAGTATCATACAATTCCAGGTATGGTGAGTACCAATTGCCTAAAACAAAAGAGATGTTCTAGAAACTCAAAGTGATTCAGGGTAGATTATGAGGTGAGTATCAGATAAGTAGTCTGGAAAGCGCTGGAAAATCCAGAAAGATAAAAGGCTGTAGTCAAAGAAGGGAAAGTTTTGAATGTAACATTTGGAAATTTAAACTATTTGAACTTACTTTGGTAGGAGGGAAAAGACAGCAATACTTTAGGTGACTAAACATAAAGGGATGTAGGCTTGAGTAGAAGACTAGAGAAAGACTGATAAGAAAAACTATTGAAATGGTCTCCACTGGAGGTACTGGGATCCGACCAGGTGGTGGCAGCAGGAGAGGAATACCAAGAAAGCGCAATCAGCGAAGATGCAAGCGATTAGGTGTGGGGCCAAAGGGAAGGAGACATTGATTTAAAGATGTTGAGCCCTGGGGACCAAAATAATGGGGACTCCATTGAAGAGCTAGGGAGAAAAAGAAGATAAAATCAATTAACTTGAAGCTAATAGACCTTAAAGCTTCAGGGTCGCTCACCTGTAGGGACTTCTTTCAGAGCCCTAGGTGGGGGAAACCATAGCACTGTGTTCAAACAGCCCTGTATTTTTGTAAAAATTTTAAGTCATTTATATCTGAACTGCTTAAGCTTCTCTCTCTTTCCACTGTCACTTTTCCTTGGTCACACTTCCACTCAAACTAGGTGGCACTGAAGAGGCTGTGGTAATTTTAATTTAATATGTGGCATTCTTTTCCTTAACTGACACTCATTAAATTATATTAGCTTCATGCCCCACCAAAGAACTCTACCCTAGTTTTTATAGGAAAAGTTTCTAGTTGTGAGAAAGATGTGCTCTCTTTTATTCTTGGACTTTGATGTGCTGCCCAGAAATTCAGGTGGAAAAAGTCCAACATGGGTTTAAACATCCAACAGAACAGTTGAAAATGAGGAAATAAATGAGAAGGGCTATTGAAATCACCAAAAGAGAGAGGAAGTGGGAGGTAGAGAGAGAGAAGATAACCTAAAACAGAATCTCTATACCTGGGTGATAGAGGAAGACACTGGGAGAGAGGGAAAAGAAGGGATAATCAGAATAGAAAGAAAATGATGTAGTTCAGTGAAACAGATGTCAAGGGAAGAATGAATTATAACAAAGCAAGGACAAAGGCTGGTGCCACGTGCTGATAAGACCAGAAAGGACAATGCTTATATGAAGCTATTGAACCTGTGGCTTTTAGAAGACAGGTCCTACAGACCAATGATCACTGAAGGGTGGGTACAAATAGATGGGAAAGAAATATACAATGCCTTTCACCGGGTTCCAGGGGGAGAGGAAAAAAAAAAAAAACGTTTTCTTAACCTCACCGAAGGGGAGTAGAACTAAAATACTAGAACTCCCATTCTAGTGACAAGCACTTTATATATCCATTCAGATATCATAAGAAGATGAGTTAACACAACTTTCACTTTGAGGGAACTCAAAAGATGAGGAAACTTTTCCAAACTCACATACCAAGCAGGGCTGGAATTCAAATTCTAGATTTGCTTAACTCCAAGTCCATGGCCTGATTCTCACAGTACATCTTAAATGCAATGGATCTAGCTGCCCTCATTATTATGAAGAAACTTGACTCTAGTTTTAGGGATATTTTTGAGATTTCACTTCAATTCAGAGATAAATGCTACCTACGAAGTTCCATAGAAAAGCACACTATGATGGGAGAAGATATTTGCAAATGACATATCCAACAAAGGGCTAGTATCCCAAATATATATAAAGAACTTACACAATTCAACACCCCAAAAAACAAATAAATCAATTTTAAAAGTGAGCAGAAGACATGAACAGGCATTTCTCCAAAGAAGACATACAGATGGCCAGCAGACACATGCTCATCATCACTTATCATCAGGGAAATAAAATCAATACCACAATGAGATGTCACCTCACACCTGTCAGAAGGGCTAAAATAAAAAACACAAGAAACAACAGGTATCAGCGAGGATATGGGAAATCAGGAACCCTCTCATGCACTGTTGGCAGGAATGCAGACTGGTGCAGCCACTGTGAAAAACAGTATGGAGGTTCCTCAAAGTTAAAAATAGAACTACCCTATGACATAGTAATCACACTCCTGCGTATTTACCCAAAGAATACAAGAACACTGATTCAAAGGGATACATGCATCCCTAAGTTTATAGCAGCATTATCAAAAATAGCTAATTTAGGATCCCTGAGTGGCTCAGTGATTTGGCACCTGCCTTTGGCCCAGGGCATGATCCTGGAGACCCGGGATCGAGTCCCACATTGGGCTCCCTGCATGGAGCCTGCTTCTCCCTCTGCCTGTGTCTCTGCCTCTCTATGTCTCTCATGAATAAATAGATAAAATCTTTTAAAAAAATAGCTAAATTATGGAAGAAGCTCAAGTGTCCATCAATAGATGGATGGATAAAGAAGATGTGAGATACACACACACACACATGGAATAGTATTCGGCCATAAGAAAGAATGAAATCTTGTCAGTTGCAGCAACATGGATGGAGCTAGAGGGTATAATGCTAAGCAAAATAAGTCAGAAGAAGACAGATATATTATTTCCTTCATATGTGGAATTTAGGGGACAAACAAAAATAAGCAAAGGGGGAAAAAGAGACGAATCAAGAAACAGACTCTTGGGACACCTGGGTGGCTCAGCGGTTAAGTGGCTGAGGGTGTGATCCTGAGATTCAGGATTGAGTCCCACATTGGGGTTTTTGCACGGAGCCTGCTTCTCCCTCTTCCTGTGTCTCTGCCTCTCTCTTTTTGTGTCTCTCATGAATAAATAAATAAAATCTTAAAAAACAGACAAACAAAAAAACAGACTCTTAACTATAAAGAACAAACTGATGGTTACCAGAGGGGAGGGGTGGGGGGTATGGGGGAAATAGGTGATGAGGATTAAGAAGTGCACTTCTCCTGACAAGCACTGGGTGATGTATGGAAGTGGGTGATGTATGGAAGTGCTGAATCACTATACTGTACACATGAAACTAATATAACGCTGTATGTTAACTATACTGAAATATAAAATAATTTTTTAAAAAAGCACATTGTCATCACATTAATATTTTATGTTTGTTATGCTTTATTTTTAAAATAATCTAATAAAGTTTGTAAACATGTTTAAAAAAACAAGAATTCAATATAATACTTTTCCTTCACTGCAGTTTTCTCTTCTGTTGATTCTAATAAATAAGAATTATTATCATTTCAAAAAAAAAGCAAAAACCTGACAGAGATATAGTTAGCAGAGAAAATTTCTAAGTATGATCTATATTTTGAATATATTTTCAAAAAGGAAGTGCAAAATAAGCATTTTGCTCTTTTTGTTGCATTCATATAATGTTTATCAGTTTTCATCAAAACAAAGGAAAGAAGCCAAATTGTTTTATTTTTTATTTCAAGCACTGGCTTTTTATATTTTTAAAATATGTATGTTCACAGCCCAATATTAATATTTAACATATTAATTAATGTACTATGAATATTGTGCTGCAAGATGTATTGAATTAATGTCAGCAGTTATTAACAAGCAATTTCAACTAAAACTATAAAATACTTTCAGCAGAAATTGCCTTAAATGATAAATTTTCTTCTATTTAAAAATAATTTTCTTCCTCAGATGTTTACTGAGATTATTACATTGTGCTTACTGTATCTAAAGACAGCAAGAGCCTTAGCACATATAAAAATAGAATGTACTTCTTTATAAGTATTTTAACTTCTTAAAATAACAGTTTGCTACTAAATCAAATTGCAAGCTGGCAGCTGCAATCTCAGGCATATAATGAAAAAAAAAAAAAAGAAGAAGAAAAGAATATCAAATGAAGCCAGGTGGTTATGAGGGAGGACCTGAGATTTTACTATAATTGAAGTTTTCACATGGAACTTTATCTTTAAACACTATATCACATTACTTATCTATAGTTGTTTCTATATCCATTAAGTTTTTAGTTTTAGAATTATACAGAATTGATACTATCTTAGAAAGTGCTTTAAAACATATATTCTATAATTCTTAGGTTTCTCTTTGATAAGGAATTTCAGTGTATAAACATTTACACTGCTTGTCACTCTGCTGGGTTCAGCCAGAAGAGCCACAAATACAATTTTGTACACACCTAACAACATGGCTAAACTTGAAAATACTGACAATACTAAGTATAACAAGGATTCAGAACAACTGGAACTCTCATATGTTGTTGGTGGGACTGTAAAATCATCTAGCCACCTTAGAAACCTGTGAGACATTGTCCAAAAAGCTAAATAAATGCCTACTCTATGTACCAGGCTTCCTACTTCCAGTATACTCCCAACAGAAATGAATGACTATGTCCACAACTCATTTAAGAATGCCCATGGTCATAGTTGTCTCAAACTAGAAATAAATCATAATGTCCATTCAAATGAGAATCAATAAATACAATGTGGTATAGCCATACACTGGAATACCACTCAGAAATGAAAAAGAACTAATGATACATATAACAACACAGATAAATTTCAAAAAATTATGCCTAGAGAAAGATACTAGACAGAAATGAGAATATTCTTTATGATTCCATTTATATGAAATTCAAGACTAAAAAATCATCAATATTGACAGAAGTCAAAATAGCAGGTGGGACGGGTCGGAAAGCTTTCCACTGAGAGTCACTGCCTACAATGACAAAAATGCTCTGTGGCTTGATCCAGATGGTTATTACATGGCAGGCATAAATGATAAAACTTCTTCAATTAATTTGTGCACTTCAAATTTGTACATTTTATCATATTGAAATTATACTTCTATTTTTTTAAGGGAAAATCCATAACAAAAAGGAGAAAAAAAATCTTCAGTATGCTTCTTAATATTATACACTAAAGTTAGTACAAATATGTTCATATTTGCCTTTTAGGGTCCTTGCTCCAAAGCAAGGGAAGCAATCAACAAAATTCAAACAACAGATAGCGAGCATCTAGAAGGGGAGGCCATGTTACAGTACACGTAAATACCTCAGCACCATGGCTAGCAACAGAGAAGAGGAAGTACTTAACATTTAGTTACCTCTCTCTCTAGGTTGAGGTGTTCTTAAGAACTGGAAACTCTGCAATCATTTTCTACTAATTCTGTTACCCCCATGGCACTCCTAAACTCCGAGACTTCCCTGTGCTGTTATTAGCTTCCTACACTTCACTTGTGATTCTGAATTATTTGGTCAACCTTCTAATACACCTTGTCTTTTGTTTTTTCTAGCACATTTATCTGACTTAACACTGCCTATGGAAATACAGAAAAATATTCCAACATACAGAGTCATCTCTATGGGATGGAGGGTGAAAAGAAGACTAAAAAAGTAACTAACAATTACTGTTTGTTATTTAAAAAGTAATTAACAGGAAAATATTAAAGTCCTATATATTAATAGCACTATAAACAAAATTAAAGGGCAAGTGATTAACTGTGGAAAAAAAAAGTTACATATAGAATAAATGCAGTTAAGGGTTAACAACATTTATATAACATTTTTACAAATCAATGTGAACAAAAGAAGTACACTATAGACAGACTGGAAACCCTGGTGAATAGGCAATTTGGTGAAGTATAATTGGCAAACCCACATACAAAGATGTTTAAACACAGTAAAAGCAAAGAGTGTAAAACAGTTAAAATGAAGAATTATCTTTTTGTTTGTTTGTTTTTTGGTGTCTACAAAATGACAAAGACTGGAAATAGTCATGATAACCTGGGATGGCCGATGTACCGGGAAAGGCACAGCACAGGAGATAATGTAAAATAATACCATGGAGGAGTGGGAGTGGAATTCAGTTTGGCAATAAGTGCCAAGTATCACCTATGACAGCAGTGTTTATAAAATTTTTAAATGGAAATAATCTAACCATCCCACAACAAAAGGTCTGATAAAATATATATGCTCCAGGGGGATTACCAGGCAGTCACTAAAAAGTTATCATTTAGAAGGAAATTAATATCAACGGAAGATGTTTAAAATATAATTTTAATTTTTTAAAAAAGGATGCAAAACAGTAAGTATAGTAAATTTTTTTTAATGTTTAAAACTATAAAGATGAATTGCTAGAAACACCAAAGTTTTAATAGCACTTATGATTATGGATGTTTTCTTTCCTCAAATCTGTTTTCCAAATCTTGTACGGCAATAACAAATATTATTTAAAATGTCAGTTATCTCTAAATGTCTTAAGAGTTTGACAAAGAATTTAAAGACACATGGAGCCTCTGTTCTGCTGCCTTCCATTAACGAAGGCAGAATATTAGAACGAGGCCATATCCTCATGCTTCAACCTTGCATCCCCTAGGATATTCACATTAGAAAATCCTTCCTCTCGATACCTTTTCCCCACCTCTCCCAACCCCAACACTATTTTCTCTCCATTTAAAAAATCTCTGTGGTAATATAAATTAAGCAAGGAAACATTTAAAACTGTCAGCTTAATGGTGCACATAGGAGTATGTGCACATAGGTTGCTCTCTGTTCAAGTAAATTTTAATGAACAAAGTAGCTCAGAACCTAAAAGATATTTTCAATTTATAAGTGGAAAAATTGTTCAGTTTCTCAGAGCTTGTTTATTACCATGGGAGTCACTTGGTTTAAAATTCTGTACAAAGAATGGCATGGATATGGTTAGGTTACTTGAACTTTGGGTAAACTCATAAATACAGCTGAGAGGAAAGGAGTACTGACCTGGTGAAGAAACCCAGAACTGAATGTTTAACCTTCCTAGGTCTCAGAGTCCTCATTTGTAAAATTAGGGGTGGGAACCAGGTAATTTTTAAATTCCCTCTTCCTACTTCAAATGTCTGATTCTAGAGATATATTCATTATCTGCATAACGCCAAAAAGAGTGAAGAATTATAACCCAATAATAATGTCATTCTTTTCAGAAGGGTATGAATGATTTAGGAAGATCAAGAAAGAGGAATTTCAAAGAAGATCTAACATTGAAAAAAATCACTAACATTAAAGGGGATGAAACCTGGAGAAGATCTTACAAAACCAAAACATTATAAATAGTGTATGATGACATGTATGTGGAAATAACACCTGCATCAAAGCTTTCATGGTCAGGGGGTGCCTGGCAGCTCAGTTGGTTAAGCATCAAACTTTTGATTTCAGCTCAAGTCATGCTCTCAGGGTTGTGAGATAGAGCATTGTGTGAGGCTCCATGCTGGGCGTGGAGCCTGCTAAACTAAAGACTACCTCTTCTTCTTCCTCCAACCCCACTCTTTCTCCTTCTCAAAAAAAAAAAAAAAAAAAAAGGCTTTCATGGTCAAAGGAAAAAGCCTTGGCCATTAAAAGACTTTCTTACTTGGGAAAAAAAGAAGAAAGGACATCTTAGTTTGCAATATAAACTTAAAAAAATAAATCCTTTCTAAAGATACTGGGAATATAAGACCAAAGAATGCATAAGTAGAAGGGCAAAAGGAGAATGCAGACTGAAAATTTTTGTCTGTGTACATATATCCACTCAAATACACACGCAGATGACCCTTAAAATTATAACTATGGAGCAAAGAGTTGACTAACTGCAGGGACACTCCTCTCCATGAAAACAATATCTAGGAGCCTTTAAAGGGAATTTGCTTATAGTCTACTTCCCGTATGGATATTTTTTTATGTGTAATAGTCCTTCCTAGGAAAATGACCAAAGACAACAATCTGTTACTATCCTTGTTAAAACTCTCAAGAGCAACCGATCATTAATGCGATAACCAGGTTTGAGATACCCTCCCACACTATTCTCCCTACATCCAAGGAACATCCTGTATATCCTCTGGATATAAAGCAATTACTTTCTAATTGTTCATTACACAATATGCATCAGAGGCTTACAAAGACCTAGGTAAAGGCCAGCAGTTGAAGATACTACTTGATAACAGTGTGAAGTTATTCCTCAAGGAGTTGTCCAAGAACCATTTACATCAGATTCTCTCAAAGCAGACGTTTAGAAATGTAAATTCTTGAGTCCCCCCACCAAACTTACTGAGAATTTTTAGGGGTGCAGCCCTAGCATCCGCAGTTTCAATACGTTCCCTAGGTGATTCTGATACTGTTTAAATGTTATGAATGATCAGCTTACATCAGCTTAAAGTATTATGATTTTCTAAGTAACTGGGTTACATATATTATTAAATGATATATTATTAAAATGATTTATTCTCCCTAAATATAATTTACGTAGCACATAATGCCATTTATTCCTCACATAACATGGTCCAATTAGGACAGTCCCTTTTAACCAATTTTAGAGAGGTCATTGAGCCAGCAAGTGGTAGACTCCAAGTTTCGTTTTCTTTTAACATACAACACATTTTAATGAAAGCTATCAAGACACTAACAAATTATTCTCTAATGGTGGAATCACAGGCAATGGGAGACATATTTAGATGTTTCAGGCTACGTATATATATACTCAAATGTCATACACTGTTGCCTGTAACTAGCTTTCAAGTCAACTCCAAATAACAGTATGAACATATTATTGCTTCCATATAAAGAGGCTTTTTAGGAATCATTCCATAAACATTTCTATATCTTTGAGTATTTACTTTTGGGCATTATATCAGGTGGTATAGGTACAACAAATGCCATACTCCCTGTCCTCAAAAACTTGACCTAGGGGAATTAGAATGTTGCTTAAAAAATGTGGGCAGTGTTTCAACAGACACATACTTTGAATGTATGTCAGCTTAATCTCTAAGCTAAGGTATTTAGAAGCATTTACTTTCACCTAGTTCGGGATATTTCTGCTTCAGGGCAATGTTGACCATTTTGTCAGCTGGGCATCATTTTTCACACTATCATAAGCAGAATACAATCTCAAAGCTATACTCTCTTTGTAAATTTCTTTGCCATCTTTGTGAAGAATCAAATGCTTTAATTATTAATTCTTGACAGAATGTCTTGATTTTCCAAGTGCTCAAATAATTCCCTAAAAGTAATATGGGTATTTTAATTATGTGTATCTTCTTCTCATTGTTCATGTTTAAATATATATATATTTATATTTATATTTATATTTTTATATGTATATATAAATATATATAGCATTAATTAAATGAAGATACATTAAGTTACACTGTTTTCCCAGAATTATGTATACTTTTTTGAGTTATTTCAACAATGATAAAGAGCCAACAAGTTCATTCTTCAAGCTAGAATCCTCATTTCTTTTCCAAAAGACAAACCTTTATAAACAACAAGAAAATTAAACCATCTCACTAATTAAATGTATTAAAAGCCAATCTCTAATCTTGACCATCTCACTGCAGGGGCCAAGGACAAGCTGCCCTAACATGCCATTTTTACATATCGCTTATTTTAAATAAAAGTTACTTAAGAGACAGCCTATGGAAAAGGACACACAATCCCTCTTGGTTCCACTGAAAGCAGGAAATAAATCTGCCACGTGAAAGGTATCCTCTCAGGAGGTAAAGAGATATTCTTATCACCAGAGATAGGAAATTCAGGGCCAGAAAGGCTGTGTAAATAACCCTTGCTACTTTTTACTTGTTTGCCACCCCAGCCCAAAATCTATTTAGAATTCTTTACTAATTAAAGCTCCCAAAGTTAAGTTTTCTTCATCCTGACAATTCTTCACAGATTTATTGTCTCTCCGTCTTTAAGAGGTATAAGAACTGCCTGCCTTGGTCATTCTTTATTCATCATTTGGCCTCAATTTCAATCCTGGGCCTTCATGCACACATAATAAAGGTTTGGTCTTTTTCTACTGTTAATCTGTTTCATGTAAACTTAATTCTTAGTCCAGCTGGAAGACCTTGAAAGGTACAGGGAACACTTTTCCTTCCACTTATCATCAAATAAACTTTTTAAAAAAATGTCATCTAAAAGGTCTCAATTCCTTCTGCCCTTCTCTACTAGCCCAAGTAAATCCATAAGACTTGGTTCTTTCAGTGGTTCCTTCCCAGAATCCCTGATGAATAATTAGGCATACTCACATCTTTGGGTTTCTTTTTTTTTTTTAAGATTTTATTTGTTTATTTACTTATTTACTTACTATGAGAGACACAGAGAGAAAGGCAGAGACATAGGCAGAGGGAGAAGCAGGCTCCACGCAGGGAGCCCGATATAGGACTCGATCCCAGGTCTCCAAGATCACGCCCTGAGCCAAAGGCAGACACTTGACGGCTGAGCCACCCAGGCGTCCCAGATCCTTGGGTTTCTGAGGACAGTACACATATACCCCATGCTCACCTCTGCATGGCAGAAACAATACTGGACTTTGGGAACCAGAATACTGCGTTCAAGTCCCAGCTCTGTTGTTTATAAACATGTGACCAAGTCACACCACTTAAAGTTATCATGCCATGGTGTTTCCTCAACTACAAAAAGGGGCAAAACCTGCCATGCGAGATTTACAGGCTTATTGTAGGTATCATGTAAGAAACACACACACACACACACACACACACACACACACACACACACGAGAAACCATTTTTTTAAGAATTAAAATCTCTACAAATGTGAAAACAGAAATGCAATGAAATGTCCCCCTAACCATTACCCGGAATACTGGCCAGTTTCCTATAGAAATTTGAAAAGAAGGTAAATCTGTGCCTGTCTAGTCCATCTGATGGTATAAATGGGGCCTCTGCTATGTCAGTAAAGCAGTGGTAGGATGAAAAAAAGATGTGCCTCACATCGCCTGCCTGCTGCTTTAGGACTCTCTGAGGTATTTAAAAAAAACAAGAGGCAAGTGGGTTGAATTTTAAATCCCAAGGCAGCAGAATAGATTGGTGGGTCTTTTTCAAGCCCTGTGTTCTTTGGCAGTCAGTAAGACAATGTCCCACCCCAAATAGCAGGCACTTGATAAGCATTGTTGATTGAGGATTGGTCTCTAGATTCTTGGCACTTGATGGAACAAGGATTTGCCAGCAGAGTGTGCAAACCCCCACATTTTGGTAATAACCTAAATATCTGCATATTGTGAATGAGGAGACTGAACAAAAGAAATTATGTAAAAACAGAAAGTTCTCTACGTATCCCCTCCTCTAGCATTTTCTCTTTGCAAATGCAGGACTTTTAACTGAAGATATCAGGACTTCCTAAAGGCAAAGGAAAGATGAAACACTACCCTGCTCTTGGGGGGCTTTTTGTCTCCTTGTGTGCCTTTCCATCACTCAGGAATGTGCTCCTCTCTAGGAGCTTAAAGCCAGCATCTAGGAAGGGCAGCATTGTGTTTTACAGTTAAACTAAGAATCAGGTCTCTACAGAAATGGTGTCTCTGCTGAAAATTCTATCTCTTATTTCTAAACACCTACAGTGCCATGGTGTAGACTGCCAAGGCATGTTCACTGAGGCCCTGTTTCATGATTGGCTAGCACTCCATAGGAAGAGTCTTCAGATTCTCCAAAATATTATACTATGGAATACATGAATGCCTAAGGTAGGACTTAGAGTCCTATGTCTTAAGCCCCAGAGGTGCCAGGCATTGCTTTTTCCTTTCTCCAAGACCACTCTTCGTTATTTATTATCTACAAAGCCATCTTCATTTAGGGGAAAATTTGAGCTGCCTGGTTTCATAGATTAAACTTGTTGGTGGCATTTACATACCACAATAAGAAAACCTTGGGGGTGGGGCAATAAAGACAATAACTTTAATCTTACCAACCGCTTATCTTAAACACATCTTCCTTGGACTGAAATACTCTGTTGATATCATCACCTCAAAGCATTTCTTCACACTTTGGGGTGTGGAAGTAATGGGTCACTTCCTAAAGGGATTCTATCTCAAAGTCTACAACCAGCCCAGGTGATCACATGCCTGAAATAAATTTACTTCCAACTCTCATGAAATTTTGCCTACTACACAGTCCCTGAGATAGCCTCTTTTTAAAAAGGATTAAAAAAAAACAAAAACAAAAACAAGTGTGGATATTAAGTTCCTGTTGAAACATTCATTTATTTTAGGAAATTGGCTAGCCATCTTTCAAAAATAGGTGATTAAATTATAGTTGCTTGGCATTTTCATTTGATTTAGCACTCTAAAATGCTTATGTTCTGTTTAAATGTTAGATTCTTACCATTTGGCTATGGCATAAGCAAAGGTGGCTGCAGTAAAAGAAGTGACATAGCGATTCTGGGCCAGGAAATACTGTTTTCTCTTACCGAAATCTATTTCAGCTGTAATACGGCCAGGTAAAATTGGCTTTGTGTTTGCTGACATTTTCAGAGGCTGATTGGGCAAAAAAATGTGGAATCATTTTCCTAAGTTGCTCCTCCTCACCAATGCTTTCTTCTCCTCTACTGTATCTTACGGAATCCTAATATAAATTCAAACAGAAACTTCTAAAGAAAATACAGTCCCACACTAAAGATGCATCAGTAGCCCTGGTGGTTCAGCCCTGATACAGGTTTTCTGGTTGAATTCCCAAAAGGAAAGAAGGCATTAAAAACTGTTGGCTTCATGCATAAAATCCTCTTGTTAATATCTATGCCATCCTTTTTTTTACGAATCAAATGCCAGGAAAGGATCTCAGTTTCAACCTCTTGTCTTTATGTAAGTAATCCACCAAGTCAATGTGGAATGATGAAAAGACAATCTATTTTAAGAGACTCTGAGGACAGTCATGTTTATAACTAACTTCAACCCTTCCTGGATTTTTCCTTAATGGAGTCCAGAGCCAAGAAGACCCGCTGTTGGAGAGAGATTAATCTATTAGTTGAAGAGCAGCCACAATTTATCAGATCCTATGCCAAATGATTATATAAAGTAGTCTTCACAACAACCCTACAGAGTAGATATAGGCTCTATTTACTCGTGAGGAGTAAAATTTTACTCGTGAGGCACAGAGAGGTTCAGAAACTTGCCCAAAGTCAGTTAGCTAGTGGATACAAGGAGATCTAAAAGAGTCATCCTTTACCTTGCTATGAATTCCCAGAATTTCTGTGGTGTTAATATAAACAAAGAAATGAAAAATCTTTAAGAAAAATGTAACTAAGAGACTAAAACTTCAAAGCATTTACCACTTTTCTGAATGATGCCTCAACTTACAGTCTAATTAGAAATGAGTGGAAGAAATGCTTAAATTCTTTATGTAGTCCTATAACACCACGCATATAGAACCAACACAATTTGATTTTTAAAATATTCAAGGTTTCGTGTTTAAGAAGCCATAATTAAAATCAGGATAAATATTCAAACTAGTTCATTAATTGTCAGTCTTTTCTCTATACGCTGCCTTTAAAACTATACAATTTTATTTAACCATTTATAGAAGGATTCTCGTCATCTCATAAGACTATAATCATATAATCAGATAAAATGCTACCATTCACTTTTAATTGTAAATCATGGCTGCACTTGCAAATTAGTCTATTATCACAGCAGATCTATCAATTTGGTGGGGAATGTATTTGCCAACTAGAATGAAAAGAAGTTAATAAACATTAATAAGCATCTTAAATCCTGGGATCCCTGGGTGGCGCAGCGGTTTGGCGCCTGCCTTTGGCCCAGGGCGCGATCCTGGAGACCCAGGATTGAATCCCACATCGGGCTCCCGGTGCATGGAGCCTGCTTCTCCCTCTGCCTGTGTCTCTGCGCCTCTCTCTCTCTCTGTGACTATCATAAATAAATAAAAATTAAAAAAAAAATAAGCATCTTAAATCAATCTCTCCTTTACCCTTGATGTGGTGGTGGATACTGAGATTAATAAGTCAGTCAAAACAAAGTGATGAGGAAATGGAGACACAGGGAAGCCTCTTGATGCTCTGTGTAGTTAAAAAAACACGTTGCTTAAAAACAAATTGGAAGATAAGGATGAGGCACTAAACCTTCAGCGGATGACTTACTGGAAATTAAACAAAGTAAATCCAGATAGTCATCCTTGGTTGGTCCCCTATGTACTGCTGGTGATAAAAGCTGGAGGAGAAAACAAAATGCCCAGTCAGGATAAATTACATTTGTTAGTAGCAAAATGTAGGGGGGTTGAGAGCATGGGCTTCCGAGTGAGTCTTCTTGGTTAAGTTTAAATCCAGGTCTCAGAAGTTTAGTTCTTATAACCTTGTCATTTCTTAACATTGGTGGGCCTTCATATCTTTTTGTGTAGAATGGGGGATTGATATAACCTGCCACACAGAGTGCTGTGGATTAAATGAGTTGATATTGGGGCCCCTGGGTGGCTCAGTGGTTGAGCTTCTGCCTTCAGCTCAAGTCATGATCCTGGGATCCTGGGAAGAGTCCCGCAGCAGGCTCCCTACAGGGAACCTGCTTCTCCCTCTGCCTGTGTCTCTGCCTCTCCGTGTGTCTCATGAATAAATAAATAAAATCTTTTTAAAAATAATAAATAAATAAGTTGATATTTTGTTAAGGGATTAGAACAGCACCTGATGTATAATAAGCACTAAGTGATTAGTCAATAAATAAGTGATGTAATTGGTCACTTACTACCACTTTCATAGCCCTAGTTCTTTCTCTGCACAGACTTTTTACTGGAATGGAATAAAAAATAGTGAAATACCTCAACAGCATTTAAGTCATTTCCTCTCTATAAGGCAAGAGCTGAATTAATTTCTTTAGTAAAGATAATTAATTTTTGTTATTTTATTAAAAAGTAAAACAAAGTTTTATGTTTAAAAGTAAGATTACTGAGGCAAAGGTTTTATTATTGGCAAGTCCGAATAGACTATTGTCATAAGGTATCCAGACAATCAATATCTGTGCATATACAAAAATATAGGCTTCTGTATAGAGATGTTTATCAGAAGTCCATCAGTAGCATTCTACTTTTGATTACAGAGTAAGTTGTCCACTGCAGAATCAAAACTTCTATTATCACATTTAGGACAAGTCCCAAGGAGAAGAATAAATGGAGAAACCAAATACATTATCTGCATATATAACAGCATGTCTGATTAACCACTGTGCTGACAGAGATATATTTATTGTTCATATTTTATTCCAGCATATGTTACCACTCTGACAGCAGCCATGGAAAATGACTGATACAGCGTCTTGCACTGTTAAAGGTACACATCAAGGAATTTAAGTCTAGAGTGTTGAGAAAAGTCTCATTACTTCAACTTTGGAAAGGTGTAATGTAGAAAATGGTTAACTTTTTTTTTTTTTTTTTTTTTTAGATTTTTAAGATTTTACTCATTAGAGAGAGAGAACATGAGCTGAGTGGGGTGGAGGGGCAGTGGGAGAAGTGGACTCCCTGCTGAGCAGGGAGCCCAACCCAGGACTCCAAGTTCACAACCTGAGCCAAAGGCAGATGCTTAACCTGAGCCACCCAGGTGCCTCAAAAACGATCAACTTTCGATGAGTATGTTAGGCATAACTAGTCTAACACGGAAAGACTCTTGGAAGTCAATGTGAAATTTCTATAATACATCTTCTAGGCAAAAGTTCCAAGGTATTTAAACTTGTCATGCTCCAGTATCATTTCTCTACACCAGACTGTAACATACTTGACAATGAAAAGGTAATGACATATACGATGGCATATAGATACAAACTAGATTAACAAAAACAAGATGTTGAAAAATTTGAAAGGGAAGTTCATCAGGAAAACTACACATTTCCTTAAAAATCCTGCTGCATACCCAAATAAAAGTGCTAACTGGATACTCTTGGAGTACTATGACACTGAAATTCCATATTTGCCCTCAATATATATTTTTTTTTTTTTTAGAACAGCAACACAATCACTCGGAGTGATGTGCCTTATGCTTTATCCACATTTTAGATAACTCAATCTTAAAGTAAAATTAGATATTTCAGAATCCAAAATCATCTCAGTTTTAAGAAACATCGAAAATACCACTTCTGTTTAGCAGCCCTGAATCTTGTAGTCATCTAGAAAAATATGCCATGATGACCAGATGGTAACTAATAGCCAAGACAGGCTGAACCACATAAATAATTACACGTACCAATGTTAGTCCAATGGCAATTCATATAATCAAAACAACTGGGCAGAACTGATGTCCAAGTCAGTAAATGTCAGCTGCCTTGTATTTTACCACACATTAAAAATCACTTATTTACCATTTACTCAAAAGTTCTATTTCTAGTTGCTAATTTTCAGAGATATTTCACAATGCTTCTTCTCACCAATACAGTTATATGAAAAAAAAAATGTACGTGAACACATAGCAAAGTTCATAATGTGGGTCACATTATATAATGCATTTAAATTGGAGATCCCGTAACTAAAAGGGGCCTAATATTTTTACTTTCACACACACACACACACGGCTACCAGATTTATATAAACTTCATGTAAAACTTAATATGTACATAACCATGTATCTTGGAAGTACACTGGAGAAATACCTTTCTATACTACCTCAATTCTGATCCACAAATCCCATAGATAGCAAGTTCACAAAATTACAGACAGCAGTTTTTCCTATCTACCTGGATACTTAGTGATTAACACAAAGTTTGCTTAGGAATCATGACCTTTTGGTCATAAAGTATTTTATGAAAATTATCATTATTTAATAATGTTATTATCACTGAGTATAATGTTTTAAGTTGAATATGAAATGCCCATCATTTATTAATCCATGTCCTCCTTACTACCTATTTTCAGCTAAGTATCAAAATGCAGTACTAACTAAAATTTCGTCCACTAGAATGGAGATACAAATCTCACATACATTAGTCACAATTCTTTTATCTTTGCAAAGATTATTTATTAATTAATTAATTAAGTAATTTATTTATTTATTTATTTATTTGAGAGAGAGAGCAAGCACAGAGGGAGAGGGAGAAGCAGATTTCCTGCTGAGCTAAGAGCACTCTGTGGGGCTCCTTCCCAGGTCCCTGAGACCATGACCTGAGCCAAAGGCAGACACATAACTGACTGAGCCATGCAGGTGCCCAATTCTTTTTTTAAGATTTTATTTATTTATTCATGAGAGACACGGGGAGGGGGGCAGAGACACAGGCAGAGGGAGAAGCAGGCTCCATGCAGGGAGCCCGACGTGGGACTTGATCCCGGGTCTCCAGGATCACACCCTGGGCTGAAGGAGGCGCTAAACCTCTGAGCCACCCGGGCTGCCCCAGGTGCCCAATTCTTAGTAACTCTATTAGTTAGCTACCTGTCCTTGGCCAATTTTATTCTTAGTAAAGAAACCTTTTTTTTTTTTTTTTTTTTTTTTAGAAATGAATAGAAAAATGACGATACTGGGACAAAATTCAGGTCTTCTAAATTTAAATGCAGCCTATTAAAAAAAAAAAGAAAAAAAAACTTGCCTCTTATCATATTGTAGTGGAAAAGCAAAAGTACTGCAGATACTTATTAATTAAATGACCCGGGCAGAATCATCGCCTCCCTAAATCTGTTTCCCTGTCAGCAAAATTGTGATCATAAGCCCTGCCAGGGTTATGATGATGATTAAATGAGATGCTTTACATGAGGGCACTGTGGAAATATACACTTAAAATGTAGTGGTTTTTACTAAGTTTTTGTCTAAAGCTTAAGGGAATTCATTGTTATATGAGCAACATGGAAAAAAAAAGCTTGCATTTTGTGAGAGAAAGGAATATTTAAAAGGCTATTAGCAATTTCTGCACAGGGAGATCTTCTACACTCCTTAGAGAACTGGGCAAAAAGACCAAGCAAAGGAACAGGTGCTCTTCTAAAAGATATTCCTTGGGACCTCAGCTGAGTGGCAAGTCCTCGGCAAGTCCTCTAAGCCTGGCCCCACCACCATGGTTCCCGTGCACCTGAGTAAGCCACCTCTAAGTCATGATGGGGACAAATGGCTGGCTTAAGGGACCTAAATACAATCTTTGCAAAAATATCTCCAGTTACTGTATATTTAGAATCAATAAGCCTCTGGGAAAAGACAATAGGAATACGATGATTTTAAGAAATTCTTTTTATCAAATGAAACTTAGAATTGAAAGATGGAAATGATCTTAGTGCAATTAGAAAATCATATATATAATTATATATATACGAATATATATATACATATATATGCGAATGACAAAACAATATAAAAAGCCATGGTCAACATTATTAAGACCAAAGTACATCAGAAAAACAAAGTGTCTTCCATTTAGAAGAGACACACGATGTAGTGTAAAATGAGGCCCTGAAAGCTCTCTGTGAGGATGAACGACATAACTGGCTGAATCAGAACTAGAACTCAAGTCTCCCAATTTCAAGTCTGTTTTTTCCATTTCACAGGTCTTCTGAAATCTGTTCTCATTTTTTAAAATTTTATTTTATCATGGCATGAAGACTTAACATGAGATCTACCTGCTTAACAAATTTTTAACTGTGCAATACAGTATTGTTACTACAAGCACAAAGCCATGCAACAGATAGGTAGAACTTATTCATCTTGTACAATCGAAACTTTATGCCTGCTAATTAGCAACTCCCCAATACCGCTTTTCCCCAGCTCCAGGCAACCACCATTCCCTTCCCTGATTCTATGAGTTTGACTATGTCAGATGCCCCATATAAGTGGAGTATTTGTCTTTCTGTGACTGGCTTATTTCACTCAGCATAATGTCTTCAAGGTTCACCCATGATATACTGTGGAAGTATAGTTTTCTTTATAAGATCGAATAATATTCCATCATCTGCATGAACTACATTTTCTTTAACCATTTAATCAAAACCACAATGAGCTATCACCTTATATCTATCAGGATAGCTAGTAACAAAAAGGCGACAAACTTTGATGAGGATGTAGGGAAACTGGAACCCTTGTATACTGTTGGGAGAAATGCAAAATGGGACAGCCATTGTGAAAAGCAGAATGGAATTTCTTTAAAAGAAAAACACACGTATGCACAAAACAAAGCAACAGCAACAACAAAACAGACCATATGACCCAGCAATCCTACTTCTTTGTATCTATTCAAAAGATCTAAAGTCACGATTCTGAAGAAATACTCACATTCCCATGTTCAATGGAGTACTCCTCAAATGAGCCAAGATGTTTAAACTATCTAAATGTCTAGTTTTCTTAAACAAACATTTATTTGGGGTCTTTTATGGTCTGGGCACTCATCAAATCCATGGTCTCATTCATTCTTCACTTAGATATAACTCATATTTTCATTTTATGGATTGAGAAAAACAATCTTAGTGACAAACAAGCAGTTTAGTAAATTTACACAGTGCTAGTAAGTGGCAGTCGCCAAATTTTCACATAGATATGGGTCTGTGAATCATCTTCACCAGACCAAACTGCCTCAATTATTTTTAAAGTAGTTTGAATTTAAGTCAATGAAGCCCCTGCCTTAAATACATTTGCAAAACTGGACTTCTCTCTATTTGAAAAGTAAGAGGCTTCATGCTTTGTTAGAAGAAACATATGTAACTTAGTGAAAAGCATTGTGCAAGGAGCTCTTTCTAGAACATTAATATTAAAGGGCAATATAACGTAATGTAGATAAAATCCACTATGTTGATGTTTTTGTCAGATCATTTCATGTGGAGTCTCAGATGACTGCTACACATACATAAACTGTTTTTTGCATTTATGCTCAGAGGCTACTTGTTTTTAAGGAACAAGTTTTGTTTCTTTGCTAAAAGAGTAACTCTAACAATAGGTTGGATTTTTAGATCTAAATTACGAAATTTCTGATGCTCCTGCCTTAGGTATCTTGCTCCTCCTCTCTTACCTCTATTCCCTTTATCCCAATTACTATCTGGCCTCCCCCAGTACCTGGTGCACAAATAGAAAAACATACACGTATTATATATTTTCTGAAGGAATGGATGGACAATCTAAAAAATAAATATATTACAATTGGGGGCAACCAAAAATTACCCCAGAGTCTTGGATTACTTAGACCATGACTGATTGATTCAAAGCTTCTAGAAATATTAGCTGGCCATCTTATCTAAAATAGCATTGCAGTGATGCATATTTTTGTCCAAAAAGCCAACGTAAGAAAGACGTATGGGGTAGAAATGACTATTTCAGTAGAATATTCATAGCCAAAAATGTTTTGGGTCACACGTATGAATCAATTACCAGAAAAGCTAAATTTTTCTTCAACACTAAGTATATTGCAAAAGGTGCTGGGAACTCTCTTGGTTGCTAGACAGAAGAGCAAAGGGATCATTCTATCATACAGCAAACTTATGTCTTAGAAAAACAAAAGAAAAACAAAAACCTCAGCAGAATCAATGAAGTGACCAGTGGGGCATGAGCCTCTCTTATAGTATTCATTATTGCTAATACATGTTGGAAGCAAAATGGTAGGCTTTGGTCCTTGTAATGATTTCTTCTCCAAGAGATCCCCCATTAAATAAGGCACATGGTGGACCCTTTCAGCTGCTCTGCACTATGGACCATGAAGCCTTGATTCTAATCCCCTCTTTGACTTGGATCAGAGATTTGGCTCCATTTTTTCAGTGCACCTCTATAGTATGCCTTGGTATGCTCACATGGGGGGATGTTATTCAGACACCCTCCAAAACCGGCAGCTCCTCTTAGAAGTTAGTGTATGTAGAGAAGTGCCTCAGTACGAGAAATGTTATAAATTCAAGATATAATTATTATTCTTATATAACAGCATTGGGCTACTTCAATTACAAACCACACTTTTAAAATCTGTTAACATTCCCTTCTGGGAAAGCCCTTTTGCCCTTTAATATTATAAGCTAATCATGACAGTATAATTTCCGGAGCTCCTATTTGTGGGAGGAGAACGGCTGGCACTGGTGTGCTCAGTTGTATGATGGCTTTCTCCTTCCTTTATCTCCTGAAATTACTGAGAGGCTCTAAGCTAATTTTTGAAAGTATGCAGAGGTTCCTAGGAAAGCCAGGAGAAGAGATGGGAACCTGAGCACTGCGCTGACATCATTCTATTGCTTAGCACATACAGCACATCGCTAAAGAAATACTAACTGAACACACTGGTCTGTTCTGAACTCTTGCTGGCTTTAAGTAGCATTCTTAATTATGAGCAGGCTTGCTTTTTATCATGTGTAGTCACACAATTCTCTGGTTTTTTAAACAAAAATATGATTTTTCTATGGAGGTGTTTTCACCACTTATATTTTTAAGTACATACAAAATAAAACGGATTCTGCAGTGATCTCAAAACCTGCTTCTCATATGCATTTTAAAAAATCCTCATCATAAAAAAAAAAAATCCTCATCATAATCTCTGCAACTGGGTCAGCTTGCACAAAGATGCTCAGGGTAGCCATGAGCGCTTTCAGTACCCTGCAATCCTTGTAAGTGACACCTCATAATAGTGCAAATGAAGCATGGCAAGATGAGAAAATGAAGAAGAATGAACCTGGATAGTCAATCCAGCAGTTTTCAAAACATAGAGGGTAGACTCGATTTTATTACCTAAAATACACCACACACGATTTTTCTTTTACACATTCGAGCACATACACACTTTCCCTATTATGAGAAAAATGCTCCTGACTCCAAGAAATTCTAATACGAAAAACCTGGCTAGCTCATTTGTTCATCAACACATGTATGTTTTCAGTAGTCTCAGATTTTGAACTAAACCTCATTTACACCTGCTTTGATTTTCAGCTAGGAATTTATCATTCTGTCATTCACCTTTGCTCTTCCCCTTCACCCTCATCTATTAGGCTCAAAGATTATTTCCTTATGGGCCCTTAGCCTAATTAGCTGCATATTCAGGCAGCTTATTGACCCAACAAATTCAACATCACCTCTTTCTTACTAGGTTTCTTTTCAGCCACCACCCTGCCTGCCCTCCTCTCAGCCCCTCTGCATCCTCACCTCACATCTCTCCATCCCCCACCTCGAGAGGCTTATTTCATCCATAATGTTCCTTGGTTGTTCTCTAGCCAGAGTTAATTCTCTCTTTTCAAGGAAGGAAAGGGATGAAGTATGAAAGATTCACACCAGCTTTTATGTGGCGGGGGCTGGCTACTGACAGGTAAGTTTGTTACTTTGATTTAAAAAAAAAAAAAAAAAAAAAAAAGGGAATCCGAAATCTTTCTCCAGAAGTATGTGTAAGGAGGGTGGGAAGAGTTTCAAAAACAAATACAACCACACAAGAGAACCTTCAAAGGAAAGAGAAAGTTCTCTGACCCCAAAGAATAACACCAACCGCTGCTCACATACAATTTTCTCCACTATCTTCTATCCGTTCTTTTTTTTTTTTCAATGATAGATGCGCCTAGTTTTTCATTCACATACACAGACAATCACTGTATTCTGGAGGGAAAGAAATGTTTGTCAAGACCAGCAGACGGCGCCTGACTGGGGCAGGAGCTGCAGTGGTAAGGGGAAAGGAGTGCCGGCTCTGCGGCAGGGCCCCTGGGTGTTCTCCTCTCCCCTCTCCCCGGGGCGCTCCCCATTCAGCTGCTTCAGCCCTCGGGAGAGGCAAAGCCACAGAAAAGGAGAAGTGAATATGCATATGAGATGATTAGCCAAGCACTTCCCACTGGCACGATTAGGCTCCCCACCCCACCCCCTGGCAGCCCCCCATCCGGCTCACCTCACCCACCCACGCCCTGTCTGCCCCTCCTGCACCCTGACTTGCCTCCCTCCCACGGGACTCACACAATTTTGCACAAAGGCAGGGCAGTGGGTGAGAGCTGCACCCGGGTAGAGGGAGCAACAAGGTCCTGGAATACTGTGAGCAAGTGGTGAGAGCAACGGAAACTCCTTTGGGTCTCAGAGGGATCGAGCCATCCGCTTAGGCTCCGCTAGGAAGCCCAGGTGTGGAGCATCCCTCCTCTCCATCCTGGCCACACTTAACTAGAGAAGGTTCTTGAGAGGGACCTGAGGGAAGGAAGGGAAGGGATTCCTAGGACCCACAGCGAGGTGTGTCTCTAAGCCACTCCTAAAGAGGAGGTGTCAAGACGCTCTGTTCTCTGTTCAGTTAGGGTAAGCTACAGCATTTCCTGTCTGACCAGAATTGTCCCTAGCTGGGCAGCGTCCCCCTGGGGAAGAGGGTCAACCTTGCTCTCAGCAGCAGCTGCTCCGGGGAGAAGATTTACCTAAGGAGAGGGGCAAAGGATGTAAATCTGAACCAAGTCTGAAAGAGGAAGGGGCCCTGCAAGGAAAGAAGGGGAAGGGATTTAAGTGTCCACAACTTTCCCCCTGCCTTTCCGAGCGAGCAGCAGACTCGACACCGGGAAAGAACAGACACTGATAGTGGGAAAGACTCACAAAAACAGTTTGATGTTTGATTTATTGGCAGTTCAGGGAATCTGAAACAGGCACAGACTTCTCTGAAGCTCAGAGGAAGCCGGCCTTACCTTGTTGGCCACTCTGGAGAAGAAACGTACCAACCCAGGCTCTTCTCCACGCTTGGCCCTTTACAAAGGAAACTGGGGTCAGGGGGGATAGTATCTCTCTACTCTAACTTCTCCTCCAGGCAGACCTCCTGGCTTGGACCAGCCAGCATGGACTCACCTGCCCTCCCTGGGAAGCACTGAACTCTAAGTAAGAAGGAGGCAGGACCTCCCTGAACCTGACAACCTCTGGACAGGATCCGTGGGGAGGTGGGTTGGGGGTAGCCAAACCTCTCTCTGCTGTTTAAAAAATAAGTCAGTCCAATCACTGAGAAAGAGAAGCATTTGGAGGGGGTAAGGGGGGGGTGTGTGGAGTAAAGGGCCTCTGAGCCTGGCAGGGGGCTGGCTGCCTGGGTGACCCTCCTACCTTCTCCAGGTACGGGAGGAGGTGGGGACAGAAGCAACTGGCAGCCTGCTGAGTGAGTCCTGGGACCCAGCGCCTCACTGTCACTGCGGTCTGGGCACACTTTGAAGGAATGTGCAGGCTGGAGCCCTCCCTCCCCCAGGCCCGGGAGCACGGGCAGGAGGTGGGGCGGCGCGCACGGCACAGACAAAAGGTTCTGCAGAGCCCTCCTCTCCGCGGCGCTCGCCCGGGTCCCTGGGCCGGCGCCGCGCTCCCTCCGGCCACCCCGGGTGACCTTCGGGCTGGAACGCCCCCTTCCCGCGGGGCCCGGGCGCCCGGCCGGGGACGGCCCTCGGGCGGGGGGCCCCCACCTCCTCTGCCGGCGCCCCGACACCAAACGGCCGCGACGCCTCCTTCCCCTTCCCGGGCCCCTTTCTATTGTCTTCAAAGAGACGAGAGGCTCCCACCCAACACGCCCAACGCACCTCCCTCCCTCGCGCTCCCGCGACTCTGAGCCTTAGGGGCCGAGAAGCGCGCGCCGGGCCGGGCTGCGAGGGGCAGGGGAGGGGGGGGGGACCCGCGACAACTTGGCTCCCCAGACCCACCGTGTCCGCCTCGCAAGGATGCCGGTGACCTGTAGATCGCGATAGGCACTGAATGATGCTTGCTGCTGCCATGGAAATGGTGGATGTGGTGCGCTCCCAAACTGGACGCCCCCCACGCCACTCCTAGGAGGCCGCTGAGCGTGAGCGGGACTATCCAGAGCAGGGCCAGGCGCCCCCCTGCGCCGCCGCCGCCGCCGCCGCCGCCCCCGGGCGAGCCCAGCTCGGCGCCGCACCGGAGCATCCTCGGGTACATGGCGGGGCGCCCGCCGACGGGCAGCCGCCGCGGGAGGCAAAGTTTGGGGCGCGGGGAGGGGCGAGGGCGCCGGGGAGCGGGCGGCTCCGGGTGCGCTGGGGGGCCGGCCGCCTCACCGCGCCAGGGCGCCCATCCTCTCCCTCCTCCGGACAGTCTTCTCGGGGTCCTGGAGTCCGCCGTGCCTTGCGCCCCAAAGAATCCGAAACATAGCCGAGGCAGATGCAGCTGGTGGGGTTGGGCGGGGGGCGGGGGGGGCTGGTCCGGGAAGGCGGCCCCGGGGAGCAGCGAGCGCCGAGCGAGCGGCTGCGCCCGGATTTCCAGGGCTGCGGGTCCTCCAGAGATACTCCCAAAGAGTTTCGGGCGAGAGTGCGCGCCCGCCGGGGTGGGGGTGCGGGTGGGGGTGGGGAGCGGCGAAGGTTTAGAGCTGCTCCCGGAGGGTCCGCACTCCTACATGACAGCCGGCCGCCGCCGCCGCCGCCGCCGCGAATCCACTAGGTAAATCCATTCAGCATCGTGCGCGGGGACTGGGGAGGCCACTTGGCCGGCCCAGCCGCCTTTCAAGGGAGGCGCACACCCCACGGAATCGAGGCGCCCCTTCTTCCCTCCATGCGGCCCCGGCCGGCTCGCCCGATCGCGCCAGCCTCCCCCGGGCAGCGCGCGGAGCAGCGGCGCGCATCCCCTGCTCCCGAGGCGACCTCCGCGTCCGCCGCCTCCCGACACTGACGCCCGGCGAGGGCTCCGGAGGGAAGAGTGCGCCCTTAGGATGCAAGCGGGGATGGAAGCGGGGGGAAGAGAGCGGAGGGGAAAAGAAGCAGCAGGCGAAGGAGGGGAGCGGGGTGGGGGGGGGAGAGGAGGAGGAGGAGGAGGGGGGGGTAGGAGGGCAGAAGAAAAGAAAAAGAAAAAAAAAAAAAAGAGAGAAAAGAAAAGAAAAGAAAAACCACACACGCTGGCGAAGCGAGGGGCTCTATGCAAATCTGCAGTCTCCCAACAGCAAATCACTGAAGCTCGGATGCAATGCAGAGGACGAGCCTATGTAACGAGGGAGGCTGGTCCTGCTTCCCACGGCAATCGGCCCGCTTTGCCTCTCGCGGGCATCCTCCGCACATCAAGGGGACACGTGGACGGCGATGCGGGGAACACCTAAAAAGCGACTCTCGCTCCGATGCCAGGTGATCCCTCCGTCTGAGTTACACCGGCAAATGGCACCCTTCCGCTACCCCTATGGTTTAGATGTAACCAGTGTCTTGAGAGCTCTTAAAAGGGAAAGAATTCGGCTCTTTTTATTGGACCAAACTTGTCTGCCAGGTGTTCAAACCCCATCTGCTAAATGTGGCTTGACACCATCTACTCAGGCATCGGTTTTGGTGATCTGTTAATTACACACATTACTCATAACAAAGAGTCCTGGTTCCCGCTACAATACCCCGTCTCGTAGAAGGCAGTGCAAGTGCAGGGAACCGAAAACCCACGAGGAGGAGGGGTGGGGTGGGGTGGGGTGGGGTGGGGGGATGAGTGAATTCGGCAGCCAAGGAAGAGACAGAAAAAGAACGAAAAGAGAGGAAGGAGACAGGTGGTAAAGAGGAGGAAAGCAGAGAGAAAGAGTGTGGATGAGATTGCTTGCACTTCAAACATTTGGGGGGATATCTGGCAACCCCTAGGACCCCTACCCAAGCCAAGCCGTGATGGTGTTTCCTAAGAGTGCAGTCCCGCCTTTCTTTCACCCTTTCTCATAAGGAAAATGGCAATAAGAAACAAAGATCCCTAAACCCAGTGCCTCCGAGGAAGAGAGGACATTTGTATCCTATTGGTATAACGCAGCATCTTTAAATGAAAGCTGCACGTCCTGGAGGAGAGACCAGCAAAGCCAGTACACACCTAAGAGTAAAAATCTAGGACGGCAAGTGGAGTTGGCAAGGAGGAACACGGTCACTGGAGGCTAGCAGATACAATTTAGGACTATGACTGGAATATTTATTTCCCCGGTTTCCAAAAGATAATAATAAAAAAAAAAAACTATGTCATGTCTAGTGCCTGAATATTTTTTTTTTTTTGTCTTTATTCCTACTTAAAAACAACTCTGGTAAAGCGCTACTTCTCACAGGCTCCTCGCTGTCTGTATAGCCCCTTAGATCAACAAATACAAGGTTAGGTATTCGGGTGGGGGGAGTAATACTAGGAAGATTTGATTCACACCAGCCACCCATGGTAGTGGTCATTTAGCCTCGTATATTGCATCCTAGTTCATTCAGTGGCCCTGGGACTCTGGTCGTCACTGTGTGACCACTGCCCAAAGGGGCCGGCAAATCAAATCTGGAGCACTCCAGCATCTCACGTTCCTGTCAAGTTTATGTGATCCTACTTAAAAAATAATAATGATTCTTCAGCAGTTCATTGATTGGAGTGGCTTAGCCATGCTAGAGAATGTGTTTTTATATCTACTTGAATACACCATGTCTCCCAACTTCCCACAGCTGCTCAAAGAGCAACAGAATCCAAATTCAGCACCTTCCACCCAGTACTGTTCCCACCCATATCCCCGGGCCATTTCCTCTTCATTTTGTTATTTTTTAACTTGTGTATTTTAATCCATTAGCCAAGAGTTGTGAATATTCATTTTCAATACATCACGCAAGCTTCAAAACGAAAAGAAGAGAGGAAAATCACCCTGACAGTATGGTTTTAAGACTCTAGGTAATATTCTGATCATGACATCTCATAGTTGCTAGTATGGGCAGAGCCCTGAATTAGGACGTAGGAAACCTGGGCTGCATTCTTGGCCCTGCCATTTACTAGTTATGTCACATTAGTCACTTAGCCTCTCCCTGAGGCTCTATGGCTTCCTTTATAAAATAGTCATGTTTCTATCTTTCCTAACAATCCCACAGGGCAGGCTATAATGCAATATTTAATGTGAGACTACTTTAAAATATATCAAATGCTCCCCACAACTGAGGCATTATGTCTCTCCTTCCAGATAGGTCTAACATATCCGAGCTGATTAGCCTGCACAGTTCATTCAGCTCCCTTGCATCCATACGAAACGTAGAGCATTACATTGTTCTCCAGTTCCTTTATATATGGTGTTGATCTGCCCTTGCCTCTCCAACTACATGGTAGATTCCTCAAGGAGACAGGAGTCAAATCTTCATTTGTACTCCCTCAAGCTCAGGGCATATGTGAAATGTAAGTTAGCCTTTTTGGTGCATACAATCAATTCTCATTATTCATTATAGTTATTGTCTATATAGTCACTACTGGACACTGAATTAGGCAACACTGAACCATCGCTCCGAGGTGTTAGGTTCCTACCAGTCTCTGGTCACAACACTTTCAACAAACGATCAATATATAACCTTGTTTTATGTGTTTTTTTTTTTCTGTTTAAAGACACTTTATTTAATATATTTTGGGGTCTCATTAACACTCAACTCATCGTCAACCTCACTATAATTCAAGCCTGAATAAGGCTTATGTAACATACCTATTTTCTCTGAAAGGCATACCACAGCCTTCTTATGCTTAGGAACATTAGACCACACTTCAGTGCTATGTTTAAGGGCCATTTCAAACAGCAAAATCACCAAAATCAAAACCAACAAAAAATGTGAAAAATACAGCACTAAACAAAAAAAATACTTGTTTATAGTATGAAAGCTGAAACAAGAGGGCAGAGTGTTGCCTTGTTTGACCTCTGTTGGGTGCTGGATGTCAGGGACTGAAATTTCCTGCCACTCTATGCATGTCTGTTAATGACCACCCTACTGCCACTATTGTTGATTTGGGGGTTACAAATTTTAGTGAAGACATGAATTCGTATTCATAAATAATTGAGGATTTACTGTATTATTCTCTTAAAAAAAAATAGAGAAGGATGGGCCTGGGACTTTGAAGAGTGATCTATAGAAGTTAAAGCCATAGGAGGAGAGTAAGTGTAGAGGATTCTGGTGAACCTTCCCAATAGCATTCAGTGAAGAAGAGGCTCTCCTGCCTGTCTTATATTGTCTCAGGCCTAGGGAGATATAGGTAGGGTTAGGGAAAGGATAAGCCAGAAATCTCGGTTTTACTGGAGTCTCCAGAGCTAAAGAGGGAAGATTTACGGCTGCTTTGAAAGAAGACACTATAGCTGCTGTTTTCAGGCAGATGTCTAGGGCACCTTTAAGATACCTAGGGGGTTTTAGGGTGGATGCTGTGATACTGACACTGCAGTATTTGTTACAAATGGTTGTAATTTGGTGGAATAAGGAACACTTCTCTGTCATGAGTGGGGAAAAGTCTCGTGAACAAACTTTTGCCTAATCTGGATGAAGTAAATAGAGCTTGTGCTTATTCTTTATATCTCTTCAACCGATCAGTCCTGGTAGTTGGAACTGCATTATTTAAAGGAAACTGAGGCAGCATCTGACAATTTGTTGTCAGCTGAGCTAGGAACTGGTTGGAGGAGACATGGTACTTGGCTGCCTATAATTTACTCTTAAATATTTCAGCATAAACAGTGTAATAGAAATGTGTGTTAGTGTTCTGTGTCCCAGGAGAGTCAGCTGCCTTCATCAGGAATTTATGCTTCAATGTCTCTGCCAGAATTATAGAAGCCAGAGGTAGCTTCTAGAAGCCTTGGCTATCTCCATCTCTAATCATGATGTGGCTTTACTCATTAATTACAATGCATGTTGAAAAAAGGTTATTATTTGCAAAATAAACGATTTATCAATTGGCATAATGGAGGTTAGGAATGGGGTATCTTTCATGAAATTACTAACATCCAAGATCAGTGGATTAGCCAAAATATTTTGCAGACATGCTCTGCTTCTACTTAATAGTGTATGTGAATCTAAAAGGTCTTTCAACCTTTACCATAATTAATGGTGCCATAATTATAAATACTTAGAACTAACACATTTGTAACTGGCACAAATTTGAGAGATGTAAATGTATTAGTTCATTTAATCACCACAAAATCACATGAAGTGAGTGCTTTTTTTTTAAAGATTTTATTTATTTATTCATGACAGACAGAGAGAGAGAGAGAGGCAGAGACACAGGCAGAGGGAGAAGCAGGCTCCATGCAGGGAGCCCAATGTGGGACTCGATCCCACCCTGGATCACAACGTGGGGTGTGATCACCCTGGGGTGAAGGCAGCGCTAAACCACTGAGCTACCCGGGCTGCCCGTGAGTCCTATTTTTGATCCATATCAGATCCTACTTCTGACAGATGATGAGCTGGTTGCTGCCATATTTGCAAAAGAACTGCCGTATTTGTGAAAGCTTTTTTGTAAGACATTTTTCATGTACCTAACAGAACCAAGAGCTGGAACTTCATCTAACTTCCAGAACAGGCTATAAGATTTTGTGCCTATTTATTAATAAATGTCTGCTTCTGTAGCAAAAGTTGTTGGCATTTTACATTCAGTATGGCCTGAACTTTCGGGAACTCTTAGAAGAGTTAGCCCTCCCCTGCCCCTAACAACTGTGACTACTGAGATCTACGAAAAGAACCTAATAGCTGTGCATGGAAAACTGTCCAAGGCCCACTCCCAGCTCATAATCTGTAATGAACAAGAAGTCAGGTAGCCTCAGTTGGACCACAGTGTTAAGAAATGGGAGGTGGGTCTGAAAGCATGAGTCTGAAAAACAAAGGAAATTGAAGGGAAGAGGAGAATGAGTGGAAGGGAGAATGTGCAGAGACATAGAAAAGGACAGGTCAAATTATTTTTTCATATTTCAAAAATCAACCCTACTGTCTCAAGAAACAGGATGGTTGTCAGGCAGACACTTTCAACCTTTTCATGTTTTCCTTAAACTTAATTGGAAATTCTTACAGCTCAGTATTAAGCTTTTAAAATAGAAAAGTAGACACTAAAAGCAGCAGAGGGGAAGTATATTAAAACCCACAGGCAACACCAATCTTTTAAAAATTAAAAATGAGCAGAGTGTCAGTCTTGCATTTTGCATTTCTACTAATGTCAGCGCAATGAAAAGGCAAGACGACCCCCCATATCCATCTACCTGCATTTCTGAGTTGGGACTGAGAGAGAATAAAGAGGTAAAGACCCAGAAGATGGTGTCATCTGTGAGGATGTGGAGACAAACCTCAGACCCTGTTACCTTTCTGGGTTAGTGCAGTTCCCCATGGACATTCTGAGATAGGATCTGAATAGGACAGCAAGAGCATTGAGAGGAAAGCCAAACCAACCAAGCAACCAACTACCCAAATGACAAAAAGAAAGAAAAAAATGCTGGAGCTAAAAGCATCCCTGGAGACCAACAGAGGTAATAATGTTACTGAAAAGTCAAGTGTATTTGGGAAGTGTTTACTTATCTGGAAGGGTACTTACATGTCCCACCACACATAATCCAATCATAGATACAGGCTGGTGAATTCAGTCAGCATAGCTATTACCTAGAACCTCCACACTGACATACCAAATGAGAGGGAGCGGTGGGAACCAAACATGATACCCCATTCACTCAAAATAAATTAAAGCCTAGATGTGCCGTTTGACTTGGAAAGCATGATTAGATTTATTCAATCAAGGTGAGCTGTGTTTAGGCCTGAAGTATTTTATGATCTCTCTTTTCTCTTGACCTATTTAATAAAAATTCCATGTATGACATCCTACCTAAAATTTATTGCCTAGACATCAAAGAGGGGTAATAGAAATTCCACTGCAACAGTGTCTTTAAGTGTTGTGGGCATTGCTTGGGCACCAACCAATCACATGTCATCTCTCAATCAATGTCATCATAATTGCTTCTATAGTTATTTAAGTCAACTTGTGTTGCTGACACACTCCTCCATAGGTTCATACTATGTGATGTGAATATATTCATAATACAGCTTGGGAACATATGGCTTGGCTGCCAGACTGTGAGTTTGAGTCCATTGTTATTATTCATTTGACATTGGGTTTAATGGACCCTTGCCCCAGTCTCCTCACCTATAAAATGATTATATCACTGTCTATAATGGAATTGGAGTAGTTTCTAAAATATATTGAGCACTAAATAAAAGTTATTGTCATTTTTTCATATGTGCATGTTTTACATCGGTGTCATAAACATAATGATAACGAGCAGTAATGTGATTTTTTTAAAAGATTTATTTATTTACTTTAGAGAGTCAGAGAGCAGGGGGAGGGGCAAAGGGAAAGAGAATCCTTAAGCTGACTCCCCGATGGGTGCAGAGCCCAATGCAGAGCTCGATCCCAGGACCCTGAGATCACTACCTGAGCTGAAATCAAGAGTTGGCTGCTTAACTAACGGACTCAGACACCCAGGCGCCCTGGTAATGTGATTTTTAATGTAGCCCTATTTCAAACTCTTCCCTACTCAGTCTTTCATCCAGTTTGGCCATCTCCCCAATAATCTCTTAGTTTATAGTCTTTGTCTCTCTGTGGTGCTCAAACTTTAGTGTCCTGGAGAATCACTAAAAGGATTTATGACATCATAGATTGTTTTGCTTTTGATTCCCTTGATATATAGAGGCACTGACAATTTGCATTTTTAACAAGTTCTCAGATAATGCTTATATTACACGCCATTTATTATAAAATGCTTATATTACACCGGGTATTCGGAACCACTACTTCTTCTAAATGTGAAAGTCTTTGCCATAGGTTTTATTAACCAATACTGGGCAAGTTTTCTAATTAAGCTCCTTACCAATAAAGTCACCTTCTTAGCAGTGTACTTAACACAGACAATAGTGCTACTCCCAGATCTCCTCTTTAAAGCATTCTTTAAAGACTTCAAGATGTCTACCATATAACCCTACATGTCCTCATCTCACACCTTTCCTTTATTCTGCTCAGAAAAAATATTAATAATAAAATAAAATAATTAATGATTAAAAAATGGTCTTCCTTCCTATTCTTTGTATTTGAGCCCTTCCATCAGCCTGGCCGGAAGCTAGAGGCAGGAATTCTGGCCCTATTAACTTACTAGCCATGTGGCTTTATGCAGGCTATTTAAACTCAATTTTCTTATTTGTAAAAAAGACTTGATAACTATAGAATTGTGCAAAGATTAAATGAACTGACAGATATAAAGTACTTAGAATACTGTCTGGTATGAGTATATATGTATTAGCATTTACTTATTTTTAAATTTTATTAACTTTCCTATTTAATTTATTGAATAGGTTATTCCTTCCTCTTCTTTTACAATATGGGGAAATAAATCATAAGTGATAAGAATGTGTATTTTCATATAATACCTAATACTGGCCAACCAAATAGTCCATCATCATAAAACAAACAAACATACAACAAAAATTCCAGTCCCTTTTAGGTCCTGTCTTATCAGGCCTCCAGTCTAACCAGCATCAGCTACAGGAAAGATCAGTGACCCAAACTGACAACCTGAGATCTGTCTGCCTACACTCACCAGCAGTCTGTCATGCAAATCATCATTTGCAGAAGAAGCATGGAATTGTTGAGAACAGAGCTAGACTTGGCAGGACAGCTATAAGGCAAGTTAGGGCGATATAAAAACTGACACATAATTTGCAAATTCCCTAGTAAATATAGATATCCAAATCCAGAACCAGACATCATACACATACCACAAGTTCAATTTCCTGAATGCTCAAGCACTTCGAACATATACTAATTAGATCTCTATGAATATATATTCTAGAATGCATACTGCCATTTTAGTGTGCAGAAAGGAATTTGATCATGCAATTTGAGTTGAATCTCTAAATAGGTTTATCTGAGATCTGTAATCCAACCCTCTTTCATGGCAAGATAAATACAGTGGATTACACATTTTGTCAAGAGTGATTTTTTTTTTTTTAATGTTAGTACTATAGTTAAGTTAGTACGGCTGTCTCACTACGAAACCCGTTTTCCAGGTTAAGTCAAAGTTCTTTAGCATGGTGCATTAAACCCTTCAAAATCTGCCTCCACACTACTTCTAATGGTCTATCTTTATCTCAACTTCAATCACCTCTCCGACAAACATCTCCAGCCACAGGAACTTTTCTCTTCCCAAAACACACTGCACCCTTTTGCACCTCTTCGCCATTGCCCATGCTGTAAAAGTGATCCTTTCTCCTCCCTTTTCCTCTTAATGTCTCATTCATTCTTTCGCCAAATTTTAAGACATATATCTCCACTGGAATTTTTTCTGAACTTCGCCAGTTATTTGCTACTTTCTCAAGTATGGACTATCACAAATACTTAAAAAATGCTTGGGATATGTAAAATAGTTTATCCACAGTATTACTGTGCTGAATGAATAAAGTATCAAAGTAACTGGTTAAGTCTATCCCATGTTTAAGAGTTTAAAATAACCAAAACCAACAGACAAAGGAAACAAATCATCTTCAATTTATCCTTACAGTCTTTTGGTTAGCTCTTTTATTGCCTAAAAGATATAAGAAATTTAGACTGAACTCTGATTTGAATGCTAAATAAATTGGTTTTGAAGAAAAAGGGAATTTGTTGTCATATTTTCCTACTCATGCTATAAACAGATGTCTTTCTCTCTTATACTATGTAAAAGGAAAGAAAGAAAAAACCACCAAGCAAATATGCTTGCTGCCAAGCTGAATTGCAGAGCAAACATTTACAGGCAACTTATAAATCCTTGAAAATAGGATTTTTTTTGGAAATACTGGCACCATTTTAACTATAACCATTCAAATAATATCACCATAGCAGAAGTTATAATCTAATATACTTGTTCTGGGATGGATGAGAGATTAAGCTATACGTGTCAGAAAAATTTCCAGTGGCTCCATTCAAGTTGCATGATCATTCCACAGAGTTCAAATATCTTAGACCATTTATTTCAAAATGAGTAGTGCTCCCAAACATTTATTCTTAAAAGATTGTATTTTTATACTTGTATGAGAAATATATGACCTCTGAGGCATTTCAAAAAATCATTAATCGCTGTGTTTTTGTTTTTTTTTTCTTTTTTGGTTTTCTTTTTCTTTCATGAAAGAATTACTTTCCTCAGATTTTCTCTGTTCTATTGCTGAGATGATTCCCCCAGAGAACTGTGTGTTTATCTTGACAGGTGTTAGTAGATCTGTAGACCTCTGTGGAATTGTTCCTAGTTGCACTGAGGTACAGTAGAAAACATTACATCTACAAACTAATGAACTTACCTTACTGCATTCTAAATAAAATAAACCACACAGCGAGTGAAATTAATCTACTAATGTCTTTCTAATGAAGCTTTCATTAGGCATATGGTGTGATCTCCGATATTTAACACACAATAGTATTAAAACAAAGAATATCTGATGATTTTTTAAATGCATGCCTGATGACTGCCTCATATATTATTTTCCAATGACCGACTTTACCCTCATTTTACTTTAGGTACTTACTTAATCAAAGAGACATAAGAAACATGTCAAATATTTTATATTCAAGTGGAGAGAAGAAATGTCTCATCTACCTTTACTCTTAAATAATTAAAACTAGAATTGCTGTTCTGATTTTTAAGAGTGGAGAAAGCTTTCCATTTTCTGTGCAATGTAAAGTTTCACATACCAATAAAAATTTGGGAGGCAAATATTGAGAATGAAACTAATTAAGTATAATTTAC
Source organism: Canis lupus baileyi (assembly GCF_048164855.1). Taxonomy (NCBI): domain Eukaryota; kingdom Metazoa; phylum Chordata; class Mammalia; order Carnivora; family Canidae; genus Canis; species Canis lupus. Next base: position 54,719,708 of record NC_132848.1, read on the forward strand.
AATGTTTTGCTTTTAAAAAACGCGACCTCCTAGCACAGCAAACAGCAGCTTCAGTTGTGAAAAGTGGACATTTTAACGGCCAATAGAATATCAACAGCCACCACAATCAGTGGTGCCAAATCATTTTGGCAATATTTTGATTTGTCACTTGTCAAGGAAATAATTTAAAGCTTCTAGCAGGAGAAACTACCCATGTCAAAAAATCCTCAGTTTTGGAGCATGTGCTATTCTATTCCATCTAACATTTATAGTATCACATAGAAGAGCCGCACATAAGTCACATCCTCATTGTTATACTATGACAAAGTCTTAATTTCTCCTTTCATGTTCCCATGTAAATTATTTCCTGCTTTGGTAGAATCAGAGTTGTCCAATTGAGACGTGATCTTATCAGTCATGCATTTTACTATTATTTAAATTTACTTATTTCAACTATTATTTAAGAGGTACTCTTCAAACAGTAAGAGGTAAGAAAACAGACATGGTAAAAGAAGAGTAGAGGTGGGTCTTTTTTCCTCCCACAGTAGCAGCCAGAAACAGTATGAAAGCAATGGATCATGAAGAAAAGCAATTTCCTACTTGAAGGATTAGACACTACCCTCTTTTGTACTGTTAAATCAAAGTTTTAGTTATTTTTTCAAGTAATACTGATTTTTTTTCAATATACATGAATAGTCTCTAGAGAAACTGCAAGAGACCCCCAAACACAGATCCTCTCAGCCAATCTATAGAAGAGAGAGAGGAAGAAAAAAAAAAAAAAAAGCCCTCCTTTATGTTGTACTCCTTGAAGCAAGCCTTTTAACACAGCATGGGGGAAGAAAGAAAAAGAGAAAGAAAAAACAAACAAACAAAAACCCCAAAACTGCTACACAAGCTAAAGATACTCAGTTTACAAGGAAGAATTTGAACTGATATGAGAGGCTTTTTTCTTTTCTTTCCTTAGAAAAAAATATAGGTGATTTCTATTTTCAAACAGCTCCCATTTGCTAGCATTAGAAAATTGAAAACTATGTAAATTTCAGCAAATGTTTGCTTTACCTTTTAGGTTCACAAGAATATTAACCACTGCTATCAGTATTACATTCTGACTTGAGGAAATTTGTAGCACAAAACTGTACCCTGGAATATCTGTAAAAATCTTAATTTAAAATGCATTTACATGGCAGGAACAGTAACATATACTTTTAAATAGTAAGGGCAAATAATAGTTCCATGTATAAAATGTAGGTAAGGAAACTCGTGAGCTTATTTTCACAGATTCCCTCCCCTTATTTGAGGTTTATTGCTTATAAGGAGTCATGTTTAAGGGAGTTGCATATTTGCTATGCTAAAAACTGTCATGTCATATAATTAAGAACAAAAACCCCATAATTAAACAGTAAAGTTGTGATAAAACCTTATAATTTATTTCAACTTAGTTGTCCAATTTTATCTGCCTAGCATCCTACCCTTCATATAGTTAAGACACCTGAGGACAGTGGTTGATTAATGGACAGAGCTCTAGCTTTTATTTTAATTGCCCGTCCTTCTCTCTCTCAATCTCTCTCTCTCTGTTTCTCCAGTTTGTCAAAATAGAATGCTATTAAGGCATTTTTAAAAACTCAACAGCCTATAGAGACATTAAGAGCAAGAGAACAAGTGTATTAACATAGAAGATATTTTTCTGTTAGATATATATAACTGGAATAATATTTTCTAAATTTGGTGGGATAGTCTACTGTATCTAGGAAATTATTTATGAAAATTAAAGGGATTAAAAACTAGATACACAGAAACCAAATTAGAAGAAGAATACAGATCTATTATAACCCAGCAGAACATGATTTGTCTGTTGCAACCAAATAACCTTAGATAAAGGTTGAAGTAGTTCAGTATAGCTGAGATAAATGGGATTTGGAGGGATGAATGATATTTTCACTCAATGCAAATTACTCAATCGAATAATAAATTGATAAAAACTAGTTAGTTGGGCCAATTAAATTTTAACCCACTGGGCTTCTAGGACTAGGGATTAAAAAAAAAACAAAATAAAACAAAACAAAAACAATACAAAATAAAAGCAAGACTTGGATTGCTGACAGGTCACAGAATGAATAATATGTTGTGTTTTCCCAGATAGTATAAAAATATGATTTGTAGCAAAATTCAAATGTAGCACTAAAGAATCCCATGGTTTCCCATGACTCACTAGTCAGTATCTATATAGGAATACCAGGATTCATTTTAAAAATCAGTGACTGCTCAATTATGGGTTTTTGGGGGGCAGCCCAGATTCTTGGCTTACAGATCAAGCTATCAATCTAGAAAAGTAGCTGTAGCAGATACTTTGAATTTTGTGTTCAATATCTATTTTGCCTTTTCCCTGGAAAATTGAACCAGTTGTTTTTGGGGGAGAGGGAAAAATAAAGTACAGAGGATGACAATATGCCCCACTAAAAATACTTGCTTTCTCCAACCCCCTTATAGTCAGAGTGTCCTTGTGATCCAGTTAATTTTCAGGAACTGCACACAAAAGTCAATGCGAAAGCATGTCCCTTTAGGCTTTTGCCACACCTTATTCTTCCTGCCCTAGATGCAGATTCAATGTCTATGGGAAATACCCATTCTGAGACCATGGGGTCAAAGTGACATTGTGAGGATAGAGAAAGAAGAAAACAGAAGGAGCCAAAATACTGCATGTTTTTCTGCAGGAGTTACACTAGCCCCATGCCACCTAACTCTGGACTTCTTCCTAGATTTGAAAAATAAACTAATGTAAGTCAGGTTATCAGTTTTTGGAGGCTAAATGTATACCTAACACATAACTGATATTTTGGAAGGATGATTACTTATATGAGTAAGTCATCCAGCCACTCTGGGGTCTAGGAGAGTCATTTATCCTTAAGGAAAGTAGGTGACATAACTGCCCCAGTACTAATATTAAGGAGTCAGAATATGCCTTGGGTTTCTCCAAAACCACATGCACTGTAGAAAGTCAAGTTTCTCTGAAACCACATGCACTGCTTTAATACAGGGGCCCATTAAAGATGATAATTGGGAAATAAGTCTATCCAATGCCCTTAAACAAGAAGAAAATGCCATTTAGTAAAGAATGCTTTTTTTTTTTTTTTTTTTTTTTTTTTTCTCATCTCCCTGAGTGTGCCAGGAAAAAAGAGAGAACATTTCATTTCTTAGAATTAGGGAATTAGAGTCTGCAGAAGACACACACAGCCAGGGGTCTCTGAAGTGGGTAAGGCTTATCAGTAATAAACTCATCTTCCCAGGTAATGCATTGAAGTGTGAGTAAGCTGGTATATATTTATTTCTCTGTTGCTTCCTCAATATATCTAAAAATTTTATTTATCCAACACATATTTATCAAGCATCTATTCTAAATCAGGAACTATACCAGGCCCTGGGCTCATACAGAAAGAAGCATTTAGGGGCTTGGTTCTAGTTGAGGAAATGAGCCTTTGGACTTATGGGCTCCTTATTTCTGGTGAGGCTGATCCCAATACACTCTTAAAATGCATGAAAGGATGATATGTATTTGTGACTTATAGAACTTTCCGTATAGATGGAATCAAATTGGAGCTGAAGGAGTGTTCTTACTTCACCTAATACAGTTCCATACTCAGAGTTTTACAGCAGCAATGCACACAATTCAGACATGCTTATTGACCAGGTGCTTACCACCTATTTGGCAAATGCTGTTTATGAAGTTCTTAAGAAACAAATATTGATCCAAACAATTCCCTTGCATTTAATATTCTGTCATTCTTCAAGGCCACTACCAACTTTGATGCACACATGCAATTACCTGTTTAAAGAGTTTCAATTGCCCTAACTCTTGGGCACCACACCATGATTAAATGCACACAAGCAACAAGTTGTTGACTAGGGCAGCCAGGAAACCACTGTGGCATAAGATCAATAGTTATATTACCTACCAAAGAATCTCTGTCTCCCTGCTTCCTACAGTCCTCAAAAGTACAGGTAGGAATTCGAAGCTGGAATTTTTTTCTTCTGCACACATGTTCAACCAAAGCAAATAAAAATTATCTAGGAGGACGCCTGGGTGGCTCAGTGGTTGAGCGCCTGCCTTTGGCCCAAGGCATGATCCTGGAGTCCCGGGATGGAGTGCCATATCAGGCCCCCTGCGTGGAGCTTGCTTCTCCCTCTGCCTATGTCTCTGCCTCTCTGTGTGTCTCTCATCAATCAATAAATAAAATCTTTTAAAAAAATTATCTAGGAAGATTCCAGAGGGCCAACAGAGGAGTGAAGGTTGTTTAAATTATTATAGGTTCATAAAACACATCTTCAACTGGCAGGGCATCCTCTTCATCAGACTCCCATATGCTTCAGAACAGGAAAAATGAATAAGTATAAATGTAAAATCCTGCATGTAGGTTTGAGAAAATAAATAGTATAAACACAGGATGAGGGAAACCTGATTATGTTGTCATTAGTATAAAGAAGGACTGGGAAATTGTCACTGAACAAAAATCTAATAGTAGAGAATGATTAATAATTTGATATAACTATTAAAAAGACACTTGCATGAATTAAAATCAAGCATGCAGTTCATTTATCTGAACTTTACCTAAGATACATATAAGGTACAGTTTGACATGCTGGGTACCCCATTTTTAATATATATATATATATATATATATATATATATATATATACATATATATATATATATATATAAAGATTTTTATTTATTTATTCATGAGAGACAGAGAGAGGCAGAGACACAGGCAGATGGAGGAGAAGCAGGCTCCATGCAAGGAACCCGATGCAGGACTCAATCCCAGAACTCCAGGATCATGCCCTGAGCCAAAGGCAGACACTCAAACACTGAGCCACTCAGGCGTCCCTGGTTACCCCATTAAAAAAAAAAAAAAAAACAACAACACATTGAGGGGCAGCTGACTGGCTCAGTCCATGGAGCATGTGACTCTTAATCTTGGGGTCTGAACTTGAGCCCCACGCTGGACATAAAGTTTACTTAACAACTATATATATATAATATATATAATATATATATATATATAATATAAAAATACTCTGACAAACAGAAGAATGACCAGATACTCAGAGGAGCCATATTCAGTCAAGTGTGGCAGAGATGAGGGGAGGTAGTTACAGACATCCTTAAATACTTTTAGAGTTTTCATATTGAATTTATTCTATATTGAGTTTGTAACTAGAGGAAGGGCCAATAGGTGGAAACACATTCATTAGGAAGAAGATATTAGTGTTCAAATAAGTGAACTGAAGGTTCCAGAAAGAATTGCCTAAAAACTGGGGATTTAGAACTCATCTGCATTCCCACAAGGGAATTTCTGATTTATTCCCTTGTCCTGGAATCTTGCCTATAAGTCTTTCCTTGGATAAGCAGATGATGAAGCTTGTGAGAAATGATAAATAAAACTTTAAATCTAATTGTCAGCCAAGGAAACCAAGAGTAGATTCCTATGTAGAGAAAGAACACAAATCCACCCCCTGATGTATTTGCATATACCCTGGCCAGGCAAGTACCTTTTTGGGGCACCAGATAACTATCCACAGGAAAGTAGACTTATGTTTATTATCTTATGTATTTTCAATCATCTGTCTTTAGCTCCAGAGAAATGTGTTCCATGTTCTTCCAGAAGGGGTAAGAGAGAGAAATATCATAATACATATAAGACAAATAAAATAGTCCTAACATTAAGAAACTAAGACTGTATGTCTCCCAGTTTGGAAGCCGAAAAATAAATAATCTAAGGGGAAGAGAACCAATGAGATCTCATTGGAAAACATAGAAGGGTAAGGTCATAATGAGCTGAGAAAAACATGGGTAGTGAAGAAATCACAGCAACTACAGACAAGAGGGAATGAAGACACATGTAAAAGAAATGAAACAAACAGATTAGCTCATTATATATTATGTATTTTCTATGTGTTTCCCATTGGACTCTTCTGCAATTAGACTACACCATCCAAACGATGAATTTCTATGTTTCCTATATGTACTCTATTTGATCATGAGTATAAAGAGTTTTTAATACTGAAATTAAACTTGAATTCTTGTCCTTTTGTGCCACATCGCCTGCATAGATCTTGCAAAATGTTAAACACATCCTGCAATTCCAAATAAATAGGTTCAAATAAATGAAAATAGCAAGATGTTACTTGTCTTCCATCTTCTGTTAGAATCGATGTGCATCTACCTTACATACTTTTGATTTGAAAAAGTAGCCAGTTTTTTATGTTCTTTATGATTTGGGACTATAATTTTCCTCCACAACATCGCCTATGGTCTCAAACACCCACCTATCTGAAGCGAATTGGCATTTCTATAGTAGGGGATACTGAAATAACCACTGACCCATAGCTCCCACAGGATTTGCTTCTTGAAGTGGTGATGAGCATCTCCTCCCACCCATTTCTGTGAGCTGATGCTTCCTAAAAGTACACAGACCAATCACGATCATAACCTCCCAGTACCGTAGTGAAGGAAAATGGGGGAGGATCACTGAATCGCTGGAGAGGAGGCTGTGGTGTGAACTGAGCAAATTCAAGAATGCAGATAAAAGACTAAAAGGGAGACACAAAATGAGTAAGGACCATGGTTAATGGGCAGAGATACCTCTTGAGAAAAGATATTTATTTATTGAAGACTCTCCTCATTTTCTAACTCTTCCGAAAAGACTCCCTATCCATTCTCCTACTCTGTTCACTTATTATTGGTGCCATTTATGTGACATGATTCCAGCCACCAGGAACTGCTTTCCACATCCTTGTGTACATTGTCTATCCAGCTATACTGCAGCCACATTAGTAGGTCCATGTCATAAACTGCTTTGATTCTCCATTTCATAAGTAGGTTTTTCTTTAAAAATGCAGTCTGTTGCCCACTTACAGTACTTTCATGTGAAACTACAATTTAAAATTGTACTTCAGGGACATCTGGGTGGCTTAATGGTGGAGCGTCTTCCTTTGGCTCAGGTCATGATCCCGGGGTCCTGAGATCAAGTTGTACATTGGGCTCCCTGTAGGGAGCCTGCTTCTCCCTCTGCCTGTGTCTCTGCCTCTCTGTCTCTGTTTCTCTCATGAATAAAAAAATAATAAAATAAAATAAAAATTAAATTAAATTGTACTTCACCCTGGATTTACTGAATTTTGGGGAATGTGCTTGAGAATCTGCATTCTTATCAAAGGACTGAAGAAAACTAGTGCTTATAAATATTTGCCAGCCAAAGGCCTGGAACAGAGCAGGTGCTTGTAAATATCTAGTACTGCTTTTAAGATAATGCTTTCTGGCATGTCCGTATGTATTTATGAGAAACAAAGAAATGCTGATTTGCTCAGGGTGTCCTCTGTCTGCCACTAGATATAGTAAATGCCTTGAGGGTTGATGTCCTGCCCAGATGGTTCTTTGTATCTCCTTTTAATTTTTTTTTTCTATAGCACTAGGCACTTCCTAGAATGCCCCATAAATAATCATTTATGATAAGAAGAAGAAAGAGAAAGGTGAAGGAGAAAGAACAGGGAAAAGAGAAAAAAAAAAAACAATGAATTTATGAGTGGGAAGCATAGATGGAGGGGTTATTCAGAAATTCCTTTATTTTGATGGACTGAGTGCTACCAAAGACAGTCTTGTGTGAGCTGAAGATAGACAATACCACAAACAACTAGCACGAATCTGTATTGTAAGACTATATTGATCTCTATTTCCCTTCTTAAAATTGATTTAAAGAAAATAATTTCCATTTCTATAAGCACATGTATGTTTGCATGTTTGTATATATAATTACTTCACATGGATAAACTCAGCAATGATCCCTGCCAATTAAGGGCAGTGTTAATGAGCTGTAAAATGGACTCATCCAGTCACCCATGCTTTTCAATTGTCTTTTATTACAAAAAGCATTCCTCCCTCTTCCACTCAGGTCTAACTCCCACACAAACCTTCTGTGCTCTTATTTTATTATTACAAATAACCAAAAGTCGAAATTGGAAACTGACTTGAGAACATGTTGTTTATGTCCAAGCCAATAGGGAAATGAGGCTTTATTGCCTCTATTCTTCAGGATTCAGTTTTTTGAATTGTAAAAAGACCCCTGCTCTCTGTTCTATTCCCTCTTGAGAATGTGTCTTATATTCAAGAGTTGCTAATAAAATCAAATATTTTATTTTTTTGAGAATGGAAGGATCTATTTACATCAAACATCATGTAATCACGACACTAATTATGATGGTTCTGTGACCTAACTGGGTTACGTGATTTACTCAGAGTGGCAAAGTTAATTAAATTACAGACTAGATTCTTATCTTGGCATCCATGAATAAGCTTGAAGGAAACCAAGAATCTTCAAATTGTGTGTGCAAATAGTGTGTGCATATCTGTGCATTTTTATGGAGAGAGGACCCATAATTTTATCAGACTCCCAAAATATTCCTCAATGTAGCTGGGACAGTGACTGTTGGAAATGAAATTAATATTTTTAAAACTAAAGAAGAAAAAAAGTTGGAAGTTATATTATCCAAATTTATAGTCAATATCAGCCTTAGATAATAATTCTGTTGGATAGCATGCAACCTCTACCTGGGATCTTCAGATATTAATAACCTACCATCTCTCATATTAGCATGGTTCAAAGCTGTAGTCATGAGAAAGATATTCATATCTCCATACACTTTACTTCTTATATTTCCATGTAGAGGTCCAAATACTGCCTTTTGGAGCCACATAAATTGAAGCCATTTTTGCTTACTCAGAATGCCTTTTCAAATATTAGAAGATAACTATTACATTCCCTTGAACGTAGTTCTCTTGTCAGAAGAGCTAAGATCTCTCACTATTCTAATTGCCTTTTTAGACTCATCGACATACAGAACTGGAAGGAACACATTTCAGCTTGTGCTGTAATTTTCTGTAATAAGGCATATAACCTAAAACTGGAAACAATGTTCCACTTGTGATCTAACTATCCATGACTACCTCTTTCTGGTGAGTATTTTGCCTTTTTATTTTTCCCCCCAGGAGGATCATAGTATTTTACTGTCTAACTGGGAAGATCAGGGGCTAATGCCTTTCCTAGAAGTTTCTCATCTAAAATAAAACACAGCAAGACACATGCACTTGGCCATTCAGACCAACTCTAGATAGCTACATTTCCTATTTTAATATAAAGATGTGCACTCAAATGAAACATTTGAAATATCCAAAAGAGAAACATTACACACTCTTATTTTATATGAAAAATCTACCAGTTTTTCCACAAGCTGAGTTAGAAACAAAGAACAGAACACCTCAGATTTATAAAAGAAAAAGAGTAATGATGGCTTGGAGTATAAAGCTTTTCCATTTCAAGTGTCAGAAAAGTTTTCTCCAGGTACTGTTTTTTATGATTTTATTTATTTATTTGTGAGAGAGACTGAGCAGGGTAAGGGGCAGAGAAAGAAGCAGACCCTTCACTGAGCAGAAAGTCCCATGTGGGACTGGATCCTAGGACTCTGGGATCATGACCCGAGCCCAAGGCAGACCTAACAGATTAAGCCACCCACATGCACCTTTGGCTATTTCTTTTAAAGTTTCCAAAGAATAGTTTCTCTCAATGTATACTGACAGCCCAAACTTCAGGACTATAGTGATAATCATGCAAATAACCTAAACCTAATAAATGGACAAAATGAAAAATTCAGTCCCTTTTCTCATTCCTTTTTTTTTTTTTTTTAAGGGCATCACTAAATTTATTTATTTATTTTTTAAGATTTTATTTATTTATTCATGAGAGATAGAGATAGAGAGAGAGAGAAGCAGTCTCCATGCAGGGAGCCCGATGTGGGACTCGATCTGGGGACTCCGGGAATACGCCCTAAGCCAAAGACAGACGCTCAACCACTTCCCCCTTTCCCCATTCCTATATTGATTTTTACACCAACATTCCCCAAAGACCTGTAAGGAACACTAATCTACCAAATGCTCTATGAAGATAAGATACCTATAGCTAAGTACATTTCAAACATATCCCATGCCATAACTGCTTCTGTATGATCCCAGGCTCCAAGACCCTCCCTTTTTGAAAACAACACCAATGTTGCTCAAAAAACACTCTGGGTAGTACTGTACCACAAAGATCCAAGTAATCAAATTTCTAGTAAATCTCCACTTTATTCTAATCCCTTAACAATGTAAATGTGCACTTTTGGGTCGTGAGTGGGATGTGTAAATATATACTCTTCTTTTTTTTTTTTTTTTTTTAATTTGGTGAGATCTTTAATAAGAGAATCAGTTTCAACTGAGAATATACTCTTCTTTATGATATATCCTCCTCTGACTGGCCTCTGGTGAGATACAGCATGCTGGGAAGAAGATTCAGGTCCAAAGTCTTTTTTTTGCCTCTCATGTCAGTAGATGAAGGCCCTGGGATCAGGCTGGAAATTACTAATATTCCTCTTCTACTCCCGGCAGCTAAGTGGCTATGTGAACTCATGACTTCCCTAGTCCTCATACTCTTACTTGCAGAAAGATGGAAAAAGTACAATGATAAAGATTCAGATTTGTGAGGGAGATTTTACTTAGGCCTCTGGTCAATGCTAGGTGCTCTAATTCAATTTTTTTAGAAAGTTCTAAACTGAAAGAATTTAGGCACCCATCTTGTATCATTCTCTGAGAGTCCTGAAAGAGAGTCCCAGATGGACAGTGTTCGAGATGATTCTAGTCTTGACTAGTCTTGTACCGTCACAACAGTACCAAAGTTATTGTGATCATTTGTTTTTGTTTTAAATCCATATGTTTTTAGACATTCCAACGGAAATATGTGCAGGTAAAGGAAGTCATGCCCTGGATTTGCTTCAAAATAATCTTTTGAGAGGGTAGAAATGGAAGTGGTTGGCATTATAGATAAAACAGTACTGGCCTGTAAGATAACTATTAGAATTGGGTGATGAATTCCTTTGGATTCTCTTAACTCATCTCTTCTCTTTATTTTTGATTGATATATTCTGTGATTAAAATTAAATGATAAAAATAAAGCACTAAAATCCCACACAGAATTGCCAACCCCTATAAATAAACTCAGACGCAAGTGGAAGCATTGGGGAGTTTTTGCCAAGTGCTCAGGCATTCACTATTATAACAAATAGTTTTTGCTAAGGCTACTATTATCCATCCATTGCAACACACATAAGCACCTGGCATTCCTGGGCACATTCTCTTTATTTGAGTGATTGACACCATGTGACAAAAGAGAAAATGTTAAAGTCACTGGAAAACTAGGTAATCGCTGATTGTATGGTACCTTCATTTTATGAAAGTTTCATTTTTAAATTTTTAAAAAGAGTTTATTTATTTATTTGAGAGAGAGAGCACAAACAGGAGGAGCTGCATATGGAGAGGAAGAAGCAGACTCCCCACTGAGCAGGGAGCCCAACATAGGACTGGATCCCAGGACCCTGAGATCCTGACCTGAGCTGAAGGCAGACGCTCAATGGACTAAGCCACCCAGGCACCCTCATTATGAAAGTTTTTTTTTTTTCCATTATGAAAGTTTTAATAGTCATAATTGATGTAGAGTTAAGAATCATATTCAAAATTTTGAAGCTATATTCTTAAAATCCATATTTTGTGAATTACAAATAATTCCACTTTGGATACAAGCAAATGCAACAAGTTTCTGTGAAGCTTTTGAGTTTCAGAGGCTTCCTTTTGACAGATTTCTTAAGTTATGGAATGCAGCCATCAGCAGTCTGTAGAAAAATGAAATACTGCAAGTCTGTTTTTATGCAGCTGGGATCAAGTTACTAAATGGATCAAAAGAAATAATTTCTTTGAAGAGGTAGCTGTTGACACCAGTGGCCTAAAAATAAGTGCAATTTTGTGGGTACAAAAACTTGTTTATATCTCAGTGGAAGTAACTAGATATAGTTTCTATAAATACACTTGCACTCAAGATATATTGGATGCCATTCTAAACATATTTTAATATACCTCAGTTTAACATTATTATTATTAAGGGAAGATTACATGCTAGCCTTTGAATAATTGACATTGCTAATGACATATATTCCTACCAGGCTTAGTTCATTGAGTTAGTGATTAAAAACAACCAAAATCATTACCCAACTCTTACTCTGTGCCAAATACCAGCCGGATATTTTCCAACACCAATTCATGTGATTCTAGAATTAAACTTGATTTTTACTTTTTTATATCTTTTTTAAGATTTTATTTATCTATTTGAGAGAAAGAGAGCACAGCAGAGGGGAGGAAGAAGCAGACTTCCTGCTGAGTAGAAAGCCCAAAGGCAGGGCTTGATCCCAAGACTTTGAGATCATGACCTGAGCCAAAGGCAGATGCTTAACCAACTGAGCCAACTGGGTACTCTCTCTTTGATTTCTAATAACTAGCTATTATTACTACCATTTTATACATGAAGATGCTGATTTTCTGAGCAACTTTTAAGTGTACCTTGCCAAAGTTTACACAGGTGGTATGTCTTTGAGTTGGAATTTGAGTGCTAGTCTATTTAATTCCAAAGCTCTTGATCTTGAAATTATATGCTCTTAGCATATCTACTGATTATAAAACATAGAAAAAAAAAGTAACAACCAGTATTTTTAAATTTCTTTGCATGTGAAAGGAAGCTTAAGTTGGAAATTTGGCAAACAGAAAGACTAACTTAATAAATAAAGTATACTGAAAACTGCAGAGCTTAAGTGCAGGAAAGCTCCAAGACAACTAAGTGTAACATAATATAATTTCTCATTACAATAAAAAGTTGGAAGAAGAAATTAAAACTACCTTAGGATATAAGAGGGATGGTTGATCTAAGGGTACAAATGAAAAAGAAAACAGTTACTATACTTTTTAAGAGGTGCCTGGGTGGCTTAGTTGGTTAAGTATCCGACTTTTGATTTTGGCTCAGGTCATGATCTCAGGGTTGTGAGATTAAGCTCCACATCGTGGGGATCCCTGGGTGGCTCAGCAGTTTAGCGCTTGCCTTTGGCCTGGGGTGTGATGCTGGAGACCCGGGATTGAGTTCCACATCGGGCTCCTTGCGTGGAGCCTGTTTCTCCCTCTGCCTGTGTCTCTGCCTCTTGCTCTCTCCCTCTCTCTGTTTCTCATGAATGAATAAATAAAAAAAAAAAAAAAAAAAAAAAGCCCCACATCGGCTCTGCACTGGGCGTGGAGCCTGCTAAATATTCTTTCCCTCTCCATTTCCCTCTCATACCTTCTCTAATATATATATATATATATATATATATATATATATATATATATATATATTTATTTATTTTTTATTTTTTATTTTTTAAGGAATACTTTCAGGCTCCGAGGTTAAAAGCTTTACAGAGAATAATAAACAAACTAATCAACAGCCCTTGAAATAGAATTATATAGTCCTGATTCTAGAACATGAAATATCCTCCAGTTAGCTCCTGACTCCTTTGGAACTCCTATTGCATACAGTCCAGAGGATGTTGGCTAGAGCAAGGCCTTAGCTTCAAAGTCCTGTGGGAGGAAAAACACCACTAAAAAAAAAGTTTATTTCAAAAGATAATATAACAACCATAGACATCATCTAAGATTAATGAAATAAGATGCAAAAAAATATTAAATTTTTATAGAAAGGAAATTAAAATTTTGTAGATAGTAATATATTAGGATAAAACTGCACTCTGCAATTGAATATTAATTAAATATTTGAGTATATAAAACTCTATATTGCAGAGAGGAGAATGTAAAATAAATGATGAAAACTAGAATCAGGAGCGCCTGAATGGCTCAGTGGTTGGGGTCTCTACCTTCGGCTCAGGGCGTGATCCCGAGGTCCAGGATCGAGTCCCACATTAGGCTCCTTGCGGGGAACCTGCTTCTCCCTCTGTCTGTGTCTTTGCCTCTCTCACTCTCTCTCTGTATCTCTCATGAATAAATAAATAAAAATCTTAAAAAAAAAACGAGAATCATTTTTATTATTTCATTAATACCTACAGAAAATACATTTAGAAATTCCATTTGAAGCTTCTAAAAGACTTATATAAATAGCACACGAATATTTCCTACTATATATGTCTGAAAGAGAAGGAATCAATTTTGATGAAAACTTAAAAAATTTAGTGGTTTAGGCAGTGAAAAAAATTTTTTGTCTCCACTCATATTCTATTGAGGGTGGTTCTAAGACTTGCTACTCCATCAAAATTCAAAGCAGATGAAAAAAAAAAAAAAAGATGGAAGTTACAGAAAACCTCCCAAAGAATATTCCTTTAATCTTACAATGTGTTTAATCTACCCAGATTGTGCTGATGGATTTGTTCAAACATTGATGAAGGGTGGGTTTATTGGGTTTTGATGCTGTGGTTTTTTATAACAACTTGATATTGGAGACAAAAAAGTTCCCCAATTCTTTGCTGTTCATGAAGAAATGAGCTGAGAGATTTACCTTACATTTTCAGTTAACTCAATTAATAAAAATAAGGTGTATCCCTGCAAGGGAAACATTCATGAAAAGACCAAGAGTAGATATAAAGATAATTTCTGCCTGACTGACACAGTACCCACTTTGTTACCTTGGGATCTGGACAGTTTGATGTAGAGTTTAGAATCACAGATATTTAGAGCTGAAGTAGTCTTTAAAGATGATCTAATAACAATTCCAATCTCAACTGATAGATAAGGAGCATAAATCCTGAAAAGAGATGAATGGATTTTTATGTGACCCTTAAGAAGTCACACAACTTCTCTGGGCTTCAGTTTTCACATTATTAAAGTGAAAAGTTGGGACTAGTTGACCTCCAAAGTACCATTATGCTAAATATTAGATGGTTTCCTAATTTATCAAAAGGCAGAACAGATTAAAAGCAGACATTAAACTGAGATCTCAATTCCTATCTCCAAATCTCCTGATCTTATCAGTTCAGTTTATGTTCTGTCTTTTGCTCACACATTTCTTTTCTCTCTCTTTTTTTTTTTTTAAGATTTTTATTTAATTGACAGAGAGCCAGAGAGAGCCAGAGACCACAAGCAGGCAGGAATGGCAGAGAAGCCTACTCCTCACTGAGCAGGGAGCCTGATGTGGGACTTGATCTCAGGACTCTGGGATCATGACCTGAGCTGAAGGCAGATGCTCATTCGATTGAGCCACCCAGGCACCCCTTGCTCACACATGTCATTGTCATTACACATTTATGAAATATGTAAGTGAATAAATGGGTGAGAAAAAAATCTAAGAGAAGTCATGCACATTTTAGAAAGACAGATTTATAAGGAAGGAATATGGTGTTTGAATCAGAATATTTGTGTCAATTCCAAATGAAGGCAGTGGAAACAGGAAAGAAGGGGATTGCAGCTCTGTAAAGTACAAAAAGAAAAGGAAGAGTCAACCGTGATCAGGATTTTTCTTTTTAATTGTTCAAGATCAGTGACAATATCATTCAGCTCTGATTCTGGATATCTGCCAAAAGTCATGAAATCTTGGTCTCAAGAGTCAATTAAAACCAGGCTAGATGAAGCAAATATAAAGGAGAAGACAATTATGCAATATAGATATTTAGTAACTGATGTGCAAGATTAGCCATGTAAATATTCATTTGTCAATAAACCTGCCTCCTAAAAGAATGGCATTCTGGGCTAATAACTGGCCTTTCTTCTTTTGGGTGTCTTTCCCTGGCATATATGCTTATATATTAATTCCAAGAGAAATTTCTATAGGTAGATGCTGATATTCATTGAATATAATAATTTGAATATAAGTTGAATTATATTGAATATAAATATTTTCATTTTAATAATAATGAACAGTAAGAGGGAGAAAAATATAAATAGATTTCCTAATTTCATAAATAAAACAAAGCAGTTTATTCTGAAAAATTATTGTGAATTTGAAATTTGTAAAAGGAAGACTGGAATTCGAGAGTAGACCATATGACTTTCAGAGAGAAACCTTCCCTGACCCCATAGTTAGAGTAAATTATGTTCTGATATGGTTCCCTTACTTTATACACCTACTGCTTCTAGGACTTTTCTCTCACTTATGTAATTTTACACTAATTTGTGGGATCATCTGTTTAATGTATATTTTTCCATACCCTCCAGAGAGATGACTGACCCTGCCCTGCCCGTAGGTGTAGTCCGAGCAGAGTATCTGTCACGTAGAATATCTGTCATGAGACAGACATTCATTAAGTGCTAATAACTCTCAGTTAAAAGAAGAAATGTCCGTACTGTAATGAGTTTGAAGAGAGGAGAGAAACAGAAACAAGAAAAAGGACAAATAAGAAAAGACTGAGAAAGGCATATTTCAGAGAAGGGCAAAGAGAGGGGTATAGAAACCAGATTGTCAGGATGACTTTCAAAAGTGACCCTTTGGTTCACACACGGGGTGACCCAAGTCAAATCCCCAAGGAGTCAATGCACTCACTTTCTTTCCCTGACACACACAATTTTCTATCCCTGACACATATATACTTACTTAGGAATGCTTGCCTAGAAGGGCTAGAAAAATGGGGATAGAAAAATGAATATTAGAGACAGGGAAAAATGACAGTGAAACAGAGAAACTCTATTGTGTACAACTCCACAGTCAAAGATTTTTCTACCTCCCTGAGAATCAGTCTAGCTTGCAGGTAGAATATTGACTGCTAGGCAGAGCACCATGGCCATAAAACAGACCACTGAGCTAGGCAATAAAAAAGAGAGAGAGCGAGAATAAGAGGTCTAATGTCTTGTTTATGTCCCCTTTATAGCATCTTTGAGATGCTCTGCAGTCCCACAGCTGGCTTTAGTTCATATGCTTTTCTGATTAAGGCAATACATACCAAAGCAATCTAATATTAATGTGCAATTTGGAAAAAAAAATAGGGAGTGTAGAAAAGGAGGAAATTTTCACAAACAGTGTAACTAAACAATAAGAGGATATAAGACTTGCTTAATTCTTTATTAAATGCATGCTTTATTGTAAGTCTCTAAAACATTTGTAACTCATTTTAAACACCCAATTCTATCATATTGTGTTTAGTGACACTAATCCTTGTTTATAGCCTAACCCTTTGAGGATAAGATTATGTTCTCAGCGAACAGTTATAAGTAGTGACAAGTTTTATTGTAACGGTCCTGATCACAGATTTACAAAAACAATAAATGAAGAAATGGAAGTGTAACTGACTAGGATAATATCCAATATGAAGAAAATCTTTATCTAAAATGAAATGTAAATCTTAACTGATGAAATGCCTCTGAAAGTACTTCCAAGAAATGTTTTTTTAAATTTTTCATTAAGAGTCCAAGTACTGTTTTCAATTTTAAACCCTGGTTTTGAGATGCCTGGGTGGCTCAGTGGTTAACATCTACCTTTGGCTCAGGTTGTCACCCTGGGGTCCTGGGATCGAGTCCCACATTGGGTTACCCACAGGGACCCTGCTTCTCCCTCTGCCTATGTCCCTGCCTCTCTCTGTGTCTCTCACAAATAAATAAATAAAATCTTTAAAAAAAACCTCTTGTTTTATGTTTTGCCACTTTACCGTTATAAAATTTGTTAACAGCTAAAAAAAATGGGATACTGCATGCAAGTTTACTCAAGTATTCAGCATTCCACACTGCTGGGAAATACCATGACTATCCCAACTGTCAAAATGGGCCTAATGTTTGGTATAATTGTTTCAAATAATAAGTTATCTTGGATACATTTTGACATTTTTAGCCCCAATTTTAGATTGGTAATAATAGTACAGTGGGAGAGGAGGTATGTGGTTGGATGAGGCAACTAGGTGATGGGCTTTAAGAAAAGTATGTGATGTAATGAGTGCTGGTTGTTATATACAACTGATGAATCACTGAACTCTACCTCTGACACTAATAATACACTCTATGTTACTTAACTGAATTTAAATAAAGTTAAATAAAATTTAAAAAATAGTAGAGTGGGTAAGCAGAGAAATTTGAAAGACAGAATTGTAATTCTGATTCAGCCATTTCCTATCTGAGACTCTGTTTTCTCATCCATAGGAAAAATGTCCAACCACTAGGGAATGTATAAAGGTTGAATAATGTGCCATGTGCAAAGTACATAGCATAGTGGCCAATATATAATGTGCACTCAATAAATGGTAGCAATAAAAAAAAATAAATAAATAAATAAAAAATAAATGGTAGCAATTTATAACTGTAAGTGATTGTTTGTATTAATAATAAAAGCTACCCATTATTGAGTAGCATTTTTACTATCACAAAGCTTGATATGTATCTCAATTCTAAGAAAGGCTATTTTCTACCTCCTCTCTTCTCTGAATGTCTACTTATGCCATATTATTATCACCAATAAATATTTCTTGTAAGCCTAATACACATAAGGTATTACTTTAGGCCCTGTAAAGAATAGAGCCAGAATCAATCATTCTCTCATGCAGGTCACTACTGGATCTTGTACTTCCTCCATCATGGCAGTAGTATTCTGTGTTCTGATTATTTATTTATATCTTATTTTACCCATTGGATAAAGAGCTCTTCATGGATATGTCTTACTTGTATACCCAGCACGTAGGATAATGTCTGGAACATAACAGATACCCAGCCAACATCGAATGAATGGGATATTCCTAACTTCAAGAAGTTCAAGTTGAAGAGAGACAATACGAACATTAAGAAAATCTACAGAACAAGACAGAGTTTTATACATTTATGAGGATAGAAATGTGTCCTTTTCGCATCAGTGGACTACTATTGTTAATTTATGAGTGAAGTGGTATTCTATCATCATGACAGCATTCTGAGGGGTTACATCCTATGTTGTATATGGAGGAGTGGGTCGCAAGAGAAGGGGGAGAAGACAACTCTTGAAGAACAAATTACTGAAGAGTATTTGGAGAAGACTGTGATAATTCACTGTGCTTAGGTCATGCTAGTCTTGTTAGTTTTGTGGAGAAATTGACAAGCAGAAACTGGAATTTAGTAAGAGGTCTAAAGGGGCCTTGAGCTTTTGGTCAGGAGGAAAATCTGCTTTTTGGCTGGGTAAAAGAACTAGGGTAATTTAGAGTGATGGTCCAGAGAGTAATGCCCATTAAGAGAAACCAGCTCCAGATATTAGTTTTAAAGGTAAGGTGAAGGAGCTGAGCTTATTAATCTAATGGTAATACCAACCTCCTTGATTTTTATCAATCAATAGCAAATATGCTCAATTGTAGATCAACTAATCAGAGGAACTTCTGCCAATCGGAGGTTCAAAGATTCTAAGCTCTAGAGCCAGAACTATGTCCTATAGGAATGACTTAGAATGAGTCTTTAGGCTAGTGCAAGATCCTACAGCTACTAGAGAGGAGGCCAGACAGAAAAGTTATTTAAACTCTTGACCAAGTTTGAATCTGAGGTAATTTCTGAGGAGTGGACTCTTCAGAGTCCATACCACCCTACATTTCCATAGAGTAAAGCTTAGAGTTTAGGAAAGGCCAACACATAGTTGATTCTCTATGTTTGCATGGAGATTTACCTTATTTCCCATTAAAGTGGGATTTATCTTAAGCAAAGTCTGAAAAGACTGGTTTGGTTTTCAGTATAGGCTGAGCAGAGTGGCTTTATCTCTGACCAGAACTAAAAAGGAAGTTACACAAAAGCCCTTCAAATCTTATAGTTCAGTGAAGGTCAGAAACTCTTATCACTAGTTACCTAAAGCCTGATGCATAGTAGGCACTCTCCATATCTTCTTGTCAAATGAATGTTTTTTAACTATATTACTTCCTCATTGTATTGATTTATCTTTAAAAACTTATCACAGTTTTAGGGATGCCTGGGTGGCTCAAGCAGAAGTTGAATGTCTGCCTTTGGCTCAGGGTGTGGTCTCACAGTCCTGGGACTGAGCCCCACAACAGGCTCCCTACCTGGAGCCTGTTCCCTCTCTGCCTGTGTCTCTGCTCTTTCTGTGTGTCTTTCATGAATAAGTAAATAAAATCTTAAAAAAAAATTATCACAGTTTTAATTTTGAAATGAGATTGATTTTCTTATGCTATTGAGTCATGAGGTGAGAAATAGCAAATAGAATTTAATTATCAACAGTCTTTGAAAACCTATCAAGACTTTTATAGATTAGTTGTGAATTATCTTGGATCATGAGAGGGAAATCTATACAAGTAGATATGAGAAAAAATTAAAAAAGCCCAAACCTGACTGCCCTGCTTCAAAGGGGAAAACAGGAAAACAAGGAGAAAACTTTCTTCGTGGGCATCATCACTTATTTTTCCTGGATGTTAAGTACATGCAACATGCCAGATCTCAAATAGTCTATGTCCAGGAAGCTTTTCCTCTTGGACTGGCATCTTTTCTCCCAAGGCAGTGATTTGTCACATAAATCCAACATAGAAGGAAAAGCTCAGCTATATAGGCTCTCCGTGGGCAGACCAGTTCTGATCCAATTCTGAATGGGAAGGGGCTAGGCAGTGTGAAGGCTGACTTACTGTGGAAGTCAGTTAGTTGTTTCTGGATCTTTATTCTCTCTTTTTTTGTTTTTAAGATTATTTATTTATTTATTTATTTATTTATTTATTTATTTATTTATTTATTATTTATCAGAGAGGGCAAGCACAAGCAGGGAAAGGGGCAGAGAGAGAAACAGACTGCCTGCTGAGCAGGGAGCCCTATGCAGGGCTGGATCCCAGGAGCCTGGGATTATGACCTGACCTGAAGGGAGATGATTAACCTATTGAGCCACCCAGGGGCCCCTGGATCTTTATTCTAATGGAGAGTCATAACTTTTATAGGTAATGCCCCAAAGGTCTGGCTAATGTAGAGATAATTTTCCTTTAGGAAGACTTCAACTGCCGCAGTTTCACTATACCTTTTCTCCTACTCAAGATTTTTCTTATCCCCACAGTACTTAGCTTACTTATTTGCATTCACTTGCTTTTCCTTAGAAATGTTCCCACTGTCACGCACATATCCTCAAGTCATAAGTGACTTGAGGGTAGGTACTATTCATTTTCCTAATTTTATGGATTCTTTCAGGGCAATCAGGTTGTGGGGTAAATGAGTATTATTAAATTAATTAAGCAAGAAGGCCATTACACTGAAGTGGCTGTAATGCCATGGTGGCTTACTTTAGCAAACCAAAACCTACACCTGTAAACACCTCAAAGTAAAGAAACTAAAACCTAAGGATAACCAAACATTAACAGCAAGCTAAGTTTTAAGCTGGAACCAATAAAATAATTTCCTTCCTTTGTTTCTACAACTTCTCTAAGTCTTTCCCTTTGATCTTGATGGTAGAGCACTCCTAACCACTTCTGGTTTGGTATAGCTCGATTCCAATAGATTTTTGTTCAAATATACACTTAAAATTTTTAATATGCCTCAGTTTATATTTTAACAGTATGAATCTGGACTTACCTTAAAAGGGAGCAGATTTTGCTATCCAAAAATATTTCTCTTCGGCATAAGGATTATTTTGAGCTAAAGGCCATCAAAACACAGAAGATTCATGAAAATTTTTTACCTACCCCTCAACTGCCTAATTTTGTAATGAAAAGGGGGCACTGCAGCAGGAAGACAGCTATGAATAGAGATACCTTTTTACCTAAGAAACTGTTGGAGAGGATGAATTTCTTTCAAGGTCCTTCTAGCGTTCTTAGAATCAAAATGACAGGAGACAGATTAACAGGATAAAATCAAATGTAATAGTGTAATAAATAGGGAATCCACACAGACATGGAACTTTCAAAGACAGTAAGGCATTCCGATAATAAGCATCAATAAGATGCTTTTTTTTGAGCTAAGGAGAGGGGCAGAAGTTTTGAGGATAACAAAGGGGGAGAAAACCATTAGCAGGAAGGTGAAAGGAGATGTTTGGAAAGCAAAGGTGTCCTGTTATGTAGGTAAGGTTCTTAGGTCAAGGGGACTCTCTAATAATAGCTTCCTTCCTGGTACAGACGGTTTGAGGGGGAGATAAAGGGATTTGCCTGAATCTGCTGGATTTTGATTGCTTTTAACTTAGGATAATGTTCATGCCTAAACCTGCCCTTAACCCCCACAAAACTCATTTGTGTAACGGGGCAACCTATGGTTTCCAAACATCTCCTCTTGCTTTCCTGGGAAAGGTCTTCCTCCCCTTTCCTTGTCTCAGGATGTTATATAAGTTTTAATTATTTTCTGGGTCTCATATTTTTACGGGGCTCCCTTATGTCTGAAATTAATCTTTTTTTTATCCTGTTAACTTGTCTTATGTCAATTGGATATCAGACCAGCCAAAGAATATAGATGGGTAGAAGGAAATTTTTTTCCACCCCTTCAGCATAAAACTTCGAAGCTCAGGTTAAGTCTTCTCATGCAAATATTTCTGTAGAGAAGAAAAAACTAGGACAGAAGGTAGTCTAGTGTGTGATCATTCAGTATTGAACTATACCAGGAAAATTCAGGGAGGTATTTGGAACCTATCACCTGCCTGTTTCCCGTTCAGATTCACCACCACCAGCTAGCAAGAGTAATGATGAGGTGAAGAGTAATAATAATAAAAACAGCAGAGGGAACCAAAAAAAGAGAAAATCTGCTAACAGAGGAAAAAGGATCCACGGTCACCCAAATAGTCTGATATTTCCTAGGCCCCAAACAAACAAGATTTTAAGCATCACTTTCAATTGAATACTGGCTACACCTTCTACACTGGTGTTCTTTTCCTCTCTCAGAAGGAATAATCCTGACAAAAGAAAACTGGGTTGAGAGTGGGAAGAAAATAGGTCCTGGTACTTCCCGAAAATAACCCATCTTATACATCGCACAAATCTCTTACAGTGTTTCTCTCCTTAACCATAAAATTGAAAGTCTTGGGCAGGAAGATATTTTATGGGTTGTTTCAGCTCTGGTAGTTCATGTTGCTGGAATTCTACGTAAGCAAATCTTTTCCTGGTAGTTTCTCACCACAAGGCCAAAGTACTACAAAAAGACCAGTTGGGAAATGGCAGCTGGTCGTCTAGCCTTCTGAGAACTTTCTTGTCAAAGCCAGTTCCACGTGAGCCCACTTCTGCATGTTTTATTTGCCTAGACAACTGACTTTTGTCACACTTCCAACTTTCTCAGAATAGACTTCTCTCAGTGAGATATAGCTTTTAAAAAAATAGGTATTTGGTTTACTTCCTACTGGCACACAGTAAAATTATGAGGACTTAAAAAACTGTTGTGGGGCGCCTGGATGGCTCATTCGGTTAAGCGTCTGCCTTTGGCTCAGGTCAGGATCCCAGGTCCTGGGATAGAGCCCCCCACCTTGGGGGTTCCCTCCCCCATAGGCAGCCTGCTTCTCTCTCTCCCTCTGCCTGATGTTTCCCCTACACTCTTTCTCTCTCTGTCAAATAAATAAAATTGTGTTATCTCCAAAATACATTGTTCAAAGTCCCCTTAAAACTGATTGTTATTTCCTTTTTTTACTAAATTCCTTAGGTCTATGGGCCATCATTTTTCATAGAAAAGCCTCAACTTCACCTCAGACCTGGAAACTGTACTTATGAGCTAACATTCTCTTTAATTCGATGACCTTCATACTATCTTCCTTTTCTTTGTCCGATACCTTTCAAAAGTTATTTTCACTTTTAGAGCCACACATGACCCTGTCCTATGTCATTTTTTCCACTCACACACATGGCCTGTTTCCTCTGATTCCCCCCGACCCAGGTCTGTCCCACCTGCTCCTTACTCATTCAGCACTTGGCAATTTCTAACATCCAGCCCTTAATCTTGGAACAGCATTCCAATCAATGTCTTTTGAGCCACCTCCTCTACTTCAAAAACAAATAAAATTCTGTAAAGTACATCTATTTAGAGAAACCATCTAGTTTCAAAGATCAGTCTACTTACCTTTGCAAGAACTCTCCTAACACTTTAAAATATAAATACTTGACTATATATATACTTCACACATTTAACAGTAAACACTTCAGTTTAATCCAAGCACCCCCAAGGAACACTGAGGGTGAAAATAATCAATTCTTCTCCAATTTTCCCATTTAAAAATATGGGCTTGTTTCCATGCAGAACCTTAAGAAATGCCTCTCCATTCCAGTCTGTGCATCAATGCACAAGTAAAGCAATGTTTGCATTGCTTTGGGCAGTTTAGAGATTGCACACTATTCTTGTACACACAGTTAACAATGGAGTTCCCAACTCAGTGTTAAATCGTCTCATGTTAGAACCTAATAAATCAAATATTTTACAAACCACAACATAGTTAAGTTACTCAAATGACTCCCTTAATTGAGTACTGGCAGCAAGTATTTGAAAGCAAAAAATCTCAGAAGTTTTAGTGACTTCTACATTAAGCCAAGGAAACTCATGCATTCATGCTACCCAGGAATGTTGGTGGCATGTGGCTTATACCTCAAACCAGCATTGTCAGTGAGTAAACCAGCTGTGGCAAGATGCCATTTTCATATTTCTTTTTCTGAGTTGTATGTTACCACCACTTTGATTTCTACCACAGCTTATTCCCTTTCTAGGAAACTTTCCAAGCTCTTTCTTACGCTGCATAAGAGTTGCCTCCCATCAACCCTATCCCATTTGCACCCCCCTCACTTAGAATACCCATAACCAACCTTATCATATTGTTCCCTGTACTGGTCAAGAGTTTAATCAATAGCTTTTTTGTTTTTTAGGATTTTATTAATTTATTTGAGGAGAAGACCGAGAGGGAGGAAGGAGGG
The DNA here is from genome assembly GCF_048164855.1 of Canis lupus baileyi. Taxonomy (NCBI): domain Eukaryota; kingdom Metazoa; phylum Chordata; class Mammalia; order Carnivora; family Canidae; genus Canis; species Canis lupus. The sequence continues at coordinate 54,744,347 of NC_132848.1, forward strand.
GTGAGGGGGACAGGGAGAAACAGACTCCCCACTGACAGCCTCCTGTGGGGCTTGATCCCAGAACTCTGGGATCATGACCTAAACTGAAGGCAGAAACTTAACCAAATGAGCCACCCAGCTGCCCCATAATCCATAGCTTTGATAAAAGTACCAGGAGGCATATCTCTTATTTTATGAAATTTTTAAAAATTAATATTAAGATAATTAAATTTGAAAGAACTCCCAAGAAAAAAGTTTATTATTATTAAAATTACATAAACAAAACTTTCTCAAAATATGCATTAAAAAGGTGGTATAACATATAAAAAAACATATCAAAATACAAGTAGTGGTTAGAGTTCATCACTAAAATGAATAACTATATATACATATATATATCTTCATAGATAAATCAATGCATATATCTATAACTATACTAATGTCTATATATAGATAGTTAAATCTCTTCAATATTTTTGTCTGGGAGGAAGATTTTTTTCTGTCCTTTAGGGTCCTTCTAGCTGAACTTACAATCAAATCGACAGGAGACAGATTAAGAGGAGACAATTAAATTTAGTTTCATATATTTGGAAAATCAGCAAAGCCATGGAAATTTCAAAGATGAGCTAAGGAAACGGAGGGTAGGGATCTGAGGAGACAAAGGGTTTCAAAAAGACCATTAGCAGGAAGGTATCTTATCTGTTTGGAAAACAAAGCCTGCACTGTTACACAGATGAGTTTCTTAGGTAAAGAGGAATCTCCATTAATAGTTCTTTTCTCAGCTGACCCAGGCAGGTAGCTGATGGGGAGGAAAAGAAATTTGCCTGAATCTGCTGGGTTTCTGCTGCTTTTTACTCAAAATAATGTTCATGACAAAGTGGCCCATCTTGAGGCACCCTGTCCTTGGCCCCTCCACTTCCTGATTCCTATTTAATGATGACTACTTTGGTAAAAATATTATTTTTATTTTTTTATTTTTATTTTTATTTTTTTAAATATTTTTAATGAAAATCCCTCCTAGTCCAAATTCACTTAAAAAAATTAAAGATAACAACCAATCAGAACTGGTCATTGTAGGGATCCCTGGGTAGCGCAGCAGTTTGGCGCCTGCCTTTGGCCCAGGGCGCGATCCTGGAGACCCGGGATCGAATCCCACATCAGGCTCCCGGTGCATGGAGCCTGCTTCTCCCTCTGCCTGTGTCTCTGCCTCTCTCTCTCTCTCTGTGACTATCATAAATAAATAAAAAAATTAAAAAAAAAAAAAAGAACTGGTCATTGTAAGCAAAATATCATTTGACAGAGATAAACGTAAAAATTTCACACTTAAGATTTAAAGCATAAATTTGTAATTTATAAGTGCACAATATTAGAGATTTGGCTTAATGGTAATATAGCTGAAAAAGATCTTAGGAATGTTAATTAATGATCATCTTCACGAAAGCCAGTCAAGAGACTTGGCTGCCAAGAAAGTTGATGGTTCGTAGTGGGTTGTATATACATGCATCTATTTATTTATTTTTTTCACCTAATGAGTCATGGAGGAGATATTTTCTTTTCAGCAAGCCCAGGATGAAAGGGCACAAACTAAGGTAAAATTACAGGTGAATGAGATTAAGGTAATCAAGTTTATAAAATAGTTAAAAAAGTCCCAAATTGAGGCATTCAAGCAGAAGATTGGGACAGATTGTCAGAGGGAACTACCCTTGCACTGGATAGCCACTAGAGGTGGTTCTTATCATTCTCTGACAATTTCAAGCATTTGTGAATTCAAATCACAATGAAAATGTGACAATTGCTGTTACCTGCTGAGTCAGGCATCTATTCCACAAGGATGGGGTGGCATTGGCACAATGTAAAGAATACTGAGTGAAGCTACTACTGGATTCTAGTGGTAGCTTTGATCAAGTTGTTTCTTTTCTTCTGCTTCCATTTGGTGTTATGCCTCCCAAGGGCTGGGCAGGAACTGAATGCTTTACATATGCAATTACGTTGAAGGAGGGTAGAATTTGCCACCCTAAAATATATCTTTTTGACAGAAGGATTCGTTTAGGCTGATTATTTTTAAGAAACAGCAGACATAGGAAAAGCTCTGAAAACAGAGTAGAAGTTAGCCTTTTTGTAAGAGATATTTATATTTATAAGGGAAAATCTCCATTTGTAAGGTTGTCTCTCTCCCTGTACTCGGCAGAGAAGGAAGACTAAATCTCCAGAAACTCTTGGCAATAGAGAAGGTAATTACTTAAAGCTGCCTAACAACCATAGCCCTATTGACTGTGCTTTTCCTGGCAACTTCCCATAACCAGCGTCCCCTATCTCCCAACATTTGCTTTCCTCTTTAGATGGAAATGTTATTTAAGGTGGTGTCTTGGGCCATTTTGGAGGGTTACTCAGTGTTACTGGGTATCTCCCATGTGTACAGCAGCTATACATGTTACTCAATAGCTATTTGTTTTACCTTTTTTTTTTTTTAAGATTTTATTTACTTGAGAGAGAGAGAGAGCATGAGAGGGGGAGTGGAGGGGGCAGGGGAGGGAGAAGCAGACCCCCTGCCGAGCAGGGAGTCTAACAAGGACCAAGACCTGAGCCAAAAGGAGATTCTTAAACAACTGAGTCACCCAGGCACCCCATGTTTTTCCCGTTAATCTTTTTACTGCAGGTGTATCTCAGTCAAGAAGCTAGAAGGATGGGGGGGGGGGATTTATTAACTTATTAAAATTCCTTGACTGCCCCTACAACATGTATTCCTCACACTATACTGCACAAGAGATGTGATTATCAAAAGAAGGCCTCAGTAATCTAATAGAAAATCCCTGAAGTCCTTTCTAGACTTAACATTCCTTAACTCCTTGTAAAGGGAACAGTTAAAGGTGCCTTAAGTTGCCAATCCAACCATTCCTGGTCTGATTCATCCAGTGATTCTTCACATTTTCCAGTAATACTCCCTTTATCCATGAATATACAACTTTCCTAGTATTGTTAATAAAACAAGAGGCTTTATGTGAGGACTAAAAATAAGAAGGTGCGGGAATGGGGTAAGAGTTGTTTATTTGGAGCTTAGGCAATCTGCTTGGACATTCCTCACATATTTTAAAATATATCTCCTTTGTAAGGAAAATAATGGATTTCATGGTGGGGTGGCAGCTTTATAAGAGATAATAAAACAATTTTATCTGAAAAAGGAAATCCCTTTCTAATTAATTACCATCAATTGAATTTTTCTCTCTCATAGGAACCCTATTCCTTGTGCCCTCAGGTCAACCATTGAGGAGAGTGAACAGATCTAATAGCACTCAGTTTCATTGTGTCTCCTTAACAACACAGGGACAGGTTGTCCTTTAAAAATATATAATTTTTTAACCTTTGCATTTTCTATTTACTCATACCTAAATAGAGAACTTCTGCTAAGGTAAGAGAAATGAATGCCAAGTTCAGCTCAATGCAGTTAGTTGTGCTAAAGGCTAAAATTACAGGAACAGCATGGAGAAATAATTGACAGCTGAAGTGCATGGTCCTATGAAGTCTCTCTTCAGGGAATCTGTGATTGCTCTTAATGGCATTTTCAAAAAAACAGGTCCTGTTAATTTTTCAAGATATTTTTAAACACTCGATTACTTTTAAAACAATCAGCACCATTATGAACTCCCAGGAGGCTCTGAATTAAGAAATGAATACCTTTATTTCATAACATTTTACAAAACACTTGCTGTGGACAATAAATATCAAATCCACTAGGAGCTTTGGTAATGCAACACAAATCTTGAAAGGGGGAAACCTAAAGATGATTAGATAATTAATCACAATTAAGATTTTCAATTGATCTTAAAGGAGCTTAAGATAAGAACATTCTAGTTTTGTCTCCTACTTGCAGCCTTTTGCTGCTTTCACCGCCTACAGATGAAAGGTCCATGCTGAGTAAAACATTCTGGAGCAGCACCAACCATGACAGGTGGGAAGACTACATTTTTTTTTTTTGATATGATTTTTGATTAGACCATTCATAATATGGTGAATAAAATAGAAGGATTTTGAATAAAAGATACTCGAATTGTCATTTCAGTTGCATGAGAGTGATATTAACCTACTCATACATTAAATATCATTCAATTATATTTGTGATTGCTTGTAATCACCATCAAACATGGCCCTATCTGTAATCTCTTTGATGGCCTTCTAGAGGTCATCATTCTGTGGAGGATCTGCCTCAGCTCTATCAACAGTTAGAACTTGGTGTGTGTGTATATGCATTGGCTCTATCATAGTCACTCAAAGCACATCTAAATGCCACACTTTATCTTACTGTCCTATATACAGACCAGGGTTTAGTTTTCCTGTAGCCTGAATGTAAAAACATCTTCCAGAAATGCTACCCATCAGGGAGTTGGCAGCAACTCTGAAATCTGGCTTCTGACAGAAGGGCATTCTCTGAGGAGTGCTGTTGTTTCAGAATTATAATTTTATGCTCCTTCAATTCCATTCAATTATGTTGAAATTCAGGGTATTTGTTGAAACCAATCCTGATAGTCTGTGAATACGAGGCATTCACTTTATAATTTTTCAAAGATACCTTTTAACCATTTATGTGACACCCTTTTATTGAAAGTCTCCCATTCACTATAGTCTATGTACCAGACTTCATGGTTACAATAGAAAAAACAAAACAACCACACACACACACACACACACACACACACACACACAATCCTGCAAAAAAACTGGTTGTGACTCTTAAGAATTTTGCAGATAATCTGGTTACCTATGTGGCCATCACATTAAACAAAGGAAACTATATCATTGTAGTTTTGCAAGTATGTCTACAAGCAACACGTATGAGACCATCGTAATGAGGGGGACACACTTCAAGTCAATTATTTGGTGTCATAAGGCAAAAGATAAAGACTATAAAAGTTTTGAGTAAATTGACCAAATATCCTGGTGATACACAGGTTTAGGCATTCACATGAATAAACATATGTTTAGTGTCATTGCTCTTCATTAATTGTATCCCTAAAATATGGAATAAAATATTGAACACCATTCGGTCCAATGATAATTCTTCCATGGTTACAGCTAAAGAGAGTAAGTTGGGAAATAAGTTCTGAGACAAGGTCCACCAGAGAATCAATGATTTATCAGTATAATAAGGTGAGTATTTCTTAGTATCGATAATATCTGGACACATCACTGATGCATTAAGTAAACTTTTGATTGTACCCAAAGGTATGTTTGTAATACTGACCCTTCCTCTTCCTTTTCTTCTCATAGCCATTTCCAATTGTTGTTCCAATTTTAGATTCAATGTCACCTACTCAGAGGTTTTTTAACTTCCCTAACTAGGTCAGGGTACCCTATAATTTTCTTCGAAACATCTTCCACAATTTCAAATGTGTAAATCAAATTTGTTGTAAATGTCCATTTCCCTCTTTTAATTTCAACAAGAAGGTGACTTGTCTGCCTTCTTTGCCAATGTATTCCTGCACTTAGAAGAATAAACTGGCACTTAGTAGATGCTCCATGCATGTTGCTAAAAAAAAAGGGAAAAAAAAAAAAAAACTCTTGAAATAACCCAAATCCCAGGACAGTACCTCCTATTCAAATAGAAAATTTTAGTTTTTTAAAAGATTTTATTTATTTATTTGACATAGAGAGAGAGAACCAAGTGGGGGGAGCAGCAGAGGGAGAGGGAGAAGCAGGCTTCTTGCTGAGCAGCGAGCTGGAAATGGGGCTCCATCCCAGGACCCTGGAATGATGACCTGAGCTGAAGACGGACGCTCAATGGACTGAGCTACCCATGTGGCCAATCAAATAGAACACTTTAAATACTGCTTTGCTGATTATGGTTGGTGATACTACGATATCTGATTTCCTTTCTTGAAAAGGTTAAATTAACAAATTAAAATTCCAGTTTGTTATGTCAAACTCATTTTTAGAATCACTTATACCCTGTTAGTCAATTAAACGTCTAACTCTTATAACTTGTTGACATCTATAACCTTTTTTGTTTTTGTTGTTGTTTTTAAATTGTAGGGTTGCACTGTAGATAGCATATTAAATTATGTTGTAAGTATGAATTATTTCCTTAAAATGGGGAAACCAAGGCAGAAGTAAGAAGCATGGGTTTTCCTATATTTATTATAGAAATCCCTTGTAAGTTAATAAATCATGGGCTTAGCTCTTTAAAAAGAATTTTACCTAGTGGACAAGAGGCCTATAGGAAATAGGACAAAACCTCATAAGGATGATAACTCCTCCTAATCTTTCCTCCTACTCTTTGTTTAATTTCATTAATAAAAAAGTCAGTTTCCTTTGTACATTTTTTTAACTTTATAAATCTTTTCAATAACTCATACATTGAGAGAAGACCTCTGTGAATTTAGGAACACTTTTTCTTACTCCTGAGAGAGAATGGTTTACAGAGTCTGGTTTAGCTTACACACTGATTTAATAAAAATGCTATGTTACGCTTACTGTGTTAGTACTACAAAGGTTGGGGACAAGAGTCCTTGATAAACCACATTAGTAGTTAACTACCCAGAGGACCATAAGTTTTAAGAATAAACCAATCAAGCACAGAATTGATTCTATTTATTCTAATACATTCTGCTCTGATTTTCCCAGATTTTGGAAATGTGTCACCTTTAACTTCCACAACAACTTTGGTGAATTTTGGCTCTCCTAGTAGAGCTCAGGGAGCTAGAGCAACAAAATTAAAAGACCTTAGGGATAGGGCAAAGCAGGGTAATACTGAGGAAACTGACTCAGATGCATTTAGGAGGTTCACAAGTTTGCGGAAAGAAAAGGGTAGAAAGTATTAACAGAAAAATAAAAGTAATTTATAAGACAGAAACAATGCTGGAATGTAGAAGGACCCTGAGTTGACTTACCATTAATATGAAGTAGAAATAGAGAGTTAAACCTAAAGCTTATAGAACAAAATCTTATTGGAATAAGAATATCCTAACTTAGTTTAGTTATAGCTAAATCTAATTGTATTACTTTAAAAATAATCCATTTATTTGAGAAGAGACTCCTTTGTATCTTAAATTTATATTTTATTTAAATATAACAATAGCAAACTCCTTTAGATATACTTATTAGTAATTCTATCATTTATTTTAGAAATCTAATATACTGGCATTAAAGATTTAGGAATATAGGGACAACATTGATCTTTGTTAGAATGGAACTTTGGTCAAGGACTCTTATTCTAGTTTATTTAAATTCCAACATACTAATAAGACAGGCTGGCTTTTACCAAATGGATCAATGAGTCTTAATCCCAGATCTGAGGCTCTCTGCTGGTTACTAAGCTTCTAATTTACACAGAAGAATGAGAATTAAAATGGTCAGGCAGCAACAAATGGTTTAGGGAGGAATGAGAAACAACTGAAAGTAATTTCCTCGATTATGCCTTTCTTTTTTCTATTTACATGTGGTTTTTGTACAATTCAGAGAGGGATATATAAGGGGGCTACTTCATTTGATAATATATTTTTTTCTGATAATTAAAAAAATCTTATGAGCAATTGACTTCTTTTCACTTATAAACATGTCTGAAGATTAATTTTTGCATTACTTAATGAGGCAGATTATGAAATGTGCTTATCAATTCATCAAACAGTTGCCATCTATGATAATTGTTGAGGTGTCTCTTTTGAGTTATTATCTGTTCATCACTGACAGAGGCAATCATGCATTTCTAAAACTATCTGATCACATACATTGTTTATAACCAGCAATAAATTAATAAACCAAACATATTTAATAACACCAGAACCAGCAAAAATACCCTAAAGGAGAAATTAATGTGCAAATACCTTCTTAGGTAAGCTTTTTTTTTTTTTTTACATTATTGCTTTATTTTCTTTCCAATGTGCACAGCTACCCCCATTGCCATCATCTGCTCAAGAGGGGTGACTGAGTTTAGATTATTTACAGAGTTCCACCACAGGATGCATTTCACTATACTAGTGTTTTGCTGTCACTGCCTCTAAAAAATTGCCAGATGATAGGATCATAGGAGAGGAATGGAAATGTCAGTTCATCTAGTTCATGAGAAGGTCAGTTAGATTGTAAGAAACAGAAAAAGAGACAATTTTTTTCAAAAACCCTCAAATATTAGATATTTTCAATCAGTACTAATTTTGTTTTTTTAAGTACTAATTTTGAAATATGTTCTTAGATCAGAATAATGTGATCATTTAAAAAATAAGAGAACTAAGATAAAGTCATGGAGGATAAAGAGAACATTAACGAGGGAGTCATATTCTTTATATTGGTCCTAGTTGGTGCTTGATAAATAGGTGTTCTGTAAATGAATGAGTATGTAAGCAAAACAAATAATAGAGAAGAGATTTCATAAAGGTAGCCCCTAGGCCTAGATCAGGCCTACAAACTTAATAGTTTCACCAAAGAAATGTATTAAAAGCAAAATGGCCCATGTTTACAAATCAACAGATGTCATGTAAAATCTCTATCTCTTCAAAAGTTGAAAGACACAACAACATTCCTAGGAAAAAAAGAAATAAGGAGAGAACTGACTGACAAATCACAGGCCACAAATCAACCCAGGATATTTTCATATTAACTGGACTCATCTCAAGGAATAAGACCTACACATGGCCAACAAGCACACGAGAAAATGCTCTGCATCACTTGCCATCAGGGAAATATAAATCAAAACCACAATGAGATACCACCTCACACCAGTGAGAATGGGGAAAATTAACAAGACAGGAAACAACTGGAAGAGGATGTGGAGAAGGGGGGATCCTCTTGTACTGTTGGTGGGAATGCAACCTGGTATAGCCACTCTGGAAAACTGTGTGGAGATTCCTCAAAGAGTTAAAAATAGAGCTACCCTACAACCCAGGAACTGCATTATTGGATATTTACCCCAAAGATACAGATGCAGTGAAAAGCCGAGATACTTGCACCCCAATGTTTATAGCAGCAATGTCCACAATAGCCAAACTGTGGAAGGAGCCTTGATTTCCTTCAACAGATGAAGGAATAAAGAAGCTGTGGTCTATGTATACAATGGAATATTACTCAGCCATTAGAAATGATGAATACCCACCATTTGCTTTGACGTGGATGGAACTGGAGGGTGTTATGCTGAGTGAAATAAGTCAATCAGAGAAGGACAATCATTATATGGTTTTACGCATACAGGGAATATAAATAATAGTGAAAGGGATTAAAGGGGAAAGGAGAGAAAATGAGTGGGAAAAAAATCAGAGAGGGTGACAAAACATGAGAGACTCCTAACTCTGGGAAATGAACAAGGGGTAGTGGAAGGGGAAGTGGGCGGGGGGATGGGGTGACTGGGTGACGGGCACTGAGGGGGGCACCTGACGGGATGAGCACTGGGTGTTATGCTATATGTTGGCAAGTTGAACTCCAATAAAAAAAAAAAAAAAGAAGCCACTTTGTTATCAGGATGTTATGGTTTTCCAGGCTTTGCCATTTGTGGGCTGTTTCTCTAGCAAGACAAAGTATCTGGACATTGGATACTTTTCTCCTTTCAAATACTTTTACACTCTCAGTTCCCAAGAGTTTACACATTACTTCTATTTTTCCCACCTTACTGCCATTTATTCTCAGAACTGAGTAAGTTCTTTAGACAAAGTCATGTTTCTAGTGATACCTAGTCTGTTAGTCACTTATCTGGTTGTTGGAATTTCGACTCTGTGGCACTTCCCGTTCAGAAGTGCCATGAAATATTCCAGGAAGACAGATTAGATGACAGTGTGCTGTTTTCAAAACAGGAAGAACAAGAATTTGCCTGTTAACTTAATGGACTAAAGATATCTTGGCTTCGACAAATGTGTAGAAGGGATTTATGAAAAAATGAGAAAGATGGGCAAAATTAAGCTGTTCCAAAATAGATCATTCCTCCTCTTGGATTTTGTGAAAATTTGGGATAAAAAGCACATTGCTCCTCATTTGTTCATAGCAACTTCATATTAGTAGTTTATTCTCTATTGTTTGTTATATGAAGGGTTCCTTTAGTGGGAATAGACCAATTTGAAAATTAGACTTAATCTACTATTTCTTCATGACTTTCTCTCTTTGTGGGAATCAGACAAAATTACTGCTCACTTGCTGCTAACATATACAATTCCTAGGGAAGGAAGAAAATAAGGAAGAGAATTATGCTAGACAAATCAATGGCAGCAAAGAAACCAAAGATGTTTTTAAATCAACAGGTGTCATCTCAAGAGAGAAGATCTTTTGTTGTCTGTGTTGCCACTTCCTGGGATTTGTAATGGGAGGACTATTTCTCTACCTCTATAAATAAAGTATTTGACATAGTGGATTGTTTTCTCCCTTGAAACACTTTATTTTCTTGGCATCCAGGAAGCCACACACTAGTTCTGTTTTTCCTCCTTGCTGACCATTTATTCTGTCTCTTTTGCTAGATATTTGTTCTAATGTGACCTGCAAATAACAGAATATTCAGTTTTCATACCTCTCCATTAAACTCCTTTTCTGAGTAATTTTTTTGGTTTCCGTGACTTTAATCAATCTCTATATGATGATGTGATGCAAACATAAGTTTGTTGCATCTCCATTTTCAACTCTTCCTGGAGATCCCCATTCATCTACCTCCTTGTGCACTTCTGTTCTCTACTTGCATGGCAACTAGGCACATCAAAACCAAGCACTTACTTTTATGTCTTAAAATCAAAGTGCTAACACATACACACAGATAAGAATCTTCTCTACTCCACCCTGTCCCCAAAAGGAAAAGCTCTTGATTTTCTAATTTTTCATTTTCAGCCTGGTGTCTCATGACACCACCATTCTCATGGATAAGTAGGTCAACATTAAAGAATATATTTGATTCTGCTTTCTCTCAGACCCCACATGTAACTTGTTAGTAAGTACTGTCTATTCTGCCTCCAAAATAAATCTGGAATTTGACCACATCTTCACTTGGAAATCTTAAACTACTTTCTTTGGTGTGGACTCTTGGTAGAGCATCCTAACAGGTTTTCCTTTTTCCAGTGCTTCTCTAAAGTCTGGTGCCTACACTAAAGCCAGAGTTGCATTTGTAAAAATAGAAGTCATTCCCACGATTAAAAACTATCAGAGGGGCAGCCTGGGTGGCTCAGCAGTTTAGCGCTGCCTTCAGCCCAGGGCGTGATCCTGAAGACCCCGGATTGAGTCCCACGTCAGGCTCCCTGCATGGAGCCTGCTTCTCCCTCTGCCTGTGTCTCTGCCTCTGTCTCTCATAAATAAATAAATAAGATCCTAAAAAAAAATTATCAGAGAATCTCCTCTTATACTTAGGGCAAAATTTAAATCCTTTTCAATAACCTGAAAGATATGACAAGGCCACCTCTGATGTGATAATGGCTCCTAACATATAAAACCCTAGGAAAAGAAAAAAAAAAAAAACACAAAAACAAGGCCTTTATATGCTTGCTAGTTTTAAAATGCAGTCTGATTTCATTCAATTATATATGCAAGTACAATTTTCATGCCATGCTGCTGAAACCTGTAGAAGATAACAAAAGGAGTCACAATAGCTAATGTTTATAGTATAACTTATACCAGGCAATGAGTTAAAAGCTTTAGAGGTATTGTATTACTTACATTCCTTGTCATCGTCCCATAAGATATAAGGATCCCTATTTTAGAGATGAGAAACCTAACGGAGGAACCTAACACTGTGCCTTTGTAGTCTATATCCATGATTTTCAGGGTAGAGCTCATCGACACTAACAAACTTCAAGGATACCCCTACTGACCCTAAAAACGCAATTAATCCAAATATTTTAGGCCCTTACAGATTAACAACATAGGGCCAATGTAAATGACGTGCAAGGCCATTTACTTACATCTGTGGTGTCCTTGCTAGTAATCTATTAGTTGTTAAATTATTAAAACTTGGTCTTCAAAACTAAAATTAGTACTTAATAGAGTTAACTGTGAATGCTAATTCAATATCCTAATGAAAAATCTGGCTTCTGCCCAGCACCTGGGAGTAATGCAAATGGCACCCTATGCATGAACACATTCAGAGAGCCAAAAGTGCCAAAACTTAGAGGAAGATACTTTTTTTTAATCAAAGCATCTTGGGCAGTGGAAGCAATGAAAGTGGTTTCAAGTAATATTATTCTTGCTTTAAATGATAAATTCTTGTTTATTTAAGCTTTCTTATTGTCAATTTAACTCTTAACAGATCCTTTGCCTAACCTTACTCTGTGCAATGATGCACATTTGAATCATTCTATCTGTGACCACAATTATATTAAGGATAGACTTTAAAACATTTACACAAAGCAAACACATATGAATCATCTACACTCCTGTCACAAAGCAAAAGGACACACATATCCCATAGTGTTTGAATTTTATCTTTATAGTGATGTTTCATTGCTATCAAGGACTTTATGTCTATGAACGAATGGGTCATGAAGAATAGCGGTCAAAAAATGACTGAGAACTTCTTTTTGAAGTTAACAACTCTACTAGCTTTGTTCTAGTGCTTCCTAATGTAGTGTGCAAGAGAAGTATGATCACAAGACTGGGCAGAGAGAGAAGTGCAACCAGAGACAGACAGATCCTCAGGTGAACTGTAGAAATATTACCCATGATACTTAAGCATTCTACATTATATAAGTGTCAAAATTCAGCAACTGTAAGGTATTCTATTGAGTAAAACAGCAAAGAGCCTATCTTTAATTATCCTTCGTATTTTCTAAGGCAGGTTTCTGAATGATTTTACATGGAGGAGTTGCATTTTGGTTTCCTTAGGTTTTGAACTTAGGGTCAAAATTGTTGAGGGTTGCAGCTTCTCGTGAGTTTGGAGCATGTTATAAAAGAGGAAAAAGAAACACACTGAATTTACTACCTTGATTCTCTATGAAGAGCAGCAAGTGCCAGTCTCAATCCTCTCTTGGACATGGCTACAGGTCTTCAAGAGGCGCTGCGCAAGGGCGTTTCTGGACACCCTGATGACTGTTCTAGTTTTCGAGGGTCAAAGGCCAACTCGACTTTTGTTTCATTCTGACAGCAGCCAAGGGGAAGGTTTGATTGCTACATTTTGTAGTTAACTCCTCAAATGAGATGAGAAAACAAGCCAGAGAAGATAAACTATTAAGGTGGCAATCAGTGATACTGCTCCCTGTCCAGTCTCTCACATGTGCTTTAGGATAGAAGCATATAATGCTGATTGGTCAGCCTTCAGTGAAGCAAACAAAACATTCTTCTAAGGTTCTCTGTTGTGAGCGAAGCAATGCGAAGAATGACAACAAGGACGATTAATATCTAATGTGTTCCTACTATGGGTCATGGAATCTGCTTCCACACTGACTTGTTTATTATTAACAGTGAACCTGAGTAGGCAACACTATACTGTGCCCATGTTACAGATGAGGACACTAAAGCTTGCACAGAGGTTCACTGGCCATTTCTTGACTGATACACCAGCTCCTAATATTCTTCTATTCTGTAAACTTAAGCATTTCAATGTATTTTGAATTAAAAACTTACAAAGAGAGGCTTTCATTCACAGTTACTTCTTGGCTATTTTTAGGGTCAGCTCAAAGGAAACTAGTATTTAGAGTATTGGAGGTACAAGACATTTTTTTTTAATATTTTAAGAAATTTATTTTTTCCCCAAAGATTTTATTTATTCATGAGAGACAGAAAGAGAGAGAGAGAGAGAGAGAGAGAGAGAGGCAGAGACATAGGCAGAGAGAGAAGCAGGCTCCATGCAGGGAGCCCAACGCAGGACTCAATCCCGGTGCTCCAGGATCATGCCCTGAGTCGAAGGCAAACGTGGTTAACCGCTGAGCCACCGAGGCATCCCAAGAAATTTATTTTCTATTTTTAAAAATTTCCTTATTATTTTTACTGGCATTATTGAATCAGTTTTCCATATTCCTGTATGGTAACAGAAATGTTTATATTAAAAAAAGGTATATAAAGAAAACCCCATTCTGCAGCACTTGGGTAGCTCAGTTGGTTGTGTCCAACTCTTAATTTTGCCTAGTTCATGATATGGAACCCCAGAGCCCCTGTCCAGCTCCACTCTGGAAGTGGAGCCTGCTCAAGATTCTCCCTCTCCCTCTCCAACTGCCCCTCTCATCCCTATCTTTCCTTCTCAAAAAAAAAAAAAAAAAAAAAAATCCCATTCTAATTGTATTCAATTAATTGATGAACAAATACAGTAAAATTGCAAACTGAAAAAGAACACTGCAATTATCTTAAAATACGGTTTTCTCACAAACAAAAAACAAGATTCATAATTCTGCAAATAATGTGATAATATTCTGAATTGTTGAGCACATAAAAGAAGAATGTTGGAAAAAATCACAATCATCGTCTTAAACACTGCTTTACACACAAGCAAGATTTGGTGACTATGTAGAAGAGGCTCTGACATTCCTCAGGTCCATAGACTCTTGGGCTGTTTTTCTCCTATTAAATAGGATTGATTTATTGGCTAAGTTTCCCCAATAACTCCCAAGATACAGAAAACTGGCAAATCTGCATTATTTTGAGTCTCCACTAAGGTCACACTTTTTCATAGATTCAGAAACCAGAGAATTTTAAAACTTCTGCCTGTGTTAAAGCTTACTATTGTGCTCATTATCTTAGCATTCTTATTATTTTCTGTTGAGAAAGTATATCTGGAAATTCAGGTGACTAAAGAATATACACTATTTTGATGCAATGTTATTCAAGCACTAGAATTCTATCTAATGAAAAAAAAGAAAATACAGCCAAGGGACTTAAAAAAATTTTATTATTTTATTCATGAGAGATACAGAGAGAGAGGCAAAGACATAGGCAGAGGGAAAAAGAGGTTCCCTGCAGGGAGCCCGATGTGGGGGGACTCAATCCCTGGACCTGTGATCACACCCTGAGCTGAAGGCAGATGCTCAACCACTGAGCCACCCAGGTGTCCCCAGCCAAGGGACTTACTATGTTAGTAAGAAACCAATAAACAAACAAAGCATGTGTATCTTATTGTAGGATAACATGAGACCTCAAACATATGTTTGTGAAAATGTAAATAATTTATTTTAGTGAATTAAATGAAAAGGAAGTTCCTAATAATTAACATGCCTACAGTCATCTCTCTGTATATGGGAGTTCAAGAAACATTTCCATTTGTGGGAGTGTGCTCACTGGAAATAATGGGCACTGCCTTTGGACAGGATTTACTTATAATCTGACTGGTTCAGAGATGTACTTGTTCCCTAAAGAGGTGGCTTCCCTCATGTGTTTTCTATTACCATTTCTAGAGTTCCACAACATCTGGCTTAGGACTATAAAAGTGATATGCTATTCAATTATCAGCCTAATGGTGGGGCTGAGAGACACTGAATTTCAGCCAGCCATTTCTGTTTGATGATAGGGGCTGGGAGAGTAGGTGTACAAGCACATACATGAAATAAACTTTCTTTTCTACTCAGTTGGAATAAATTATAACATGTTTGGGCAAATACATGCATAACTATTTTCAGGACTGATTTGAGGCCATAATGGATTTTAGAAAGCCCACCTCAAACAGAGAATGGACTTCATTATTCTATTCTCTCAGTTTTTATGTTTGTTTTTGTTGTTTTTGTTGTTGTTGTTTGTTTGTTTTTACCTATGTTTTAAAGTACTGAGTTCTTAGGAGACTTCAGCTATTTTTTAAAATGGTTAATATATATAAATTCACGGAGTGATAGAAAGGCTGTTCCTAAGTCTTGAATAAAACCAGGTTGACACAGGAGAAGTTATGGAAAGAGGTATTTCCAATTATTAATAAGCATGACTGCCTCTCATGGGAGAGGCAATTAAAAATTATTTGCATTTTATTTTATTTTTCCATGTCTTTCGTGATATTTTCAAAGTTTTCCAGTAAAGTTTTCCAGTAATGTTAAAGGGTAATACATTTTGGCTATTTCATATTTGCATATTCATCTATTATAGATAAAGGACTTTATTTTGGGGGACTCCAAGGTGGCTAAGTTGGTTAAGCAACTGACCCTTGATTTTAGCTCAGGTTAGGATCTCAGGATCATGGGATCAAGACCTCATTGGGTTCCATACTCAGTGTAGCGGCATCTGCTTGGGATTTTTTTCTCTCCCTCTCCCTCCATCCCTCCCCCGCTTGCATGCATATGCATGCACTCTCTCTCTCTCTCTCAATAAATTAAAAAAAAAAAAAACAAAAAAAACCTAAATAAATAAATAAATAATCTTAAAAAAAAAAGATTTGATTTTTCCTTCTTGGCTTATCTCTCTGTCTCTGTTTGGTAAATTTGACAAAAATAATAATAAATGCATACTTCATTCAGTCCCAAGCTTTTTCTCTTTCAGGGAACTTCTAGTGGGGAGCCCAGGTCCTTCTGCTTTTCAAAGGGTTCTGCTCCATGAATGCATCTTTCCCAAGGTCCATCACTCATGTTGTCTGGCAGCTAGGCTTACCTAACCAGCATCCAGTTAGCAGGAATATGTGACTCTCACAATTAAGCCATGCTACCCAAAATAGTCTTTGTCTGCTTAGGTGTTCTTGAAAACCTGTATATTCTGCAAAAACTTGCACTATCCCAAATCCATGTAACTATGTACCCAGAGCACTTGAAGAAACATCAGTAATCCTAAATAAAAATTCTATCATTGAAAGACATTTAATTTTTAATAAATGTACTAAAGAATAGGTCTTTAATTAAAATTAAAAGGTGAAATGTTGTTTGATGGACAGTAGTCTGGGAAAGAATTGAGGATTCTTTGGATCCATGAGCAAAGTGCATGAATGCCAGGGAGAACAGTTCAACCAACACTATAAACCAGAGTTTATGGCCTGTGTCCCAAGGAAGAATAAAGGTTGAATGGGCAAGTGTATCTGGCTCCTCCACTGCTGTTGTCTTGACCTGTTTGCATACTTTGCATACAGGTACTAATACTTGCTGGTGCAAAATATTAACATGCCATGAAAAAGATCACAAATGAGAGATGCGATGTTACTCTCTACTACATTGACATATTTCCTATATTCCAAGCATGTCTAAGCTTTCCCAGGTTACAGAAATGGGATATGTAGCGGGAGAGACTAAATCAAAAAGGATATTTGTTTCTGTATCTGTCCTCTCCCCCTTTTTAAAATTCTCAAGTTATTTAGAACCCTAGAAGGAAAAAGAGTGCTATGAAGGTCAGGGTTCAGAAACCCAATAACTTACATAAGTATAATAAAGAATAAAGTTGGGGCATATTTAAAAATACATAGGTTTGTTCTTATAGTGGATATAAGAAACGCAAAACATGGATAAAGCTTTTGGCCTTAAGTAAGACCAAAAAGCATCAATGCCTGGACAACAAGATAAGATCCTCATTAGTAAAATCACAAGAACACTGTTTCCAGGTAAAATGGCATTAAGAAGCTTTCTTTGCACTTAAATTGGAAAAAAACAAACAACTTTGTAAAAAATGGAACTCAGGGGAACCCTGGGTGGCGCAGCGGTTTGGCGCCTGCCTTTGGCCCAGGGCGCGATCCTGGAGACCCGGGATCGAATCCCACGTCGGGCTCCCGGTGCATGGAGCCTGCTTCTCCCTCTGCCTGTGTCTCTGCCTCTCTATCTCTCTCTGTCTCTCTGTTACTATCATAAAAATAAATAAAAATTAAAAAAAAAATGGAACTCAGGACATGCTAATCCCAAAATATATCACCTTGGCATACTGAATATCTCAAGCAGAAAGAATCTGAAAAGTGACGTGTGTGGGAAGGACTTTCTGACCTTCCCTTGAAGCAGGCCATAAAACCTCCTATGAAAGGTGCCCTCCCTGTAACTAGAGGAAAGAAGTATCCTTATCTCTGAATCAAAGAATACAGAGGAATATGAATGAACAGGCCTTGCCAAGTGTCCCTCAATTTACTATACTTAGCTCATATTCTTTATCCTATCATATCTTTCCACAAATTTCCATTCCTTATCAAATCTAGCATAAAAACATTCAGGTTTAACCATTTCTTCCAATGTTCAAAGACTTCAGCATCACATAAAACTTACCTTATATAATGTTTATGCTTTTTACTATATTTGTCTGCCTTTAGTTATGGGATCTCCACTGAATACTTAAAAGGGTAGAGTAACAAGATACTTTCTTACCCAATGTCAACAGGAACAAATGAGATTGTTTGAAATCTATAAATTTATCAATAAGTTTATTAGAATGTTAGAATTCTGAATACTGATACTTTTTTTTAAAGTGTGTGTTGGGCAAAGAGGAATGTTTTGCAAAGTAAGAAGTATATGTTTTATAAAACTTGTAGAAACTGAAGATACGAATATTATCTCGGAAGTGTGTAGATGACAGGTCTACAATTGATTATTCATGCATAATGCTTTGTAATTGTTTCAAAATAAAATTCCAGGGTAATGAGTTTGGCAAACTGCACTGAGAAGTGCTCTAAGGCTGAAATATTGCAATCTTTTCCCAAATCTAAGAAAAGTGAATTGACTAGCGTAATATCTCAAATTTAAACTTTCTTCCATGATTTTTTTCAATATCTCCAGTCCTATTACCATATTTTCCTCCCATTTTGTACCAAGCATTTTGCTTAGCCTTTCAGATTCATCTTTTGCCTTAAATTTGATAAGATGCTTATTTATACTAATGAGTTTTATGCTACCAAAATCAGAATATTTTTTAAAATCCATTTGTTTTATTTATTCATTTTTTAAATTTTTATTTATTTATGATAGTCACAGAGAGAGAGAGAGAGAGGCAGAGACATAGGCAGAGGGAGAAGCAGACTCCATGCACCGGGAGCCTGACATGGGATTCGATCCCAGGTCTTCAGGATCACGCCCTGGGCCAAAGGTAGGCGCTAAACCGCTGCGCCACCCAGGGATCCCCTAAATCCATTTGTTTTAGATGGAAAGTCCTGCTAGTAAAAATATTCTTAATGTATATGATTCAATCAAATATTGACTTTGGTAGTGATTTGAAAAGTCACTGCTGAAGACCAAAAATAACTGTAAGAGAATCAGAAAATGAGGTTATGGCTTCTGCTTGGAGCTACAAATGAACGCCTTGAGAAACAATGTGATGACTGAGGACTTGGCTTCCTCACTGGTGAGGGAGAAGATGAGGGACGGGGAGGCCCTTGAGTGATTTATAAAACAGAATCTCTAAGATTCCTTCCAGCTCAAAAAGGTTGATTATTCCATTCCTTCCATAGCATGACTCATGGTACCCCAATGAGACTAGACAGAAGGCAGCTGGGCCCTGATCTGACAAATCTTTAATTGGTTCCATCAAATGGCAGATGAAAGGCAAAGGCACAGAGGAGAATGGAGCAATTCTTCCATATGGATGCCTTCCTGGGGTAGGGGAGTTCTCTCAAGAGCCCATGATTAGTATGGTGATTCCTTACCAAAAAAAAAAAAAAAAAAAAAAAATCTAATTTAAAAGTGACTTAGGCAATCAAAGGACAATCATCATATGATTTCACTCATATGTGGAATATAAGAAATAGTGAAAGGGACTATAAGGGAAAGGAGGAAAACTGAATGGGGAAAAGTTAGAGAAGAGGACAAACCATGAGAGATCCCTAACTCTGGGAAATAAAGGGTTGTAGAAGGAGAGAAGGGTGGGGGGATGGGGTGACTAGGTGACAGGCAAGAAGGAGAGCATTTGATGGGATAAGCACTGGTGTTATACTATATGTTGGCTTTATTTATTTTTTTTATTTTAAAGATTTATTTATTTATTTACTTATGAGAGAGACAGAGAGAGAGAGAGAGAGAGGCAGAGACACAGGAGGAGGGAGGAGCAGGCTCCATGCCGGGACCCCGACGTGGGATTTGATCCTGGGACTCCAGGTTCGCGCCCCGGGCCAAAGGCAGGCGCCAAACCGCTGAGCCACCCAGGGATCCCCTATATGTTGGCTTTAATTGAACTTAAATTAAAAAAAAAATAAGGTTACTTAGATCACAACCAGAGTGATTTTTCCAATATCCTTTCCTGATATTTCAATATCTTGTTGCTATATTCAAAACTGGGAAAAATCATGCAAACTCATGAGAGCCTTCTCACTTCCTGAAAATCCTAGCTCAGATTATTTGCTTCTAGGAAGGTGACTTCTCCTCCCCTGTTGGCCTGGGGATGAAGGAGGGGTAAAAATCCTAGCAGACTAAACTGAACATTTGACAAAAGAAACAGTTCAACCTTGGACCTGCCTACAACAGCCTCCTTTTATTCTGATTGGATCTGTGGAAAATAATAACCCTGAGGAACTCAGAGAAGCATTGTTTATCTTCTTTTATCTATTGCTCTGTTTAGAAAATAAAATTAATCTGCAGCAGAAAAAAAGTAAGCACAACAGGCATTTGCTATAGTACCAAGGGATCAAAGTTACAGAGCCTTCATATCTTTATTTTTTATTTTTTTTTACAATCTGAATTACTAAACCCATTAATTAAGAAGTATAGAAACAAGAGAAACTAATATTTATGGGAAACTTTAAAAATAGCAGTATAACTAATACATAACATTATATTTGTTTCAAGTGTACAACATAATGATTCCATATTTATATACACTGCAAAATGGTCATAATAGTAAGTCTAGTTATAGTCTGTCACCATAGCAAATCACAAATTGTGTGTGTGTGTGTGTGTGTGTGTGTGTATAATGAGAACTTTTAGGATTTACTCTCTTGGCAACTTTCAAGTATGCACTAAAATATTATTGACTATAGTCAGTGTGCTGTACATTATATCCCCATGACTTATTCATTTTATAATTGGAAATTTGTACCTCTTGACCCCTTTCATCCATTTCACCTAATGCTCAACCCTGTCTCTCAACAACCACTGTTTTCTATACCTATGAATTTTGTTTCATTGTGTTTTGTTTTGACATCTGCAGTGATTCTCTCTCTTTTTTTTTTTTTGCAGTGATTCTCTTGTAGGCAATGTATAGATGTATTGTTTTTCTAGCCATTTTGCTACTCTATGTCTTTTGTTTGGAGAATTTAGTCCATTTACATTTAAAGTGATGATTGATAGGTATGTATTTATTGCCGTTTTGTTGTTTTGTAGTTCCTCTCTGTTCCTTTCATCCTCTATTCTCTTCCATTATGATTTGATTACTTTTGTCAGTGTTATGTTTAGATTATATTCTTACTATCTTTTGTGTACTATAGGTTTTTGCTTTGTGGTTACCATAAGACTTACACATATCATATGCATATGTATGTGTGTGTGTGTGTGTGTGTGTGTGTTGCATATTTTAAGTTGATAGGATCTTTATATAAATATATTCTAAACTGCAATTTTAAGTCCCCCAGCACATTTTGTTTTTGTTGTCAAATTTTATATCTTTTTAATTTTATATATCCCCTAACAATCATAATAGCTGTTTTTACTACTTTTGCTTTTTACCCTTCATACTAGCTTTGTAAGTGGTTAATCCATAACTTTACTATATATTTACTTTTACTAGTGAGGTTTACACATGTATATTATCTTATTAGTAATTATTTAGTAATAATTAATATTAGAAGTAATTTTAAATGCTTATAAGTAATTACTAATATTGTTACTTATAATTACTTCTAAGTAATATTACTTATTACTAATTAGTACTCTTTCTTTTCAACTTAAAGAAGTCATTTTAATGAATCTTATAAGGCTGATTTAGTGCTGGTGTAGTATGACGAAGTCCTTTAGTTTGTCTGGAAAACTGTCATTCCTTCAATTCTAAATGATAAACTTGCTGGGTAGAGTATTCTTGGTTGGAAGTTGTTCTGTTTTTGTTTCAGCATGCTTCCTTCTGCCCTTTAAAGCTTTTGCTTAAAAAAAAAAAAATCTGCTGATAGTCTTAAGGAGTTTCCGTTGTATGTAATAGTGAGTTGTTTTTCTCTTGTTGCTTTTAAGATTCTCTAACTTTAAGTTTTGACATTTTAATTGTAATATTTATGCCTTGGTGTGGATCTCTTTGGCTTTATTTTATTTTGAGCATTCTGGACTTTCTGGATCTGGAAGTCTGTTTTCTTCTCCAGGTTAGGAAATTTTTCAGCCATTATTTTTTTTTTTTTTTTCAAATAAGTTACCTGCCCCCTTTTCTCTTTCCTTTCTTTCTGGGGTCCAGTTATGCTAATGTTCATCTTGCTTGATATAGTCCTTTATTTCCCTTAAGCTTTCTCTATTATTAAAATTGTTTATGTTTTTTGCTACTCTGTTTGGGTGAGTTCCACTGCTCTTTTTTTCTTCTGCTTCATTCAGTCTTAAATCCCTCCAGTATATAATTTTTCAGCTCAGTTATTGTATTCTTCCACTCTGTAACTTCTGTTTGGTACTTTTCCTATATTTTGTATCTCTTTGTTGAAGTTTTTAATGTTTTTATCCATTCTTCTCCCAAGTTTGGTGAGTATCTTTATGACCATTACTTTGAACTCTTTATCAGGTCAATTACCTATTTCTGTTTCATTTTTTTCCCTGAGATTTTATCTTGTTCTTTTGTTTGAAACATATTCCTCTGTTTCCTCATTTTGCTTGACTTTCTGCCTTTCTTCCAATGTCTTAGGTGTAACAGTTACTTCTTACAGCCTTTAAGGAGTTGTCTAGTGTAGGATATGAACCTTGTTGTTCAATCAATCCTGTTCTAGCTCTTGAATCTTTTTAATTGTCTAAGAAGACTGGTTTACTTTTGTAGGTCCCAGTTGAGAGAATGCCAAGACCTTCCATAGTTCCAAAGAGTGTGATCTTGGTCAGATCCTAATTTCAGACTGGAGTCAGACCATCAGATCACAAGTTTAAGGTATAGAAACATATACATAGTCATAAACACCATGTGATCACAGTCATAAACACTGTTTGGCTCCAGACCAGGTGGTCTGGGGGTGTTTCCTAGGCAACACTGCAAGAATTGGGACACTAGATGAGTGTATAGGCTCATTTCTGGGAGGTATGGATGAGCTGTAGCTATACCGAGGAAGAACACAAGATGGTGTCTCTTGGCCTATGTTCTGTGAGAGTACATTTGTAGCCTCTAGGTGTGTGGCAAACCTGACTGAAGCCTGCCCCTTCGTGCTGAAGCTCCAAGGTAAATAAATAGGCCTTTATCAAGGGAAAACCAGAGTTGTCTTCAGTCCACTGTCTGTGCAGTGCCCTGGGGGTTGCAGCCTGCCAAGAACTGCCTCTCTAATTGTTACAGCCACATGGGACTCAGAACACAAGCCCACCAGAGCTAGACAATCAAAGAGAGTCCTTTGTGTGGTCTGTGTGTACTCTCCAGCTTTAGTAAGGTGGCTAAGTGTGCCCGTGGGTTTTCAGAGGGTAGCTAGAAGTGTGGGGGTAAGGTACACCTACGAACTTTAGCAGGGCAGTGGGAAATTGCAGAAACTGTGTGAGCTTGTATGCACTAACTAGGTAGAGGCGGAGTGCAAAAATGGCACATGTCAGCATCTTCTTCCAAGACAGTTCCAGCAGAACCCTGCCTCTCCAGCAGATTCTGTAAGATTAGCAAGTGTAACTCCTTCACAAATAGTTTAGACACTTTGCAACCTGCCACTTTTACACTAGGTCCCAAGTCGGAGTGGGAGCCCTTTAAAAGTGGTATGTCAGTTCCTTATAGCCTTTTAGTCTCTAGAACCAAGCCCTGCTGTCTTTCAAAGCTAGATGATCTGGGGGCTCATCTCTCTAGTACTGGTCCCAAGGATTGGGGTCCCTGCTGTGGGGCACAAGACCCTCACTCTTTAGGGAGAAGCTTTTGCTCTGTGAGAGCCATCTTGACTGAAGGGTGCCCTACCATGGATGATGTCTCCTACCATCTTGAGGTGGCCCTTTTCTCCTTTGCTGTGCAGGAGCTGGTGAGCTAGTCTTTAGGTCTTTTTCAGAGGGAGCTGATCCATTATAGTCAGAATGCTGTAGGATGAGGCGAATTCAGGATCTTCCTATGGTGCCATCTTGAACTGCTTCCTACCAGGAAACTTGATCTTTGTTGTATCAGCCATAATCTCTTCCAAAGCTTTTTTTTTTTTTTTTTTTTTTTAATTTATAAACAAAACTATGCTGAAATGATAAAGTATGATGAACTGTTTTCAATGATAAACAGCAGTTTATGTTGCCAGTCTAATAAATTTGAATAAGGACCTAGTGAAAACACAGAGTAGGGGTGGAAAAACAAAACAAAACAAAAAAAAAACAAAAAAAACAAAAAGAGGAAAACCCTGGGAACCATAAACAACAAAGCTGAATTTCCTATGCCATAGTGCCCCCTGCTGGGAGGTCTTAGAAGTGGTGTCTTCCATAGAGCAAAGTAGTTTCCTCTGACAGGCTGCAAAAAGGGGATTTGCGTTTTGAACAACAGAAGTCACTTAAATGAAAGGAATGTATGCATATTATTTTCATGTGTTTCTTTTTACATAACCATGAGTGGGAGGAGGGGATAGGATAGGATTGGGTTATGCATAAAGAATCCCAGAACCCATTACAAGTAGGCCTATCCCTGGCTTCTCTACATCACTCTATGATATTTCTCAAAGCTCTTTACGCTTCAGCTACTCATCTATAAAATGAAAATAAGAATAATAACTCATATATTTATTGCAGAAGGCTACTGTAAAAACGAGATAATACATGAGAAAGAGTGCTTTGAATGCCATGGCACTAAGCAAAATGCGTATGAATGTAAGAATGAGGGTAGGTGGGACATTTCCATTAACAACTAAACTAACTTTTTGTAGAGTTATCAAAAGGTTGCCCAGGCTGGAAACACCAGATCTTGTTGCTGAGGGAGCAGATGTTCGAGGGACTCACTAGAGGCTATCTTTGATATCCATTCTGCTGCTTAGATTCTTCACATTTCAAAGACTAGAGTATTGCTTACAGAGGCTATTACCAGTTGACCAATAGAGATGGATAAAGGGTAAAGGAAATCAAGACAACTTCTTGGTTACTTTGTAATTATTAATGGCAGGATCTCCAGTCTCCTGTTAAGTCTGCAGACCAGCAGCATCTGCATTACCCGGGAGCTTGTTAGAAATATAGAACTTCTGGGGCACCTGGGTGACTCAGTCAGTTAGGCATCTATCTGCCTTCGGCTTGGGTCATGATCCCAGGTCCCAGGATTGAGCTCCACATAGACTCTCTGCTCCATGGAGAGCTTGCTTCTCCCTCTCCCTCTGCATCTGCCTGCTGTTTCCCCGGTTTGTGATCTCTTTCTCTCTCAAATAAATAAATAAAATCTCAAAAAAAAAAAAAAGAAATATAGAACTTCCTATTTTATCCCAGACCTACTAAATCAGAGCCTGCATTTTAACAATCTCTCCAGGTAATTCTTATACACATTCAACTTTAAGAAACCACTCCAGCCTGTTTAAGCTATAAACTTTCTTTCTGGCTATATATCATTGATGTCTAGGAAGTATATACAAAAAAAAATATTTTTGAAGTTGGCCTCATTTTTTTATTTTTTAAAAATACTTTATTTATTTAACAGAGAAAGAGAACACAAGCAGGGGGAGGAACAGAGGGAGAGGGAGAAGCAGGCTCTCCATGGAGCAGGGAGCCTATGTGGGGCTTGATCCTAGGACCTTAGGATCATGACACAAGCCAAAGGCAAAAGGTTTAAATGACTGAGACACCCAGGTGACCCTTGGCCTTATTTTAACAATACACTGGCAAGTACCTGTGAAAATGAAATTGGAAAAAGAAACTGTGGCTAAGGATAATTAATTTTTATGAGGCTCAAAAGAAACTATAATAAAATGATGTTTTAAACATAACATTGTATTTCTTAAAAAAAAATTTACAACTTTTTAGTACTAATTTTAAGAAATTCTATGTATTAGTAATAACACATACATATTTTATATTTGCTTTTATTACCTGAGTTGATAGAATTTTAAAATGCAAAGTAATTAGAAGAGATTTCAGGGAGTAGACTCAAGTCAAATCATATTTTTGAAAAATCTACTAAAGCTGAGGCTTTCATTTAAAACACAATGCACTTGATCCATAAGATGTTCTGAATTGTTGGAACTGGAAAAACATTGTAGTAGCATCAATTAGGGCCAGAGTTCTTCTCCAGGCACAATTTTACAGTGAACCAAATATGGGAGATGAGTGGACAGTTGCAAGAAAGGGATCTATTCCCTTTTACATCTCCTGTGTTCCACCTGTCACCCCTCAGCCACCTCCACCCTCTGCCTTTTTCTTCTTCTTTTTTAAAAGATTTTATTTATTTATTCATGAGAGACACACAGAGAGAGGCAGAGACACAGGCAGAGCGAGAAGCAGGCTCCATGCAGGGAGCCCAACGTTGGGGCTCAATCCCCGGTCACCAGGATCACACTCCCGGCTGAAGGCAGCGCTAAAGTGCTGAGCCACCTAGGCTGCCCCTCTGCCTTCTTCCTTTAGGTATTTTATACTATAGCTGTTCTGTGAACTCTAAATCCAGTGGTACACCTAGGGCACCCTGTGTTATTTGGTGAGGGAAGCCATCTGATTAAACCAATGCACAGTAAAGTGTGTGGATTCTAACAGTTTTCTTTAATCTCCCCAGGCGAACCACTCAATTTTTAGGTGGGTGAATTCATATACCTAAGTGAAAAGCCCATGAGCAGAACTTCATGCAATTTAAGAAGTAGCGAGTTTTGGGTGTGCCTGGGTAGCTCAGTTGGGTAAGCATCCAACTCTTGAGATTTTGGCTCATGTCATTATTTGGGTCCTGAGATAGAGCCCCACACTAGACTCTACTGGGCATGAAGCCTGCTTGAGATTCTCTCTCTTCCTCTCTCTCTCTCTCCTCTCTGTCTGTCTGTCCATGTCTCTCTCAAAAAAAGAAAGTAATGAGTTTTAGGTTTGATGTAGGAGAGATTTCAGGATCCAGGCACCTCCTAGGGCCCACTGAACGTGTTCAATCTTCTATAGCTTATTTTCTACTAAAATGTAGTCTACCTGCACATGTGATGCCCATGGGTTATTGTCTCATAGAAGAGTATAAATCCCTAAAAGTATGGATTTCAGAATTTGTATAATTACTTTCTCTGAACCATTGGAAATATTTTTTTAAAAAATGTTTCCTGGCACTTAAGTTAGACACTGACGGTCAAGCAATGGCCTGAGGAGAGGATCTTAGTAGTACAAGAATTCTGTTTGCTTTGCCAGTGGGAAGATCTTTAGTAAGGGAATAGGAGCTTTTAACCTTAAAGTCCAGGGGTTCTGATCTGTCCATTTCATTGAACAGAGCTCAGCATAGGCACAGAAGAGCATCTCTCTTAGGCTCCCTATATTGATACACTCTTTTTCTTGTTGAAAGCTTCATTTCCAGATATACTTGACAAATGTTCTACTCCAGAATAAGACCTCTTCCCCAATTTACTATGCAAAGAAGGGGAGCTTTCAGAAAAAGAAGATACAGTGTGTGTGATATTTTCTAGCCTTGTATCCTTTTTTAAAATATTTATTTATTCATGAGAGACACAGAGAAAGAGGCAGAGACATAGGCAGAGGGAGAAGCAGACTCCCTGCAGGGAGCCTGATGTGGGACTCGATTCCAGGACCACCGTAATGTGGTAGAATGAATGTGAATTCAAGCAGTCACACTCCAGAGCCTATACTTTTTCATGTTAATTCTCCTCCTCTAATACCTTTGCAATCCCTAGTTTTGATTTCATATCATGTTTTCTCAATGTTTTCTGCTTTCTATAAAATCTTGATACTTCTGGCAATAAGTCTTTAAATAATGGTTCCACATCTACTGGGAGGAGAGATGATGGGAAGACTACCATAAAACACAACAGAACTTTCAAGAGAAGACACAGTCATAAATTCAATCTACTAAATAAAGGAAGAAACAGTGAAGAAAAAGTTAACCCCTTGGGGGAAAAATATATACTTTAAATATCTGTATGGATCTCCTGTGAAAAAGAAAAAAAATGTTAAATAATTTTTTAAAAAGATTTTATTCATTTATTCATGAGACACACACACACACACACAGAGGCAGAGACACAGGCAGAGGGAGAAGCAGGCTCCATGCAGGGAGCCTGACGGGACTCGACCCGGGTCTACAGGATCGGGGCCTGGGCTAAAGGCGGCGCTAAACCACTGAGCCACCGGGGCTGCCCATAAAAATGTTTTTTTTTTTTTTTTTTTTTAATTTTTTTTTATTTATTTATGATAGTCACACAGAGAGAGAGAGAGGCAGAGACACAGGCAGAGGGAGAAGCAGGCTCCATGCACCGGGAGCCCGACGTGGGATTCGATCCCGGGTCTCCAGGATCGCGCCCTGGGCCAAAGGCAGGCGCTAAACCGCTGCGCCACCCAGGGATCCCCCATAAAAATGGTTTTAATTGTCATTTCCAAAATGTTGTTCCTCAACACTTGGGGATTTTTATGATAGAACCTAAATCCCATATTTTTTGAATGACCTTTATTTTTCAACAAGAAACTCCATCTTTGCACGAATTTCATTATTTGACTCTGCAGTCAAGAGGATCTCTCATGGCCACATCTAGCTAGATATATGTAGGGGTCTGAGTGGAAAGGCAGGTCAGGAAACTTATACTCATTTTAAACTAGTGCCCTGTCAGGTATTATGTATGTCCACACACATAATCAATAACTTCTGGTTCGGCCTTTCCATTGAATACAGAGAGAGCACGATCACACAATCTATTTCCTTTGGTTCTTATCTGATGACTAATTCTGTTCCATGCACCTTTGGAACCATTAGTTAAAGGAACTAATGTATTATGGAAGGGTGGTACACTAACTGGGCTATATGCCCAAGTCTCAGACCCAACTTTAACCCATGTAGCATTCTTTTTTCATAGTGAATGTGTAAAGTTCGATTTGCACATTGATTGATCACACCAGGAAATGGGAAGACCTCACCTCACAATCTTTTTTAAAAGCTGTATTATTTATTTGAGAGAGAGAGAATGAAAAAAAAAATGGGGAGCAAGAGGGTGAACCAGATTCTCTACTGAGCAGGATGCTCAACGTGGGGCTTGATCCCAGGACCCTGGGGTCACGACTTGAGCCAAAAGCAGATTCTTAACCAACTGAGCCACTTAGGCACCCTCACCTCACAATCTTGAAAACTGATAGTGCCTCTGCCATCACCTCTGGATATGATGAAAAGGGAGCTCATTTCCTGCACATACTATAATAAGTCTATGGATATTATCCATCACATATCTTTTAAAAATTACTCAATTCCCCATTTTTAATTATTAAACTGCTATGGGCTCTATATTCTAATCTGTCCAATGATGGGGAAAACTGGATAGTTTCTATAATCCCCCTATGTCTATAAAGCTAAAAGATTTACTTATAAAAGCATGTGTAACATTTTCTTTCTTTGCCCCAAGATATCTTTAAAGGTTTTATAAACTAGTCTCCTTTGAACATTTCTGTCATCAACCTGCCACTTTTCTGTTCAGAAATGTATAATGACTTTTCACAGGAAATTATACCATTATCCCCTCTGCATATCTAAACTACCTATCCTTCAAGACACAAATAAAATTCTGTCTCAGATCACTGTCTTCAACCTCACTGATGTTACTCCTCTCCTAAAGACGATAGCCTTTATTCTGTGTATACAGTGTGTGCTTCATCATATTCTCACTTGCATTATTTTCTCATTATTTTTATGTTTGTCTTATGCAACTAAATTATATGCTGAATAAAGACAGTGGACTCAATAAATACTTGTTGCCCTTTCCATATTTATTCAATAAGTGTTTTCATTACCTATGTGTCAATCTGGGAAATGTAAGAATAAATAAAATACAATCCTAGCCCTCCAAGATTGCGCTATCTAAAATGGTAAAGTCTCGCCAGAACTGGGTGAAATTGTTCCAAAGGCCACTGTGAAGAATGCAAATCAGAGTCTACAACAGATGAATGCAAGAATTTCTAAGTAGTAATGAGCGTCTGGTTGAGGTTGTACCTGGCACAAGATCATGCTAATAAAGAATATTTATTGAGCCCTCCCTATGTGCACAGAATGTGTTCTTTAATTTAGTCCTTACAACAACTCTGGGCACTGTTTCCATCTTCATTTCATCAATGAGAGAAATGTAGCTGAGAAGGCAAGTGCTTGCCCAAGGTTGCATAACCTCGGTGAGAGAGTCAGGCTCAGAGAAGCAGTCTCACTTTGAGCAGGCTTTAACCATTCTGCACTACTTCCTCTGCAAAACTGTTGCTCTCTAAGTGTCTTACTGAATAGACAGATCAGAGAGCATGCATTAAGAGTGAAAAATCCACTCTTCAGTAGGCTTCAAAATCCAAGGTCTCTGAAATTCTGGACCAACATAAATTGTGTGTGTGTGTGTGTGTGTGTGTGTGTGTTGTGTGTAAATAATTTACAGTCCACATTGTGCTTCTCTTTTCCCCTCCTTCCCCAGTAGCTAGAACTAATCAGAAGAAATGCTTTATGCCTCTTCAAGTCAATAGCTTTGAGGAAGGGGGAGAGAGAGAGAGAGTGAGGTTCCTCCATCAGCTTGATCTTTGTGTTTGTATAATCTTAATCTGATCATACCTTTTCAGAACAATATGCATAGAATGTGGAGACTAAATTGAAACTACTGACACAAAAATTGAGCGTAGAAAGAAAAAAATGTCAACACGTGGCAGGTTCTGGAGTGGTATTCCAGCTTATCTTTGTTTGGGGTTGGGGTGGGATGTTGTTTATGGATGTGCTTGAGTCTGGTGCATGCCAAAGCCAAAAAGGCAGCTTTCCCCTTCATTTTTCTCCTATATAATCTCCATTTGGTCCCCAAATGCTTACCCCTCCCCGCCAAATGCTGTAAAAATCTGTCTTTTGATATCACAGATGGAAAAGACTTATTAGCTCATGAAGCTCACCCTGCCTCAGGAGAGAAGCAATGCACCAAATACCATCCACCCCACCCTTTGAGTTTCAAAGCCTAGTAGATGTTCTGACCAAATCTGTTCATCCTTCTATACTCATATAACCTCCAGTGATTAACAGCAATAACAAAAATAAATTTGTCTTGTCTCTGGCTCCTCACATTCTTGGGAATAATCCTCTCCTGCAAAGGAAGCATGTTTTTCCTGCTATGCTCTTAAGTAGTGCCACAGGGTAGAAGGAAGTGGCCATTTGTTTTTCCTGGTTATCACTAGGCTTTCCAGTCCCAAAATAAGAATAAAGAGATGCACTTAATTAAGTATCTTCTCCTTTCTTTGGGGCAGCATCATCCAAAACAGTTTAAACCTTCAAAATAATAGATAACTACTCTTGAGCTAAAGGTTTTAAGATTTTTTTTTTTTTTTAATTTATTCACTTGTGAGAGAGAAAGAGCAGGAGAGAGGGTTAGAAGAAGAGGGAGAAGCAGACTCACCACTGAGCAGGGAGCCCAACACAGGGCTCAATCTCAGGACTCTGGGATCATGACTGGAGCCAAAGGCAGACATCTAATAGACTGAGCCACAGGGTAAGGGTTTTAAAGAACACTGGACTCGTAATAAGAAATTTTCTTGCTGATCTTATTTCTGCTACCATCAACTTACTGGGTTTTATAGACTTCAGATTCCCAGATGATGAAATTTTAAGTTCATCACAATAGTTGCATGTAAGAGAATGTAGAATACTGTGTCAACATATGAAACAATGACATTTGCTATTAGATGGAATTATATGTTATAGGACAGATATGATTAGGCAATTCCTTATAATTGCATAAATCTTTTCTTCACAGATTTTTTAACATGTTACTCTTGAAAAATATCAATTATTCCTTCATTAGTTATAGTCTAGAGTCTCCAAGTCTCCCTCCATTCTGGCTTCAAATGCCTGTCCAACCTCGCTTTGACATTCCCTACATGAACCCTTTGCCAGGGCCACACTGATATCTTTACCCTATGTCTTTCCTCCCTCAGTGTCTAATCTAACACCTCTTGTCCCATCTCCTGCATCTAGACAAAGATGCAGAAGCTCCAAAATCCTATTCTTGGATTTAACAAGTAATTTTTATGGCCTCTGCCAGGCACTGAGGATAGAACAAAGGGAGAGCTAGAGTATCTCTCCAAATTACTCCATTTTCTGCCAACACACATTAGAACTTTGAGATCTCGCTGGAATTCACTTCCTCCCCAATGCTTCCCTTGCTCTCTAGCCTATACCACTCTCCTCCTCTTCAGAATTCCTATTGTTTTATTTTCTAATACACATGTGTGACATTTGTTACACCCTACCATCTATTATGAACTGGTTTTGTATATATTTGCCTCTCAGAAGTATATAGAACGCCAATGGCAAGTGTGCCATGCAAGCATGTATTTTAATATATATATGTATGTAAAACATTAACTGTAATAATTATAGATATTAAAACAATAATACAATGATAAAAGAATATCATCTAATTTTTCTAAAACTAAAAAAATGATATGTGACATACATGTTTTTCTTTTTTAAGTCTTTCTTTGAAAGAAATGCTTTCGAAAGGCATAAAGTATATAAAAATCCTTGAGTATTGTCCATCTTTTGTTGGACAAAAATCTTAAGGATTTAGATAGTGCTTTAAGCTTCTAATTTATACTTTAAATCATACTTGCTTGGAAAGTATACCAAGTTCTTCAGAATTTATTACATGGCCTGCTTGAGAGAAAAATTCAATATATACTATTGCCATTTCACAAGAGGACATTTCAGAGGTTATATGGTCTTCAAATTCCATTTTTAATTCCCATAAATATTATTTTTAAAATGCATTGATTAGGGATGCCTGGGTGGCTCAGTGGTTGAGTGTCTGTCTTTGGCTCAGGTCCTGATCTTGGTGTCCTGGGATCAAGTTCTGCATCGGGCTCCCTGCATGGAGTCTGCTTCTTCCTCTGCCTATGTCTCTGCCTCTCTCTGTGTCTCTCATGAATAAATGAATAAAATCTTTTAAAAAATGCACTGATTAAATAATATAATGTTAATAACAGTAGATATATAAACAAACTGTAAAAAATTGTGAAGACAGCTTATGCTTGACTTAAGCAAAGTTCATACAGAAAATATTAAATTCAGAAACATATCTTATATATACCAGAAATGACCTACAATAAAAAATGTTATTAAAGCTCATAGATACCATTAATCTTCCCCACCACTCCCCTGTCACTTCATGACTAATAGTGGAACAGACCCATTAAACATGGCTTTCTATAAAAGAACAAACGAGTAACACAAAATACAGAGTGACAGCAAGTTTCTAGGAGTAGGGAATCTGCAGTGAATGTTAGTGTTTCTTAAAATGGAAAAAAAATAGACAATTATTATTAACTGAAGGCCTTTGGATAAAATCAGAGTAACAAGAAAGTTCACATTATAAAAATTAAATTATAATTAAAGTTATTTTTAACGCTGAAGATTAATCCATTTTCCCATTCACAGAACTCATTTCCACAAACTTTAGCAACTAGAAACAGAGGCTGCAGTGTAAAGTCTATTTTTTCATAACTTGCATGGAATTTAATCATTGTATTTTTACCTCCCTTGATTGACAAAGTGCATTATGGATTGATTGGTTGAAACAAGCTGTTTCCTGATGTGACTATCAGAAGCTGTGATAAAGATATCATTTGCTCCAACATGTCTAGTGAGCACTGCACAGGTTCTGTGGGTATTCTGATAAAGTGTGGATAATAGTGTGCATCGATTCTTCATGTCCATAGCATGTTAGGCTATAGTCTCACTAGAGGCGTGTGGAATATTAGACATAGGAATGTTGCATTTGCCATTTACATCTTGTCTTGTTTTAATGACAAGATTTTATAAATTCTAACATAAAATCAGCTAGTGGGGCAGCCCAGGTGGCTCAGTGGTTTAGCGCCGCCTTCAGCCCTGGGCGTGATCCTGGACACCTGGGATCGAGTCCTGTGTCGGGCTCCCTGCATGGGGCCTGCTTCTCCCTCTGCCTGTGTCTCTGCCTCTCTCTCTCTCTCTCTCTCTCTCTCTCTCTCTCTCTGTCTCTCATTAATAAATAAATAAAATCTCTAAAAAATTAAAATCAGCTAGTGTATAAATACACATCAGCCTCTCTAACTGTAATTAGCTATATAACATTACAAATAATCATAAATATTGACTCTGGGCTAATATTTTATTAATTAGTTGGACTGCACATTTTACATTGTTTCAAAAGGATCTCATGACATAATTCCTCACAATGTGATATGTCTAATTACTAAAAAAAATAAAAAGACAAAAATTGTTGGAGTTTATTAGTTTCATCACTGTGAATGAATTCAAATTCCCTATTCCTAGTTTTTAAAACGTTTATTCATTTATTCATTCGTAAATTCATCAATTTCTATATACAATGTGGGGCTTGAACTCACAACCCTGAGATCAAGCACCACATGCTCTACCAACTGAGCCAGCCAAATGCTCCTCTATTCCCATT
Source organism: Canis lupus baileyi (assembly GCF_048164855.1). Classification (NCBI taxonomy): domain Eukaryota; kingdom Metazoa; phylum Chordata; class Mammalia; order Carnivora; family Canidae; genus Canis; species Canis lupus. Next base: position 54,778,713 of record NC_132848.1, read on the forward strand.
TTTATCAGTGATTGTTAGTATTCATTCAACAATGTGAAAAACAAAATTGAAAATGAATAAAATGCTTTCTAATTTCCCTTAAGTCAGATTTTTGGGGAAAGAGGAGCCTACTAATATATGTGTGTGTGTGTATGTGTGCACACACATGTGTATACATGGATTAAAATTAGTATAAGAACACTTCACTACCCAAAATTACATGTAAACAATACATTCAAAGGCATATTTAATGCGGATTTTTTAAAAAAGGATTTTATGTATTTATTCATGAGACACACAGATAGAGAGAGGCAGAGACATAGGTAGAGGGAGAAACAGGCTCCATCCAGGGAGCCGCATGTGGAACTCCACCCCAGGACCCTGGGATCACAGGGCAGACACTCAAAAACAGAGCCCCTCAGATGTCCCAATTATTGTGGATTTTTAAAAATATTTTATTTGTTTGACAGAGAGAAAGAGAGTGTGCACACAAGCAAGGGGAGGGGCAGAAGGAGAAGCAGTCTCCCTGCTGGGGCTTGATCCCAGGACTCCAGTATTATGATCCCAAGACAAAGGCAGGTACTCAAATGAATGAGCCACCCTGGTGCCCCGAAGTAGATTTTTTTTAGGATTTTATTTTTCATTCGAGAGAGAGAGAGAGAGAGAGAGAGAGAGAGGAAGACCATGAGACAGGAGAGGGACAGAGGGACAAAGAGACACCTCATTGAGTGGGGACCCCAACATGGGGCCTGATGCCAGGACCCCAGGAGCATGACCTGAGCTGAAGGCAGGCAGATGCTCAACTGACTGAGTCACCCAGACACGCTAATGTGGATTTTTAAAATTTGAAGACTGAAGGTATCTATATATCTTTCTTTCTACATCTATCTGCATATGCTTTATCTCCTTTTATTTATCTTACAGACAGAGGATATTGGCAAAACAGAGCAACTGAAAAGTAATGAGTAGTATGGAAACACTGAAATATTAGTTTCTAAGATGAAAATGAAGGAAACATAGAAAGGATAGAGAATGAAAATCTTCATAGGACAAATCTGAGTCAGAAAACTGTAGACCAACCACAAGTAAAGTTCTTTTATTCATTCAACAAGAGTGCTCGCTTCGGCAGCGCATATACTCATTCAACAAGAATCTGTTTAGTACCTAGGATATGGCAGCTCTACCCTAGGCTCTGTGAATACCATAGTGAACCGTAAAGTCAACAACGCCTGCCCTCAAAGAGCCTGCATTCCAATGCAGGAAGATAAACAATAAACAGAATAGGCAATGTAGTAAAAGAGATGGCACTTGGTTCTATAGGGGTCAAATAAACCACTAAGGAAATAAGGAGACTGGGAAACTGTGGAAGTGAATATGCATAGAATGTGGAGTTTTGAATCATCAGGGAAGGTCTCACCGAGAAAATGAAATTTAACCAGGGAGGGAGACAGAAAGTAGGCAAGGAGAGGAAGATTGGGAATAATCGGCTGCAAGAGGTTGGGAGGAACTAAAGAGAAGGATGGCTTCTACACTCATTCACATGAGTTTGAGTTCCCTCTCTTTGTCCCAGGTGATCTCCCTGAATATTCCATTTCAGATCTCATGTCCTCTTTCATTCATTATATAGTTAGGGATTTTTATTTTTCTTCTGTTTTAGGAGAAATATGGGAATTTCTATTGATTAAGATATGTGTGTATCTTTCTTGGAAAGTTACACTTAACATTATTGAATGAATTGCATCTATAATGTTTACAAAGATTCATTTTGCAAACAATCCAGGAGAAAGAAAAAGCAAACAGCTTACTTTTTTGACTGTTATATCTGAAAGGTAAAGAGGGACCTGCCCATTGAACCCATCTTAAATGAGGAAAGAGATGATGATTGAATTTCATTTCTGCCTCCAGCAATGTTTCATACAGGGCCAGAGCCATTCTTTCTTATGGCAGATGCCTAGTTGAGGGCATTCCCTCTGCACCTGCCTCTCCATCCTACCTCCAAAAGGAAGAATTAAAAAAAAAAAAAAAAAAAAAAAAAAAAGGCTGCATGCCCTTGATCTGCTTGAACATTTCAAACAAAAGAGATTTCACAAACAGAAAGTTGAACTGCATGTGGAAATATTTGTAAGCCGTGTAATAATCTATTGGGTAGAGAATAAAAGGGGCAGTTGAAAACCTTTTTTGCCATGTCATTGTGTTTCTTTTTATCCTAACACTTCTCATTCCCTGTTAATGTTAAAAGACTGCAAAATTTCCTGGCCTAGAGAAAGAAGTCCCCCCCACCCCTCCGTGATTTATGATAATGTCTAAAACCCTGGTATTGTGCTTGGTCCTAAGGACTGCCATTCTATATTCTTTCAGGACCTGGCATTTGGCTTGGTCATAGAGATTAGCATTACTCTTGGTTCAGAAGACAAACTTCATTCTCACACAGAGGCTGATGGCTTGACAAATAACTTAGCAATCCAAATAATTCTAAATAAAGGTAAAAATGCTTTGGAAGCATATAGGAAGGGGCACATCACTTGCATGGTGGGGAGCAGGGAGGCAAGGCCTTCTTAAGGCAGCACCTTCTTAAGGCAGCAGCATTTGAACTGAAGCCTGGAAAATGAGTAAAATTAAAGAAATGAAGACACACTTTGAGGAAATAACTTGTGCCAAGTCTTATGGAGTGCACCTTCCAGCTATGACCAGAAGTTCCCTAGTGTATAGAGGACTGCGGAGTATCCAGATGGGGTGAAGCAGAGATGGGGCTGGTGAGGCAAAAGGCTAAGTGATCACCTTGTGGGTCCAGAGAAGAAAGACTATCCTGAAGGTAGAATGGGAGCCAGGTACTAGGCAGTGGTAAGCAGGAAAATGAAATGTCATTTTAGGAACATTACTGGCAGTTCCAGGAGTCTGCTTGAGATCCTACTGTGATGATGACCTGAACCAGGGGAGAAGCTGAAGAAGAGAAAGAAAAAAAAAAAAAAAAGGATTGTTTCTCTTGCAGTCTAGGTTCATTTAGAAGACAAAATCAGTAACAGATGGGATGGAAGGAGGGGAAAGGGTCTCTGTCTTGGGCCACTGAGTGCATGCCTCCTCTTGTACCTTCCATGCAAGCAGGGATCTCCAGTGAGCCCTGGATGGGCAATTTGTACTCTCCCTGTCCAAGCACTATCACCCAGAATAATTTGGTTCCGAATCATTTCTCAACACATAGTCTCCCCTCCTGGCTGCCTTCTCTAATACACAGATGTTTTACATTAGAGGCTGCAGATCATAAATGTACATTACACATTCATCAATCATCAAAGGCTTTCACTGAGTGACTGACATAAATAAAACACCTAAGAAAGGCAGCTGTGCTCTGCAATTAGAAGGTAGTTGGTAAATAGTCAATAATTAGTGCCTTTCCAGATACATTTTGAGGAGGTTGATCATCATTTAATAGTTCTGTTCTCTTTGACTTTACAATTGCCATTAAAAAAGTGAATTTTAAGGAAGGTATATATTTGTACCCTTTGTAATTAGCTCAATAGAACAAACTCACCTACATGGTCAAGTGTGATTAGTATTATTTTTTACTCCATTATCAACTTTTATACTATAACATAGAAATTATTCTCAAATACAGGTCAAGATTCAGACATATTTTTAAATATCTGGGATGCTATAAACATGAAGGAGTTAAAATATATGTAGTAAATCCATTAATTTGCTGTTTAGTATATCTATAAACGTGTATAAAGGTATGAATAATTTATTATATTTAAGTGACAAGTACTTTGTCACATTTTAGTAATATTTTATAATTATAATCATATTTTCATTATTTTTGCTACAAAAATCTTTTGATTCTCCCTTGAAAATTTTCAAGTCAAGTCTGTAAGTAAAGATGAAATATACAATTAATGAGGGGGCTATGATTTTCTCCAAGGCTGCCATCAAATGAAGGAAACCAATGATCCCTAAGTCATGTATAGAAATCAGAGGTCCACACATGATCAATTAATTCCTCTCAGTTTCAGAACAGAGGTATAAAATCAAGGCTGAACCCCAGGCCTGAAAGGGACTCAGGCAATCAGATACATCTTTCAGAAGACATCCTCAGTAATGGGTTTTGGGTCTGGAACAGCTATTCACAGGCATCACATGATTGTCTGTCTGGCTGCGTGGCTAAACTTTCATACCCAGCAATTCAACCCTGACCTGGAATCTCATTAGATTCACCTTGGCCTACTATTAAAAGTGTTTTATGTTAATAGTACAAGTGGCATTATTATCCAAGTATCTGCTATTGACTTGGAGTACACTGTTGTTATTCTATTTCGTTACATTTTTTTCCAATTTTCCTTATTTCTTAATGTGTTTTCAGAGGGGGATAAAAGGAAGGAAGGAAGAAAGGAACAAGAAAAGGAAAAGGGAAATATTTTAAAAGAACATAAAACTTTGCATGGATATAAATAGTTGGAATAAGTTGAAAATACTTAAATTTTATTACCTATAAAATAAAAAGATTAATAGAATAATGCTCAGCCACAAAAACTACAGAACCACATCTATTCATGTCTCTTATGATATACTCTTAATAAGAATGATTTGGAAATTTCATGATTAAGGTAATGCACTTCTTTTTGAAACTTCAACTTTATTTGGTACAAATAACACTGAAATAGTCCTTTCCTGTATCCTAGTTAACACTCTTGTATTGCACCAAATAAATCTGAAATCACATAGAACAAGTGACGACACAGAACAAAGGATCAGGGCAACCTTACATTTATAATGGGAACTTATATTAGAGTGAGAGAGGAGAGATAAAAGGTTTTTTTGGGGGGATATAAAAAAGATCAAACATAGCAAAGAGAATTATCATCCTTCTACAAAAATAACAAAGCTAGAAGAGGGGATAGAAATAGATGAAGAAAATTAATATTGAAAAGGGCAGAAATATAGAAGGTATCCATGAAAAGTAGAACAAAGATAAAAACAAATCCTAGGTGATTTAATGGAAAAACAAATGTGGAGGAACCACCCCTTCCCATGACACACAGCTACACTCATGTTTAGTTTTGGGTTGACCATTAGGAGATCTCATTTAATAGTACCCCAAGGATGAGGTTCCAGCATTGTGTGATTAAAGAGTGTCTTATATAGTCCCCCACACCTTTCTGGTTAACCCATGATTCCTTTGTGCATGAACTAAAAAAGCAAGATAAAAGACTATTAAAGAATGCTCAACCATCTAAGCTTGGTCCTTATTTTGCTATGGTAAATAATTATTAAGGTAATCATAATCTATCACCCAAAAAAAAGTGACACTTAAGAAAATCAAAGGTAGTACTATTTATAGTTAGCACCAGTACAACAAGAATAAATTTGCATTGCTCCAAGCAAACAGAGGCATCTGGTCACTCTAGTCAAAATAGATGAGGGTTTTTGGGGGCATCATTCTATCCCTCTGGCCTACATTTTTCTTCAGAAATATTGTGAGTGATTTCTTGTAGATGGGAGAAAATACATTAATCTGATTTATTTCAAATTCAGGAAAGTTTGCCCCCCTAAGGTGTTCATAATGTCAAAGTGCTTTAATGATGAGTTTGTACTACATTTCTACAAAGTTCACCATGATGTCTGTTGTACATTAAAAAAAAAAAAAAACAATTAATTGTGGCTTTCCACTTTGCATGCTAAAACAGCAATTTTCAATTTCATACCTGTTGTACATTTTGGTAAGATGTAATTTACATCCATTCTCCCCTCCCCCTTCATTTCTAAATGTAGCTACATTATAATATAAATTCATGCAATATTAGATCAGTGGGAAAGTAAAGCCTTTCTTTTGCCTATTAAGCAAAGAATACATCTTAGAAACACCATAAATCATGCTTGTCAGAAGATTCAAAAGAATCATTTTGTATAGTTACCTTATCTATTATTTAGAAAGCACAGACATGAAACAATATAATTCAGTTGGGCTGCATGTATCTAATTTGCATATGGCTGTCTCTTTTTAATCTGAGTTTTCACAAGATGAATATAATTAGCAAGTTTCAATTTATCTTCAAAACCACTGAACTATGTTGATTACCTCCAGGATGACATCACCCAGGCACACTAGAATATTTGGACTCTTAAAGAGAATGATTCAGTGGATTTTGTAGCTAAACAAGTGAATATTGCATGTTAAAAAGTGACAAACTAGTCATGTATGCAAGATGCATTATTCATCATGAAGGGATCAGCACCATAGAGTTATCTTATTTTCCTAAATTTTCCCCTCATGAAACAAGCAATTCTAGCAAACCACAAATGGTTTAAGTGTGGCCAGTTTATGAGTCTGTTTAAAAAAAAAAAAAAGCAATTGAACTCTTTGGAGGCACTGTATGGATATATTTTCCTGTACTTTTCCAATTTGAGCTCCCCATCCAACTTTCCTTCATATATGCTCTCAAGTTAAGAATCTTTCACATAATGTATTATCTCTGACCCACACTCTCAAAGGAGCTTATTTGGGCTAGAATTCTTGACTTTAAATGAATGATAACGAGAAACATCACACTTAACTTGTCAGCTATAAAATAAAATGTATAATTTATAAGGCAATACATTATTTATTCAGTGATACACAACTTTTAAAAATTATATGGTTCAAATGTATGGTTCTAGAATATTAGAGACTCTAATTGTACAAAGTATAACATGATAATAGACTTAATTTCCTCCCCAAATACCAGTTTGCATACCCACAGATTCTAACTACAGCCTAGAGTTTAAAAAGACAAAACATTTTTATTTATTTATTAATTTTTAAAAAGATTTTATTTATTTATTCATGAGAGACACAGAGAGAGGCAGAGACATAGGCAGAGGGAGAAGCAGGCTCCCCACAGGGACTGTGATGTGGGACTTGATCCCAGAACCCCAGGATCACGGCCTGAGCCAAAGGCAGACCTGAGCCACCCAGGCTTTCCATTTATGTATGTATGTATGTATTTATTTTTAAAAATTTATTTATGTGACAGAGAGAGTACAAGCAGGGGGAGTGACAGGCAGAAGGAGAGGGAGAAGCAGGCTCCCTACTGAGCAGGGAGGCCCATGTATGCTCCTGTTCCATGTAGGGCTCGATGCGGGACGCAATCCCAGGACCCCGAGATCATGAACTGAGCCAAAGGCTGATGCTTAACTGTCTGAGCCACCCAGGCACCCCAAGATCAGACATTTTAATAAGAAATATGTATTACCACTGAGCAGATTATTTTTTCTAGAGAAAGACAAACCATAAGAAACTAAAATAAAATTGGTCAAGATTAGATCCAGTATTATTAGAAATATTTTAGCATATATGGAAGCAAGCATCTGGACTTTGAATTGGCAAACTCAAGGAAAAAAATCTCATGATGATCTGCTTCTCAGTTGAAGCTAACATTTTAGTTTGATTGATACAATTTTGTTTATAGTGTTGGCTATTTGTTGGTCTGGTCTAGATTTTGTACTGAAAATACACAAGCACAGCAGAATATTTCACAACTGCTAATCAATTCAAATCGTTTATCTAAGTGCAGATGAAGGTTTGATTCGTTGATGTGCTGTTTCTCAGAGAAATGCTGGTTTGACCACAGCAAACCAGAACCACAAATATAATAAGTAACATAGCAAAAGCTGACAGGCAGATGAGCTAACAGAAGTATACTAGGCAGTTACGTAGGACACTCCTTAGACATAAAATATGTGCAAATATTTCCCCAAATCTCCTCACCATTTTCAGTTCTATATGAAACTGTGCTTTAGCCTCTACACTGAGGGTACACTCCTCTTACTTAAATGTCATTACCAAAAAATAAATAAATAAATAAATAAATAAATAAATAAATAAGTAAAAAATAAATGTCATTACCATATGCCTCCTGAAAACACGTGCTTCTCTAGTGAAACTATGAAGTCCAAAGCCTCACATTCAAAGCTCAACAAACTCTGGCATAAACTAACATTTCCAGTCCATTATCCCACAGTTTTGCACTCTGAATCCTTGACAAGTAAGAATTACTCATTGGTGAAGTATATTCCTCTCTCTCTCTTTTTTTTTTTTTTTTAAGATTTTATTTACTTACTCATGAGACACAGGGAGAGGCAGAGACAAAGGCAGAGGGAGAATCAGGCTCCTTTGGGGAGCCTAACGCGGGACTCAATCCTGGGACCCCAGGGTCGAGACCTGAGCCAATGGCAGATGCTCAACCACTGAGCCACCCAGGTGCCTCCCTCTCCTGCTTTTCTATATTTGCTCAAGTCCTCTTTCCCTCCTGGATTTCTGTCTTTGCTTTTATCATTAAATCTGTGGTTCTTTTACATGACTTATCTTAGTCCTGTAACCAGAAGTCAGTCCTTGCAGGAAGATAGCTATATTCTCCAGCATGAAAAATATATTTGTGAATATATTGGGAATTCTCAAATAATTGGGTCAGATCCTCTCCTATTAACCGACACTTCATTTTGCTATACATGCCCCACTTCATCTGACTTTTCCTCAGCAATAAGTGCTGGGGTAACTCTCCCTGACTTCCCAATGACACTGTCTGTTTTTGTGCCCTCAATGGACTATCTCCTTCCACCTTTAACAAGCTAAATCACCTTAAGAAGATAAACAACTAGAAATGAAGAGAAGGAGCCTAGTACCTACTTTATTGCTCTGGAAAGGAAACCAGAAATGAAATAGAGAAATTTTTTCTCATCATCAATTAATTAATCAAAAATATTTATTGAGTACCTCCTATGTCTCTTAGGAGCTGAAGCTACAGCAATGAACAAGGCAGAGTCCCTGCCCTTGGAGAGCTTACATCTCTGTGTTGGAGATGGCAGAGGTGATAGATGCACAATAAAGCATAAAATAGTGGCATTACTCAATGTTATAAAGGAAAATAATGATTTGAAAGAGATATCTAGGAGTCAGAAAGAGCTCTTTGAAGAGATGATATCTAAGCAAAGATCTGAAGATGAGAGGAAGCCGGCCATTCAGGCAACTAGGTGATCACTGTGGAGTCTGGCATAGGGAGTAGCAGATGCAAAGGCCCTGAGGTGAGATCTAGTTTGTCTCATTCTAAAACAGAAAAATTCTAGTCGAGAATGCAGATAGACTACTGTTAGATTCTGTTGGGTCTATGGACCATGGTAAAATGTTTGGTTTCTAATTAAGTACAATCAGATACCCAGTGGAAGGTTTAAACCTTCCACTGAAGAGCAGCAAAATTCTTTGCCTTCCACCAGGAATGATTTAATAGAGAGAGTCCTTGTAAGTCATTAAGGAGGTACTTGTGCCTGGACCTAGAACCTCTGACACTGGTAAGAACTGAAAGTCTTCTGCTTGTTTCCCATTAGGCTGGCTGAGGGCAGGGTTAGAGAGACAGTGAATGACAAGGGAATGACTGTACGCCCAACAACAGCTCCCACCACAATCAGTGACAAAACCTTGGTTGGGCCAGTTCTGACCATTTGTGATACTAAAGAATGTTTTCTTCATATGTAATAGCATCAAGCACTATTGATTTAATTTATCTGATGACTTCTATTAGCATTTTATATAATGCCCAGTTCACGGCGAAGTTTTGTGGAGAATTCCAGAATACCGTGCTCATCTCTAATGAATTTAAGACCTAGATTTGTATTTGTTCTAAAAACCTGCCTCATTGGTTTGTATCATAGCCTCCTTCTCTTCCCTGATTCTAATTTTCTGACCTTGTAACACTGGTTGTTGGTAGATTAATACCACTAACTTCCAGTTACTTCCAAATGCATGATGCATCTATAATTTAGAAAAAGAAGCGTCCTTCTTATCAATTCACTCATGTTCTTCATTCTACTTTTTAGTAACAAGTGAGATAGTCTCATCGACTTAAAGCTTGCTAACTAGTTGAAAACAAAGGGCAGGATCTTAGTAATGAGGAAAGTCTTGCTGAGACACAGGCTGTAATTTAGATCACCACTTCAGGCCGTATGATGCATTTTGCTAGAAAAATTAAAAATGCCAAACTTCAATGATAAGCATGCCACTGCCTCCCGAGCACTTTTCTGATAGAAATAATTAGCTTTAAAATATTCTGTCAAGATCCTAAGATGCGACATTAAAACATGATTGCTTCTATTACGTGCCTGTAGTTGCTTGTAACAACTGGGAGGCTAAGACTTTACACTGGAACAGACTCCTTTTTGTTACGTTCCAATCAATATCTTGCCTGGGAGTATACGTGTTCATTCAACCTACAAGTCTGGATATCTGAGAAGTTTCACCTTATGGCTTTGTTTTAATTATTAACATGCATTGCATCCAGCAAACTTTTCGTCTTGTTGCTACTGTCTAGCTGTGCGATTTATATATAATCTGTAAGTTAGTATTTTGCCTTAATGACCAACCCAGTTTCAGGTGGAGGCTAGAGATGGGAGAGGCAGACAATGCATTCAGTATGAAAGGCCAGAATGAGGCCATAATTACGGACAGCTTGGTTTTTGTAAATTAAGTGCTAGATGTTTAATCCTGAACGTTTTCTGATCTAGGCTTTGTTTCTCTTTGTTGAAATGCTTCGGTTGGCTCCCTGTGATACACTGAATGCCTCTTTTTTTCTTGTGAGTTTGATCTAAGGATTTCCAAAAAAGCATGATGCCCCTGAGATGAAGAGCTGTGCTGTCACAGGTTACCCCTGACAGGGGCACCGGGGCCAGACCTGCACACCTTTCCAAGAAGCTCCGTTCTTTCCTAGAGGGCCTTGAACATCACTTTACTCCTATTCTTCAAAACCGGAAAATGTAGGCTACAGAAAAGGAGGCATACTGGGCATGCCAAACTCTGGACACCCTTATCACTTCCCACCCTCTGTCTGCATCAATCAATGATACTGGTTGCAGAGACATTTTAAAATCTTTCAATAGGTAACTATTTGTACTTACAGCTTTTGTGGTGCCTAAAATAAAACGATATTATTGGAAGGATATGAGTCATGCACTTCCTGGTAAACCCATCCTGTCTTTTTTGATTTTCTGAACTACTTTGTGGAAATTCCAAATTCTACTTTTCCTAGCAGAGAAGCTTACTAGATTAACTTTTTTGAGATAGAACTTCAAGTGCTAAACCTTAAAAGGCTGTGAATGCCATTAATTGTGCTTTTTAGTTACTGCAACTACAAGGGACTTACTAGGTAAATGATCTAATTCTACCAGTAAAGCCATGATGTACAGGTAGCTTTATCAATTACAAAAGTTTTTATCCTAGTATTCATCTTCAGAGGAAGATGAAATACGTGTTTTTTTTAAAAGCTCACTTAATGTAACAAAAACTGGACTGGATCTCAGTTAATCTAGCTTTTGATGTATTACATAAACAAACTTTAAAAAGCACGCATACTTTGCACAACTCTACAGCAACACAGTGTGTCATATCTTGTTTCCCACGTTCACACTTTCAGGTCCACGATGACGTCTGAGAGTAGAGAGGGAGTTCAGAAGCATAACTGAGTTCTACCAGGATGATTTCCATATCTAATACAACAATTCTTTAGAGGTCAGTCTTGTAAAATCTTCTCTCTCATCTTCCCCAAGGGAAGCAGTTATTTTTGTTTATTTAGCCCTGAAAATTCCTACTGCAAATTCAGCCCTTGACCCATGCCAAAGGACAGAACACATTCACCCAAACCTCAAGACGGTTCGGTGGTACGATATCTTTCACATGGGGTCTCCTTCCCATGCCACCACCATGACAGACAAATTATATATTCTCTGTTTCACACAGTTCTTCCTGAAATTCACAGCCCTTCTTTCAAGATTTGAAAGTTCAGAACTATATTGCACAGTGACAGCATTTAACATACATATAAAGGGAGTGAAAGAAACACTTGAATCTTTCAGTCTTAAAATATGAAGACTATATGTTTACTGCTAAATTTACTATGTCTTGGTTCCCTCATCCTTTATTAGAGAGGGATATTAACTTTACAGGGTAGATTCCAAATCATAAGCTGTCTTGCCCAATAAACTAAATCACTTATATCATCCAAGTGCATTTTTATAATAAAAATAAAATATTTTAATAATTACCTAGTGCTCTCTGGAAATTCTAGGACAATGTCCAAAATGGAAACCATTGGTTTATAAATATATAAACCTGTGCTGTAATAACTAAATGGAAGTTATTAGATGTTTATTTAAAATAAATTATTGATATGTAATTATGCAATAGTCTAATTTGGGAGAGAAAGTAATGCAATAGACATTCTGAAAGCAAAACAAAACAACATTTTGACAACTAATCAATAACTCTCACCTTTCCTATTATGTCTGGAAATAGAGATGTCCTGGTTTTTTATCCGGCTCATATACAAGGTATGTGTGACCCATTAGGCAAGCTTTCATGGTAGATTGCTATAACGCTAGGTTATGTTTTAGGGAGATATCAACAAAGTATGTGACATGGGTGGCTTAATTATGGGCTTCCCTTTTCCTGATGTGATAAAAACCAAATGGAAGGGCACGTAGGTGGCTCAGTGGTTGAGCATCTGCCTTTGGCTCAGGGTGTGATCCTGGGTCCTGGGTTTGGGTCCTGCATCAGGCTCCCCGAAGGGAGCCTGCTTCTCCCTCTGCCTATGTCTCTGCCTCTATCTGTGTGTCTCTCATGAATAAATAAATACAATTAGAAAAAAAAAATGGAAGATTCATTAAGTTCTCCAACAAATTAAGAATGACATAAACATCTAATCCAAATCAATCCAGCAAAAGTTTGACTGCACCCTGCCCTTGCCTCAGTCAGGGACTGTCCTTATGCTGACATAATTCCAAGGCCAAAGAGTAACATCTTAAGAAAAAAAAATCACAACCTATTCATTCCCATTTTCTTTATATACTTTATTCCGTGATTCCTTGACAAAACGCCTATCTTCAGAGAGAGCCCTGGATTTAGAATGTGAAATTTAGAATATGGAATTTGAAAAATGGATACGAGGACAAGTAGTCTCTCTGTAGGAGGACGGAAGGATCTGAAATGGGCACTCCAAGGCCTGACTCACTGATTTTCCTCTTTACAGGCAAAGTTCTACTGCTTCCTTTTCCTGAAAGAAGCCAGTACCCAGTTCTTTAGAGCTTTCTCTTTCAAGAAAAGCTCTAGTAAGGTGAACAGAAAGGCACAAATTGTAACTAAGAACAAAATAAGGGGTACACTTCCATTGAGAATAACTTTTAAAATTGTGCTTTAAAACATTTTTGTGAACACATTTAAATGGCCCTATTTTGTAAACTGCATTCAGCCATAAAAGAGTTAGATATTCATTTGTGTTTTTCCTAGAAGATGCTCCTATATAATTGTTGCTTATAAAATGTCCAGATCCCTGAGGTGAATTGTGTCTTGGTACATGCTTGGAAGGGTGACGTTTCACACCATGGAGCAGGGAAGAGGACTGGCTCTTTGGATAGTCTGATCTAGATTTGAGTCTCTGAACATTTATTAGTTCTTGGGCTTTAGAGAAAAAACAAAATAATGGTAAACCTTACTTTAGCACATTTATTCCTATCCTGGAGATTGATATTCATTGTCTCATCTATTTATTTTTTCATCAGCTCATTTAATGTGAAGAAAAATGGTGAGAAAGGTACGGTACTGGTGTTTTTTTAAGATTTTATTTATTTATTTGAGAGAGAGAGACAGAGATAGCAAACTGAGAAAGCACAAGCATGGAGGAGAGAGAGAGAAGCAGACTCCCCGCTGAGCAGGGAGCCCGCTGCAGGGATTGATCAAAAGTCCTGCAGAAGATCCATAAATACAGAGAACAAACTGGTGATTGCTAGAGGGAAAGGGGTCAGGGGATGGGCAAAATGGTAGAAGGGAACTGGGAGGTACAGATTTCCTGTTATGAAATTATTAAGTCACGGATAAAGGTGTAGCATGGGGAATACAGTTGGTAATATTGTAATTAGTGTTGTGTGGTGACAAAAGGTAGCTACACTTGTGGTGTGTGTAGCATAAAGTATAGAGTTGTCCAATCACTGTATTGTACACCTGAAAGTAACATAGCGTTGTGTGTCAACTATACTTCTATTAAAACAAACTCCTATTGAAGAGTTGCTAGTGAAATATCCAAAATTCTGTGTTCAAACATTATCTAACGAATATCTAATAATTGTGGCAACTGAGTTCGCTCTCCCAAAAGAACCAACCCAGTTTCTGAGATCATGGGCTGTGCCCCAACTATGTAGCTTCTGTTGTAGTAGTAATGGAATGAGACAAAAGGGGCACAGTTGTCAGGTGAAGGGCTATAAAATTAAAAACTGATCAAAATACCTGCTGCATTTGCTGTCTCTTAAGCACTTCCATTATATACCTATTATGAAAAATTGCATTGATTTACATATTAATGTTCTGCATTTCAGCGTGTGCCCTTTATGTTCGCACACAACAGAATACACTCTGTCACAGGCATTTAACCTGGTTGACTCAGCCATTAAGGGAAAATTTGAGAGTGGGAGAAAAAAGAAATAGAATGAATACAGTTGCTCCCATTGTTCTCTTCAATGCCTTAGATTTTAAATCCTTAACTGTCACACAATTGAACTCTATTTTTGTCAGTTTGCCTATCAGTCATGGCAGAGCTTAACCTAGGGTGAGCCATGGGCTTGTCTTTGAAACTTTTTTTTTTAATGCTTCCAGATTCCTGGGTTGAGGACCTATGTGCCAATTTGCGGTATTTTTGTAGTTTCATTGTAATCTCAGTGACTTCCACACAGGTAAAAACAAAAACAGAAAGCCACTCTCTAAACCAGCGCTGTCCGATGCAACTGTCTGCAATGATGTAAATGTTCTGTGTCTGAGCAGTGCAACTTCTGTTTACTCCCGTGCTTCTTCCTGTGGCCCTTTAATGGCTCATTCTTATTTAATATCCTCTATTATTTCATTCCTTGGAATTGAGGATTACTTAAGATTGGGGAGCATCCATCTACAATCCGCAGGCCAAGTCTAGCCTGCTGACTGTTTTCATATGGCACAAGAGCTAAGGATGTTTATTACATTTTAAAATATTTTCCATTAAAAATCAAAAGAAGATTAATATTTTATGACATACGAAAATATTATGAAATTCAAATTTCATTGTCCATAATTAACTGTTATTGGAACACAGCTATGCTCATTCATTTACATATTATCTGTGGCTGCTTTCATGCTATGATGACAAAGTTGAATAGCTGCAACAGGGACCATATGACCTGCAAATCTGAAAATAATTACTCTTTAGCCCTTTACACAAAAAGGTTGTTGACTTCTGCATGAGATGGTTCTCGGTGTTCTTTCCTTATAATCCGTTCCTTCAGTCACTATATCTGCTTCCCATCACTTCTAGGAAGTAAGGGAAGAATTGACGATTATTGAATTCCTATTATACATCAGACAATATGTCAGCCCTTCATAGGCTTCACTGTCATCTTCACCACTAACTTAGAGGCAAGTCATGCCACTGTAAAATGTGAAATGTGATGCTTGGCTTAAATAACTTGCCGAGCATATTGCCTGATGTTAGTAATTTGTGGAACAGACTTTGTAGTTCATTGAGAGGAGTCAATAAATGTGTGCCACACCCATGCTTCCTTCCTACTGAACCCTGACTGCACTGCTTGCTGCATTGGAGCCCTGATACTTCCCTGCATACGTTTCTCTTTCCACTCCTTTGGCAATAGTCTAGTTCAGAAAAGAACTACCACTTTCCTGAATTAGTACATGTTTCCTATTGTACTAACTTTTCTCTCTCTTCTGCCTTCTATTTTTCTTTCTTAAGATTTTATTTATTTGACAGACAGAAAGAGAGAAGGAGCAGGGGGAGGGACAGAAGCATATTCCCCTTGGAATGGGGAGCTCCACACAGGTCTCGATCTTGGGACTCCAGGATCATAACCTGAGCCGAAAGCAGACCCTTAACCTACTGAGCCACTCAGGTGCCCCTGCCTGCCTTCTTTGTGTGTGCTATCATCTCTAATCTCTCCACAGGAACCCTTGTGAACCCGTGACACTCACATGTTTATATCTCTGTAAGGATCTATTGAGGTGCCACCAAGTGCTCAGCTTGCCACTCTTTGGGCAAAATCGCATCGTTCTTGTTCTTTTCTTCCACCTGAAATTCCTTTCCCTTCATTGAAATCTAGTTACTCAAAACAAGATAGTTTTTCTTCCTCATCTCTGAACCACTTTTTCTTTCCTGCTCTCTTTTATTCTAACCACCTTGCATAAAGATGGTCAATACACATATCTATGCTCCACTACTCTACTATAATCTCCTTGAAGGCGTGGCCTTATTTTATCTTCTTTGTACAGAATTCCTCACGGTATTCAGGAGGTAGATTGTTTGAGGTAGGTGTTTGAGGTAGATTTTGTTTAAACATGGTTGGTCTAAACCAGTCTAGGTAAATGGCTGTCTTAGTCTGCTCTGGCTGCTATAACAAAATACCATAGACTGGGTAGCTTAAATAGTAGACGTTAATTTCTTACAGTTCTAGAAGCTTGGTGGTCCATGATCAGTGTGACAGCTTGGTTGTGTTCTTGGTGAGGGCCTTCTTCCTGGCTTACAGAAGGCTACATTCTTGCTGTATTCTCACATGATAAAGAAAGTTTCGGTCTCCTCCTTATAAGGACATTAATCCAATTATGGCATTCCCATGCTCATTCATCACCTGAACCTAATTACTGACAAAGGCCCTACCTCTAAATGCCACCACAGTGGGAAGTAGGATCTCAACATATGAATTTGGGGGGGCAGAAACATTCATTTTATGACACTGGCCTACTGAAAGGTAAAGGAGACCCTCAAACAAAGGTTTTTTCCTTGATAAAAACTGATATATGGGAGGTAACTCTTCTTCCTGGAACAGCTTCAACTATCTTGCAACAAAGAAAGCAGACACAATTATCACACCCACGCTAACAGAGAAAAGGGTGGAAAGCCTCTTGTTTCTGATGACTTATTTTGACCATTGGATTGACCAATCCTATTGCAGTCTTTATTTCTAGACTTTTTATTAAGGGCTAAAAGAAATCCATTACTCTTTAGCTACTTTAATTGAGTCTTCTATTATTTACAGTGTCTTCTGAGTCAGTTGTCAGCAAGTATTTATTGAAATTCAAATGTATGAGTCTGCATTTAAAAATACATATGCTTTTATATAGTACATGTTCTCTGTATTCAGCTGTTTGATGTGTTTTTATCACTTTGCCTTATTATATAACATTTCACTTGTATTACCACTTAATAAGGATATAGCAGATCTTGTGAAACTCTGGTGGAAGCAATCTTTATATATTTTCTTGGCATTAAACAGATTACAGATACAAAATGTCTGTTCATTGACTGAATACACTAACAAATGTTGGATAAGGGGTAAAGTGGCTACCAGAAGGGGAAGAAGAATTCTTTTATGATTTCTTCAAAGTATGTCATGTGAAGCTAAAATGCAGTAAAAAAAAAATTGCATCACCACCCAGATCACCCAAAAATCAGTCGGGAAACAAAGATAGAAAGACAGAAAGGATAGGAGGGGGGCAAGGAGGAACAGAAAGCTGGGGAAAAAGAAGAGGTAAATGTGGAGAACATTTTGTATGCAAATGCTGAACAGGATGAAGAGGTCAATTGCCCAATACTGAGGCAGTTTCAGAAATAAAAGCAGATGGGAGAGCTTTTGCTTTTTCCTCTTGGCCATGAAACCCCTGCTAATTGAAGTAGCAACTGAACAAGCTGCTCTTTCATTCCCCAGTGATATTTATGTTTTGTGTAGGTTCTGAATTTCATATTAAACACCACCACACCTCCTGCTTTCTTCTTGCTTCTGGCATCTAAGCCAGTTCCTGCTTTCCTATAGTCCTGCTTCCTTCTTCACACAACTTCTTCATGAAGATGAACAAATAAGTAAATAAACAAACCAACCACCACCACCTTTCAGATCATCTCCCAAGACTGAATAAGATTCCCTGAGAGAACAATGGTGAAGTGGTTTGAGTAAGAGAGACACATTTCAAATCAGGAACAGCATTCTCCTACAAGCTGGATGGATGCCAAGCTTGAGAAAAAACACCAAGAAATGGGAAGGTCATCTTTAAGAGTCTTTTTGTAACTGTAAAGTGGGATATCCTTAGGGTTAATTCAAGAGCTTTTAGTTCCTTGTTTAGTTTGTGAATCTTGAAACTGTGGGAGAGAATTAATGATACCAAAAGCAATTCTACTGTCTTGGATTGCACTGTTCAGAACCACCTTCTTCTTTCTTCTTTCTTCTTTCTTCTTTCTTCCCTTTTTTTTTTTAAGATTTCTTTATTTATTTTAAAGAGAGAGAACGTGAGTAGGGGGAGGGGCCAAGACAGCAGCAGAGAGAATATGAAGAAGACTGTGCTGAGTGTGGAGCCAGACATGGGGCTCAATCCCATGACCTGGAGATCGTAACCTGAGCCCAAACCAAGAGTCCAATGCTTAACCAACTGTGCTGTCTGGGTGCCCCTGTTCGGAGCCATCTTATAGCCATTTATATAAACTGTGTTTTTTTTTTTTTTTTTCCTTCCTGCAGTTCAGACTTGATTTTTCTAGAAATGGAAACAGCATTGAAAGTGCTAAGAAATTTGCTAACCCAGCTTGCCCACATATTTATATCTCTGTCAGGATACAGTATTGTATTTACCAAGATTAAATTATCTGCTGTCAAAACTCAATGAAAATCATGGTGTACCAAGCCACACTTTAGAGATGTAAGTGTCTATTTCAAAATGCAAATCACATAGTAAGATACTTGTATTTACAGGGTTATATTGTACAAAATTGAAACAATCTGAAATAATGAACATTTCACAGACAGCAAAGATCAAAGTTGCTAAGTTTGGGAGAGTGTTGGATACCTGATACTGAAATTAGATTCGGTAGAAATGGGCTTAAGTTCCACATCTGCCATTCACCAGTTGTGTGCTCCTAATATAAGTCATGGAACAAGTCATGTGTAAAACGCAGATGATTTCTGCCCTGCCTGCTTCACTTATGATGAACAAATGAAAACATGTATATGAAAACATTATCCAAACTGTAGGAAGATAAATCAATAAATGGAAGAAACTTCGAAAGCTGACTTTTTCCAATTCAAAAAGAACCTAGAATCACAGAATTTGAGAAGTATAAGGAAATTTAAAACTCATGTAGTCAAGCTCTCTCACTTTATGGATAAAGAACACAGACCTAGAAATGTTAATGGCTTATCTAAGATTAAAACATAAAAGAAAACATATTTGAGAAAGAAGTCTAGATTAGAACTTATTTTTCCATTTCATTCCTACTGAACAACTCCACAGTCTGTTAAATGTAGAAGTGTATTCTAGAATTTACTGCTTAAAAAAAATCCTACATCAGTATGGAATTTTTTAGTTCTAAGGCAACTTTCATACTAGAATCTGATTTTATTCTTACTATATTGTAGATAGGTTTCAGGGTAGATACTACTTTTGCCTGAAAGTGACAATTTTCAGAACAGAGAAATGGATAGTAAACCAGGCATGGGATCAGCATTTTGTAATTTCAGCGATCTCCATCATATTTTGATTATGAGGGATTCTGTTTCTTTTAATAGTGCTATGTACTATATTTTTTAAAAAAGTAGGACAGAATAAAATTAATTTTGCCGGGGAGTCTTGTGATACCCCTTGTGATGTCTGGAGATACCCAAGGGCATCTCAAAACTAGGATGAAGAATGCCTATACTAGATTATTCTATCTTCCAAAGTAATTTGTCTCTTAATAACAATCATAATTACCTTCTACAGTATCTAGACCCTACCTTCTCTACTAAGCAAAATATTCACTTCAATTAGGATCTCCATGGTAAAAAAACTAAACAAACAACCCCCTGCCCCCCCACCCCCCCAAAAAAACCAACAAAACCAAAACCTTCTCAATGCTGCATAGCTAGAAGCAGCCTTTCAATCTCCAAATCCATGCTGGGAAAATCCATGCTGGCACATGTGGGTGCCAGCTTCTAAGCTCTTATATGAATATTTAAGGCCTGTTTCAGTTTCACAAAGCCAATAATTACAGAAAAGCCTACTTAAGTGAAACATTCTTTGATAAAGACATGGGGGAAAAAAGTATAAATATCTGTCAGACCTGCTTAAATTAGCATTCTGAAGTATTTATATATCTCTGTAAGGTCCCAGGTGATCCTTTTTTGTTCAGTTGTCCTCTTTATACAAAACCTTTTTCCCCCTCTACCTGCTCTAAGACCAAAAACCTAGAACAATTTTCCCCCATGAAGATGCTCAATTAGGGAAGGATCCAGTGTTATTTATATCTCACAAATAATTCTTCTAATTCAAGTCCCAGCATTATTTTCATTTGAAGTCTCATTTCTTATTATTCAATAAAATGGTTCGGCCTCCATGTCAGTAAATAACTTCTGTGTCAGTAAACAACAAGGTAGCAGTAGCATGTGGTTCTGTGTACAGTGTGTATGTGGATACTTGTCATGTTGGGGACAGGTGGAGCTGAGGGGAGGAGGGAAGGAAGGGGGAAGGGAAGGTAAAACCCAGTCTTTGATACTGAAAATCTGCTAGTAAGTTCTTAATTACTCTGCTTAATGGTAAAGATGGCCCAAAATGCATGTTTCCCTTCTGAAAAGTTTTTGAAAATGGAAAGTTTTCCTAATTTACTGATATCTTGGCTACTAATTAAACTTTGGTCACTAAGAAGCCATGGATCAAGTGTGGATGAAATGCTTTGCATTGTCTGGGACAGAAGCTGCCAAAACCCATTCAGATTTGTGTGTGTGTGTGTGGGGGGGATGTTCACAGCAATTATCAAATAAAAACTTAGTATAATTAAAGAGAGCAAAAGTCTTTCTGGGTATCAACAATCAGTCAAACAAACAAGAGAATACCAGAATGTCAGTTATCTTATTACAGCCAACTTCATGTGGCATCTTCTAGGACCTATAGTGAGAAACATCAACATGAACATTCCTGTCTTTCCACCTGTGGCTCTGATTCCGACTAGGAAAAAAAAAATTCTATTCTCTTTCCTACTTCTCTGGGCATGATTAGAAGTTAACTGAGTGCACAAGAGACCTGGGATTGTGCATCTCACTTTTCTGATTTGCTTGTGGACACACAGCCTGGATTGAGAAAACTAACAGTGGGATTTATTTTACATAATTCACTAGAGGCAGCCACAGCAAAATGTCAAGCAATGAATCTTTGCTTTCAGCCTGTCTAGAAATAGGCCTTGGAGGACCTTCTGACTCTACTGGAATTGGGGAGAATGGACTTTTTCTGAGTTGACTCAAAAATGCTGACAGCAAATGGCAGGTTACTGCTTCAGCACAGATGTCACTTCATTGTGTCAACTTGGAAATGATCAGCACAATCTGGCAAGTGCAATTTTTCTCACATTATGAGCGTATTTGGGCAGGTGCTATACTTCACTGAGGTCATATATTGTTTTTATGGGACTTTTTTGTTTTTTTTTTTGTTGTGGTTTTTTGATTTTTTTGTTTTTACTCCTACTAAAGGAGGAAAAAGATTCTCAAAAATGTATTTAAAAAGACTGGTCCCAAGATTTAGTGGGGAATAAAAAGGGTTAATAAATATTTTATCAATAATCAGAACATGGATAATTCCTATATATACATATGGGGGCTTTGTTGTTACATATGCTCTAAACCTCCACTAAATCCAGAGGAAGAAAAAAATAGTATTAAGGGCAAATCTAGAAAATATTTTATAAAATAAATCTCTTGATGGCCTCTTTAATAGCCACAATTCATTCTGTTTCCATTTGCATACTGCCCTGTTTGGCTAGAGACCTTGTCACTTGCACTGTCATCATGGAGAGATGCCTGAGTTACTCAAGTAGGCTGTCACTGGAGGGTCATGCCTTATATAAAGTAACACCTCACAGTCTGCAGGGGCCACTGTGGGTTCTGATAGATAGCTTAAACAAACAAACAAAATGAGAAAGGAAAACCCATAATTACGTAAGATTGGTGGCTCTCTTGTCCCACTAAAAGATAAAGATCAGACATGGTGAAGAAAAGTCCACCATCAGGAGTTGCAGCTTGGAAGCAAGCAATAGATTGCAGTTTTAGGTTGTGCTACTGAGCTCTATGACTAATAGATGTAGGTCTCTGAACATTGCTGGCTACCTATGTGTTGGATGACAAAACCTAAATCTGCAAGGAAAGACTCAGCCACATCTTTTAGAAGATGTCACAAATAGTAAGCACTGGGTAGCTAGCAATGTGCTGAGTTCTAGAACATACAAAAGTATAAAATATAGTCATGCTTGAAGCAGCTTCAAGATCTACTTGGGGTGAATTTACTCAACAAAATGGAAGAATGTGAACACAAGAGTACAAGTATAGTATCATCAGTGCTAGAGGAACTCTAACAAAGGCAGAGATCTTGATATGTCAACAAGATGGAAAGCCCGACTCCTAGTAAATTCTATATAAATGTAGCTATAATAATTATATGTCATCTTTATATATTATTATATATTTATATATTACTATTGTAATAATACATATTAGTAATGTATTATATATCAATATAGTAATAAATATTATATAGTATATATTATAAATAAGTAGTATATATAGTATACATAATAATTAAATTATTATTGAATTGAATTATTATATCATAATTTAATAGTATTACTACTGAAAGGCCTATTATTTCTAGGTCTTTTCCATTATAGGCTCACCAAAATATTACAGATTAAAATAATTATGTAAATGTGCAATTTAAAAATCTAATATTAGGTGCCTAGTGAAAGGTCTGATACCTAGTAATTACAGAGCTTGGATTTGAATTTGTGTCCAAAGATTCCACTGGGAAGGTAGCATTTAAACAGAAAACAAACCAAAAAAAACTATTCCTTCATTTTTCCCATTGGATTAATGCCTCCTCTCTCCAATGTGGTTTGGGGGATTATCACAAACAAAAATTTCATATTCCTTCTAGAGTTATTTTTCCCTTTGAATTTATATTTTTTATTTAAGAAAGCACATGCATATAACCTTCAACCTATCATGATCATTATATATAAGCTTATACTAGAACTGTTCAAACAAAGTTTACTTTTGTTTGATGTAAGAAGTTTAAAGTTCGTCCATTATGGTGTAGGGGAAAAATGAATCTATGAGAGATTTGATGTGAATCCATTTCACCTGAGATCTTTATCAAGAATAATCTCTCTTCTTTATTGGATTTTTCCCCTGTCATGTTCACCTAGTTTTTATGCAATTCAAACATGGAGATCGCTGAATTTATAGATCTTTTGATTCTTTTAGGTTTGTACCTTTTCTTCTACAGAATTCTTGAATTTGATTTTTTTTCATCAGAACACCATGGAAGATTATATACTATCACTTAGGAAACCTAAGAAATGTAATAAATGACAGCATTTATGATTCAGACAATGTAGAAAGTTTTCCTCAAATGTTGCTACTTGTCTCAATGGTCCTTGATAGATTAGCTACCTAATTATGTATTGGTAAACGAATATTAGTTTTCTTTTTACTTCTTTTATTTTTAAAAAGATTATTTATTTATTTATTCATGAGAGACACACAGAGAGAGGCAGAAACACAGGCAGAGGTAGAAGCAGGCTCCCTGTGGGGAGCCCAGTGCAGAACTTGATCCCAGGACCCTGGGATCACAACCTGAGCCAACAGCAGACGCCCAACTGCTGTGCCACCCAGGCATCCCAGTTCTCTTTTACTTCTTTTTTTTTAAATTTTTTTTCTTTTTAAGTTTATTTATTCATGATAGTCACACGGAGAGAGAGAGAGAGAGAGAGGCAGAGACACAGGCAGAGGGAGAAGCAGGCTCCAAGCACCAGGAGCCCGATGTGGGATTCAATCCCGGGTCTCCAGGATCGCGCCCTGGGCCAAAGGCAGGCGCCAAACTGCTGCACCACCCAGGGATCCCTCTCTTTTACTTCTATTTCCGTTTAGTCTTCCTTCATTTTTCCTAATTAGCTATTAAAAAAAGAAAAGATTTAGGCTTGAATGGGTACAGTTGTATTTCTTAAATCTTTTAAAAATGAAAACTTCATAAAATTTCCAGTGATATGAAACATTTAACAGTTTATTTTAGTGTAACTTGAAATTCACCAATGTCATTTTAATTGGGATGACTGGCATTTGTTCTTTGCAGTAGTCGGGGAAGACAGAAAACCAGTACATGTTTTCCAAGAGTCTAATAGGAAAATAATGAGGTTGTGCATTTTGTCCAAGACTCCCATCCTGCAGAAACAATAGGTTGTCTGTATGACCTATTCCTTTGTATTAAAACATCGATTATTATAAATGTAGTTGTAGGTAGAAGAAACTAGGAAAGGCTTCATATAGGGACAAAACTGACATATTCTTTGGTCTTAGAATGTCAAAATAATGAAAAATGTATTGTGAATTTCTAAAAGCTTATGTAAAACTACGATCATCCATCAGCTTCTGATTTGGGGGTTTGCTGCCCATAAGGCAGATATATCTACTATTCAAGTCTGTGTTGTCAAAAACTTGGAAAGAATCAGATGATATGATAAAACATCAGGTCTTTCTAAGCATTGTTAAATTTTTACAAAGTTGGATCAGAATTCATTTCTAATTTCTTCTAGTTGAGTCTCTTCTCTCAGCCTTCAATGCACTGGGTCCATGACAGTAGTTACTGGATTAAAGTCACATGTACTCATCACTGCTACCTTTCTAAGAGAACATAGCATAGTTTTTATGAATAAAGACCCTAAAACCAGACTGCATGGCTTCAGATCTCAGCTCTGACACTGAATAGCTCTATGATCCTGGTTTTACCATTTATAAGATGATCAAATATTAGCACAGTGCCCAGCACATGGTAGGCCCTACATGTTATTTATCATTGCCATTATTTCTTTTTTTTTCATTGCCATTATTTCTAAGGTCTATAAACCAGAAGTATTATGAGACTCATGGTTTAAACACTTATAATAAAAGACAAATGCAATGCCACACAAATACTTTGAAAAATCTTTTTCTTAAATATTTACCTATGGTTGAAGTTTGAAATTTTTAAAAAATATTTTATTTATTTATTTGAGAGAGAAAGATTGAGAGAAAAAGAGCATGCATGAGCAGGAGTAGAGACAGAAGAGGGAAAAGCAGCCTCCCCATGGAGCAGGGAGCCTGATGTGGGACTCGATCCCAAGACCCTGAGATCATGACCTGAGCTGAAGTCAGATGCTCAACCAACTGAACCACCCAGGCATCCCAAAGTTTGAAATTTTATAGATTATCCCATTAGACAAATTGAGGCACCATTTACTACAATGGGAACAAATAAAGAAAAGAGATATATGGGGGAAGGTGAAGATGTGGGAAGAGTTAAGTTTAAAACATGTGGCATAAAGATAGTATTTGAGGACATGGGGGTAGATAGATTACTTAGAGGATATTAAACAAAGAGAATAACAACAACAAAACTAAGAGAACTCTAAAATCAAGAACTGAACTGAGTAACTTCAACATTTAGGAGGTAGATAGAAAGGGATTGAGGACAATCAGGTGTGTCATGGATGGATGATGCCTCTAGAACAAGGGAGTGATCAAAGAGCCAAGCTGATAAAGAATTAGATGGTAATTGAAAAATGTTGAATGGATTTGACAATTCGAAGGTTATTGGTGCTCTTAGAAAGAGCAGTTTTGGCTGAGTTCTGCCAGGAAAGCCAGAGTGGCGTGGGTGGAATACTGAATTTTGGGTTGCATTTATCATTTAAAAATTCCACAGTGCTCGGCTGTGAAAGGAGAGCCATGAAAAAGTGTGTAAGATGGATGTTAGGTCAAGAGTAAAGATTTTTGGTTTATTTGATTTTGAGATTTGTATAATCCAATAAATAATGTTGAAGATTCCAGGGGTGGCAGGGGAGTACCTTGAAAGACCGAGTCCTTGAGTAGGTAAGTCAGGACAGTAAAGACAAACCCAAAGTATAATAGGAAAAGAAGTGGAGATGTGTGAATAGGAGAGAGTTTTCTACTGGCTTCTATCTGTCTTCAAGTGTGGTTTTTATCATATAGAAAGTGCAGGTCATGGACTGGCTCACTTGTGAATTTGTGTGAGGACAATTCACAGCTAATGCTTCATAGTCATCTGTGAGCCGAAGCGGTGGAAGCATTGCTTAGTAATTAAATGATGTCATGCTCTAGAGTAAAAAGGGGACTGGTCTGAGATTTAGGATTCCAGGGGCTCTAGTTGGAGATGTATCAAGATCTGAATCAAGATCTGATCTTGGACTAAGCATTTGAAATCTCTGAACATCAGCGTTTTCTCCTGTAGAAGGACACTAAGAGAGATCATTTAGAACGGAAAAAAAAAATATTGATGTCACTACTTGTTTTATTACAGAACCTAAAGAGAGTTTTTAAAATTATAAGTACATTACAGTCAAAATAGTTACATATATACTAATTTTGTGTTTACAGACTGAACTTGTAAATCCTCTAGGTTTTCAACAGGCCCTTTATAAAAACTGTCCTCAGTGATCTGTGGGATGTTTTCAATTTCTTAACAGTTTGCCATTTAGAAATTTAAAAATAATTTTATTTCCTTAGTGTTTGATTACAAACATGAGCCTGGGGCTTAAATATAGAATTAAACACAAAAGTCTATTTGAATTTTTGCTACTATGGATGAGGAGCAAACAATGCTAATACCCACAAAATGTTCATCAAGAATTTTCTACTTCCTCCTCCTCCACTGCTTTTGTGATTTTAAGTGTGCTTTATAAATATCTATCCAATTACAACACAATCAAAGATGTGCAATGAATCTTTTCCTTCTTCTCTGACAAAAATCTTTGGTTTTAGCTAACTTAGGGTGTAGTAAAAGACATTTAATTTTAGCCATGGGGTATCCATTTTCTGTCACATGAGAAATAAATATACATAAAAGTAATAAGATCTCATAGAAAACAGGGTGGAGAAGAGCTGCCCGATTTTAATTTTCTGAAATGCAAGGGAATGCAATTAACTCCCTGGTTGTTGATTAGCCTGTTGGAAGCTGGGTCCCCTCTGCAAATTATAGCACCCACAGCACCCATAATGATGTCACATACTCAGTATTATTTATTTGTCTTCTGATTTAAGGCCCAGCAAGTGAAGTCATGGGACTTGTGGATTAATAATGAACAGAGCCAAGTTTAACTTGCAGCTCAGTCTCTGCTCTAATTACATGTCTGTCCATTGGGCTTCTTTCAAGTGGACATTTGCCAGTGCTATAGTGAAAGCACTTACCTCAGGAGCAATAGTTAAGGGGGCACCAAAACTCAGTGATCCAGACAAATAATACTTGAAAGCAGTATTTAAAAATCAAAACTAATATTTTAAACATCAAAATTGGTTCATGATGAATAAAATGAGAAAATTTCAAATAAACACAGGACTGGTAACAGTGGTATGCTGAGCTATAGTGTAGTCTGAAACAAAAGGAAAACTCAGCAATATTGATTCTGCCTTGATTTAACTGTTTGGTATTTTGTTTATCTGAGGTGGGCATTTTTATTGTTTTTCCCCCCCAAATATTGCACTAATTACTAAATTTTTAGTGCCGCCTTAAATTTTGCATACTGGTAAGTGCCTCGCTTGCCTCACCCTTACTCTCAGCCATTTTTTTTTTTTTAAGATTCAATTTATTTATTCATGAGAGACACACAGATAGAGGCAGAGACACAGGCAGAGGGAGAAGCAGGCTCCATGCAGGGAGCCTGATGTGGGACTTGATCCCAGGGACTCTGGGATCACAACCTGAGCCAAAGACAGACACTCAACCACTGAGCCACCCAGGCATCCCTACTCTCAGCCTTTTAAATTTACCACCAAATAGCTGACACATAGGAAGCATTGTGCCCCTTACAGGTTTCTGCTTCCATTGTGGAAGCACAATTCCTTTTGGACCTCAACCACTATTTCTCTTTACCACTAAGTTCTCTTCCTTCTAGTTTCTGTGAAAGGGTTACTGTGCTTGCTGTTGGCAAATCCTTCTGGTGGCATTTAATACTTCAAACAACCAAAAAATCTACTACATCAATGGATATAAAGAATACTTTTAAGGAAAATAAATTTCATACTTTTTTGCTTAAAATTGGGCAAATAGTTACAAGGAAGGCAGTTGCAAACAGTAGTTTTCCAACAGGAGTAAGTCAGCGAATCTCTGCATAAAGCTAACAAGTGGGGGAATCCCTGGGTGGCTCAGCGGTTTGGCACCTGCCTTCGGTCCAGGGTGTGATCCTGGAGTCCCGGGATCAAGTCCCACATCAGGCTCCCTGCATGGAGCCTGCTTCTCCCTCTGCTTCACCCTCTGCCTGTGTCTCTGCCTGCCTCTCTCTCTCTCTCTCTCTCTCTCTCTGTGTCTCTCATGAATAAATAAATAAAATATTTTTTAAAAAGCTAACAAGTGTATAATAGTTCTGTCCATTTAACTCTTGGAACACAAAACAAATGAATGCCTGCAATCAGAAAAAAAAAGAAAAAGGCTGTGTCCAACCTCAAATAGTAAGTAAATGATTTTTGCACACTGAGATATCAGAGACTCACCTCTGTTATACTTCCAAGTTGTGAACCACTCTCCATTTCAGCACTTATTCAAAGCAAAAAAATATATAATTTGTGGGGATTTATGATCAGTGTATCAGTGCTCAGTGTTCCAACTCCACAGGGTGAAGAAACATGACTCCTGTTTGCTTATCTTTGTATGCATGCCATCCTGTCCCTGTGGTCTCCTCTCCATAGGGAGGGACTCACTTTAATGTAGGTTGGATGGATCTAAATGTCAGCTCCAAGCAATGATACATGGAAGGATTTTGTAGCAAGTAAATAGAGGGTGCGGCAGGGAAACTGGGTTTACGTCAGGGTGAGGACAGCTGTGTCGATTCTACCTCGAGATTGCCAATAGCAGATTTCCTTAAGAAAAACCCACCCTTAGGTAGGGAAAGCCCTTACTTTTTATCTACTCCTCCTCCTCATTGGTTAGCAGAAGACAGATCTGGGAACCTGGTACTGACATCCTTGACTTCCTAAGCGTTTTAAATTGATAAAAGGAAAAAAATAATAATTGGTGAGAGGAACTCATATATAGTATAACACCCAGTGCTCATCTCATTGTGTGTCCTCCTCTTTCCCTTTTTTAAATTGTCAAATAATTCTAAGGACATAGCAAATATATATTTTTAAGATTTTATTTATTTATTCATGAGAGACATGGAGAGAGAGGCAGAGGCAGAGGGAGAAGCAGGCTCCCTGTGGGGAGCCTGATATGGGACTCAATTCGGGGACTCCAGGATCATGCCCTGAGCCAAAGGCAGACACTCAACCGCTGAGCCCCACAGACATCCCAGAACACAGCAAATATTGAGTCAATATTTCCTAGCTGTTGAATTGAAAACTTCCTTTAAAAGAAAAGAAGCCTAATTGTACAAATACAGGTGGTTTTATTTGGCCTTTATTGTCCTATATTTTTAATTGTCCTACAAGTATGTCTTGTTTTTATAATCAGGCAAAAAATGTTTTAAGTTTGCCAAAAAGTTAGAACCTAAGTATCTGCATTATAGCCAAGCCTAAGTGACTGCCTTGTCTGATTCAAAGGAAAATGCCCTGCGTATTTACCAAAACTTAATATAACACCATATGATTTGGGGCATGTAATTTCTTTATCCTCTCATCAAACGGAAGAATCTCTTTACTGTTATGTTACATTTTGATCTCTGTGATGAGGTCTACAACTGTGCA
Source organism: Canis lupus baileyi (assembly GCF_048164855.1). NCBI lineage: Eukaryota > Metazoa > Chordata > Mammalia > Carnivora > Canidae > Canis > Canis lupus. The sequence goes on from NC_132848.1 coordinate 54,808,461, forward strand.
GCAAGTACAATGGACAATATTTCAAATGTTCATGCTAATAGGGTTGCATTCTTATATTTTGACTCCAAATTGATTAACCTAAATGGAAATTCTGATTTTTTCTCCTAATCATATTATAAATTTAGAAAGCAACCCAGTCCTTGGTAAGGTCGACCCAAAATAAAATATTAATATATATCTCAACAGAGGCTCTGTTTACATCCAGGATTTTCTTTGTTTTTGTTTTTAAACATAATCAGAAACATCAGTTGGTCTCCATTAAAAATGTATTTAGCTAAAATTCACCTTTGTGGGTGTTGGGAGATTACTAGTGATATTTAGAAAAGCCACACAGCGAGCAGGGGAATATTACCTAGCTACAGATATTTTTAAATTCCTTAAATCTACTATCTATCCTGCTTATGGCTTTTTACAATTGAAATAAAAATCTTGCCCAAATGAAATACAGAACTTCACTAATTTCCATTCACCAATGATGGTAGAAGCCCCCCATGGGTTATTAAGTCTGAGAGATGTGTGAACAAACATGATAATAAGCAAGTAAAGTGTATCGTAAAATATACTGTGTTCATTTATTGTGACAACTGGGGTGTAATTATACTAGGAAATGTACTGCACTTTAGTCAGTGAAAGTAATAAAATCTGAACACCAGGGGACCTTTTTCTAGTCTGTGCTATTAAACTACTTTTGAGGAGAAGGTGAACAATCTAAAAATATGGGCGGGATGTTCACTTTTATAGATTAGTGAAGTGGGGGGTTAGTCAGATTCTCTTGTAGTCTAATAAATAAAATCTCTCTGTTTTTTCCTTGTTACTTGCAGATATAGCACCAAAGGACATTTTACTCCATTCCTGGGTAATTATAATCCCTAAATTTGTGTGGATTATTTATGCTGGTTATCTCCCTATCTCCCTCCAATTAAGGAAACTGAAAAGAAAGAGAAAAAGAAAAAGAAAACTTCCATTGTATTGGAAGCACCTTTATGAAGCTCTAAGTAGAAAAGCAGGGAAAAAGAACTATACCAGGATAAGGAGACAAAGAGACCCTGGAGATGATAATGGTGCAAGATGACGAGCAGGTGTAATGATTAAAGCATTAATGGGGGTCACAAAGAAAGCGAAAAGGACTGTGTAATTCTAGATTAGGAAACCCTAGACTTCCCAGGGTGAATTGCTATTTGGAAAAGTGTAGTTAATTGAATTTTATGACACTTTCTATGAAAATTAAAATGCATATCTTTTACTACCCTAATAGTTTTATTGCTACTCTGAGATTTATGTGCAGTGATATACCACAAAGCATATGCAACAATTCACTAAAGAGCACCGGAGTGGATTACTATGGTTTCCTTTTGTACTTTGGCAGCCGACAATCAAGATCGTAATTACAGGCTTGGAGCCACCTACCAACTCAATGAACAGAACCACGTGGTTCCACATAAAATAGAAGCAATTCTAACATTAAAAAGAAAATGAGTGTTAAACCAGAGGGGCCTGAAGGGACCTGGAAAGCTGAGGGTTGGTTTATTTATTTATTTATTTATTTATTTATTTATTTATTTATTTAATTTATTTTTTTCCGAGCTTTGAATGACTGATTTTATATTACCCCACTTACTGGCCCCAAAAAAGACAGGGTTTGCCAGGACCTTTCTGGTTAAACTAGATTATTCAATGAAATGTCTGCATTCTGAGTTGCTTGGGAGAGAGAGGACTGGGGAATTCAGACCTCCTTATGGATAGGTTCATTGTAAATGCTAGATTTTAGAGTTCATTCCTTCCCATACATTGGAGCAGGAAGCAGGGTGCCTGGGTGGCTCAGGCAGTTAAGCATCTTCCTTTGGCTCAGGTCATGATCCAGTCCCACATCCTGCTCCCTGCTCAGAAGGGAGTCTGCTTCTCCCTCCCTCTCCTTCTGCTCCTTCTCCTGCTCATTCTCTTTCTCTCTCATTCACTCTGTATCTCTAATAAATAAACAAAATCTTAAAAAAAAAAAATGAAGCGGGAAGCAAGGATTGGCCTCACTTTGATAAAATTGTTGCCTTGTCCTTCACTGGGCCTGTGGTTTAGCGGTCTTCCCTCAATTCCTTAAGTGGATTTAGCCACTCCCTGCTCCGCATAGTTACATGCTTCTAGTGGATCCATGCTTCTCACCCTTGAATGTGCATATGAATCAACTGGCATCCTGTTAAATGCTGATTCTGATTCAGTAGGTGTGTAGCGGGTGGGGAGGTCTGTGAGTGTGCATCCCTGATGGGTTTGCAGGTGCTGCTGGTCCTCAGACCACATTTGCAAAACCAAGTATCAAAGCATTTCTTAAACTGTAATGATCTGTACGCAGGCCAGCCATTTCCTCTTACCCACGAGCTGGTTGAAAGCAAACTCGAAGACAGTATCGCAAACAGATACCAATTACAGAATGCTGACCAGTTTGGGGGGACAGCAAGCATCTTACCACCTATTACCTTTGTCAAAACAACCGTGCAAGATCCGTAATCATGTCCTCATTTTACAGATGAATCCATCGAGTCTCAAATACATTAGTTCCCTTGTCCAAGGTCCTTCACGTATCCTGTGGCAGTCAGAATGCAATTCTATTTGCCTCCAACTCTGTTATCTTTGCACTGCACCCACAGACTCCTCTTATTTCTGTATACATAGATCCTAGCAGAGTATTTAATGCTATAGAAGGTACTCGATAGATGTGCTTAGATCTGTGAAAATCTTATCCACAGACTCACCATTACTCATATTATTCCCTTGTGTGAAGTGCTCTCCCTGCTTCTCTCTGTCCAGTTAGGGTCCAGTTCACTCCCATCATTTCCACATAGCCAGACCACTGCTGTGCTTATCTTCCCTTTCAAATTCACAGACAACAACTATTTTCATCACACAATGAGCACTGAAATTACTAGCTATCTTATTAGCAATGCATTTTATTCATTCTATAAATATTTATTGAACACATACAAAGTATTGAGCACTGTTGTAACCACTTGTGATAGGTCACAGAACAAAGCAGACAAAACTCTGCTGCCCTGGGCCTTGGGAATCATTCCCCCAACTAGAATGAAAACTCTTTTGGGGACAGGGATCCAATCATTTCATTTTCCCTATTTCTCACAGTGCTTTATACATAGCAAATGCACAATTAATAACAGTCTCAGATTTGGATAATTTGCTATGTAAATATGTTCCTAATCCATAGGCACAAAGTCTGTTTTTGCACAAGTGACTCTTGGAAGGTGGAATAATGATTCCTTCCTTCCTTCCTTCCTTCCTTCCTTCCTTCCTTCCTTCCTTCCTTTTTTTTTTTTTTTAAGATTTATGTATTTATTTGAGATAGAGAAAGAGAGAATGAGGGCAGGGAAGGAGCAAAGGATGACGGAGAGAGAAACCCAAGCAGATCCATGCTAAGCACTGAGCCGAATGCAGGGCTCCATCTCACCACACTGAGATCATAACCAGAGCCAAAACCAAGTCAGACACTTAACTGACTGCACCACCAAGATGCCTCTGGAATGATGTTTCATACCACTTCTCATTTCCTACTAGCAGTGTTCTACGCCAGAAGCAGAGGTATTAAAGCCTCCTACACAGTATCAGCCAGAGCAACGGGATTCACTAAAATTAAATCATAAAAAATAAAAAGAATAGGGATCCCTGGGTGGCGCAGCGGTTTGGCGCCTGCCTTTGGCCCAGGGCGCGATCCTGGAGACCCGGGATCGAATCCCACGTCGGGCTCCCGGTGCATGGAGCCTGCTTCTCCCTCTGCCTGTGTCTCTGCCTCTCTCTCTCTCTCTGTGACTATCATGAATAAATAAATAAAATCTTAAAAAAAAAAATAAAAAATAAAAAGAATAAAATAAAATTAAATCATAGTAGCTTTTAGCAAAAGGAAATTATTTGTTAGGGAGTGTAGAAATTATAAGTGGAGGAGTCAATCTCATGAAAGGTCAGCCTCAATGTCAAAGATGGTTGTTTTTCCTCCTGACACACTTTAGACTACAAACCTAACTTGTGAATTTTTTGTCAACAACATCTCAAATTTGTACTATCTTTATTTTTTTTTAAGATTTTATTTATTTGTTTGAGAGAGAGAGTGAGAGAGCGAGTGAGCGCACAAGTGTGTGAAGGGCAGAAGGAGAAACAGACTCCCTGCTGAGCAAGGACCCACCCCCCACCCCCCCAATATGGGGCTCCATCCCAGGACTCTGAGATCATGATCTGATCCAAGGCAGACACTTAACTGACTGAGCCATCCAGGAGCCTCTGCACTACCTTTAAATAGAGAAAACATGTATTTTCCCATGTTATTTAGAATGTTCTCTATTCTACTTCATAAAAAGTATTACTTTTAAAGTCTGACCATTCACTGAAGGTATACAAAGCTTTTCTCTTGCTCTCTTTTTTTTTTTAACAAAGGCTTTCTCTTTGAAGCTGCAGCCTTTATAAAGTTTTATAGATGTGTTGGTCACATGTATTACTACATATCAGTATAGGATATAGGCCTGCTGGACAGTGACTTAAAAGGAAAATAGGACTAAACTTGCTCTGTATCAGTTCTTCTTCAACTTTATAATTGTTATATTGAGGACATATGTGTATATTCATTTATCTTGTGTGTGTTCTAAAATATTTGAAATGGAAGTAAAGAATGAATAGAATCCTCTCAATTTGACTATTTTATTTAATATTAGGAGATTGAATGATGCAATCTCTGGATAGCAGACTATGGAGTTTTAAGCAAGACAAACCTGAATTCTTAATCTAATTGACATGTGAACATGGGCATACTACTTCACCTTAGATATAGCTTTTGTGAAATAGATGTCAGTATCCTTATTATGCAAGGATGATATAAAGAGGAAAAGGAAAATTAATATGAAAATTCAGCACACAGTAGATGCTCAATTAGTGGTTGCAACCCAGATCATATTAACAATTATGCACCCCTAATAGTATTACTGTTTTTTAATCACTAAAAAGTATTTATTTAAATATCAATAATCATCACAATTAGCATTTAGCTAAGTGAGGACACAGGCACGATCCCTACACTAGTAAAATTTTCAACTTAAAACAAATCTAATATAAGTAGATATTTGAAAGGTGCCATTAATAAACAGCAATACAAACATGAAAGAAACAAATAGCTGAAGTCTTTGCCTTGTGTTTCAGGATTAATTCAAAGTTTCCTTTCTCAAAAGAGAGACAGCCCATTAATCAGATTTCTTTTCCAAGTTCTTCCTCTTTATAGGACTTGGCAGGAAAGGTCTTTGGTTAATATATAGCTTAAGATTAGTGTAGTGAGACTGAGCTGTGGGTTGTGTTTCAGAAAAAATAGGTCTAGGGTTGAGGAAGAAGACGGTAAAGAATATAGTAACAATGGATCACAGACCCTTGGAGCTCTAGGGACCTTGAAGACGAGGCAAACTAGACTTTTCATTTTATAATGAGGAAACTGAGGCTTACAAACCTGGTGATTGCTCAAGGTCACATCCTGGGATCCCAGCTGAAGAACTGTCACATATTGATCATTCTATGTAAGTAGACAAACCAATATGAAGATATTACTAAATATGATGTATGTATCCATGAAAAGGGAAACCGTATCTGGGGAATTCCTTGTAAGCTGAGATCACATTTATTTAGCAGGTGGTAAGGGATAGGTAGCAATGTGGAATGTTTTGGGAAATGAAAAAGGAAGAATACATTATCTTCTATAAATGGTATTTTTTTGAAGGGCATTTTTGATAGTGGTTCAGTTGCAGGTAAGAATAATACTTTATTTCCCAATCTATACCAATTATTCCAAAGAACCTCTCAGGATAAGCACAGAGCGATGTGCACTTGGGTTTAGTCATTTTCCTCATACTGCAGGGGAAATTTTGTCTTGAACTAGATTTTCACAGCATGAATAGTGTGAATGGGAACTTTTCAAACATTCTTAAGATTGCCAGCCAACTGAGGAGGTTGATAATCAAAATGAAAATTTGTGTTATTTCTTTTAAACTGCTATGTAAGAAACATTCAAGATTGTGTTGAAACTGTTTCATAAATCTAGTTATGATGTTTTACTTACAAAAACTCCTAGGCAGAACTTCCTTTATTTCATTAAATAAGGTTTTACATTATCTGGAAAGCACTATACTAAGAAGATGACCTTAAAGATCACCTAGTCTAATAGTTCTCAAACCCAGGTGTGTATCAGAATCACCTAGAGGCTCTTAAAATGCATACTTCTGGAACCCACTGCATACTTTCTAATTCAGGAGGTCCTGAATATGAGAATGGGCATTTCTTACAAATTCATAGGTTATGTGGACACTGCTGGTCCAAGAAGGACAATTTGGGAACCACTGACAGTCTAGCCCCTTCATTTTTACTACCTCCATTTTGATTAAGGTAGACAGAATCTAGTATTCTTGGAAATTAATTTTTAAACTTTTTTCTCAAGCCTTCTAACAACCAAGCAAGTTCTATTTCCATTGCTGTCAATCTAGACTTGGCCGACCTATTATGCTTTAGGAAGATTGGGAGGTAGAGAATACTCACTCTCCTATTAAATTTATTTTAGGCAAATTCACCTAAAGTACTGAACCAGAACAATTAAGCCAACTAAAAGTGGTATAGTTGTATATACAAATGCTATCTTCATCATTTTTAATATAGAAGAGGAAAAAAACAATGAGAATATTCTGAATTCCATCTATGTAACACCAAGTGGGCATTTGGCTCTTCTGGAACTGGCACAAAGGCAACATTTAGAGAATTCTTCAAGGACATTGGTGGGCTAAATCAGAGCACAGTAACGATATGTTATCATAAGAGAAATAGTATTATTTTCCCCAAGAGAACTTATGCTATTGCTAGAAAAATACCCCACTATTGCAAAAACTTATTAAAGCTTATAACAAAGATCAAATAAGCAGTGTAGCATTTCATAATGATGTGATTATTCCTGTAGGTGTCAGCTAATTAATGAGAAAAAAGTAAATTGAAGAAAAAATAGTTACCTTGGAAAAAAACTGAAGCCCCAGAATTTGTTAAATTTAATGTAATATACCAAGTAGACTTAAGCAAAATTTGAAGAAAATAGAATGTCATGTTTCTAAATCTCTCTCCCATGGTATGTGGGCATGCACAGGCACATACACTCACCCACATTCCCCCTGACAAACACACAGATTTTTACTCAATGCATTCTTTCTAGCTACATAAAACTCTAATTCCACATGGGTCTTTACCATCAGGAATAAAGATAATGAAAAATACATTTACAGTAATGTGATAAAACATAATACTTTACCCTGCCAGGTGTTATGTAATGTGTGTGCATATATACGGTAGAGATGGGCACACACATCAGTTAATTTGTAAATCATGGACTCTGGGTGATTACGATGCGCCAGCACAGGTTCATCAGTTGTAGCAAATGCACCACCCTGGTAAGTGATGTTGATGGGGGAGGTGATGTATGTGTGGGAACACGAGGCCTATGGGTAATCTCTATATCTTCCTTCCTCTTAATATTTTGTAAACCTAAATATGGTCTAAAAAAGTAGTCTTTAAAAAAAAAATCACACAACCAATGGAAGTTTCAAGACACTAGTCTTCAAATATTACTCTATATTTAATATGTGCTAGGCCTGTAAGAAACAATACTAAACACAGAAGAATAGGATGTAAAATATAGCCAGGGAATAAAAGTAAACACATATTTAAAAATAACAAAACGCAGTGTTAGTAAACATTTGGAGACTCAGAAACAGAAGAAATCACTTACTAACTAGAGACTGTCTTACTCTGGATGAGCTTGATTTGAGCTAGCTCATCTCCATGGATGAAATTTTCCTGAGCAGAGTGGAAATTAGGAGAAAAATCCAGATGAAGGGGTCAGTCATGAAGGCAAAGAGAGCATTCCCTGACTACACTGGTGTGTCTCTGTACATATCCGGATCACAGAGCGAATGGCCAGGCATATGCGCAATAAAGCACATTGTACAGTTGTGTTTGTAGAGCAAGATGTGGAGAACCTTAAATGATCAATAAAGGAGTGCAGGGATGCCAAGGCAACAGATGTCAACAAAACCTACTGACAACACCAGAAAAGGAAATATTGGGGCTAGGGAGATTGAAATTTCCAGGTGACCTTAAAACCACACATGATAACTCAGATCAAAGACCTACTCCATTTGGTTTTATAGCAATATAGTTTGCAGAGACAAAGTGAAAAACAAAATCATTCTCCTCATAAAGCTTGTAGACACCAGACTCCAGAAGACAAGGTTGCATTCATGACTCACACACAGCAGACTTTCATTCTGAACTCCATAGACTGATTGGATTTTTAGAACCTTAGCTTTTTATCTTTTACACTTCAACAACACTGAAAGTGCTTCCACGTTTTGATTTAGAAAATTATTGTCACTATCAATAAAAAGAATGTGCCCGACACACCAAAATCCAGTTTAATTACTTTTGTGAGGTCTCCTGTGGCTGAGAGGAAATGGTATTTCTCTGACACTTTTCTGTTTTTAATTTAGTAAAATGGAGCACTTGCCCTGAATAGGACCTAGGAGAGTGGACTCATGATTGATGCCATGGAAGATGAACCCCACCGTTTTAGCAGCACGGTCTTACTCTGAGAGTATGATGGTTGCAGGAATCTAGATCCTTGATTCTAGATTCCTCCTAATAGGCATTTGAGGTGACCATCGAGGATCTGACCCAGAAACATGGTTGGGGTTTTAATGCATCATGTCATGACCTAAAGAAGGTCTGCTGAGGTCTGTTTTTACCCAGTACCTAAAGACCTCTCCTGAGGTCTGCTTTTACCCAGTACCATTCCCAATGTCAGTATTGCCCTGAGCTGCTGGAATCCAGATGAGGCCTTGAAAGCTATCCAACAGGAGAAGCCAAATATCAAAATACACACTGTGCCATTCGACTGAAGAAACCAAGTAAAATGCATTCTTTATTTTCCGCTACATATTCCATCTGTTTCTCTCCCTAAAGGGTCATATGTTATATATTTATAAGAAGTGTTCACACCTACGCGAACACAGTTTCCTCTGTCCCCGTCAAATGCAGCCTCCTTCTTGCTCGCGACCCATTTTTTTTTTAACATCCTTCTGTATCAGCTCATCCTTTTATGAAACTTGTTTCATTCTGAAATCATTTCAAGTTAAGAAACGCCTTTGTACCTTCCTATCTCACCAAATCCTGGGGAGATTAAGCCTCAGGCTCTACAGGCCATTTTCTGAGAGATGTGAATTTAGATCATTAGGGTCATTAAAATCATACACTCCATAATACCCAGAGCTAACAGATCATCCTTGTACTTTATGCTGCTGTAGAACGCTACCAGAGAAGGCACAATGTATAACAGCTCTGAGCTGCAAAGGAGACCATAATTCCTCCCCATAAAAGAATCCTACACTTTTTAATTGCTATAGTAAATCTCATTAAAGACACAGAATGCTTTGTTCAGGGAAGGAAAAAGGATCACTGGTAAAGGTGCATTTTCTTCACAGTAATATTTTTTTTCTTTATGACTAGAACTACTTCTAAATGCAAGCATAACGTTATTTTTATCATGACCTTTTTCTGGACTCCACACATTTCCCCTGAGCTTTCTTTCCCTTCTCTACAAATATAGGGGGCCCTTGGTCTTTACTATTAATCTCATAGTGACTTTTCCTGATCTGGGCTTTGTGCCTTCTCTTGTGTTTCACCCATGTGTCTTCTAAAAACCTTCAAAGAGTATACTGCTAATCTCTGACTTCATTTTTTGTTGTTCTTTCTTCCTCAACAACTATATAAAGAGAAAACTGAGATAAAATCAACACAATGAAACACTCAGTGCACATTCACTGGTCAGCACAATTTTGAATCTTACCTGCCCATTCCCCATAATATACATTGTGAATCTGAGTCAAGCAGAAGAATCTTGGTAAATATTTCACCTGATTTTTTTTTAATTTTTATTTATTCATGAAAGACAGAGAGAGAGAGAGAGAGAGAGAGGCAGAGACACAGGCAGAGGGAGAAGCAGGCTCCATGCGCCGGGAGCCCGACGTGGGATTTGATCCCGGGTCTCCAGGATCGCGCCCTGGGCCAAAGGCAGGCGCTAAACCGCTGCGCCACCCAGGGATCCCTCACCTGATTTCATTATCAAATATTAAATTATTATTATTATTATAGGATTTTATTTATTTATTCATGTGAAACATAAAGAGAGAAAGAGACAGAGGACAGAGACATAGAGAGAGAGGGAGAAGCAGGCTCTCTGTGAGGAGTCCGATGAAGGACTCTACCCCGGGACAATGGGATCACACTCTGAGCTGAAGGCAGATGCTCAACTGCTGAGCCATCCAGGTGTCTAAGTTTTTATTTTTGAGAAACTCAGGCTGTCAGAGAAAAATCACAGACAATTCCCATCTCTTTTTCATAATCAATAACTTTTTATACAGACCTGGAAGTTAATGACAATATGCGCCTTAGCTAAGAATTTCTAACTCATCTTTAGAAGTGACAACTGAGCAGTTGAGGGGAGGAGCATGTTTCATGCAACATAGTGCTTAAAGTTATTTTTTTTAAGATTTATTTATTTATTTATTTATTTATTTATTTATTTATTCATGAGAGACACAGAGAGAGAGAGGCAGAGACACAGAGAGAGAGAGAGGCAGAGACACAGGCAGAGAGAGAAACAGGCTCCATGCAGGGAGCCCGATGTGGGACTTGATCTCAGGACTTGAGGATCATGCCCTGGGCCAATGGCAGATGCTCAACCACTGAGCCACCCAGGCGTCCCAATGCTTAAAATTAAATATAAGAATTAAGAGAGAGATGAGAATAAAAAAATAATCTGCAATGTTAACTATCAGCCATTACTAACTTCTATGTATCTGGGGGAATTTCAACAATATCTATACTGAATCTATTCCTTCTTGAAAGGAATCGTGGTACAAAAGAATATGTGCTTGAAGTTAGACCTACATTCATATCTTTTTGTGTAAATTATTAGCCATGTTAGCCCAAAGAAATTATTTAACTGATCATGTCTCAAAATCCTCACTTGTAAATTGAAAGATTTTTTGAACTCTGAAAATGTAGAGTTTATAAAATATAAACATATGCATGTAGTACCTGTTAATTATATCATTAGCATTAAAATATGTTGGTGTGATCTATATTAAACATTAAAATATTTTGTAATCCTTCGTATGCACTAGTTAGTTATATCCACAGTAACAAAGTATATAAATAACTTGCCAATCTAAGCACTTCCTTCGACATTCAATCACAAATATATTCTTGTAAAATATCTATTTCACAAAATCTAAACTACTTTTGATCTTATACACTTTCTTTAGAAACATACCCATGATAATCTCTTCAACAAATGGTGTTGGGAAAACTGGAAACAATATGCAAAAGAAAGAGCTGAACCATTTTCTTACACCATACACAAAAATAAATTCAAAATGGATGAAAGACCTAAATGGGAGATAGGAAATCATCAAAATCCTAGAGAACACAGGCAGTAACCTTTGACATCGGCCGTAGCAACTTCTTACTAGATATGCCTCCTGAGGCAAAGGAAACAAAAGCAAAAATAATCTATTGGGACTTCATCAAGATAAAAAGCTTCTACACAATGAAGGAAACATAACTACAAGGTAACCTATGGAATGGGAGAAGATATTTTCAAATTACATATCTAATAAAGGGTTAGCATCCAAAATATATAAAAAGAACGTATCAAACTCAACCCCTTAAAAATGGACAGAAGACAGGAATAGACATTTTTCCAAAGAAACACCCAAATAGCTAACAGATACATGAAAAGATGTTCAACATCACTCATTGTCAGGGAAATACAAATCAAAACCATGATGAGATATCAGCTCACACCTGTCAGAATGGCTAAAATCAACAACACAAAAAACAACAGGTGCTGGCAAGGATATGGAGGAGAAAGAAACCTCTCACACTGTTGGTGGGAATGCAAACTGGTGCAGCCACTCTGGAAAACAGTATGGAGGTTCCTCAAAAAAAGTTAAACATAGAACTACCATATGATGGAGCAATTGCACTACTAGGTATCTACCCAAAGGGTACAAAAATACTAATTCAAAGGGACACGTGCACTCTGAAGTTTATAGCATTATCAACAACAGCCAACTTATGGAAAGAGTCCAAATGTCCAATCATATATATATATATATATATATATATATATATATATATATATATGATATATGTATATGTATTGGACATATACATTTGGACATATACATATATATATATATATATATGATGAAATGTTACTTAGCCATAAAAAGAGTGAAATCTTGCCATTTGCAGTGATGTGGATGGAGCTAGAGAGTATTATGCTAACTGAAATCAGTCAGAGAAAGACAAATACCATTTGATTTCACTTATGTGTGGAATTTAAGAAACAAAATGAATATGAGGAGGGGAGAAAGAGAGCAAACCAAGTAATAGACTCTTAATGGAGAACAAACTAAGGATTACTGAAGGGGAGTTGGATGGGGGAGATCAGTTAAATGGGTGATGAGGATTAAGGAGGGCTTTTGTGATGAGCACTGGGTATTGTATGTAAGTGATGAATCACTAAATTCTACACCTGGAACTAATATTACAATGTACGTTAACTAACTGGAATTTAAATAAAAACTTGGAGAAAGAAAAAAATAGAGAAAATAAAGACATACCCATGATAATCTGATTCTATAAAGTTGGAGAACTATTTAACATTTACTCCCTTCCCATGTCTTCTTGATTAATAAATGTATGCTATATTATTTATCATGGATATTTATTTGGTATTAAACAGGATTCCGATAATTCACCATGATTAATCTTTTTGTTCACAAGGGCTTTCTTTGCATCAGTTCTGGTGAGGTAAAACCCATCTTAAAAAGTAAATCTAAAGGATCCAAGTTTCAAAAACTCATACCTTAGATCCAGATGGTCCCTCTACTCTAACCTGACCCCTACACCTGCTAGGTTGTCATAGCTGGAAAGCAGAGTGAGAAACCTGAGCACAATATACTCACAGAGAAAGAAAAATTATTCGGACACAGACTCAGGTCATAGAACTCTTTGAAATACCATCTAGTGAGAACTGAAACCATTGTAATCCCTTAATGATGGTGAACCAAGGTGACTGGCAGAAACTTCTCTTAATAAAGCCCTGGTCTAGTTGGGCTCTGGTGGGATACGACAGCATTACCCCAGTAATGCAAGTATCAAAGGCCACCTCTATATTTATATAAGCCCTGCAATGACGAGCAATAACATAAGAGCCAAATGAAGGTCCACACAGTTAGAATATTAAGTGAGCCAGAAAAAATAGAGAGAACTTGCGGGGGAGGGAGGATTCAACTGGGCTTTCCTTCTTGACTTCTGGGGTCAAACTGGCACCATTTACAGAATAAAAAGCCATTCAGAGTCATGGATCATTTACCTAATGAACAGTACTAGGGGACTAATCGGGATAACTCAAATACAGCAGTGGTCTACATCATTTAGTGGTCTACACCATTTGAATTTTCTTACATAGATAAAGCTTAAAATTGTCATTTAACTGTTTAATTGCAATATGAAAAGATCTATGCTTCCCTTTATGTATTTACTTTTATGGTATCTATTACCAACAGGAACAGAGATAAATTTATATTAAATAGAAGATAATACTCCTATTACAAAGTACACTTCTCTATCATATATGATGTTTTCCTTTCTGTCTTTATTGCATTTTCTGATCAGTATGAACAATATTTAAAATCTTTATGGTTTAACCTAAGATAGATCTGACCCTGTTTCCCCATAGATAATTTTTCTACGGCATTATCTGTAAATACTGCTTTTGAATTGCTTTAAACAACTTAGAGACTGCCATTTAGAAATGCTTGAATGATTCAAGGTTAATAAGATTCATCATACTCACAGTGAGGATCTGGTTGTGGACATAGTTAATTGCTAAATTTTATTCATCCCTAAATGGTACTGGCAACAAATCAGCTCACAGCTTAATACTACTGGCAGCTCTAAATGGGACAGAAATAATGTGACTTTGATCCAGTTATTTTTATATGCGTTATGATTCATTTCCAGTAGTTCTGATACTGATGCTCAAATACTGGATATTGGATTCTCTTGTCAAACAACAAAAAAAAGGTGAGAAACAAAGCTGAAGATATTTTTAAATGTCATGGTAACAAGTCACAGTCAAATCTTGTTTCAGTGAACATTTCTAATTCTCATACAAAAGATACAATACATTCCTATGAGAAAGATTTTCTTCTGGCAGATTTAGAATTCTGAAAATAGTCTTTTAATGGCAGGGACCATACCCTCCTAGCACCAAAATAACAGCACTATGATGTATTATTCCCTTATGGTAACAGACACCATTGAAGCTGAACTATAATCCGGCACACAACAATTCTGTACTAATGTAATGTGACAATGTTATTATGTTCACTTTTTTCCATGTGATCATAGCCATATTCATCTTCTGCACCCTGACATTAAATTAGCTAACATAGTTGCATTGTATTCTGTAACATAGGGTGAAAGCAGAAAAGGGTTTATTGTATAGCACAATGGTTTGATGATGGGAAATGTGTGTGTGCATGTGTGTGCAAGTGTGTATGTGCGAGTATGAATAGGTGATATGTTGATTTTTATATAGTGAATGTGTAAACTCTTAGCACAGAACTGGCATATAGCAAGCATGAGGTAATGGTTACATCCAAGAAAAAGTTCACAAACAGCTACAATATATGTTAAAAAATCTTTTACTCCAAGATTTCAGAAGAGGGGAAAGATAAGCCCCAGCTCCAAGGGCTAGAGAAGTTTCCATGGGATGAAACAGTTAAGTAGAGATTGAAAATGAAATTATATTTCTTCAAACAGATATAGTGAAAGGAATTTATCCCAGGTGGAATGAGAGCATTCCTCAGGAGGATAAATTAGCATAAGCAATGGTAAGGAAATTGGGAAAGTATAATGTTGTTCAGAAACCCATAAGTAAGTTAATTGGCAGTAACATGCCATATGGACAAGGTTCTGCAACAGATAAGGATGAAAATGAAAGCTAGGGTCAGACCACAGAGGTTCATGAACTCCAAATTGATGAATTTGGAGAGTATTGTTAACTGCTGAGAATGTACTAGAAACTCTTATGCAAGATTCATGCATCTAGTCAGTATGGATTTAGTAAGTTACTATTATTACCAATTATATGCATCATGATGTGCAAAACACTGGGATTATGAAAGAAAAACACATTACCTAGGGGAAGCATATAGCCATAGTCTTACAGGGAGATAAGACCAAACCTAAATTATGATGGATGATAACATAGCATCAACAAAGTTCTGTAAGAATCAATGGAGGAGGAATATTGCCTCTATTTAAGAGAATCAGGAAGAGCTGGTGATATTTAAACTAGGAAGAATAGGAAGAAAGAACACAACTGGTGAGGAGGCATAAGATGGATTGGGGGAGAAGGGGATAAGAAATGGGAAACTTAACCAAAAATGACTACAATAAGCCAAAAAATTATACGCAGGACCTAAAATATATTATTGGTACAGAAGAATCCAGTAGAGTCCACTACCCTACTCTACCTCTTTTCTTTTCTCAATGAGCAGGTCATTTACATGGCAATTTTCTAGGGAAATAAGGGTTTCGCAAACACTTTTCTTTAAAAGTAGCCTTTGGCATCATTTTGCATAAGTGCTTCTTTTTTGAAAGATTTCTTTAAGTTCATTAATTAGTATGATTTACCCAAGATTATACTTACAAGTTAAAAAAGTATTCCCATCTTCCCATTGTTAATTATATCTCCAGGCTAACATAAATAAATTTTTCTAGTTACTGTAACCCACTCTGTGAAATTTATCAGAGAGATGATATTCAGAAGGTCTATTTGGGAGAGAATGTGTCTTATTTGCAATACTGTGTGTTCTTTCTCCTTTTAAAAAGTTTTATTTCCATTTTCCTGTTTGTTTTTGTTGGCTTGTTTTGTTTTCTATGCAGTTGAAGACTGCTGTCACAGAACTTATAGATAAATACCTAAGCTACAGATGGAAATTTCATTAAGGAAAGAACTGTCCTAATGGCCTTATTTCAAAAAAAAAAAAAAAGAAAAGAAAAAAGTCAAGCTCTATACAGAAAAGGAGTTTGTTAAAATCCCAGGAATCACATTAATTCTGTTTGTGCAATTCAGAAAAATTGAGACATGCATAAATAATGTTTATCTGATGAATCTAACAACTGAAGAAAATATGGCAATAAGCATGTCTTCAAGGTATTGAAAAAAAAAAAAAAGAAAAAGAAAAAGAAAGACAACAGGCCCAAAATGGAGTCAATTATTCTAAGCCCCATGTCCCCAAATCAAGACTTAATTTATTTAATTACAGTTTCTGCTCTCCCATAAAACAATCAGGAATCTCCTAATCAGCAATAGTTAGGTAACCTGCCTCACAGACCCCTGACATTTCCTAAAGGAAAGTAATTTTTCAATAGCCAACCTGCCTTTTTTTTTTTTTTTTTTTTTTTTGCCAGTATAGCTTTCTTCTCCCTCTCCCTTCTGCCTATAAATCTTTCATTTTGTACAGTTCTTTGGAGCTCCTTTCTATCTACTAGATTGGATGCTGTTCCATTTAAATCAATTTTTGCTCAAATAAACTCTTAAAATTTTTAATATGCTTCAGTTTACCTGTTAACAAAGGTTACAGTTACTATTGTACTTTCTATAAATTAAAGTTGATAAGAAAATAAGATTAGCTTTTAAATATTGATTTTTACCTACATATCCTCACCTCCAAAACTCCATGCACAAACCAAGAAACCATTTCACATTTCCAGAAAACCCATTAAGAGGTAATGATTTAATCAAAATGTATGTATTCTGAGAGCCCTCCAAAGTAATTTTAATGCTGATTTGTGCACGAGGCATATCAGGAGACACCTTTATTGAATGACATTTACCTTATTTACAGGAAAATAACAAATAGCCTTATCATTATCATCACCACTACTATCACCCAAGAGCAGCATTCAAATAATTTTCTGTAAAAATGATGTGAAGACGGCATGATACTTAGGGTAGGATCTTGATGTTCCGTTAGGAAATGTCTAGCAAATACACACAGAAAATTATATTCTTCAAACATAACTGGTTTATGAGAATATACAATCTGACACAACCAAATGGCAACTATTTTATAAAACATGGAAACCAGTTTAAGCAAAGTTTCAGAGAAAGATTTTGAGCCAAATGGAAAACATTTTCATGCAATGAAAGCTCTCTCAGCTACCACATGTAGTCATACATCTGTCAGGAACATATTCAGGATTAAAAATTTACCATAATAAAATCATAACAAATTATCACTCTTCAGGTTGTCCTTGAAAATAAATTTATGCCATTTTCTATGGGACAGGAACAAAGGCAGGAAGTTACATTTCATATATGTACATATATGTATACATATGTACATATATCAAAAGCACATATAAGGTTTTTTTATTTGCTTTGCTTTAGGTGCATGTAAGTACATAAAGTATTTATTGAGCCTTCATTTAAGGTTATTTATAGAACCCCAACTGGGGTTATTTTTTGTACAAATGTATGATGATGTGAATACATGTTCATGCTTCAAGTCATTGATAGGATGGAGACAAGATATTTCCCTATCTATTGTTGTGTGATCTTTACAGGTCTCTTCCAAGTACTGTTTTATTTTGTAATAATTGTTTGTTATTCCTGTATTCAATATTTTGAAGAGAAATTCTGAAGATAGCTGGTGAGTTGAATCATATTGTTGAACTCAGTTCAATGGGATATTTTAGTTTGGCCTCACCTTCAACATTGTCATACACATATGTATTGGTGTAAATAGAATCTCAAATAGACAAAGGTCAAAGGGAACAAATTCTAGTCTTCCTTTACATGCATACTCAAGCCCAGTCTTTGTCCCAAAGCCCCAAACTTCAATCATTGTGTCCTCCATCCTAGAGCTTTTTCTTAAATGTTGTCCCATTTATAATATAAATTATGCACTCTGTTTCACAAGCAAGAAGCTTTGTCAGAAAAAAAAAATTTCTCAATTTGTTGTTTTGAAGAAAATGCTTTTAGTATTTTGATGAGGGGCCGTAAAGCATGATCTATCTGAAAGTTAAGTAATAGGACTTTATCCCATATACCAGTTAATTCAGTCTTAAAATGCTCACCGTGACCATACAGATTAGGCACTAGCAGATACTCCATGATATAATGTGAATGCTCTGTTTCTGAGTCATGCTTACATTGTGAGACAAAAGGAAAAAAAATTCACAACTGGCTAGAATATATGAGGGGGTACTTGAAAAACAAAGTTTAAACATACTGTGTTTTAAAGCAAAAGGCAGATATGGGTTTAAAAAGATATAGAAAGAGAAGCATAATGAAACATGTCACCTTTCACGAAAATTACAGCCCTCAACATATAATCTTCTGGAATTAAATATTAATATAAAGCAATAAGGAATCTCTTTTGGAAACTAGGGGAGGATTGTCATCTGTAGGAAATGAACAAATATTTTCAACAAGGTGACCATTAGCAATTAAAAAATTATAGTAAACAGTGACAAACCAAAGGCTCCCCCATCATCACAGCATTTAGCTAATGGCATCCTTGATAAATACTTTAGAATTTCAAAAATGTCCTTTCTGTAGAAACAACTGCTTCTCCTTATTATGACAGCTTAACTCACAGATAATATAAAGACTCCCAGTTTCATACTCTGGGCATCACACAGTAACTAGAAGCAATGATGACTATCTGAGTTCATACTCAGAGAGGTACTTACGGTCATTGCAGAGTGGCCCACTGAAGGAGGTCATACTACAGTCACAGCTGAAGCCATCCCATTGCTGCAAGCACACACCTTGATTAGAACAGGAGTCCTCTTGGCAGGTTGTGCTGGGTCCTGCAAAAATAATCCAAAAGAAACTTGGGTTCTTTAAAAAACATCCACAAGTGCTTTATACATGAGTTAGGTCACATATAGTAGTTGCCAACACCTCAAATTACATGACCAAACCAGTTTTGAAAGTTCTAGTTCACACACCTGAATTAGCAACAGAGAAGCTGTAATACGAAGGCTTTCTGAAGTTTCAAATATAGGACAAAATACATTATAATAGTAAACTAAACCAACAAATAGTAAAAACAAGCACATAGCTTCTAGTATGATCATGGTAGCAAGTGATCTCATTCCATCATCAGTAATTCTCTATCACCATTTGAATTTTAGAAAAATGCATGGATCTCCTTAACTTCTGACCAATGAATAGAGACACCATGAGAAATGGAGATAATAGCTTCATGAAATTGAGATAAAGATTGGCAAAGTAACTGAAAAGAGTTATGCAAAAATGTCCTAGAAGTTTCCCTGCACAAACTATGGATAAAGTTATGATTGTTGGGTGTTTTGGATAGGTATGTTGGCAAGTATCAAATCACATGCTTTAACAATTTCATGCAGTTAAACATAAAATGAAAAAGTTTGTATAAATGACATGCCCCCATTTAACATACGAGTAAAAAGAATTCTAGTCTATTTCTAAAGAATCATAACTAGAACACTGAAAAACAAAGAACTAAAAAAGAAAAAAAAAGATGATCAAAGCACTAGAGGCAATCACTATACAAACATATTCAAGACTGAAAGCCTTTATACAAACTATGCTATAAAATGAGGTTTCTTGCACAACATTCAAGAAGGGGAAAAATCAAATCTGAACCCAAACAACAGTTACTGAAAAATGTAAAAAAAATGTTATTTTGGGGTTTCCACTGTGTATTATGGGGTTTCAGTCTTGTTTTTTACACACAGGGCTATCTACCTTGCAAGTCAGCTTTCATCAATGCAACTTTGTCAGCAAAATTAAAAAAAAAAGCAAAATATATTAAATGTTAGTAAGCAATACCAAAATGGGGCAAACACAGAACGTTCAGATTCAAAAAGCATGCTGCTATAAAGGGGGAGAAAAAATGCTATGTAGAGCAAACAAATTAATACTAACAGCCATAAATCTTAAGAGAAGCAAAAATGAGAAAGCAGTAATTTATTAGAATTTTACTATATATGTATATATATAATGGTTAATTGAGCTGATGACATGTAATGAAAGAAATTAAAAGAGCGTTTGTATTTTTCGTCTCTTGGATAGATATGAATGCATTACCAAAGTGATCATATTGCTTATTTGGAGCATGTGGCACCATTTATCATGTACAGATACAGTGTAGACCATGGTCATTAGCAGACCAATTATCCCTTTCTATTTCTCTTTCCCTCTACATCTTTTTTTATCTTGCAATTGCAATTAGGGCTTGAAACTGTAATGCCAGCCATTCACTGCCAACAGTTGGACTTCAGAGTGACACCAAACTATCAAAATGTACTATATATATCATTTGGGGTGGATGAGAGAGGTAAAGGATGGGAGAAGCAGACTACATACAATATCATTCCACTTACAAAAAAAATCCCTCTACAAGTTTCAATGTGGAGTGTTTGTCTGTTCTTACCAGGCTGGGCATATACCACTTAAGGATTTCAGAGTTATGTCAGCAATTTCCCCACCTTCGTAATTCCCTTCAACTCTTCTCAACTGCCCTGTGAATATTTATTACAATAGAATCTCACTAATAAGGACTACCTTAGGGAAGGTAAAAAAGGGGATGCACTCCATCGAAACAGCTTTAGGGTAGAACACAAAAGATGGTTCCTAGTCAACACAATTTTATAGGTTTTATGAAAATATAAAAATTATACTAACCCAATTAGATTCTATTAACACTGAGAGCCTTTGAGGTAACTGCTTTAGTGAATAAATGAGAATTACCTGTAATTAGCCTTTGTGTAAATTGACATTTTCGTAAAATGTCTTTTTAAACATGCTCATTACAATGGTATTTCTATTACAATTTTCTCAGTAAAGTTATCCCTCCTAGAGAGTTATTGAATTTAGCCTAACCTCTGAGTTTTCACAAATTTAGAAACCATAACATTATAAGAACTAATTATATAGTAACAGCAACGATAGGTATACTAATGGTAATGATAATAATAGTTGTTGTTATCAATAATAATAATCTCCCAGGCCTGGAAGCCCTGAAAGAATGTAGCAGTTTTTCTCACCTATCTTATCACAGAACTAAGAACCACTAAATTGCTTAGTTTTTGTTATTTCTCCAATCTATGAGGTGTAAGTGGTCTAATGATCTTTATCCCATGGCATTAGAGACTGAAAATAATTAGTTTGTTAAAAACAAAACAGACAGGGCAACAAACAACTCTTAAAGCAACACTCCTTAGCACATTCTCCCCTGGGATAAGCTCAGGAGCAGGGAGTGGGGGTGGGGGTGGGTGGGAGGGTTGGGGCTGTTTATAAATATGTCACTGGTCCCTTACTTGCCCAGCAGAAGATAAGAGCAGGAACAGGAACTGATGAAGAGCCAGATAATGGTTTTTACTTTTATTTTTGTAAAAATTATCAGAAATACAGTTTCAACATAATGCTAAATTCTAGAAATGGTAAAACTACAACCCTAAAACACGAATGTGCCCGTATTGTAGAGCAGCAACTTAGAGTACCTGCCAAATCTTTATGTGAGCATAAAGACATGCTTTATTATTATTATTTTTTCATTATCACAACACTCTTTTTATATTCAGGTATTACAAGAGAATTCATGCCTATGCCTGACAAGACACATTTTTCAAAATACTCACCTTCTAGAACAATATTTAAACATTGACAGGCATTTGCACAAGACAAAGCCCTGAATTTATTTTCCCTTTAGTTATGTAATGTTCCTTTTATTTTATCACTGAATAAAATTGGGAACAAGCCACAAGGACATTTGTATTAAGTAGTTAAGTATAAGGATATGTCTGAAAAAGAAAAGAAGTGAAGGTAAAACTAAAATCTCTGGAAACCAAAGAAGCAAGAGAGGAAAGTGTTTTGATGCCTGGACTTTCAAGTACGGCAAACTTGGGTTCAAAGCTTCCATCATTCACGTACTAGCTGTGTGACCTTAAGAAGGTCACCTTACATCTCTGAGGCTCAATTTACTCATCTAAAAAAAAGTCAGCACTACCTAATTTACAGAGTGTTGAGGAATAAATGAAAAACCGTATGTAAACTTATTGTCATTGGTGCTAAATCAATGGTAGCTTTAATAATTATTTCTGTAGCTTATTATAATAGTTATGGTGCTGAATGCTACAAGACTATGCATTAGTGTCTGAATTAATTTTCCCCCTTTGACTTTATGTACAAAAGTTATCTTGACTCAGTACTGAGCTTAACTGAGCCTGATTATTGGTGGATTATCAGTATCTATTTTCTCTTATGCAAGCAGGAAAATGCCACCCGACCAGTAATTTTCAAAGTGTGGTCCTTGGAACAACAGTATCAGCATCGTTGTAGTAACATGTTAGAAACGTAAATCCTAGGGTCCTGCTGAATCAGCAATCCTGGGGGTAGTGTTCCGTAATTTGGGTTTTAACAATTCTCCAGGTGATTCTGGTACTGGTTCAAGTTTGGGAAACATTCATCTGAAGGGATTTGGACAAGGCAAGTTTCCTCCCCTAGTCAGCGTGTTATATAAATAAAAGCCACTATTACCCAATGCAATTAGTTAACAGTGGCAGGAAGCAAGTGTTTATTAGGAAAGACCAAAAACTTTTTACATGAAAGGGGCTGAGAGATTTGTGGGTCTTGTTGGATAGAGTGATGGAAAAGCTTAGAAGATATTATTTGGTTATTGTCACATTCATACTATTTGTGTTAATGTGAAAGTTAAGTGATTCCAATGTGATTTGGATTTAAATTTCCATGAGACAACTATCCTTAGAATTCATCAAGGATCTAGAGTTTGATCACTAATCCTAAAAACATGTGTATCTCATCAATTACACCTCTGACAGGTATATCTGAGATTATTCCTAATAGAACAGGAATACTCAGAAATTAAAAATTGGTAATCTTGATGTTGGAATAAAAGCATCAGAGAAGTGTCAAGGCAGAGAGGCAGGGTAATATTCTAAAAATAAAGGAAAAAGGAGGGTAAAAAAGAATAAAGATTATTAAAACTCAGATATTAAAGCATCCTAGATAAGTTAAGGTAGGAAACAACGTCATAATCTACTGAATGATTTTTTAAAGATTTTATTTATTTATTTGAGATACAGAAAGAGTGAGTGCAAGCATGAGCAGAGGAGGAAGGGCAGAGGGTGAGGGAGAAGCATGCTCTCAGCTGAGCAGGGAGCCCAACGTCAGGCTTGATCCCAGAACCCCGGAATTCGACCTGAGCCTAAGGCAGACGCTTAACCGACTGAGCTACTCAGCACCTCTCTACTGAATGATTTCAAATGTTCAAATAGTAGTTTGTTACCCAAGAGGATATATAATCATCTTACCTAAGTTATTTAGTAATTATGTTAGAAAGTAAAACCAAGTAACATTTATACAAATAATCTTTTCTCAGTACAGCTTCCCCTCATTAGTTTTCCCTTCTATACACCCACACACATCATGTATGTACCCGTGGTGGAGGGTCAAATGTGTGTGTTTGGTTTTTCATCTTGTAGGTATTTAGCTGTGAATGTTTCTGTCTGCTCCTAACATCTCTTTGCAGGTAAGAAGTCATTTACCAAGCAACTTGTAGAAAGGCCTTTTTTGAAAAAAACAAATACTTCAGGAGTTTGTAGCACTTTTTTTTTTTTTTTTAATGTATATATGCTCTCTGGTTAGATCACCTCTAAGAATCCAAGTTGTGAACCACATTCTTATATCCACCCAGTAGAAGGAATTATTCACTTAATGATCTTGTTTCCTTTAGGAAACAGAGAAAACAGTTTCTCTGTTTTACAAGTGTTATAACAAAATTTGAAATAAAAAAATAAATATAGCAATAACATTAAAAAATTCAACAAAGGCTTCTATTAAATAGCATTATCTTCCTGCAGTATTAAAATACAGTTTGAATTTCACCTGTCTTTCCAGGGAAATATATATGGCAGAGATAAAAAAAAAAATGTATTTTCATATTTAAAAAAAACCTTCACGTACTTAGGTAATTGCTAAATCTAATGGCATTATTTTGGCCAAGAAGAGATGATTCATAATCTCCTGGGGGAAAGGAATTCACATGTCTTTCTTTGCCTCTCCCATATGAAATTTCCTTATGAATCTAAAATTTTCAAAATAGCCCAACTGTTTTCAACATTAAAGGAGAAGCAGCAACACATCCAGAGCCCCAAAATTCAGGATAATGTGATTAAATTACATTTATGGAGGGAGAATTGGCTCAAATAATCTGAGGTGTTGAAATGAAAATTATCTAAAATGAAAGTGGCAATCAAAAAGTACTCCTACAGATCTTAGTCTGATAGAGAGCACAAAAGAACAGAAAGATACTTGAGCACATTTCTCAAGTAAAGAATATTAAGTCTTGGATAATAGAAGAAACCAATTTTTGTTAAAACAAACTGATGATATACAGAAGAAACTCTTGTGCCAGGTGGATACAAGCCAAATAGTGATGTGACAATGGGTATCTGAATTTTATTCTCCTGTTACATCTTGCTGAATGTAGATTGGAAAAAACAAAAAAACAAAAAACAGTCTCAAGTTTATTGACATTTGCTGTAGCAAATACATTTTTTTTTTGTTTAAATAGGTTATCTATTTAATGTTATAAAGCCAGCATTGCAGAACACACTAGCTAGGTGAACTACAGACTATAAAGGAGTAGAAAATAACAAGATGCATACACAGAGCTCCCCACCTTACAGAAGGCCTTAGTGTAGGTTTGCAAACCTACAGAAAATTTAAGATTTATGGGATGAAACATGAAAAGTGAAAAAAATAAGGATTTCTAAACCCTATGTGGGAGTTTGAATAGTTGGCAGAAATAAATTTTGCTGACTAGAGACATTTGTTCTTATTTATGGGTACAATTAGAATTACTTAGAGTTTGATAACAAAGATCTAGTACCTTCACATCCTCTCTCAATCTGTCCATTGCAGAAGAGAGCATCTGAGATGAGGTCTGGAAGTCGTCCATTTAAATCAACTGATGCCAGGCAGCCTTGAAAGCCCTCCTTGGCATGGACAAGTTTCGGCAAAGATTTGTATGTTTCTTTAGCCACTCCTCCTATATACAAGTCACCTGTGGGAAGATCAAAGTTTTGGTTATAAAAGTAACTCATCATTCCTTTAAACATACAGTAGGACGCGAAGAAGATAGTTTGGTTCATATTTCATTAAATTAATTTAAAAAGTCAACTTATAATTAGAGATTTTCCTAAAAATATAAAATAATAGAAGTGTGTGAGGAATATATTAGCACTCAAAGACATTTCTAGAAGCTATTTTTCACAGAAAATTGATTAAGCTCAATATAGTGTAGCCAAGTGGAAGGAATATGGGCCATGGAGTTGCATATCCTTGCACTGATACTGGAGCTTGGTTATTTATCAACTCTGTGACTTTTACCGTCTTTTTTTTTGTTGTTTGTTTGTTTCTCTGATCATTAGAAACCTCATTTCTAAAATACAAAGTATAAAATGTCATCCATAGGTTCTCCTGAGAATTGAGATAAAATAAAGAAACTATCCACCACAGTAAAAATATGAAGAGATACTCAAGTCAACCTTCTGCTTAGAGAACTCTGGATCTTTCAGTTAATCAGAAGCTCAACCAATCCTCTCTAGAGTCCACGATTACCTTTACTACTAGGTGTAAGCCCATTATCCTTACTTGTACCTACTGAATTCACCGACTGACTTGCGTAAGAGTCTGCATGTATCTGAATATTACATCTTTTTTCAGGTATTTCTTTTTTAGGTGAAGTTATACCAGGGATCTGTTAACAAGTTATCATTTTTTTTCTAATTTTATTGCAGTTTGTTTTTTAAAGATTTTATTTATTTATTCATGAGAGACATACACAGAGAGAGGAAGAGACATAGGTAGAGAGAGAAGCAGGCTCCATGCAGGGAGCCTGATGTGGGACTCGATCCCGGGACTCCAGGATCACATCCTGAGCCAAAGACAGACGATCAACCACTGAGCCACCCAGGCGTCCCTTATTGTAGTTTCTAATGGAACACTGTGCTCTGCTTTGTCATTTCATGCCTCTAGGTTTGAAATTTCCCAACTTTATGGGCCACTACTTAAAAAGAGAAATTGCAATCCATGTTTGACTATGTTTTGTTTCCTATCAAAATTATCAACCATATTTATAGGACACTGAAAAGATATAACTCACTGACTTTAATAAACATTTAATCAATGAAGAAGATATGGAGGGTGACGCCAACATTCCATAAAATATGTTCCTATTTAAAAGTTCTGCTAACATACTCAATTGAACCATTTACTTTTCCAACTTTTTATTGTCAGTTGAATTTTCTCTATGACATTAACCCTCCTAACTTTCATGCCACCTGATGCCTTCTCCCTGATGCAACATGAAACTCCTACATTCCTAGTGGTTCTGGGTCCCTCTGTGTTGTCTTCATGGGGCCTGGGATAAAGGAGAACTGATACCCAGGTGAATGCTCATGCTGTTTGTTGAGTCATGAGTAATAAAGTCCTTGGTCTCTGACCCAGAAAGTTTGTGTCTTCTGTCAGCATCTGTGAAACAGTAATAAGCTAACCAACTAGATTGTAAGTAGGCTGAACTCAAACTACAGATATAGCAGTCCTGAATTGCACTGAGGAGTAAATTGGACTTGCTTAAAGTCACCTCGCCCTAGAAGCTGAGGACTTAGGTCCTTGATATATTAACTAAAGCTCTAAGTATTACATTTAGATGTCACTGATTCTGTAGGATTTGTATGGAATATATTTACTTCCCCTTCATTTTAAATAAAACAAAACATCTTTTGACTATTGCCATATTCTTAATATTAAAGAATTAGCATGGTTTTCATCTGAAATGGGATACTATTTTTGAAAAATCTTATTTTTTCTACCATATTTCATTTATCTCCATGGTCTTTCCTTTCACTTAAATTTAAAATCATTGTGTTTTAGTTATCTCAGAGAAAGGATAATAATCAGAAACAAAAGATAGCAAGTTATCTTTCTACGTGTAAGTCTTAAAAGCCAAGACTCTTAAAAGGAGTGAAAGAGAGAATATATAGGCAATTACATGAGAAGAATAAAGCTTCCCTGACTGTCATGTAGGCAGGCAGGAGAGAAAACTGGAGGAAAAGAAATGTGAACATAGTCATTGAAGAATACCAAAAAGAGGACATAGTGCTCTAATTTAAGGGCTGAGCCCTGGTGGAGGTCAAAGCTTTAGATAAGTTTAGAGAATGGTATCGATTTGTGTGCACTTCCTCAAGAGAACCCAGAGGCAACAGTGAAATCCTTGAGAAAAGATGACTGCCTAGTAGATTTAGACATGCTAGGAACTTAGGCAGCCTCACAGAACTTCCCATATTCTAACTGTGGTGTGGGAGCAACACAACAATTCCCAGAGTTTCATAGAAATAAACAGAAAAAGAATGACCTTAATGGGTCATGGACACGAGAATGAAGATGCTGGCAATTCAGTGAGCACCTGAGCTATGAATATAGAATATTCGAGACCAGCTTCTATGTAATCTTTATCTCCCAAAAGATTCATACAGTGAAGTCCCCCTACCCCAAATAATTTAGACACAATCTCAGGGAAATAAGGGAACTAAAATTGCCTGAGATTACATTTTCACTAACTCAAAGAATCAGAACCCAAACTGGAAACCATGGTGAGTTATAGAAAAATAGAGAGATACCTTTCTTGCACATCTGAGATTCTGGGCAGAGATCTACACTGTTACATGCCACATATCAATGCAAGGAGATACTCCCTACATTGATTTGTTGAGCTAAATTCGTTAGAAAACTTCAGCTCTCCTCTAGGCCTAATGAATGGAGTTTAGAAAACAGAAGGGAGGTAAATGAAGAATTCTCAGCACTGCTTTGGGCTTTTCAGAGGTAGAACTTACACGAAAAATTATGTATGGGACACTATGCATTTGCTAGCTATCCTTCCTCTTTCCAATTGCAATCTCCTGCAAGAGACAGACTGGATCTCTCTGTTTCCCCTTCTCCCACAGTGCCTCATAATGGGCTATGAGCCCAGTGCGCACTCAATACACATTGTCAGCCACCTGATGGATTGAGGTCACAGTAGAAAAGAATCAAGAGAGAAAGAATGCTAAGGCAACACATGGCGAGAGAGCTAATTCTAAAATGCACTTACTTCCTTTCCCCGCTTCCTGCCACAATCCTATTTTTTTCCTCTTGGCAAACATATGTGCCTGAACAACTTTTTTGAGATTACTGAAAAGAAGTAGTAATCTCTCCCTTGTGTTATTAAAGAGCAGAACATATTGATTCAAGTAGTGTAGGATACAAGCCTCAATCATATACTAAGGTGGATGAGATTGGATTTATAAGTAGGGAATGCATTCTCATCTTCATTACTGAAGCTGCACTTAGCACCACCACTTAATACTGTCTTTATAAACTCTTCATATAGTAGATAGTGGTCTAAAGTCCCCTGGTGCGTTGCCCTATGAAGAGAATAAAGGAAACCCTTAAGTGGCCTGAGCCCCACGTAGCATTAGCACTTCATCAAAGATGCAGCTTCTCCTTTTGATCCTCAAGGTGATGGAAGTTAAAATGACCCATTAGCACTAATGGGATCTTGCAGGCAAAATCCTGGGCATGGGAAGCAGGATACACTTTTTAATGACCCTGTGTATGAACAAAAGCCAGGATGGACATCTAATAAGGGACAGGTTCCTACAGACTTGAAGCCAGCCTGTTACCCATTCTTCAAGCTGATAAAGGGTTGATTTTTACTCATATCCTTTAAGTAGGCCATGTATGCAATTGACAAGGCAATGAAGGAACTGGGGCACTTTTAGCAGAAGATGCTGAGAACATGCATAAACCCAGACAATCTCGAACATTTGGAAATTATTTCCTTAAAAAATCTCAATATACCCTCATTTTTAGCACTAGTAAAAAATATATAAATATATTTTATTCTCTCTCTCTCTCTCTCTCCAGGGTGTTACTTGTGGACTGATCTGAGGTGACAACACAGGTCCACACTCCAGTAGTTGTGCAGTAATGAGTAGGAACTAGCACATAGGCTTTTTCCTTGTATTTGGCTATAAGCCTTGGCTCTGCCACTTAACTTGTTATCTTAGTGCAGATTCATTAAGTTATATAACTTCTTCAAGAGCCAGATTCTTCTGGAACAGCCAGGTGGCTCAGGGGTTGAGTATCGGCCTTTGACTCATGGGATGATCCCGGAGTCCCAGGCTCAAGTCCCACATCGGGCTCTCCCCGGGGAGCCCGCCTTTCCCTCTGCCTGTGTCTCTGCCTCTCTCTCTGTATCTTTCATGAATAAATAGACAAAATCTTTTAAAAAGTCAGATTCTTCATATGTGAAATGGGTTCTTCATATGTGAAATGCCTACCTCTCAAGGTTGTGAGGATTTCAGAAAAGGTAAGGAAGTGGTGGGTATTGAGCATCCACTCAACACACAATGGCTACTGTGTGTGACTGTGTTGGTATGTTTGGTAAAGACTGCACATCTACAGTGTACTTCATTCTATGTTGATTATAGTGAGAGATACAGAAGAATGAGAACTCTAGGTTGTTTCCATGTTTCTGGTATAAATACAATGACAAAATGTCAAACTTATGTCTTATTTTATTTTATTTTATTTAGTTTACAGTCATTTGTATGCTTGACGTATGCCTTGAGCTGCGCTAGAAGTTCAAGAGGCTCCTTTGACATATTTAGTTACAGACCCAAAAGTGCTGAACTTGCTAACAAAAAGAGGACAATGACTTGATAAGTATCTTTTAATTTGATATAAACAGATTAGGAAACACAAGAATTCTATGAAGCCCGATATTTGATTCTCTTGAATCCAAAGATTCAAGCTAAATGTGCCTTATAAAATCAGAAAAATAGAAGGATTGTATGGACTTTGGTTGTAACATGGAGCATCATGGAAGTGTTTAGACCAGAATAAAGTATAGGGTACTCTACTCTCTAATAGCATAAATGTAGTGCCAGGCCTAGAGAAAAGCACAGATAAAATAAACACAGCATTCAAAAAAGTGTAAAATGCCAGACTTGGCCAGCAGGCAGGAGTTTCCAAAAGGGGCCATGATAAATGATGTTGGATAAGTAAAGTCAAAGTCTATTGAGAAACACAATAGAATTTATGACTATTGTTAAAAAAAAGACAATAAGGAATCCAAAAATGTAAATCATGCAGGCTAGGAGACAACAGAATTTGAAGCAGCGATAATTTGGACAGAAGATAGGGAACTGCATTCAAGACTAAACATGTGGATTTGGGCAGGAGTGATCCATAGGGATCAGATGCTATGAATCAGGGTCTTAGGGAAGAGATGCTGAGGCTGGAATGTGCAGCTTGGAAGCCATCAACCAAAAGCAGGTAAATGAACTGGTGTAAGACTTTTCCTCTTTTGTTAAAAGAGAGAGCA
Organism: Canis lupus baileyi; assembly: GCF_048164855.1. NCBI lineage: Eukaryota > Metazoa > Chordata > Mammalia > Carnivora > Canidae > Canis > Canis lupus. Next base: position 54,839,108 of record NC_132848.1, read on the forward strand.
TAAGGCAATTAGAGCAAGGACTCCCAGTTCTGCCTTACAGCAGCAGAATGCAAGTGTCAAGGTATAATTAGCTCTTTGACTCAGCTTTCCTGTTTATTCATATGTATTTTTTTTTTTTTGGTGCTTCTTAAACATCTCACTTTCATTTTAATTAAAAAGAGCATACATTAAAAAGAGTAAGTGCTTTGTAGATTTGGATGGCTAAAACTCTTGGGAAACTTAAGAAAGCTCTCACAATCTCTTATAAGTGGCATTTGGGGGGAAAAAAGCTGAAATAATACTCTCTGCTTTTCTTTCCTACTGGCTGAACTGGAGAAAGTACGATCCTGGAAGCTTTGCTTTGGCAGGATTGGACCTTGGACAGCAAATTGGGACACAAGTCTAATTTTCAATGTTTGTTATTGACAGGCTGGTAGAAAAACTGCAATCAGACTGGGCTAATTTCTGAGAGTTATTCTGCAGAAAAAGTGCTTTCCTTTACCCCAGGGAACAACTGAATTCTGCCTCCAAATTTGTATCATTATTTTTAATTTTAATCTTATGTTGCACATCCACAAATAAACATCCACAGGTCAGATCTTGACCATATACCTTAATATAGGCTTTTCCTTGGGAGACAAATTAAATCTAGACCTCTTTTTTTTTTTTTTTAATAGGTGTGCCCTGTTTGAAGAAAAATCATCTTTAATCCCCAGGGAACACTCATTTATTTGCTTTATGTTTTTTTCTAGGGAGAAAGCTGAAGCCACTATTTCCTCTCACTACTTAAATTTTGTTAAATTACTCAAAGTAAAAGCATGGGGAGTCATTAATACCTAATATATCTAGGCTGAAGAGTAAACAAGTGGAAACTTTTATAACAAATCACACATGGGATTGAACAAGCACCATCCAAAACCACATCTAAAATCAGAGGACACCAAATGTTCAATACTGAAATACAAGATCTGTATCCTTCATAGGTCTCTTGAAAAAAAAAAAAAAAAAAAAGGTCAATTTCAGAAACTCTTTTCAGGGAAGATACTCAACGGTTTATTAGTTATCCCTTAACTTCACTATATCTTAGTCTTCCTGGCAGTTTCTTTAGGACTAAAGGTTTAGTCCCTTTAGAGGACTAAAATGTTTTAGTTCCTTTAGGACTAAAGGACCTTTAGGTTTAGTCCTAAAACAACCTCATTTTACTTTTGTAGTAAATACCCATAAACCAGTATCTTTAGGCTTACCCTGGCTTTCCAAGCTCAGCCTAAAATCAAGCCATCATCTCTCCCCTGCACTATGAAACTACTTCTAAACCTCCTTGTTCTACAGCAATCACATTTCTCAACTGCCTGCTACCCAAATTGGAATTTTAAAATCATTTTTAAACTGTATTCTGTATCTCACACAATTTAAATTATTGCCAAGAACTGATGACTCAGCTTTGCTGATACTTCAAACATTTGTCCCTCTGTTTTAATTTTTCTTTCCAGTTCTTGTCTACCTTTCTCCTTGTATACCTTTCATGACAGCGCCTGTTACCTGGTGTCCCTGCCACCTTCTATCCTCAAAGTATCAGTCTCTCCTCTGTGTTCTGATCACGCCAGTACTTCCCTCCATCTTCTAAACAAAGCCAGAGGCTCAGCAGTATTCAGATGTTTGTAACATTTTGAACCTCCTTTCTGACAATTACCATATTTTGTCCCAGTTTTCTATGCGAATATCTAATCTTTCCATTGTTTAATAAATTCCATGAAAAGTGATCATGAGCTAAGCATCTATATATTCTCATTTTCACTTAGTAATCACTGAATAACTGGATGAATGAATGGATTGGTGTGTTGCACTCACTAAATAGTCCCTTGAATAATAAAGACACAGTGAAGGTTTTATGAGTATAGCAGTCATATTTGTCTCTCATTCCCTCCACCTAATAATGAAGTTAATTTGGGGGAATTTTTCTTCTACTGACTCCTTTCTTGAACATAGAAGTGAAGCCATCCAACTCATTAAGAGAATTTTTTTCTTTTTCTTTTTCTTTTTTTTTTTTTTAGATTTTATTTATTTGACACAGATAGAAAGAGACAACACAGGTAGGCAGAGCAGCAGGCAGAGGGAGAGGGAGAAGGTTCTGTCTCTGGCCACTCTGTCATTCTCTATGTTGCTCCATAAAAAAAAAAAAAAAAAAAAAAAAGGATATAATTCATGTTGCCTGCATAGGTGCACTTCACACTGTAGACATTTTACACTATTTCTCCAGACTCTTCTCTTCTGGCATCCTGTTGTCATCACAGAAAGGCAGGCACTTACTGTTTGTGGCCATAGAACAGTACCAAGCTGACTTTAAGGACTCCTAATGCTCTATACTGGTAAATCTGTTAATCCCTATCTGCATTAACTAGTTTTCAGATGTCTCACTCTATGCAGTCCTTGGTCCACCACTCAAGGACTCCTAGGAGTAGAGTCTTTCTGGTCTGCTGCTACCATCTCTTAGCTCCTCGCCAGCCACAAGTATTCCTGATCATACATCAGGCTTCCACATTATTGCTTTTGCTAGAAAGACTTCCAATTTCACAAAAAAACCACGGAGACAACTGAATTTAACCGTACAGAGCCCTGTCTGGGTGAGAGAGAGCCTCCTCACAGTTTTGAGTTCTTGGTAATCAGTGCCAAGCATCGCCATGGTCAAAACCAGAAAAGAGAGCATTGATTTTATGGTACAACAATGACTGGTGTTGGGGCCCCTGAAACAATGATGATTTTCACCTACCATGCCCTGGTCTATATGCTATAGACTCCAAGTGGCCAGTGGCCAATTGGGATAGTTCCACTACTACCAAACACAGGAATGTTTTAGAGTATTTCAGCCAGTGGAGGAAAGTAAGGGTGATAAATGTTAGCAGGAGTCCATGCAAACTAACACAGATGCCCAGGACAATGGGAGACTCAGCTGCATGCTTAACTGAGTAATCTCATGAGGACAAAATCAATTTGTTTCCACATAAATATTAGGTATCAAAATTCTGACCAGTGGGTAGAATTCTTATGACTCCCCAATTTGATTTTTAGATATGGCAGCTATTTTTCAATTGCCTCCTACAAAGAGATTAAGTAGGACACCTGCATTCCTCGATAGCCTAACCTAATACTTGCATATGAACAGGTGGGGAGGGCTCTGATAAAGTTTATACTCAGACTTTAATGTTTTCCTGTAGCGAGCCTTAAGAGTTAATACTGACATTATGTTTATAAATATGACACATAATGCTTTCAACATTGTGAAATTTTTGTTTCTATCTGATATTTTCAAAATAAACTTTCCCAAAAAAAGAATTTTTTTTTAAAGTAGGATTATAAAACTTACAACATGAAGACAGATTCTGTTTGTGTGTTTGGCCAACAGACTGTGAGGGAAAGCTGGTGGGCATGCTAAATGGGAAATAATAAAATGAAATTGCTATGGAGGTGTGTGTAGCAATCCATCTTCTTTTAAACCTACTCTATGCCAGTGACACCATGGCAGATGGGGTACAAGTTCGGGCATATAAATTCATGCCAAGCTAACTTTGTCTCATGGCTTTGTAAATTTGCCTTTAGGTGAAAACACAGTTCAGATATTATCATTATTTTTCCTCGTTCCTTATCCGATTGACAGCCAGGGTGGATACCTTAGACATCCTTTAGCACCAGACAGCCCTGTCACCATTTCGTGTTTCATTTTTCACTCAGTGTGTGACACTCTCTGGGACTACACATGGCTTGCAGAGGTTCTCCATCACAAAAATAACGTTATACCTTAAGCATGCATAGAACCTCAGTTTGGGGGCTTTGCCACCTCCTATTCCATTTTGATCTTCATACCAATTCTTCACAACAGGCAGGAAGTTACTATTAACCCCACATGCAGGTAAGCAAACCACTCTTCTGAAAAGGTAAGTCAACTGCCCAAGGCAATTCAACGCGATGAGGAGAATTAAACTGGTACCCAAACCTCTAACTCCCAGGCTACCTCTTCTTCCACTACACTCCATTGCCTCCTCTTTTTGCTAAAAACCAGCTCAGTGACAGGAATAGAATAGGTGGAGGAGTTTAGAAATGACTATTCCTGAAATTAACAGAGACTTATAACTAAGGGACCAACAAGAAGACCTATGCAAATCTTATCTTTCCTAAAGTTTTGGGTAGTTCTGTATAGCAATTTGGCTTTCTTTCTTTTTCAAAATAACTTTCCTTAACTCAAAGAAATTTTCTTTTCCTATTTCAAAATAAAGGAACATTTATTTTGGGTGGGGAAGATCTAGTGCTCTACAGGGTAAATTTAGAAGAACAGCTCTTCCCCATAGTGGCCTGTTTAATGCAGGTCAGAAAAAAAAAATGGCACCTGTTCTCAAGTAAGATATACAGAATAAAGGAGAATAAAGCCACTAGTCATTTTTTGGATAGCAAGGGGGAATGAAAAATGATACAACATACACCAAAAAAAAAAAAAAAATCTTTTTGGACATTGCCAAAGTCTCCTAAAATATGTAAGCTTTATAGAGTCATATAAAACTTATTTTCTTCCTTAAGTATCTGAACTTTTCTATATTTTTTTTCAAAAAAGGGATTTTGGGGACTCCTGAGTGGCTCAGCGGTTGAGTGTCTGCCTTCGGCTCAGGGTGTGATCCTGGGGCTCAGGATCGAGTTCCTCATCGGGCTCCTTGCAGGGAGCCTGCTTCTCCCTATGTCTCTGCCTCTCTCTCTGGGTCTCTCATGAATAAATAAATGAAATATATATAAAAAAAAGAAGAGATTTCTCCTGTGCCTGAAAGATGGAATGTTCTCAAGTAGGCAATCAAATCCGCTGGAATCAAATAATTCCCTAGTGCATGTCCCAGAATACTTTGTTTTTCCAATATTTAAATTATTCTTAAGGAGAAATTTAAATACTTAACAGCAATGATCAAAAAGGGGAACAGAGAGGTATGAACAACCTTCCCTAAATGCTAGGAAAATTCTGGGACTTTAATAACAGAATGGATTGCAAATAGCTGACAGGTACCAGCTAAAGAGTGATTGATAGGCCAATGTCCAATCACCCAAACAAGTATTTAATTTGCTTGGGCCTGTTTTAAGTACCTATAAATGTAAATGGCCTATAGGATACATATTAAGAACACACGATTAAAATTGTTGGCTATAGTGCTTAAGAAAGACTTCAGAGGCTAAGGAGACAGAACCGATAGACAGGTTCTATGCAAGCATATGGGTGGGAAGAACATGGGGAAAATCAAAGTAGAAATATCCAGTTCTCCTGTAATAACCACAAGTGAAATTTTTCAGCACTGCACAATGTAGTTATGTACAAGTCTGAAGTTTTATATGGAAGAGCAATTTTTTTCTATTATGTAACATTTCACCCCAAGATTTAAAAAAAAGTAGTATAGTTTCACTCTAGATATTCAGAAGAAATTACTTCTTACGTGTTGGTAAACATACAGAGTAATATTTAAATACTTCTACAGGGCACCCCACGGGGGCTCAGCTGTTTAGCATTGCCTTCAGCCAAGGGCGTGATCCTGGAGACCTGGGATCAAGTCCCACGTCGGGCTCCCTACATGGAGCCTGCTTCTCCCTCTGCCGGTCTGTCTGTCTGTCTGTCTCTCTCTCTCTCTATCTCTCATGAATAAATAAAATCTTAAAAAAAGAATAATGATGATGATGATGATTTAAAAAGGTGTCAGATTTTAGAAAGATGTTTAAGAGAGAGAGCTCTAGGTAGTAAGTTTACACCACTGCCTCCCACAAAGGGGGTACATTCTAGCCCCCACAGTAGAGAGGAGACTCTCAGCTCTCCTAGAGAATCTGTGTTTCCCAAAGCTGGGGGGTGGGTAAACAGGACTGATGTCTGACTGGAGAGTTTTTTGTTTGTTTTTGTTTGTTTTTTTGTTTTGTTTTGTTTTTTTAAAGATTTATTTATTTATGATAGACACACAGAGACAGAGAGAGAGAGAGAGAGAGAGAGAGAGAGGCAGAGACACAAGCAGAGGGAGAAGCAGGCTCCATGCGGGGAGCCTGATGTGGGACTTGATCCCAGGACTCCAGGATCGCGCCCTGGGCCAAAGGCAGGCGCCAAACCGCTGAGCCACCCAGGGATCCCCTGACTGGAGAGTTTTAAACAGCCTGTGGCAGCAGGAGAGAAATGAGAGCAGTAGGAATAGGCTGTACCTCCAGGGGAAAGGGGCAAAGGAACATGAAACTTCTCATGGACAGATGTAAACCCCGTGTGCAACAAGAACAGGCCAGGCAATGGAGCCAGGATAGATCTGGGAGTAAGAGCTTGCATGAAAGGAAAAGAAGATATGGCCACTCCACAGAGGTTGAGGCCAGGAGGTTCTGGAAGAGGGGCCCTGGATGAACCCAGACAAGCAGCGCTAAAGGGGGTGAAGTAAGGGCTACACCAGGCCAGGAGTCCAAAGGTCAGGAGCATGATGTCCCTAGTCTACAAGCTGTGAGGAGACAGCAATGGGAAGGGACAGAGCTGAAAACGCCCCTTGTCCTGCCTATGACTGACCAAAGCAAGTGGCAGCCCCAATTTTCAGCTCTGATTAATAAGTTAGATTGACCATCTTTATTTATTTATTTTTTATTTATTTTTAATTTTTTTATTTATGATAGTCACAGAGAGAGAGAGAGGCAGAGACACAGGCAGAGGGAGAAGCAGGCTCCATGCACCAGGAGCCCGATGTGGGATTCGACCCCGAGTCTTCAGGATCATGCCCTGGGCCAAAGGCAGGCGCCAAACCGCTGCGCCACCCAGGGATCCCCAGATTGGCCATCTTTAAAAATTTCGAGTAAACATTATGTTTTATATGGGTACTGGGGTGGCTCAGATGGTTAAGTGTTTGGTTTTGGCTCAGGTCATGATCCCAGGGTCCTGGGATTGAGTCCCCACAAGGGGCTCCCTGCTTACTGGGGAGTCTGCTTAGGCTTCTCTGCCTTTGATCCTCCCCCTGCTTGTGCGTGCTCACTCTCTCTCAAATAAACAAAATATTTTAAAATATAAATCTTAAAAAAAAAACAAATGAAGACAGACTTCCTGACTGCAAAAAAATAAATAAAAATGTTTTATAATATAAAATTATTATATAGAATTGCTCTTTTTAAAAAGATTTTATTTATTTATTTACGAGAGAGGCAGAGACACAGGCAGAGGGAGAAGCAGGCTCCATGCAGGGAGCCAATGTGGGACTCGATCCCGGGACTCCAGGGTCATGCTCTGAGCCAAAGGCAGATGCTCAACCGCTGAACCACCCAGGTGTCACTGATTGTAGAATTGTCTTAACAGTGAGCCCAGAGATTTCCTCTAAGCCTGTATATGGTACAGATCCTCATTTTGAAGTGATGGCTTGAGGTAAATAATAAATACTATTGTTGCTTGATTATATTTGAACATCATGCTTATTTAATTTAATGATTTTACTTTAAGCCCTTAACACAGTGTCTAACACTTAGGTACTCAATAAATGACATTATTTATTAAGTTACTAATTATGACAATGATGGCACTAATGAGGGCAGTTTATATATCTCCAAACAGAGAACAAAGACAAATGCCGGGCCAGTAGTTTCTCTCACAAAAACACTAGGTTTTGCATATCGCCCTGTCTATGATTCAAACTTGTGTCCTAGCAAAAGTACAAATTATCCTGTGGATGTCAAACTTTATAAATAGCAAAGTTCTGCTATGTTAGTAAATTAGTACAGGACCTTAAAGTGCTTGGAGAAGTCTTTTTACAGTCCCAGAGCTACAAGGGGAACCGATGGTGGGAAATGTAAGTAGTGTGTGTGATGAAGTGAGGGTGGGCAGGAACGGTGGGGGAGTCTCATGCAACCTGCCTGAGAATGTTAATAAGCAACCTCTAGAGAACCTGGAAAAAGTGGCCTAAATATTGTCAATGCCTGTCATATGCAGATGGGCCTTACTAGGTCTCCCTACCCCCACTCCCAATTCCCCCATAAACCTTTGAGCTTCAAGGAGCACTTTGGCTGATCCTGGGCACTGTGGTGAGAATTGAGATCTCACGTGTAAAGTATTTATAATAGTGCATGGGATGTGATAAGCCCTCAAAAGTGGTTACAATAATTATTTATTTTTATTTTTATTTTTTATTTATTTACGATAGTCAGAGAGAGAGAGAGAGAGAGAGAGAGAGGCAGAGACATAGGCAGAGAGAGAAGCAGGCTCCATGCACCGGGAGCCCGACGTGGGATTCGATCCCGGGTCTCCAGGATCGTGCCCTGGGCCAAAGGCAGGTGCCAAACCGCTGCGCCACCCAGGGATCCCGGTTACAATAATTATTATAACTATTCAATATTTAGTATCACTATAATTACTCTTTAGGTGAGATGTTCAACCTCCCTAAACCTTACTTTAGTTTTATCACCTGTAACTCAGAGCTTAGCACAGCAACCTCACCAGTGTGTTACGGAAATTAAAGAGATAATCTATGTAAACCTCTTAGCTAATGCTTAGCAAAGGGTACATGATGATTGAGAGAACAGTGATGTACCTTGCCTAAGGACACACATAAAATAAATAGTAGGGATGCTATTTCACCTAAGTCTGTCTGACCCCAAAGCCTGTGTCCTTAATTACAATGCTATATTGCTTCTTACTTATCCTCAAGAAAAACCACAATAATTAATTGCAAAGGTCAAGAAAGGGCCCCTTTTAAGGGCAGAAACAGAAAACCACATTACTGTGGCATTAACAAGAAAGCCTGATTGACCTAATGCAGTTCCAAAGTAGTACTGAAAGTACTCTCCAGTATGTCAAAATACCAGGTCAGCAGCAGCCCAGTGACATTAAAAATTGCTTTCCTACAAGAGTAAGGATGGCAGAAACGGATATGCAGCATCTCTACAGTAGTGGGAGCATACCCTAAGCCCATCTAACTCTGTGTAGTATATACAGTATATTCTGAATTTGAACTACGGCTCAAGAGGAATTGTTCGGGATCAAAAGGAGAAACTAGTTTTCCTCCGGCCCGCAGTAAAAGAGAGCTGGATCCGCATTATTATTAAACCCTAACTAAATGGAACAACCACTGAAAGTAACAGTGATATTTACTTTTGCGATCTATAACGAACAAATGTAATATTACCCACAAGTCAACCACGGCCTCTCTATCCTTTATAGATCCAGAGGAGCCTGTTTAAATCTTCCCAATTCCACAGAGGATAAAAATCTAGCATTCTCATTCCCTTGTGTTTCCCCAAAATCCAGTGAGCCCCTGACTTATGCTTCTGGCTTTCATATCTCATGTGCAGTCTCTGAACCCAGCTCAAAAGTCTCTCTCCACGCACAGGAAAATTTTGTCCACCCAAAATTCATTTATGAATTTAGTCATATGAACATTTTGGTGCTGTGTAAAGCCCGGTTTTCTACCATCTTGATGGTTATAGCCCCCATCCTCAACTTCTGCTCCAGAACAAGAGACACACCACCTTGATTTTTGTCTAGGAGCTTATAGATTACCTTTCAGAGCCCTCGATGACTCCACTTATACACCCAGTCTGTCCAAATATTTCTTCAAACAAATCCAGAGAATTCATATTTGTACAGTATGACCTCGCCTCCTACCATACCCTCATCCTGGTCATAGGAAGGACATATGTTCCAATCAATTTCCAAGAATTTGACACTAGGACTCCTAAACTCAAGTGAGTCTCTCTTGAGTATTTGAATTGATCAGGGGTGAAAAGCCAGGTGTGAGGAGTTCTTTTTCCAATGCCTATGAAAGCAGGGGAAGCCAGTGTGCAGAGAGGGAAAACAATGAGGGCTTTTTGGGGAGCCAAGTGAAAGCAAGTCACAGCCCCAGCAGAGACCAAGAGAGTGCAGATGTTGACTTGTTGCTGACATGTTTCCCAAATGCGGCTCTCATGAGGTCCAGCCTTAAACTTCCTCTTTCTTGCCCTTGGGTTCCTTGAATGATATACTTTGCATCCCTTCCCCCTTTTTCCACTGAAGTTAGTCTGAATGGGTTTATGCTTTTTGTACCCCCATAGACCTCTGAGTCAACTTTCAGAAAAAAAAAAAAAAAAAGAAAGAAAAGAAAAGAAAAGAAAAGAAAAGAAAAGAAAAGAAAAGAAAAGAAAGAAAAGAAAAGAAAGAGAAAAAGAAAAAGAGATTGGGCATGAAAACTCTGAAGACTCAAATATTTCTTCCATGAGTCAAGCTTGCTTGTTGGCAAACTTGCTTTCCCAGATGGCTCGGACACTGGGAACTCTTGACCAAGAAGCTCAACTTCAAAGAAGACATCCCTGCTTCATCTCAGGCATTCCAAAGACGGATGAACATTGAAGGCCTAGCTATAATTAGGTGAGGCCTGTGTGCAGCACCCCACTCTTAAGAACCCACCTCAGAACCTATAGGCACTTTCTCCTCCATAGCATAAATGTCACAGCTTTAAGAGCTCATCTTGTCTGATCACTGTCCTGTTGGGACATGGTAAATGGGCACCTTGTCTGAAAGGTGTGTGGGCACTGGATTCAGATTTCCAGGAGCCTATGTTTTCCTGTGGGAGGACTGGGAAGGCTATTTCTCCTGGAACATGACCTCCTCTCAGCTGTTCCAAGCGTACAAGCCAACAGTCTGTGGCTGTCAGAGCTCAGCTAGTTTCAGGGGTGAGCAGAAATCAGCATTAGGGCTTTAAGCATCTCTATCACCTGCCCTAAAGCAACTTCAAATTGAAAGGGTTGGGGCCCTTAAAGTTGCACCAGAAATAAGAAGACAATAGGTGACCCACACACCACCACCAGTCTTCATCTTAGCTCTATGGCCAACCACATAAAGTGTCTTCTCTAATAAATCCATAAAAGTTCTCAGTTTTCTTCTCAGCCTGTTGCTCCAAGCTTTTGCTTTCAGTCAACTGAGTTGCTGTAAGCAATAAAACTTGTCTTCCCTGCCCTACTGTAAAGAGTATAAAACTGGGAATTAGAAGCCCAGATCTGGAAACACTCATTATCTATATGGCGGTGCTGGCACATCTCCCCTGAGTAACCTGAGTAAAAGAGATGACTCAGGGCAGTTTGTCTCCAAGATTACTTTGAGCTCTGAGTCCCAATGATTCTAATAGCGGGAAGGTAAACTTCAAATAACAGGTTTAGAGGGCATAGAGAAATGTAAACATTAGAAAACCTATGCCCCATGCAGAAGAGACTCCAAAACAAGTACAATGGGTGGAGGAATACAAAAGAAAATGTAATTGTTGGTAGGGAATAAAGAACTTAAACTCTGTTCTGTCATGTAAGTTGGTCCAAGGCTTATAGGGGAGCAGAAGGAGGAATTTCCACACCGAAGGTCAGAGAGCAGGTCCAAGACAACCTGCGGGGGGATATATTTCACTGGGAGTGGGAGTGACACAAGGATTTTGACACACAGGCAAAGGCCTTGAAGTAAAGAGACCAGATTAAGACTGATTTCTGCAAAGCCTGGGAATATAATGGAGACATCAGGAGAGAAACAATAGCTTCATATCTCTAATTGTCTTTCAGTTCTTGTGTAGGAAACAGAGTAATAGAGTCATATCTTACTTTAACATACTCAGAGCCTGATGGTCTCTGTTCCGTACTTGATGACTGCCTCAAAGTAGTCTCTTTCTCCCAGCCTGTGCCCATCCTCTGCATTGAAGCTAAAGGAATGACTGTAAAAATGCACAATGAATTCTACTCTCCTGCTTAAAATCCCCTAATCCCCTCCTCATCATCATCTCTGGTATGACACTCAGGGCTCTTCTGAATAAGCACATTGTCTAGATCCCTTCTAGGAAGCTCAGAGTTTTCCAGCTCATGACCTCCTTCCCAGGGATTTTTTTTTTTTTTTTTTTTTAAGTTTAGGTTTTATGTCAGGGCAAATCTAGTTCTGTGTTTATAGCTATTTGGCCTGAGGAAGTGAGTCTAACCAAAAACAGCAGGCAAAAGCCCATAAATTTGTGTTCTAGAAAGGTCCACTCATCACTGTATTAGAACACTTGTTTGGGGGAATTTGAAAGTGAGATGAAGAGAGAGGGGGGGGACAGATAAAATAGTAATGCCCACTAACAAAAGCAATAGGGTGAAGCCAAGAGGCAGAAGCCAAGAGTAGGAGAAGCCAGGGAGCAGAGAGAAAACATTTATGTGGAAGTGGACACGTTCAGAGGGGATTGGCGGGGGAACTGGGAATTAGGGAGCAGTGGCTATTAATGTCCAAGGGAATACCAAGGAGGCTTGCTCTTGAGATCCCAGTATGACAATCATAGCAAAGTTCTTATTCTCTGAGTGGCTTCATTGTTCATCAGCTGAAAGCATTTCTTGTCTCTTTCTAATGGATCCTTAAAATAATCCCCCGTTAACTAAAGTGCTGTGAATAAATCTCAAGTCCTTGCAAATTAAGAAAAAAGATTTTATAAAGACAGCTTAACCAACAGAACAATAGAAGTTTACCTCCAGTTTCAATCCCATCTCTCCTGCTTTAAAAGGCTACACTCAAAGTTGGACTCTTCTCTGAAGGTTTCGAGTAAATTATCTGGGCAAGGCAAATGGGCTGAAAATACAAAGCCTGGGCATGTTTAAACATGATCTGGACACGGGGATCAAATCTGGATCACTAAAGAACGCCAGTGAGGATTTGTCAAATGGCAACATTCAAGGATAGAGAAATGTGTGTTAATATTCAGGACTGCACAGGGTAGGCGGCTCAGCAAAAGGGACCGGTGTACGACCGAGATGAAAAGAACACTAATACTTCAATCTTTGCTGAGAGACTGAATGTATTTGAAAGGACAGCCCTGGATGGGTCGCCTCTGATTATGGAAACTTTTAGGGCCTTGGTAGCAGGGATAAACAATAGCAGGTGGCTGCTTTCAAAGTCAGATTTAAGGAGGAATATCAAGAAGGTTAAAAAGCCGGTAATGGTTAAAAGGAGAGAAGAGACAAGATAGGCAGACAGAGGGAATCCAAGATAGGCAGACAGAGGGAATCCTTGCTCAAAGCCCAGGGGCAGGGGGGTAGGGGAGGGCAAGAATTGGGGTGTGAGAGGGAGAACAAAGGGCAGCCCTCTGCCTGGGCTGACCTAGATGTGGCCAGTGCATGATTATTCACTTCTAAGTACTTTGTTAAGTGGCCACCTGAGGGCACTGTATTCTCTACACCTAGAAATCTATTTTTCCCCCCATCAAGTAAATTATCCTCAATTTGCTAAAGAATAAGCTTAAGTAATGCCTTAAAGAAGGATACCCATGGAAGATGGAGTCCAAAAACAGTCCGTTTTGCCAATCTTTGCTCTTTTGCTAGATTAATGAATAGGCAAGACTGGTCTTAATTCAAATCCCTGGGTAATGAATGGTAAGGATGAAATAAAATAACCTCACTTAAACCTATTTAGTGTTTAGGAGAAAGTCCATAAATATTAGCTCCTTCTCATACACACACACATACAAACACAAATTTGCCAAATACAGGAACAAGAGAAGCAACATAAGGAGGAATTACACAAACTCTTTATCTCTCTAAAGGGGGCAGGACTCAGAAGTCCCACGATGAATGTGCAGCTGTGCCAGGAAATCATTGCAGAGAGCAAATTTATGCTTCTCTTTTCATTGCATGTTGCAGCTTGTACATAATAGCCAGAGGGAATAGAACACAAACAGCTGGGAAATAAAGATGAAAGCAAAACTGTATCAGCAGGGAGAGACACAGAACCCCCTGAGAACTCGGCAGTGTCACGAAAGATAATTTGAACAAGGTCACCTGCATGGAATTCCTCTTCTCTGAGAAAGACCACTAGGTTCCTGCCCATTTCTGACCATCTCCAGGGGACTCAAGGTGGGGAATGGGATAAATGGACCCTAGTTTGCAAATTTCCACACTAAATTCCTGTCTATTTGATGTCACAGAGTTGTAGATAAAAGTGTGCATTATTATAGAGGCCTAAAGCGTATCAGATGGCTGAAAACAAAGAAATTCTGCTTTAGCACAAGAAGAGCCTGTAGAGGTTCCCCCGCCCCAACCTCAGGCTTGTAAGGCAGGTTTTGTGGCCTCATGCTGCCCTCTAGTGTCTTTTGACGGTATGGTAACATCAGGAATAAAAAGACTTAAAGTCGTCCTGAAGCAACCGATGTCTCTTTGACCCAGGCCTGATCAAACCAAACAAAAATGAAATCATAAAATAAAAGCAAAACCAGGATTTGTACTAAATTCAGAAGAGAGTTAAATTTTGCTTCAACATGGACATTGCATTCTTTCAGGGTTCTGAAACACATGGCATCTAGATTAGTGAGCACTCTTCAAAAATACAGACACCGGCCATTTCCTGAACGTTACTGTCAAATGATAACTGCTTCAGTCTGTCTGGGGCGGGATCCAGAAACTTGCATTTCATGAACCCCACCACATGACTGTGAAGTGGTGCAGCTGGCTGACCACACTTTGAGAAGAACTAAAGATTGTGGCAGTAACTTTAAGTAGAGGATAGAGTAACTATGATAATTTTCTTTTAGGTCTTTTTTTAAAATATTTTATTTATTTGAGAGGGAGCATGCATGAGAGAGAGCACAAGCAGGGGAGCAGCAGGGGGAGAGGAAGAAGCACACACACCACCACCTCCACCCCCCCCCAAGGACTCTCTGCAATGATTTCCTGGCACAGCTGCACATTCATCGTGGGACTTCTGAGTCCTGCCCCCTTTAGAGAGATAAAGAGTTCATGTAATTCCTCCTAATGTTGCTTCTCTTGTTCCTGTATTTGGCAAATTTGTATGTTTAGTATGTGTGTGTGTATGAGAAGGAGCTAATATTTACGGACTTTCTCCTAAACACTAAATAGATTTAAGTGAGGTTATTTTATTTCATCCTTACCATTCATTACCCAGGGATTTGAATTAAGACCAGTCTTGCCTATTCATTAATCTAGCAAAAGAGCAAAGATTGGCAAAACAGACTGTTTTTGGACTCCATCTTCCATGGGTATCCTTTAAGGGGAGCCCAACGTGGGAGCCCAACCCCAGGATCCTGGGATCATGACCTGAGCCACACACAGATGCTTAACCAGCTGAGCCACTGAGTGCCCCTCTTTTAATTCTTTAAAGGCAAAATATATGTGAAATAAAACCGTCGACCAAAATAGGTCACCTTTCATTTTTCCTGTATTTGGAGCATCTGAAATCTCCGGGACCAGCCTGCCAAGAAAACAATGCTGTTCAATTCTGAGTGAAGAGTTCCTGTAGATGTTCTCCTAGATCAGTGAGCCCTCCCTGATTCCAGTGGGCATCCGGGTAGGAAAGAGAAAATGCCTTGTGGTTTTAATCATCCTTATGAAATCCCTTAAATATACCTTCCTCTAAAAGTTTTCCTAATGCCACCAGATTTGTTTTAATGCCTTGAGGTGGCTTCAGGGTGTCCTGTTCTCTGCCCTGTAAATGCCCCAAGTCAATTTGAATCATAGTACAGAAAGCTTTTCAGGACAGGAACTCTCTCTTCGTCTTCAAAAATGCACTCTCCACTCCGCACAGAGGAAGTGCTCAGTAAATACTCCTCATCTGGCCAGTGCCTCTCACCACACACACCAAAAGTTGGTAATGATGGAAACTAAGAGAAGTGTTGCCACACGACCACAGTCTTTTCTTAAGCTCCTGGTCAGTGGCACACATGGCAAGAGGGCTTCATTGGGGTTATCATTGCCATTATCATGGGATCACACATTCAATTTATAAGCCCACAGCTTTGGCTTTTAATTTTTAATTTTTAATTTCAGGAACTTGCTTTCACTTTTTGGCATAGTCTGATAAATCTGTAAACACACAGGAACTTTCCGAGGTAAAGGGAGATGGATTCACCATTATTATAGAATCTCTATTTACCTGGGAAATAAACTTCAAATTTAAATAGTGGGTTTTTTTTTTTTAAATGGATGCACTCAGAATTCAACACTTAGTAACTTAATATTCTATAAAATGCTATTTTTAATTCTCAGTTTTAGTTTTTGAATTGTGGATAAAGCCTTTCTTACATTCAGAATTACGAAACACTGAATGTTTTAATAAGAATCAGCTCTGAGGGTCACTTAGATTTCTAAAGGTCCCCTTCACCACCAGAAAGAAAGCTATACCACAACCTCCTGTTGCCCTCACTTCCATTTCTAAATGAACAAAAAGCAAACATTTACCTCAGAAGACAGTGTCCTAATTATCCAATGAGACATAACCCACTGCCTTGCACTACTTCTCTATATCCTCAACGTGTATGTAGGTCTGTGCATGTCACATACTTCAGTCAAAGATGAACTGCTTCTTTCCCGGCCACTTTAGTGTCCCATGCAGTGTCTACGGGTTCTAATGACATTCATTTCTGCTTACTGAGGTCTCCCCCTCCACAAACAGGACACCGTTTTGTTTTAGCTTTGGTGGCTGACATGGCCAGCACACCGAATGTCACAATCTCTCCCTTTCCCTTGACAATTATCACCTCAAACCACTGTGCAAGACACGGGGACTCACAAAATACGAAAATAAGGAAAATGTACTCCATTCACCTCAGAGAGAAAAAAGAGAAAGAGCTTTAGCCTGTTAAACAGCATTTCCTTTGAATTTCATTTTCCTTCCTGAGCTAAGCTATTAGATGTGTGGACACAAACAGGATTGCTTTGAAGTTAACAGGAGGCCCACCCTGAAAGAAGGAAGACAGCCATTATCACACATTTTAGGTGTTGGACAAATATAGTCCTGGGATTGTAAATATATTCTGCAATTATAGGACATGAAACATTCTTCTTTCTTCTTTCACCTTATTTAGAAAGAGTATTCTTCTCTGGAAAGAGTTGTCTTAGATTTTCTCTTTCCAGTTCTCTAACTTCCCTATGTATTTATGTTTTGAATAAAAGGAAAAGATCCCATCAGTAGAAATGAACAGTTCTCATCAAGCAAAAATGTGACCACAATGATCCCTGAAGGGCTTTGGATACCTCAAGGTAGAGAAGCAATGGAGGGGGGTGTGCATCCCCACAATGGAGGGGGTGTGAGGCTATATTTACTCTATGGTGGCAGTTGTTTTATCCCTGGGCAAGCCATTCAAAGCTCAGATTTCCTACATTCATAATGAAATTCTAATAATATCTCTTCCAATGTTTGTTGTCATGTTAAATAAGATGGGGTGTATGGATATGTTCTTAGTGAATCATCAAGGCCCATTGAAATAGAAACTTCTGTTATTTTCTCCTGTTACTGACATGTGTTCTAAGCATTTCTTGCTCACTTGAGAAATCAAGTATCAATATGGAAAGAAAAAGTCTGTTAAACTTTCTTAGCAGCTGGTGATAGAAGCATTCCTGTGTGTGTTTGTGTGTGTGTGTGTGTGTGTTGGGAATTGGATGGCACAAATTCACTGCTGGAGACACAAAGGTAAAGGCCAGGCTCAGACTCCTGTTGGTCAGAGGCTCTGAAAGTATCTAGGAAACCTCACCAAGGAAAGAAAACGAATAAGCTCTAGAAGAAACTCCTTAGGTATCTAGTCACCTTGACCCCAAATCGATTAAAAACTGTAGGGACTAAAGAAACTTGCAAACAACCCACTTGTCTTTATAATATCAAGACTAAGAACATGTTTTCTCTTTAAATTTTAATCATGCATGCATTCTAGGAGGTTGCATTTTTTTTAGCTATTAAAAATACATACGTTTCTGCCACATTAAAGGGGAACGGAGGCTTGTGTGTTCTATTATTAATTATGTGTCGGAAATGAAATTCTGGTCAGTCTTTGCAAACACACACTCCAAAACAACGGATCTGTCATGTGAGTGAGGCCCTTGTGGGCCTGTTCCTGTTACTATGACTCAGTGTGCACTTACTTTTGAGGTCCAAGTTCCTGGCTCCTGCGGTGATTTGTGTTGTGATTTTCGTATCAATCTTGACAGTGTGGAGATTGCTGGTGTCCCTTGATATCATCACATTGTGCCACTGATTGTCATTGAGAGGTTTATTTGAGCTCCCTTTGATGAGGTTAGCACCATTTCCCAAATCAAACACATAATGTAAGTACCTGGGAAAAAAGTAAAGGTTGAGAAAGTGCCATCACTTTTTGAATTTTTGATGGAGTCCAACTAAATATTACAAATGGAGATCTTTTTTTCATGTGGTTCCATCCTTGATAGTTGTCTGAGAGTGAGTTGTACAGAGGATCAGTTAACAAGAAAGTAAGAAACACTCTAATTTTAGCACAGAGGATTACTCATTATCTGCATTACAGTAAATAGTGAAAATTATTTTTAACATCCTGGTCTACATCCCACTTTATGACACTGGCAGGTAAATACCTTTCACTACTCACTCCCTATCCCCACCAAACCCTCCGTTTTCTGCCAGTTTCTTGCACCTGCTTTCCCTTAGTCTTGAATGCCTGTTTCTTATGTGGGAAATGTGCACTCATCCTTCAAGACTCAGTTCAGATATCCACTCCCTGCCTCATACACTTTCTTAATTTCCCTAAAGAGTCTCCTGAACCTTTGAACATGATCATCTGAGGAAACTTTTCATAATGTTCTTCTGTTATATTTATGTGTTCGCCTGTTTTAGTGCCTGGTACATTCTCCAGCCCATTGTAGATATGCTCACTTAATATTCACTGATTGGATGAATGCATACCCAAATCAATTACAATACATCAAAATTTCCTCACTGTTCCAAGGAAATTTTACAGAAACCTTTACTTCTAAATTTTTCAAGGAAGTATGATGTAGAACTAAGTTTGAGTTAAATGGGATTTCTTGGAATTAAAGTAATCTGATTACTTAATATTAGATATTTAATTTGCACACATTTCTATACATTTGTAGAAATCTTTTGTAGAATTATAGTGCGCATAGTAAGAAACCCACATCTGAAGTGTATGATTCATGGAATGCTTATCGTAATTAGAACTTGGTATTACTTGTACTTTATATATGAAAATGTAGGTATCGAAAAGTCTACTGATTTCCTATTAACTTTATAAAGATAAGAAGTGATTTGAACAAATACATTATTTAAGCCATTTCCCCACACCCCTGCCCACTACCTTAGAAGCCAACACATCTGTTCAATGTAGATTTTTGGATATTGAGGTCCATTTTGCAAATATGTATTTATTTGTCATTGAACTGACATATACTCACCCTTTAACTAATTCGACCACAATAAAGTCATTTCCATCCCCACTATTATATAGAATTAGTCCATCTAGGGATGTTGTCTTGAACTGGAAAAAAAGATGCATAGAAGTGTAGGCTTGCAATGTAGCTAAGGCAACATAGCTCGATTTGGTCTTGAAGGTGACGGGGTCTGCTATGATGTTCCTGAAGCCAAATCTGGCGTTAAGCTCACAGTAATCTATATCACCATTTTTACACAAGTCAATGTATGCCATTCCATTAAATGTCAGGCTCTGCAGATGTCCAATGAAGTTGGAGGGGACAGAAGACAGATACCGACGTTCTGTGATGATGCCAGTCTCTATGTTATGGAACTCCAGCCTTGTGTGATCGCCTGCCATTTGACCTGAAAGGGAAGAGAATGTATTATCATTATTATTATTTTTTGTATCTGAAAGAAACTCCCAAATATAGATTTCCATGAGAAACATCACATTTTAAAATGCAAGGATTCAAATACCCTTTGACATTCAGTTACGTATAGTAAAAACATGGCAATGATATATTAAAGGATGAGACTGGATACTTAATAAGACCTCCGTAGGTCAGGTTGTAATCTCTGTCCAAATTATAGCCTTAACAAAAATCACCTTCATTAGGCAAAGTTGCAGAATTTTTTAAAAGTAGGAGAAAGAAACAAAGGAAGCAAGAAATGGGGTGGGGGGGAGGGGCGAGAAAGAAAGGACAGGAGGGAGAGAGGGAAGAAGGAAGGACGGAAAAGAGAGGGAAGAATTATGAGCAATGATTGTCCTAAATAATTCCATCAGCAAGTGGTACATCCTAGCTTGGTGATTATGTGCTTTTCTTTATATATAAGGAAATGTTCTTCATGAAAAAAAAAAAAAAAAGACTATGTTTTCCTATACCCAAGAGAAAAAACGAAGGGGTGCTAACTATTCTTCCAACAACCAACAACGAAAATGTGTCTAAAGTTAAATATGCACTTTCACCTTCCCTCTTCTGTGCTGGACGATTCTCACAGTCTTTGCTAGAACTAGCCTCCCAGACACTGGAGAGTTTCTGCTGATCTCTTCTGAACCCATGCCATTTTCCTTGCACTTATGCTTTGGATGCCTGAAGTGGGCCCACTACACTAAATCAAGACATGCTCAGTTTTGAGAATATGAGTAAAATTAGCCCACATTACCATAAAACACAATCTTTTTTTAAACACCCAAGAATGAAGTTGGGTTGAAGATGTATGTGATTGACTTTTCAACTCAGCCCTCATGCCTCTGCATCCCACCAAACTCCTCTGTCAAACCCATGAAAGTCCAACCTCATCCCATCTTTACCTCTGAGATGATTACTGTACCCATCTATTCTACTGAAGGTAAAATAAATAAAGATGTGAACCTGTTCCCAGGGTGCAACTTAAAGTACTCTTATCAATGCTAGTGATTCACTCCCAGCATCTTGTTCTTGTCTAATCAAACTGTCATTTGCTTTCTTCTGAAACTCAAAAAGGTTATTTAAATTTGCCATCAAGTTCTTCCAGGAGCTAGCTTCACTACTCAATCTTGCATAATTGGAAAATTTATCGAGCTTACCCTATCCCATCATCCATGATATTAGTGAAAATATTAATTAGAGCCGATCTCAGGACCAGCCCTTGAAAAAAACGCACTGATCCTTCTTCCTAGGTGTAATGAAGATTGAACAACCATTTTTGTGGGCCTCCCTCAACCAGTTTGACAGATTTCCATTTCTTTAGTCAAGATAGTTAAAATATTAGATGGCACTTTGAGGAAATGCCAGTAAGTGAATTATAAAAGGCATGCTTTTTCTTGTGCGAGAAAAATTGTCTACATACATAATTGATTTTGATGCTTATAAACTCATTGGTGTAAAAAACTCTCCCCTGAGCTGTACTTAATTCCACTTAATTTCCACACCTCTTTACTAGTCCTTGATCCTGGTAACAGCATTGCTGCCATCCCTCGACATGTTCTCTTTTCAGCTATTCTTTTTCTGATTCTGTCTCTACAAACTCTTTTTAATAGAAGAAAAATGACTGTAAATAATTGTCTCTCCCCCCCTTCCTCCTCATGATGCCTCCTTCTTGTCTGCCTGATGTAAAAATACTATTAAATCCCTCACATTTCTAGTTTCTTGTATGACATCATTTCTCTCTCCTTCTCCAGTTCTTTTGTTCAATGACCTCAATACTATTCTGTGGGGAACTACTGCGTTGTTAGCAAA
Organism: Canis lupus baileyi; assembly: GCF_048164855.1. Lineage (NCBI taxonomy): Eukaryota > Metazoa > Chordata > Mammalia > Carnivora > Canidae > Canis > Canis lupus. The sequence continues at coordinate 54,860,483 of NC_132848.1, forward strand.
TAAAGTGCGCCTTTAATAATTTTCAAACATCACACAAGAAACATTGAATTAATGAGGTATATAGTAGGAAGAATATAAAAAGTTGAAAAAAATATCTTGGACTTTTATACTTCCTTGTGTTGATTTTTATTTTTTTTCATTATATTAAAATTTGAGCCTTAACTCAATGAACCCATCCCAAGCCTGAAACTGTCATGTTTTTTTCTTTAAAAGCTCCATTAGTGAACCAACAGATAATAAGGAAATACCACCCTCCAACCCCTCTCCCTCAAATTTCAAATACTTAAAATTAAATATTATCTCAACTGTCAAGTTCTTGATAGCTCTGAAATAGGGAAGCACATTTTGTTTAGCAGGACTGAGAAGTTTAGTGGTAAAAATAACAAGTAATGTCTGTTTCCTTTACTCAAAGGAATATAATATGTATGCAGAGCATAAATAATAAAAAGGTAGTAAAACAGTTTGGGAGCAACCATGGCCCAGTTACAAGAAAAATCATTATGGCCCATGTTCAAGAGTCTATTCTTTCTCTAATAAGCATATATAAATCGCATTGACAGTAATGGCAGATATGCTTGCTCGCAGGGGAGAATTAGCACCTAAAAGCCATTATCCACTGACTAAGAAGACATTAACTGCAGCCTTCTAAACATTCTTTTTTCCCCTCAGAATTTATTCCAGAGTTTAATCCTCTGGCAGTAATGTAGCCACGTCTACTATTAGACACATATATTGATTATGAAAAAAAAAAGACACTGAAGGAGAAAAATTTTTTAAGGTTCTAAGCATTTAGAAATATTGTATCTTCTGTAGAGATTGGATGAAAAGATTGTAGCAAAATACCTCTAAGATATGGGTATACCAGACTGACAATCATCTCCAATGAGAAACCATCACCTGGATGGTGTGTTTGCACAGAAACCTAACTATGCTAATCAAATCTTTATATCCAAACAGATATAATAATATCAGCTGTTTTATGTTTAGTTTTGTTCAGAGTCAGGTTAAATTTCTGTTGCAGAAAAAAATAACCCCAAGCCCTACATCAACTGGTTAATTCACTTAAATTTATTAAGTATGTGGTATATGTATACGTGTGTCAGGTGCTATGCTAGGTAATGAAGAAAGAGTATTGGAAGGAGCAGACTTGGCTCCTGTTTTCACAGACCTCATGGTTTATTAGGGAAAGGCAGACAAAAAGAGGTAAGGAAATAATAAAATATATAGTGACAAAACAAAAAAAATAGTTATGAATTCGATAAACAGGGAGTTGTGTTGCTAAGTATGGGATGGGGGCCTGAGTTGATATTTAAGCTAAATTTGAAGGATTAAAAAGAGAAAGACATGCTAAGAACTGGAGAAGCGGAATGGGGAGGTGAATTCCAGGAAGAAGAAACAGATGAGGTGAAGATAGGCTCTCAGGTGTAAAAGACCTAGAAAGTGTGGCTGGAGATTCAGGAGTAAGTGAAATTAGTGGCTCACCTGAGATGGGAAGCAGAGCTATCACGGGTCAGATATCACACACAGCACCTCCTGATTATATTCATAGGTGGTTGGAAAGTTTTAGGCAGGTAGAAACCACGGGTCAGTGTCTGTGTGTTCAATCTCTCTGACATAGGTATGGTAAATTTGAGACAATCTGAAGTAGGGTGGTTACAGCAGAAATGGGGGGAAAAAAGATGTATGAAATGAGATAATTTTGCAGATAGAATCTGCAGGATTTACAAATAAGGTGTAGATGACGGAGAAGAGGGAAATTATAAGCAGAAAGAGTTAGGGGTCCCCAGCAAAAGAAAAATGAAACACAGCTTTCATGACACTAGAGAGAAGTCGTTTAGCTCTACTTGCCCAAACACACTTCTGGCAGAACGTCCTAGAAGGTGTCAGAATTACAAAGAAATGCAAAAGCCCTCAGTAGAGGGAATAAAAATTTCAAGGGAAAAAAAAGGAATGCAAAAACTAATAGTCTCTACCAGGTCTGGAAACAGCCTAACCATATCAGAGACAATAAATCAGTGTTAAAAACTCGCAGTGCTATTTCAAAGGCAAGCACTTATCTGAGATAAGGACCCAAGACCCTATCCAGTATATACCAATTCTGGAGCCTGCCCATAGCCCCTTCCTTTGTCCAGCAGTTACCTCTGCCTCATTATAATGCCACAGTCTCCACGCAAGGAGGAGCACAAGCTTCATTACCATAACTGCCGATGCAGGTGTAGGCATGTTTTCTAAGTACACCTGAGCAAGCCTTTACCTGTGATGACAGAGTTCTCCTTTTTGAATATTCTCCATAACCCTAAATAGGAGGAACACCTCTCCTCCTGTTTGGGGAGTCACAGGTTTGGAAATTATTCCTCGTGATCTCCTTCTTTGCTGCAAATACAGTTTCCTTTGTGTGACAACTCTAGGTGGTGCAGTTGCCATCTGTAAGTCACCAAGGAGTGAACTCCAAGACAGGATGATGATGCCCAGCCTGCTGGCTTGAGTCACTGAACATATGGTAAATATCGTTCAATGAAAGACACGCTAACATACACACACATGCAAAACACATAGTTCCAGATTTTTTAGACTAACTGATGAGTTGAAACCCAAGGGATCCCTATTGAGGGATTCCCATATAGCCTGTAGAACTTCCCTGTACAAGTCCTAGGGAGCTTCTCCCTTCTTAAGTTTCTTTGCTGGCAACTGCTGCCCTCATCATCCTAGGTGAAGTACAGACATTCCGGAGAATGAATGGCCTATGTACTGTCCCGTTTTCAATATGTATTTGACTCTAATTTAAGATGAAGTCAAATGTAGGAAAAAAAAATACACGAAGAGTTTCTAGTTCTTTCCCATAACTTTTTTTTTTCTGTTTAGTGATTCCTGACTTGCTGTAAAATTTAATAAAAAAGCCCAAACCCCAAGAATAAACAAACAAACAAAAAGACACAAAAAACCCATTGCTTTCCTGATTGGCTTCATGTGGCCACTAAAGTGTTTGAAAAAAATTCCATTTCTAAATTTAAGCCTCAGTGGCAAGTTTCCATTGCCCACTTTGGAAACATTTTTCCATGCTATATGAATCAAAGCTTTCTTATTCTTATGAATTGTTGGCTTTTGTGAGATCGCTCACAAAACATAATCCCCCAATATGAATCACCTTGATGAAACTTCACCAAGTAAAGGTAAATTAATGTGAAAATAAAATTGCCCTTAGCTCTGTGCAGCAAGATGCTGGGAGCGGGGGAACAAAAGAAAAGTGAGGTGGAATACACGGGGTTCAGGATGCATAATTTGGATAATTCATCAATATTTACTTGGTTTATATTCCCATTCATCTTTAAACTCTAAGAAAGAACATGCTCATTTTTACTACTGAAGAAAAATATCGACTCCTACAGAGCAGAGGATAAAATCAAATTTCTGCTCTAAAGCCTTGGGCAATTTTGAGAAAGAGTAGATGGCAAGCTAATTTACTGAAATACTAGTTTATATTTTGTTCTTCCTTCAAAAAGCTAGCCAAGTTATTTTGCCTCTGAGGGTTTTTCTTGGCAGAAAGTGGAAGCTGCTGGAAAACAATGCCTTCTCCAATCTTGGGAAGGCCTGATTTGCAAGGTTTCTCTAGAAAGGAAAAAGCAGCAGAGAAGATAAAAGAATGCATGTAAAGGCTGACCAGAGATAATGGGATTGCCACTGATTAGGAGAGAGGAGAGAGAATTTGGTGGGATTTAGAAGTGCTGAGTTCCAGCATCCTGCTCTGCTCAGGGTCCAGCGTTGAGAGAGAATCGGTGAAGTACACATAAGGAGACTGGACCTGGATTGCAGCCCACAGATCCTGGCAGGAGTTGACAAAGATCCATTCTCCCACTTACCAGGGGAGCAACAGCATTCTTGTAATTCAAAGGAAAAACTTGGAAAAGTGTTTTTAGTGAGAATAAGTGCAGAGAGAAGACAAAAGACACCTCTGCCGTGATCCAAGGTGGGGAGTAGGGAGTGGAGGCAACAAAGACTATGATTAAATATCCTGTAAATCCAGAAAAAAATGCCTAAAGCCTTTCTGATTTAAATCGTGCTGATTTAAAAATGACATAAAGACAATTAAGAAATGTTCCATTCTTGCACACCTGAGTTGGTGGACCAAGACTCATATCATAGTTTTAATAATATAGGCTTGGAAAAAAAAAAAAAAAACTTTTAAACAAAAGCCTTAGGATATATTTGTCTTCCAACGCTGGGAATTCTTTTTTTTTTTTTTTTTTTAAGATTTTATTTATTCATGAGAGACAGAGAGAGAGAGAGAGAGGCAGAGACACAGGCAGAGGGAGGGAGAGGGCTCCTGTAGGGAGCCTGATGCAGGATTCGATCCCAGGACCCCAAGATCACAACCTAAGAGAAAGGCAGATGCTCAACCACTGAGCCCCACCCAGGTGCCCCACCAATGCTGGGAATTCTAAAAAGGATTCCTTTTCTTTCAGATCATAAGTCTAACCTCATCAACAGCCTATGAATTCCCAATGAAGTCTTAGGTGCCAGAGTCCCAGGATGAATCAGCCAAGGATATATGAGGAACTTTGCCATAAAGAGCTAGTCCGTGCCCAGGAGGAGCACTATGGAAACCCGTGATAGTAGTTTAGGAATGATTCCTCAACAGAGTCAATTACCTTGGGAGTTCCCCATTGAATAGATGACTCATTTCTTCTTACATCTACAAGCAAACTATATCCATGTAAGTTTCTGTTAATTCTCTTCCCTTATATTATGATTGTTGGTGGCAGATAAATGCATGGCCATTTAAATAAACAAAGGAATGATGTATTCCCTGGAAGCTTAAAAAGGCAATTCACTGATGTAGAACATAGCTGAATAGCTATGTTTAGAAGTTTAGTAGAAATCTATGCAATTGAAGATATGTATCTTGAATTTTCTATGAAAATTAGATGGCAATTCATTTAGGGGCCATTTCTGGCATTTTCTGTGTTACATTGATCGTATTCACACTCTGTTCATGAGTTGTTTTTTTTTTAAGATTTTATTTATTTATTCACGAGACACACACACACAGAGGCAGAGACATAGGCAGAGGGAGAAACAGGGTCCCCTCAGGGAGCCTGATGCAAAACTAGATCCCAGGACCCTAGGGTCATGACCTGAGCCAAAGGCAGATGCTCAACCTCTGAGCCACCCAGGTGCCCCTATTCATGACTTTTTAAAATTATTTAATTTATTTATTCATGAGAGACACAGAGCGAGAGGGGGGCGGGGCACAGACACAGGCAGAGGGAGAAAGCAGGCTCCATGCAGGGAGCCTGACATGGGACTCTAACCTGGTCTCCAGGATCACACCCTAGGCCGAAGGTGGTGCTAAACTGCTAAGCCACCCATGTTCCCTTCATGACTTCTTAATTCAAAATGTGTTGTACTGATTTTTAAAAGCATGCCACTGTTGTACATATTTACAAGCATAATTACATAGGAATGGGAAGGAAAAAATAAGTTGAAATAATGCTATATTTCAAATGAATGCTATAACTACACTAAAGGAAAGGAAGGTAAGAAAAAAAGAAAAAAAAGGAGGGAGGGAAAGAAAGAAAAAACGAAACAAGCCAAATTATCATCCAAGTTACTTATAAACTCAGCATTTGATTAAATCTGTTAAGTCTTAGGCAGTGGGGAATAAGAATCACAAACTAACTGAATTTTTTTTAGTTGATTGTTAATAGTAGTGGTATGGGCAATTGCAAGTAATCCTGAAACCATGTTAGATTCATTACTGGATTGAGCAAATGAGTAACTGTGACAACACTGGGAATAAGGATCCCAGCATGGCAGAAGGAACATGGAAACACAGAATGCAAGAAGTCAAGACACAATGATGTAGATATGGAGGTACCACTGAGCTCATATTTTCTAAGATAGGTATATATGCATGTTTATATGCACTTTTTTTTTTTTTTTTTTTTAGATTGGCATCTATTGTTTGGACAATTTGGGTTTTCTTAAAGGAGTAAAAATGTGGAGTTAGTGTCTAAGGTCACATGAGTGAGATGTTGTGAATACTTGTTGCCAGGGACAAGGACATGTGAAAACCACACGGGAATATTCTTTAGGTCAGTGTGTGTATATTTGCATATATATGCAGTCATATGCATATATACTTGAATATATTTCCTATCTTTGCTTGCTAAAAGTCAGGAGAAAAAAAACATATACTTCAGTAGCATGGAGCACACCAATCACCTAGATTTTGGTTTATAACATCATTTGTGACTAAGTGAAGACTAAAGGGCTGATTCCAGGGCTGGAGTATGGTAGGTACAAGGTGTGTCTGAAATATCCTGTCACGGCAGAAAGTAAGGAAGTGCTAAAAACAAAAAACAAAATTAAAAAAACCCTGAAAATGTTGGGGCAGGGCATGTCATAATTTAACAAAGACTAACTTTATGGGACTCACACTGGCCCAAACCAATATAATCTTAGCACCAAAATAAGTAGTTATAAACTCTTTGAAAAACAGAAACTTGTGGGTCCATACCAATAAGGAAGAAATGAAGGAAAGACAGAAGGGAAGGAGAGAGAAAGGGAAAGGAAAACAAAAGAAAAAAAAAAAGGAAAACAAAATGGAAATAAGTGCCGACTGTAAATGTGGCACAAGCCCTGGAGGTGGAAAATAATCATTTTGTAACTACTGCAGTAAAGACTGGATCAGGAATACATCTCCAAAGGATGCTAACTCTAGGGTGAACTTCTGATGAGGTACAGGATATTTCCACGGTCTTGATTTCTCCCCGTGGACAGTTTATTGGCACCAAGTGAGAACACATACTCTTCATGCAGTGGAGAAACTGGACAATGTGTTGACTAAGGGGCCAGGGACATCGTGTGCTCTCCGATGGGATACTGGAAAGAGGCCACCTCACCTATGCAGTATTTCACCCGAAAATGCAAAATCTGACTTTAATCATGAAAAAACATCAAACACAGAATGAGTGACTTTACAGCGATAAAGGGTGGGAGGATTATGTATTTCAAAAATGTGCTGTCATGAAAGACAAAAAAAAAAAAAAAAAAAGTCGATGGAAGTGTTTAGATGAAAGAAGGCTAAAGGGACCTGAGAACTAGATGCCATGTCTGACCCCAGGCTGCACACTCTGCTGGAGGGAAAATGCTATAAAAGACAACATTGGGTCAACAGACTAAATTGAATATGAATGAGAGAACAGATAAAATATATTGCAACTGAGCAACAGTTACTGAAGTTGGTAACTCTTTGTTATGTAAGGGGATATTATTTTTAGAAAATGCAAACTGAAGTAGCGGTTTGTATTTAATTGTTGGTTAAATGGTTATGAAAACAAAAACAAAAACAAAAACAAACAAAAAAAAAAAAAAAAGGAGAGGGAGCTAGCCAGTGAGAGAAAATGTCAAAGGAAAAGGGATACAATGTTCACAATAGTAAAGATATATCAGTGTTCTTTGTACTGTTTTTATCTTTTTAAATTTTTAATTAATTTTTAAAAGATTTTATTATTTATTTAATTGAGAACGAGAGAGAGAGAGAGAGAACCCATGAGCAGGGGGAGGAGCAGAAAGGGACAAGCACTGAGCATGGAGCCTGATATGGACCTTGATCCCACGACCGCTCATGACCTGAACTAAAACCTAGAGTCAGTCGCTTGATGGACTGAGCCATCCAGGTGCCCCAGCACTGTATTTATTTTTGAATGTCTCTCTTTTTTTTTTTTTTTTTTTGTAAAATTTTTTAAAAAGATTTATTCATGATGGGGAGAGAGAGAGAGAGAGGCAGAGACACAGGCAGAGGGAGAAGCAGGCTCCATGCAAGGAGCCTGATGTGGGACTTGATCCTGGGTCTCCAGGATCATACCCCGGGCCAAAGGCAGTGCCAAACCGCTGGGCCATCAGAACTGCCCCCCCCCCACTTTTTTTTTTTTTTTAACAAAATGTGTTACACCATACTTTTTTTTTATCCTCTCTTCATTCACTATAGTTCAGGTCTTATGACTTTACATCCTCAAGCATCTAGTACGCTGCCACAGGATTCATTCTGCTCAAAAAAAATAATCTCTCAGTTTACTCTCAAGCTTTCAATGGCCTGAAGGTCAATGAAAAATAAACACCTTAGTTGAGAGCACTGACCCATTTATTTGCCCCAAAAGGCCTTTCTAGCCCTGTTAACTACCATATGGATGCATAAAGCAAAACAAATCATCTCTGTCTACTGAACATCAGTCCGTGTAGCCTCACCAGAGCCATCCGCCCTGTCTGGAATGCTCCCCCACATACTTTTGTCACCTGCATTACCCTCTCTTTAAAGCCTAATTCAAATATGATCTATTGCTCTCAGTTATCCTTGAAACCAAAGTCCTCAACCTCTTTTCTGAACTCCAAAAACAGGAATTGCTTATGTCAACCATTCAATCCATCACCTATTACACTAGACCATCAGTTATTGTTTGAATTATAAGTGTGTGTATATCCTCATGACATGATGTTATGTCTGGGAAAATACTTGTCTTCGGATCATACACTTGTTAGGATATTAATGAATATAAACAATGAGTCAAAGCCCATGAGTCAAAAAACAAATCAGCAACAACAATATAAACAAGCCTAGATTCTCTTCTAAGTTCTAGTAACAATGGCATCTCAAAGAAACACAAGTCACTTGATCCCTTTGAACCTCAGTTTCCTCATCTATAAAATGAGGATGCATGTGTTCTGTCCACTTCATTGGACTGAGCTTTCAGACACACTTAGGGACTGACAAATGTTCCCCTGTGGTTTTCACCTGCCCCTGTCCCCGGGAGCTACATATTTACAATCTCTTTCGCACATGACCTTAAACACGAAGTTCTCTCTTCTACTCCTTTTGATAAAGCACAAATTGTCCAAACAATGGATATTAATCTACAAAAAAGATTCATTCCTCTTCTAAGAATGATTCTTGGCCAAAACTAGCTGAACTTCAGTTGACATCCCTGCCAAAGCCCTGCAAAAATTCCGTATCCCTTCCCTAAGTTCACACAGTTCCTTTAGAGCCTTCTTGTATTTGGCAATTTTGAATGAGGGCTTATGCTAACAGCTTTCTGGTTGATTTTCTTCCTCAGAGAACTAAATGATACAACACAGTAGCAGTGTCTATATGCTAATCCATGAACCAGCTGCATGAGAGTCCCCTTTAAAGAGATTTTACAGAAACAAACAAAACCCCCCAAACCTAAAACAAAACAACAAAATGAAAAAGGAAAAAAAAATTACTGGGCTTTTTTTTTTTTTTTTTTTTAAATTACTGGGCTTTTGCTAGACTTTCTGGGATGTTGGATCAGGAACTGGTTCTTTTAAAGCTCTTCAGGTAATTCTGAAATTAAGTTGCACCCACATGTAGAAAAAAGTTTTGGAAAGCCATAAAGCACTATTAGAATGTAACATAGTAAAGAGAGCTTTAAGTTGATAGTTTGCTTTATTTGAACTCAGAAATAATTCTCTCAAAAGTTAAAATCCCACACATGCTATTTCCATATTGATAGAATCAATGATCTCTGATCATGGGAACCCCTCAGGACTGAATGTAGGACACACTTCTCCGCTGCACAAGGACTGTCTTGTGCCTTATACTAAAATAATTAAGAATTTTAGGGATGTTCTCTTAAAAAGAAAAAGAGTTAATATCCCAGCGGGTCATGTACTTGGAGTTATTTTCAGCAGAGAGAACAAAGGTGCACCAATTCCTCTTTCATTTGGTTTCCCTAAGTCTCCGGGGTGGATTTTACATGGCTCACCTCAGTTAGGAATCCACATATCAGGGATTGAACTTGACATCCTTAATATTAGAGTTTAACCAACTGAGGCAAATGGCTAGAAATGATCTATTACAGCTTATAAAAGTGGTTCACCCAACAGAATGCCAGCATATCAATTTACCTAGATACTAAAAAGTATAGCTTGCTGCTGTTTATGGCCAAAAATATATTTCAAAAAAAACAAAGAAATTGAAGAGAAATTGGCATGTAAACAATGACTTCAATATTTTAGGAGACCCTAAGATATCCATCAAGCCACAGCACTGAAACATATAACATTTTCTTGAATTATTGAACAGGAAAGAACATGACGTGAAAATATTCCTCATTTGAGAGAAAAAAACATTGAACATACTGCTTATTAAGTGGCATTGTTGCTGGAAAAATTGGAGCGGAAAATGAACTGTGTATAACAGCTTCAAGCTGTGTGGCTGGTTTCCAGTTACCTGTAAGAAATGGAAAAGCTAAAGCTTCAACAAAAGAAAAGGAAATGGAAACAGGGGGATTTACCTGTCATGGCCTGTTGGTCATCCACGGTTAACTTTAAACTTTTTCCTCGACGGACCACACGCACTGTGTGCCATTCGTTATCATTGAGGTTATAGCCAGCAAAAAGGGTCTCGGGACCTTTGCCTGTAGAATATGCCAAACAGTCATTATGGACACTCAGAATCAGTCGAGCAAATGAACCTCACAGAGAGTGAGAGAAAGAGACAAAGTAAGGGGTGGGGGAGCACGGGAGAAGGAGGAGAGACAAGAGAGAAATGAGAGAGAGGTGAGAGAGAGAGAGGAGGAAGAGACTGGCTGGATCAATTTTCAAGCCCATTAGAGTCAGAGCAAGCAAGGAAAATGACAAGTTAACAGACATTCAGGTGTGACACTTTAAGAAGAACCTTTAACATTATGCATTGATCAAAGACACGTGAATGAACCTTGTTGTCATAAATAGGCACAGTCAATATAGCATTGGGAAGCCTCCCAAATTTACACATACTTGGTTGTTGTTGTTATTTTTCATAATGAATTCTCTGATATTTGCAGTTCTGGCTTTCTTACTAATGAAGCAGATAGCAGTGCTGTAGCCTCTGACTTTGGGGAGAGAGCTGACCATAAGTAATTAGCTAAGCATCTTCAGCTGGAGCAACTGGCTGATTAGATTCTGGTGAGGAGACTGTGCTGAGTACTGCACTGTGTGATAGCTGTTCTTCACTGTTACCCCATGTATCTCCAATGTTCACCAAATTCTTAAATTTATGGAATGTTGCATCTAAAAACTAAGTCTAGTGAAGTGAGTTTAGGTAAAAGTATGGACTCTTAGAAAATGAAAAGAGAGAGAGAGAGGTCACAGCCAATAAAGGTCCATGTGTTGGGTGAGAAGGAAAAAAGAAAAGTGAGACTGAACAGCTCTAGAGGGCAAGGATTTCCAACTGAGGACAATAAGAAAAAAGGCAAGAAATGTAGTCACCTGGGAAAGTAACTGCCAGTGAATCTATGTAAATCCATGTACATTGGCTAAGGACAGACAAATTATTTCAGAAAGTTGTTTTGTGGAAATCAATGAAATGACACATTAGAAAAATATCCCTCCTCTTCTACTTAAAAACAAAGCAAGGAAAAGAAAAAAAAACTTTCTATAACTTGAAACTTTTTAATTAAAAAAAAATACTTCCATTCATTGGACACTATGATTTACTGAGAAAAAAATCATGGAAAGTTTTTAAAGATATATTATTTGGTGATGGATTTTTCCCCCTCTTTTGTAAGTACTGAAATGTGTCCGTATGCTAAAATAATGAAGGATGTGGCATCATTGAGTTTCATGACTTTCAACTGATTGAGAGCATCAAGGTTGGGTTCACAATTTCTTCAACCAAATTCTACCAACAAAACCCATCAATGTCCGAGAATCATAGGAGGACACAGAAAAGGCCAAGAAAAAGGAGAAAAAGAAAAGGAAAAAAAAAGAGAATAAAGAAAGAAGGAAAGAAAAAAGAGAAACAGTAATAGAACCAATTAGAAGAACCTCCGTAGTCCATCCAACAACAGATCGGTCTTTGCATTTGGTACTGCTGGCTATCCTGATTTCTCTATTAGGATGTCAAGTTCTAGCTTCCTTAGTTGGGGTTTCTTTGGGGCTGAAAATTAACCAGTGAGATAAGCTAAATGTTGCAGGAGAGACTGCTTCATGTCTTTAAAGGAAACCATCATTAAGATTGGAAACGATCTCTTTTTGTTTCTTTAGAGAAGTTAAATTACACATCTGGATACATGAATAAGAACGAGTCTAGACAGAACAGTTTTGAGAGACTGATCACTAAATAACTAGAGGAAGCCTCTTAGTTCAGCAACGGCAAAATAAAATAAAATAAAATAAAAAGCTTTGAGACTAAATGTTGAAAGTAAGTTCCACGATCAAAGGAACTCTTTCTAGTTTCAACAGTGAAGAAAGAAGAGCGTAATAACTCTGCAGAATCTTAGCATCCTACTGGCAGCAAGGGTCATTCTCAGTTTTGATCTTTGAAAAGCGAATATATCATGTTAAAGCTATTTTTATAGGGAAGACTTTTTTCTCTTAGAAATGTGTGCTTTTGAAGCTGCTTCACTCCTGTTCTCTTAATTTTAAAAGTGTTTTGTCAAGAAAAAGCAGCTTAGGGGTGATATCATCATTACACCCCATTCTGGGCTTGATTTTGCTCTCAAGTCATAATGCTTAATCTATGAAACAACTATTTCTATAACAACAGGCACAAAATCCAATTAAAAATAACCCTTTGGTTCATAAAAATCTCTGTGGGCCAACTTCAAGCTCCTTTCTCGCATTATTAAAAATGTGAAGAGATTGATTTTGGAAGACAAGGTTTTAAAAAAATGCACTTAATATTCTCAGTTCAAAAGAGTGCTATCTATGCAACTTGAAGAGTAGCGGAGAGTGCACTGGACAGGGAGTCAAGAACTGTGGGTGCCAGTCCTTGATTTGCCACTAAGAAAGAAGTTGGAGCTGGTAAATGCTTATTAGGTGGCAGGTATTTTATCTGTTAACTTATTTCATCTTTACATTGTTATCATTTTGCAGATGTGGAACTGAAGGCCTAGAGAGCTAAAACTTCTTGCCCCAAGGTCACACAGCTAAAATGTGATAGAAAAGTGTTTCACTCTAGTTCCAGGGGACTCAAAGCCTGCATGTGTTTCCCTGCATTATTAGCCTGCCTCCAAGCTATATGACCTTTGGCTAGAAATTTAACTTTTCAGTTGCCCTCCATCTAAATGAAGGGGGTGGGAAAGCTGTTCTTTGTTGACTTCCGGCTTGCTCTACAGAATGATCACAGTATTAGGAAACCTTACACATCCTCTGGATAAGTCATCGTAGAAGCAAATCTCTAAACACATCTAATGGCATGGTATATAAAGCTCATCTTTTGGGACTGAGTCCACATAATCAGCGATTTTTTTAAAGATTTTATTTAGTTATTTGAGAGAGACAGACAGTGAGAGCACGATCAGCAGAGGGAGAGGGAGAACCAGGCTCCCCACCAAGCAGGGAGAAAAAAGTGGGGCTCGATCCCAGGACTCTGGGATCATGACTTGAGCTGAAGGCAAACACTTAACCAGCTGAACCACCCAGGTGCCCCAACAATCAGCAATTTGCTGTAACATTCATCTTCTGGTGGTCTCGTAACCCTACTTAAGAAAGGGGGGAGATGGTATAGATGATCTTCACAATGCCTTAGAGATCTTACATTTTCATGTTTAAAACATAATGAATTGGTAAGGAAAGATGGCTTAACTGTTCTAATTTTGAGTGTGAGAGTCATTTGTCCTCTTGTAAAAATTTTAATGGCAAAACTATAATCACCACAGCCGTTGATGATCTGAATTCCTTTTGAAATTTTCTCTTCTTTTGGGAAATGAGAGCATTGACCATAACTTCTTGCTCCCAGCATTAATGTGAGTGTGATGGACTGAATGTTCATTTGTCGAAGCCCTAATCTCTGATGTGATGGTGTTAGGATTTGGAATCTTTGAGAGGTAATTAGGCTTAGATGAGGTCGAGAGGACAGAGCCCCATGAAAGGATTGGTTATCTCCTAAAAAGAGACATCAGAGCTCTTTCTCTCCATCATGAAAGGACACAGAAAGAAGGTGGCCATTTGCAAGCCAGGAGGGGAGCTCTCTCCAACAACCAAACCTACCAGTGATTTTGGACTTCTCGTAGCCAGAACTGTAACTTTCTTATACTTGATTCTTACTGTAACCTATTAAGTCATAGAGGTTCTTTTTTTCTACATTTTAGTTAGGAAAGAAGATTTTGAAAGATTGAGTGTTTTAAGTCATAGGGGCAGTAAGGAGTGGAATCAAGACTGAGATCTTGAGATCTTCCAAGTCCCTTTCAGTGTCCTTTCCACAGGCCTCAAAATGATCTGCAGACAGTAAAAGAAAGGTGCAATGTGTATGAATGCCAACAACTAATATTTAACTAGACTGGATCAAACATCAACTCTACAGGATAATGTTATGGTAAAGAATTTTAGGACTAGAAGGGATGTGGGAAGTAGAGCGGCTCACAGAGCCATCTACAAACAAACTACCTGAGGTTAGAAGCAATTAGATGATCTTCTTCTGTTTAAATGAAGAGTCCAGGTCCCCAGACTGGGAGTCTAGTGAACTTTCTTTAAATTATTCTGACATTATATTACGCTGAACTAGACTGAACTTCTTAAAGAGCACCAAGATCTGACTCTACAATTTGGTCCATGACTATGATTTGTTCTGCATCTAAGGTGAAAGTCAAGCAAGAATACATACTACTTCTTTTCAATGGAATTTAAACTATGGTACAAGTGTTTTCCATTTTTGGTGAATACTAGGTGGTAATAGACACTAGGTTTTCTGGTGACTCTGTAGCTAAAATTCATTAATTTACATTCATTTAAATAATTTAAAGTCATTCATTACTGATGGAAGTAGACACAATAAACATTTTTTTTTACAATAAACATTTTTTTCTCTAGTTTTCCTCAATCTAGTTCAACTTAGTTGTCCTTCTACAACTTACCCATGTAAAAAGTTCAAGTGTCCTTACAATTTTAGTCCTAAGAAGGGTTGAAGATAACCCCAACTTGAGGCACCGGACTGAGAGGAATGGGGGTGGGTGGGAGTGAGGGGTACAGTCAGTAGTAAGTCAGACAAATCCTTCTTTGAAATCTACTACTATAGAGTCTTGATTTAACCACTAAGATATACGCTTGATAAAAGATGATAGCTGTTTTGGACCAGATTAGTAATCACATTTGCTAACTACTTTTCACCTTCATTTTCACTATGAGGAGGTGGTGGAGAAAATTGGATTTTTTTCCTTACATTTGCCATCAACTAATTATGTCAGCTTGAGTAAGTCATTTATCTTTTCTGTTCCTCATATTTCATTGGTAAAATGAGGATACTTGGTAAGAACATATAAAAAATACTCTCCTGTAAGCCAATTTAACAATTTTGTCATTCTTGGAAGGAAGAGAACTAACCCTGCACGATTTTCCAAACTTGTGGCAACAGGAAAGAGTGCAATAGTATAGTGACAGTCTCCAAATTCATGAGACGTAACTATTATCATTGTCAATTTCATCATTTTTATTTTGACATGGGTAGGCAGAAGACAGAACTTCAGTGAGTTATCCTAGACCCAGAATTACTAAACTCAAATGAATACAGTAGGACAATATTAATATATGCTAACACATGTGCTTATTAATTTATGTAGTCAAATTTTAAGGAGGACAACTGTTTTTGTCATCTTGGTATCACTCAAAATTTAGCACCAAGTAATCAGGAAATGGTCAATCAGGAACAGGAAATACACAATTATGCATGAAGATATGCCCCTGCCGAGTGGACAAGTTCACTTAGGAAAATAAATCACTAATAAAAGGTTATGTGGTGAAATGGTGATTTTTAAGAAACTCTTTTAATTATGGTAAATTATTCACTGTTTCAAGGATCAGATCAGGGCTGGGCAGTGTGGGAGACTCTGACCCAGTATCTCTCTAAGCTTGCCTTACTCAGAACAAATATAGCTGTGCAATGTGAAAATCCAGGAGCTAAACTGGGGCAGTGGTTTTATTATTACTTTTAAATCAATGGATTTTTTTTTCCACCTGTAATCTTGCATAAAGAACATAAAGTGATGTAAAGTGGGAGTTTCCCTGCTACTTAAAAAGTAGGCTAACATTGTCCCTGAGGCACCACCCAGAACACTTAGACTCTATAGAACCTTCTAGGTGGATCATTTCTCCCTTTAGAAAAAGGATGATTTTCTTATTAGAAAACACCAGAAAGGTTTTTAAAAATCATGCACAAGTAACTCTTCACTTTAAAAATCATATTTGATTAAAATAAAAGGATGCCACCTATGAATTAAAAAAAAAAACAAAACTATTCTTCCAGAACATCATTGATTCAAGGTTCAGAGCTATTCAAAGCTACCATTGTTAGTCTATGTGCTTTATCTGTCCTCTTGCATGAATTCTCAACACACCCTTAATCGCAAAATCCAAATTTATAGGCTCTCTTCTGAAGATTCTGTAGACTGTTTCCTCATAGATCATGTGAGTTCTGGAACAGATTGCCTTTCCTTATTTCTAGCTACAAGGAAACCAAGATTTAGGATTTGTGTTTAATTTGATCAACTAGATTTCCCTTCCTTTAACTTTCCTTTCCTTCCTTCCTTCCTTCCTTCCTTCCTTCCTTCCTTCCTTCCTTCCTTCCTTCCTTCCTTTCATGTTGGCTTTTCTCCACAATTACTTAGTTTAAAATACTTTTGTAATCACTTTAAATCCTGTTTGAAAGTATTGGGGAAAAGCTTTAATCAATAAGTTAATTTATTTAATGAAGAAAAGAATAGCTTTTAAGAGATGTACAGATAATTAATCCAACTCTCTCTTTTTACAGATAGTTCCAAGGGAGGTTAGTTTAAATATATATACATATATGGACATACACACACATATGTATGTCTAATAAGATTAAATGAGCCTTTATTGACCAATACCAGGTCTGTTTGCAAGTATATTTAACTTAATTTTCATATTTGTGATGAATACTTTTAGACCCAAAATATACATAATGAAATTCACATAAACTAACCTTAGATGCTTTCTGGAAAATAGTCTTGTGTGAAAATGTTTTGTGAACTACTTACAGTTTTTGAATGGGGGGTGGAAATAGTAAAGAGAAATAGAGAAGAATGAAATAAAGCTAAGGAATTTATGAAGCAATGTGATCAAAGATGTTTAGTAGACTAAAATGACACCTGTCTCTGGAGCTAAAAAATGGACGTGGCTGGAAAAAAGCAAATCTGTACCAATTATACTTTGATTTTTAAAGCACTTAGATCTCAGCCACAAAGCGGAGATTCCTACATACCCTTTAGGTCATTATCTCTCTCTACTGGTATATTTTAAAGATGCTAGCTATAAAAATGGACCATCTGTATCAGCTACCATATTTCCTAGTATAGTTCAAACCAGTTGGTTCTGGATTTCCTTCATGTTGCCTTAAATATCAAATGTAAATAATTCCTATTTTATAACTTTATCTTGTTATATAAGTGGTTAATCTGTTCACTCAATAAAGCCATTTATTGAGCACGGGGATTTCGTTGGGTGCTTCTGCAAAGCTGTAACCTGGCAATCTGCATAGATGATAGGCAGGTAGGAATCCACTTGTCTTCTGGAAATGATCCATCAACTACCTTGATTTTATTAAGAATAGGTGTGTCTTTTCAACCACAGCTGAAGATGGATATTATGTAAAAGTAGATCCTAAAGTTTTCATAGCTCTGTTGTTTAAAAAAAAATCTACCATTGCCTTACACATATAGATTGATTATATATTTATACATGTGTGTTCAATTGTTCTTTAGATCATTAAACTGCCTTTAGCACCCAGTAATTGAATTAAAAGATACAGCACGGGATCCCTGAGTGGTGCAGCGGTTTGGCGCCTGCCTTTGGCCCAGGGCACGATCCTGGAGACCCGGGATCGAATCCCACGTCGGGCTCCCGGTGCATGGAGCCTGCTTCTCCCTCTGCCTGTGTCTCTGCCTCTCTCTCTCTCTCTCTGTGACTATCATAAATAAAAAAAAAAAAAAAAAAAAAAAAAAAAAAAGATACAGCACCATAGCATCATAGAATTATGAAATTTTAAAATGGAATGATCCATATTGTGTCTGTTGTTTATCCTATTTAACTACTCTAATTCATTCTGGATTATGTGGTATCCATATCCTATTATTAAAGTTTAAAAATTATTTTATGCTAAACACTGATCTCAGCATGTGTATATTCCAGCTTAGATTCTCAAAATGCTTACATTCATCAGGGATCAAAACAGTTTTTCTGTAATGGGTTGTTTAGTAATTACATTTGGTTTTGCAGGATGGGGTTACATTACTCAACACTGCCTTGGTACTGTGAAAGCAGTCATAGACTATATGTAAACAAATGGGTGTGGCTTTGTTTCAATAAAAATATGTGTGCTTCAAGCTGTAAAATACACATAGACAATTTAAATCCTTATATGCCATATATTTTATATTGAGTATTAAAGATATAACGAATGGAAATATATTCAAGAACTTAAGAGTCATGGGACATGAGTTTTAGACTCAATATTGTCATTAAATTTAGCATAACATAAATTATGCTAATTCGGTCTTCCACTTACGGCTCCTGGTCTGAGTTTTCTTGTCAGTAAAATAACATAATAAAAACTAAAAACCACTTGAAAAGGCTTTAAATGGCAGAAGTCAATCTCAAAGCCCTTCTGCTGCATTGCTTTTTTGTTTGCTTGGGTTTTTGTTTTGTTTTGCTTTATTTTTTAAGTTAATTCTATGCCCAACATGGGGTCTAAACTCACAAATTCCAAAATCAGTAGTCACATGCTCTACCAATTGAGCCAGCCAGGTGCCCCTAGGCCCCTTTGCTGGTTCTACAAATTTAGAATAGCACCTTTATTAAAATGCATGGTATCTTCATGTGTATATAAAATTAGGTGTCTACATATATCCACATTTCCAGCTACTAACATGTTTTATTTGGCAATTGACTTTGAGGATGGTAACCTCTGGTAGGAGGCAGGACCCTGTGGGAAGCACAAGCTGGAAACAAACCTTGTCATTGTGACAATAATGGGAAGAGAGAAAAGCAGCAGAAACAGAGGCTCGAGCCACGGTGCTTGATACCTGAGTCATGGTTCCTGGCAGCAGCACTCCTGTTTGTAAATAACAAGAAGATGTGTTTCTCAGGTGGTAATTATGACACCTTTAGCCTGCTCTTTGATCTTGCTTTTTTTCTGGTTTTAAAATAATTACTTAAAAAATAATCTAACCTCTGCTTTAAGAAAGAGAGGAGGAGGAGGAGGAAGGGAAGAGGAGGAGGGAAGGGAGGGAAGGGGAGTAACTCTCATTAAATGTTTCTATTTTATCTCTCTCCATGCCTAGATATTGGGCTGGGAGCAAAATTCTTTTGTTTTTATTTCTCACATGAATCAATTAGGGATTTAATTATAAATTAAAATTAGACACATGAAAATTGTACTTCCACATTCTTCCTCTACTATTCACTAACATTATTAGGGAAAGACCCATAAAATAATTTGGAAGCTCCGTACATAATGAAATTGTGAGGCCTTTGTTCAAAATGAAGAATTTTAGGACAGTTACAGCAGATCATGAATTCAAGCACAGATCCTTCTAGGCATAGGACCATGGGTGACTATACACATTGCATGCTATTGAGGCCAGCCCTGATTAGGAGAATTAAGTCTTGTGGTTTTTTATTTTAAAGTTTCATTTAGCTCTATATTACAAAAATATGCAGACAAAGCTGGAAACAAAACACTTCATTTATTCACTTAAGAGGAACAGCTGGGTCACCTTCCCCATACTGTCTGCACTTAATGGCAAGGCCCCTGGGGTATCAGAGAAGCTGTCTTACTGGCCAGGTCTAGTGTTTGGTGACAGGCTAATAATCATCCTAACAATCATGAAGCTGAGCTACTTGCCAAGCCATATAACTCCTCCCTCTTCATCTCTCCTCAACATCTCCTCAATTTAATGGAGGGTACATCCTTGACAACAATTCAGAATGTCTTTATGGAGAGAGCTGTTTGCCTTTTCTGTACAAGAAAAGTGATGTTTATAGAGTCCTAAGGATAGACACATCTCTTTATACTAAAAATACCAGAAACACCGTCCCCTAATTAAAAAGTACTTTGAGTAAATAATATAAAGTCAGACATTAAGTTTCAGGTGTTAGTTTTTCAAAAATGAATACAAACAACAGGATAAAGGCATTTTATAAACTATTTAAATTCTGTGGAGAAATAAAATAGTAACACTAATTAATTACACTATATTTGTTTTGGTTAGATTGTTATTTAAATCTATCCTTGTGTTTTTAAAATTGCTATAACCCTATATCTTGGTCTGGTGCATGTGTTCTGGACTCACAGGTTTGGTTTTTATCCTAGTTCCATAAGTTACTAGCTGAGTGAACTTGGGTAATCTACTTAAGTTCTCTGGACCTCAATATATATATATATATTATATATATATATAATATATATATATAATATATATATTACTAGCTTATGTAAAAATAGAGATACTTCACACCACTGGTAGATTTAATGCATTTAAATAATTTAAAGCAATGCCTAGTACATGTAAGCCCTCAGCTATAGTAATATTATTGTCACTATTATATTATCACTATTATTATATCTTCCCTTCAGTATGTTCAAAATTTCAAAGAAAATATCATATATCAATAGCTCAGTGCCTTTGAATATAAGAGTCATTCACTAAATATTTGCTGAATGAGTGTATTTGCTTAGAGTTTGTTGGATTCTGTGTGGTAGAGGAAATATCTTTTGATACTGAATTAAGCCAAATAGTTAAAGAAATAACTACTCCATTAACTTTTAATGCTTACATTCACTAAGAAGTGTCAGGAAATAGAAAGCTTCATCCCTTTGTTTTCGTATTTGACAGGATGGAATCTGGTAAGCTGTATAGTTGGAGAGCTTGGGTAACTCAGTTTTCTGGTTAATTATTTGGACACTTTTTTTGCTCAGTTCCCTTGAAAATAAATTTAATATTGTGTAGAGCCTGGGAGAGCAAAATGGCCTAAGGCTAGCAGTCAATAATTTCCAAGTGAAAAGTTGGTTTAGGAATAGAGGAATTCAAGAATTAATGAGTGATTATAAACAAACATTGGCTTTGTGTGCAAAAATATCTGACCCTGGAGAGCTGCTGGAAACACCCTTCAGACACTCCTCTGCCATTTTCCTAACTCATACCAACCCTATTCGATCACCTACAAAATAAACTTTAGTTTATGTATCTGCCTCACCTTCTGCTCCATATCTGGCTTAATATCATAGCTCTAGGCAAATGGATCAACAAAGTTTAAATCATCTACTAAGAAACATTTAGCCTCTATAGCATTGACATTGATTGTACCCATTTATGACAGACCAGGATAAATATCTCTGATGTAAATAATTTTCAATGTGAAAAACATACATTTTAAGAAATATAAATTACCTTTTAAGAACATAATTATATTTACAACAGTAAAAATGAACACAAATTATACAAATATACTGTTCAAAGGATGTTTAAAAATAGCTCTCTTTAAATCTAATCTAGCTCAACTGGCAAGTTTAGGAAGAAGCATAATAAAATAAACTAATATACTGAAAGAAAAAATTTGGACTGTGACTTTATTTTAAGGAAAAAAGGTCATTTCCAAGAAATGCTTATCACATAATAGGATAGCTTGCAGGTATAATTAAGTACTAAATAGTTAATGTGCTTTTAAGTAAGCATTATAAATGGAAAATATATTCAGAGTTGGTGTAACATGAAAAGAGAAGGATTATATTAATTTTACAGTGATACTTATTTAATATGTCTTATGCAATACTTACAAAATGTCAAGCTACCTGAATGAAAAAGCATACAGATATTGAGCATGCAAAAATTTACAAATATTTGACAATCCACTAAGCAGCCATGAAATTAGAGTATAAAACACAAAGATTATTTAATTGAATATATCATTCCTCATCTGAACACAGTATTATAATAGTTACAGAATTTCTTTTATTGAGAGGGCCAAGAAAAATGCATATTTTTGCATAATACAAGGAAAGATAGCTTTACCTGTGTTTTGTTTTCCATATCTTGTTAATATAAGTGCATTGGACCATCTTTAAAGATCGAGTTGATAAAATTTAGCTTTCCCTCACTACTTTTAGGGTATTCTTGTACAAACTTTCTCCAAAAATGAAAAGCATATTAGAAGAAATAAATAAATCTCAGCTTCCTAGCTTTGTTTATTTATTTGTCTCCTTTTTTCTTTTCCCTGGGAAGCCATTATGATGCTTGAAAAATCTATTTTTCAGTATTTGTCTTAAACATTATGAAAGTGTTTTTTTAATAAAACACATTATAAGAAATATGATAAGACATATTTTGTCTTTAGAAATGTTGAACTGTAGCATCTCATTTGTTTTGGTCTTTTTTTCTTTCCTCAATTACTGCATCAAAGAAGGCTATGGACAAGTAACACATGATAATTCATCCATGCATCATATGAAAATTGGAATAATAATATACTTTTTCCCAATGATACAATGACTTTCAAAATCCTTCTTTACTTTGAATTTTAATAACATAATAACAGATAGTGTTAATGTGATTGTTTTCTTTTATCATCATTGGCTTATTTATTTATAATGACTTATTTTAGTCATTAAGTGCTATGATTTAGTTATTGAGTGCTATGATTTTATTCAACTATTTATGTTAGTGAAGGGAAAAATATTGAGATTTCTCTTTTATTTCAAGGTGTCTTTGGGTCAAAATATCCTGAAATGAATGCCCTCCCTTCCTGTCCTGGAAGTATTCTAAAAAAGTACTTGTTCAACTATAGCAACAGTCATTACCAACTAAATTCTATGCCAAGTTAACTTGCCCAGTGTGAGGAAATAGTGTTTGCAGGTTCCTTTGAGCTGGTCTACCTACTGCTAGAAGTAATGTCATGATGTCTGCATGCTTGTTCCTGGTCAATCTTCTTGTGATGAGATTACATTTGTTAGGCTTTCACTTAGTGGATTACGGTCAACGATAATTTACATCAATGCACCTATAACTATCTTTTCATTCATGGTTATTCTGTTCTGGTTTGTTTTTAAAGATCTTGCTCACAGATGCCTCAAGTCAGTTTTAATTTGACTGCTCTGAGATCACTGATGAATCATGATATACTTACTTTTGTACATATATGTTTTTTATTTTATATTTCTTCCACTAGCTCAGTGACCTAGACCTGCTTTATATTACTTTGGCAGAAAACCTAAGCTGAGCATTAGTTAGGTTTTAAAATACTACATGTCATAGTCACATGCTGTACGTAATGTTTATAATGTTTAGCAATATATGCTAAAATAAAAGAACATGTTGCAAAAACATATGAACCTATATTTCCAAAGAAACATACATTACACAATGTGTTATATATGAAGAATGTAACATGCAAAGCACTATATGTTATAAGGGCATTTAAGATAAGAATAAAATTTTTCTCTGAGGACTGAAATGTTAGGCCACTTTTCAAAATTTCTGTTTCCTCCAGCTTCCAAATATGGATGATTAGGAGTCAAGTGTTATTCAAAAAGAGACTCATTTTGACTGCTTTGTAAGTTAAAATTGGTGGGAAATTTAGTTTTCAAATTCATTTAGAATATACAAATCATAATACAAACATATGATAATTGAAAATTACCCACAATTTATATAGCAGGTGCTGTAAACATTTTGAGGGATGTATTTCCAGAAACATTGCAGAAAAGCCATTTTGTTACTGTGGTTCTTTGTCAATTTTGCAATTAACAACTCAAAAAATAGGAGATACCAATTATTTCTTCATTGTTTATGGTTTGAACTAATTTTCCTTAACTGAGCAGTTTAAAGAATTGATCAATTTTCCAAATATTATTTTTGATAGTGTAAAGCTTCTCAGTTGATTTCCTGAACTGAATCTTCAGATAAAAGAATTTAATTTATAAATGTTTAAAATACTTCAAGCATCTCATCACCTATCATGACACGCTCAGAATTCTATG
This sequence comes from Canis lupus baileyi, assembly GCF_048164855.1. Lineage (NCBI taxonomy): Eukaryota > Metazoa > Chordata > Mammalia > Carnivora > Canidae > Canis > Canis lupus. The sequence goes on from NC_132848.1 coordinate 54,884,472, forward strand.
TGGTTATTATCACTTATATATATTTTTAAATGTTATTGTAAGCATTATCATGTCCTACCTCCACTTTGGTCCACCTATTTGAACATTATTTGGTGAATATGTATGTATTCCAAGGGAACTTGCATAACTTATTAAATCATTTATTTATTTATTTTATTTTACTGGACACCTTCATAATTAATGAAAAATCAGTAATGGCAGATTTTTTGTTTTTTTAGTAATGGCAGATTTTAAGGCACGTCATTATAGTATATTAGTTCTATAATGTTTGAATTTTAATTTTTACATGATTAACTATTTCCTTTGTACTTACGGAAATGTAAAACATTTCAGAACTCTTTGGATTTTGTTGTAATACACTTTAATTTATACTAGAAATTTATTGATTTCCAAAATGGGTTGATTTTTTTTAATGTATCTGACAATTTAACGAGTGCCTATATTCACAGGCTGCATATATTATTTATATGCAAATTTTAAAAGAGAATTGATTATTCTTACCTTAAATTTTACATTTCTAAAGCAATTTTAACTATGATAATTATCTATAGTAAAAGGCAATTGACTTTGAAATTTAACTTATTTCAGTAGTACTTTGCACAAAATATTTCAAGTCTATATTTATACTGATCTCCCAGGAAGGGTGATGGGAGGGTAAAGAATTCTCACAACTTTATGAGTGATGCATTTAAAGAACAAATAACAAGAAGCAAATAATCCAGTATTCAGTGCAATGAAAATAGGAGTAATTTAAATATCCTCAGAAATTCTGACTTTGTCTTTGGGGAAGCTGTTTTCATAATGCATTTCTTATTCATCTTGCTCTTTGCTCCCATTGGTAACAAGTAAAAGAAATGGATAAGAGCTATGAGCACGATGAATTTTTCTCCACCTTCAAATTCCTTGATGGCCTCATTCATTCTTCCCCACCCCAATTTCAAGAGCCATCCCCACTTGATTTATATACCATATGTTAGCCAGTTATCCGTTGAAGTAATTGTAATCCTCATGGGTATTTTATGGATAGGGTAAAAACATTTTTAATCAGATACCCTAGAGAAAAGATGCTTGTGTGGAAAACCTGCTATTCCTGCATTCCTCTGAGGAGAGTATATTATGTGGACCCCTGCTCTGATGATAGCTGATTGGATTACCCATTGGTATCTGCCTCCAGACTAAAATCTGGTCAGTAGTTTATGAGATGACATTATTTGAAAGTTCTGCTCAATAGCAAAACAATAAATAATGAATCCACTACATTCTCTTTCTAGGGGGGTCTGATTACATAACCCATTAGAGACAACAGTTGGTGAAAGATCAGCAAAAAGCCAAAGGAAATGCTCAGGAAAAGGCAGAGAACCAAAACCATGAGGCAGGAGAGGAGATACTATGAATAAAGACAACAGGAATAGATAGAAGCTATAACTGAGCTGAAGCAAATCGGTATAGAGGAGAGGAGTAGCAAGTGCATCAGAAGAAAAGACAGAGGATAATGAAGTTACCATAATAGCACAACACGGAGAAGGGAGCCTTAAGTGACAGCAGATGAAAGGATGGCAAAATACCTGGGCCATTGGAGCCACACTGTGTGTTGAACAATCTTTCAGTTCTCGGGTCCCATTCTAATCTCCCCAAAACTTGTCATATTGTGACTGGAATTATTTCCTATCTATATCTACTCTTAGTGTGTTCATATAATAAACCTCCATCAATATAACCTAAATATATGTCTATTTCTTAAATACTAAAAAAAAAAAATCCTTAAATACTTAAAAAAAAAACAAAAAACAAAACCAAAAAACAGAGGTACAATATAAATTAACATAAAATATTGTAGAAACAATATTATTATTTTAAACAATGGACTAGTAACAGTCTTCAGGAATTATTTTTAATGAATAGATAAGAACAGTGAACAAAGGTAAACAAATTCTTACCAAGCATTCAAAAGTGTATTTTCTTAGCTAAACTCAAAAAGACAAGAAATAACAACTGTTGGTGAAGATGTGGAGAAAAATGAACACCTGTGCACTGTTGGTGGGAATGTAAATTCATGCAGCCATTGTGGAAAACAGTATAGAATTTCCTCAAATAATTAAAAATAGAGATGCCATATGATCCAATAATTCCATTACGGTATTTACCCAAAGGGAAAAAAAAACCCACTAACTTGAAAAGATCTATGCACCCACATGTTCAATGTAGCATTGTTTACAATAGCCAAGATATGGAAACAACCCAGTCCATTCATAGATGAATGGATGAAGAAGATGTAGGGTGTGTGTGTGTGTGTGTGTGTGTGTGTGACATGTATACATATATAGGCATGTTATGTAGCAATAAAAAAGTATCATGCCACTTGTGACAACATGGATGGATCTAGAGAGGATATTATGCTAAGTGAAATAAGTCAGACAGAGAAAGTCAAATACCATATGGTCTCACTTATATGTGGAATCTGAAACACACATACACACACACACACACAAGCAGAATTAGATCTATAAATACAGAGAACAAACTGATGGTTTCCAGAGGAGAGGGAGGTGAGGGGATGGGCAAAATGGTGAAGGGGAGTGGGAAAAACTGGCTTCCAGTTTGGAATGAAAAAGTCAGGAGAATAAAAGGCACAGCGTAAGGAATATAGTCAATGATGTTGTAATAGCCTACTAGGGTGACAGATGGTAGCTACACTTGTGTGAGCATAGCATAAAGTATAAACTTGTTGAATCACTATACTGTGCATCTGAAACTAATATAACATTGTGTGTCAATTATACTCAATTTTAAAAGCTTTAAAATGTTTTTAATTTTTTTCAATTTTTTAAAAAAGTGTATTCTCTTTAGTGGATTAGAAATGCACTTTTATTATCTAGTAGAAGTTTCCAATGGCTTAACAATTTTTTTTTTTGTATATAGTGAAATATTTTAGTCTAAAGAATATTTGAATGAACATAACTTCTGAGTTAGTGGGAACTAAATTCATTAGTTTTCATTGTAATTAAAAAATTCTAAAATTCTAGGCTAAAATCAAATTATTGAGTGTATAGACATCAATGTAAAATAATATATTTTACATTTTGGTTAGTGTTTATATGGTGTACCATAATCTTTAGGAAAACTAACTTACTAACTATAAACTCTAGCATTTCTCTGAAACTCAGGCTATGAAATTTACTTTTTTTGTTGTTGTTGTTGTTGCAATTTGTCCCAATTAAAAAAAAAATCAACATTTTCAAATTCTGCAAAACACCTTCAAATACCTAAGCTGTTTTCTCAGAAAACACTGCCAATTCCATAAGATAGTAAAATATTTCTAATTAATCAAATAACAAAACACTTATTTTTCAAGACTAAAACTTTTAAAAATCATCAAAGTTCTCCAAGATCTTAAAAAAATGGATATTCTATGTTTGAAACCATGGTGTTTAAGAATATGTATACTCATAAATGGAAGCTAAGCTGGAATGCTTATATTAATTATATCTGACCCATAGTTAAGTAAACAAAGGTATCGTGGGGATCCCTGGGTGACTCAGCGGTTTGGCGCCTGCCTTTGGCCCAGGGCGCGATCCTGGAGTCCCGGGATCGAGTCCCGCATTGGGCTCCGGGCATGGAGCCTGCTTCTCCTTCTGCCTGTGTCTCTGCCTCGCACTCTCTCTCTCTATGTCTATCATGAATGAATAAATAAAAAATCTTTAAAAAACAAACAAACAAACAAAAAATACAAAGGTATTGTATCATCTTTTAAGATATGCATCTACTTCAGCAGGTAGCAGAGATGCATAATTCCTTTCTAGTGACTATATATGGAATTGAAATCCATGATCATAATATTTGTTTTCATATTCTCTGATAAATAATTAATGGGGTGTAAATTGTTAGTGCTTTTCTTTTGAGTAAAATTAGGAATACAAAACTGGTAGAATTTTGTTTTTCTTTTTGTTTCAAGTTAATTCATTTATACTGTATTATTAGTTTCAGAGGTAGAATTAAGTGATTCATCATTTGAAAACAATAACCAGTGCTCATTACATCAAGTGCCTCCTTAATGCCCATCACCCAGTTACCTCATTGTACCACCCACCTTCCCTCCAGCAACCCTAAATTTATTTCCTATAGTTAAGAGTTTCTTATGGTTTGTCTCCTTGTCTTTGATTTATTTTATTTTTCCTTTCTTCCCCCTAAAACTTGTAGAAAGTTTTCTAATCCATATTTTTCTTTACTAGTAAAAAGTAAAATGAGTGCCATGGCATGACACTTTTGATCATCATTGAACATTAAGGCTGTCCTAAAAATTGCAGATTGTTTTAAGTAGAAGTCACTGAGTTCTTTTTAGTCTTTTTGATTTTTTAGGAATTAACTCTCAAACCTGAATCACAGCATATAAGTAAAAAAATACCAAATGCTTCAAATACAGAAAATTATTATTGTTTTAACATGAGTGAAATTTGAATCATGCATCTCACAATAAAATAAACTAAAAGAAAAAAGGTCTTATTAATAGCAAAAAATATCTGATTCAAATTTCTATCCTTGATTTTCTGGGTCAATGATAAATATTGAAATGCAACATCCCTACCAAAAGAAATACATAAATAAATACACAAAAAAGAAAAAAGGAATTCAAAACTATGAAGGAATTGGTGGCTATTTAGAAATCACCTCGTTCTAATCATGCAACAAACAAAATCATCTAACAGGCAATGGTCTCATGTTTGGTGATATTTGGTTGTATTAAAAAAAAATTGCTTTTCACAGATACCAGGGGAATATCAAGTCAGAAACTTTCTGAAGCTTTCTGAAACTTCTGAAGCTTTCCAGGCCTTTCTGACAATATCTACCCAGGCCGTTGTTAAAATGCCAAGTATCAACAATGAAAAATAATTTGATGAATTAAATCCACACTAATCTGGAATTTTGCATCACTTTGAGTACAGCCTTTTGCAACTGCAAGAAGAAAATGCTTCAGCAATCAATTAATTGAGCCTGATTTCAAGAGCAGGCTTTTAAAACACTGCAGCATTTTGTAGTTGTATATAAGCAATGAGATTAATTGTTCATGAAAATGGACCCAAGTCTTTTACTTTTCAGGCCCTCCTACTAAGATATGCCCAATCTATGTAGCCATTTAAATGCCCAAGGAAAAGTTGTACTCTTCTTTATAATTCTCATAAGTGTAAAATGTGGATAATCCAAATGTCCCTTGAATTTCATTCTAATTTTGTTATTTTCCTAAAGACTCATTGTCATGTGCCAATTCCCTTTGCTTGTTTTAGCTATATGTTTTTTAACCAAAAATCTATAGTCTCAATATTTTATTTCCATTAGATTCTTGCTAAAAATAATCACATATAAACTGTCTCTTATTCTCCTTTCCTTTGTATCTACTTTCAGCTTTAAAAACAAACAAACAAAAATGACAGTAACTAAAAAAACAAACAAAACTCCTATGTTCTGTATTTATATAGTCATCGTCCCTTATTCCTTGAGCAGCTCCTTATCTTACATGGATGAAGAGCATTAATGATGAGATGCAATGACTAACACAATTCTACAAATCAGGTGACTTTTGTGTGGGGGACAAAGCTAGATGATTCCCTTTTTCAGTTGTCAGCTTTTTAGTCACTGAATTGAACATTTGCTTCAGGTTAACAAGAGCTGGCCCTCAGAAATTTCCTAATATCCTTTTAAGTAGCCTGCCAAACAGCAGCCTGATCAAAGCAATCTAATAAGGCTTAAGTGCCACTGGTTGACATTTTGCATTCTTTTATTGCTTTCCATTTTTACTACATTAAAAAAATGGGTGATAACTAATATCCAGTTGATCTTTTCATTCTGGTAATAAAGTGATAATATAAAGATCGTACTATCCACTCCAGACATCCATCACAGTACATTTTCCAATAACATACTACTTGGAGTGTTTCTTCACTCTGTCCAAGTACAAAGTGAGGTTAAGTACTTTGCCTCACATTTTATTTCTCTCTGATACTTTAGACAATGAACTGAAAATAAAAGGGGTTGAACTTCAACCCTTGACATTTTGTTCACATTATTGTAATCTGCAATTTTGTTATCTTTACATTAGATAAACCATTTCCTATGAGAAGCCAAACATAGTTGGAGGGTCTGCCTACTAAAATATTTTGTCAACCCAGGTAATTTTTATTCTTGTAAGACAAGAGGAAACAAAACAGGACAAAACAATCTTGGAATTGGAGAAGAAGAGTAGGAAGAAAGGTAAGGTTGGTAGGAGAAGAGACACATATACAAGGCATAAAGAAACCAAAATAATGCCAACAAGCAGAACAGACATCAGAGATCATGAGTTTATACTAAAATCAGTTTTTTATATGGATGCAGAGGTGGCTCCAAGACTTACTGAGAGCAAGAAGGACGTTCTGTAATTATGTTATTAATTTGAAAAGATAAAAACAAACAACACATAAAAGAAAGGGAAGAAAGAAATGCTAACAAAAACATAAGCACAGAAGTCTCTTTGCATCACTACATATTTATTTAGCTACTAACAGGACAATTAGGATTCATCTATAGTTTATAGGAACAAGATTAGTTTTCAGATTTTCAATGTATTTAAACTGTTAAGGATTATAGCATTAATGATTATTAAGGTTACAAGAAAAAGAAAGAATAAAATTTGGGATCTTTAAAGATGCAACATATCACTATAAATCCAAGTTTTTAGGAAAAAAAAAATAGAAACACATAGCCTAATGAGTTTGGGAGTACTGTAGGGAACTACTGGACACCAAATTTAACATTGAGACTGTCTTGGTAGCTCTATCCTAGAGTTAACCAAGATATTAGGCTATGTACTTTGGCAAAGAGAATACATAATAAAAATGATGGCCTGTAGAGAGCCAACTAATAATGAATTTGAGATAATTTCATAAGGATTAGAAAATTTCCTTTGCAATCTTTATAGTTTTTAAAAGATGCATTAAGTCCATTCATGTGAACCTAAGGAAGAGGCTGTCAAACATACCTTTTCATGCAAATAATTGATGTGTTAGAAAAGTACTGCTCAGTCTGATTTGGATTTTCTCGGTAATAATTTGCTCATGATTACTTTATACTAGTGTATTTTTCTACAATACTTATTTTTTTGTAAAATAATCTACAACTTGCCATTTTTTGCACTAATTCAAATATATGTTTTTTTCTTTATGTTAGACTGTGACTTTAGAATCCTTTCTCATCTACGTTTCTGATATACTGTCCAGAGAAGAAATGATATGCTTTAAAAGATGGTGGTTCTTGAAGTAACTTCCAGACACAATTATTTTATAATTGCAGACTGTTGCTTTCAAAATTGCAGTTGATTGAGAAGGCACAAGTAATCTGACTATTCCTTTATTTCTATCATGGGTAGAAGAGAATGGAGAGTGGGAGATAACACACTTCTGTGCTCACCTTCAGGCCATGAATCTGCACAAACTGACCTTAATTTAATTCCAAGTTGCAGATAACAAACATATTCTAGCAATGATATAAGCTAATGGATGTCAGAGAGCCGAGATCGCTCTGGGACTGTGTGCAGAGACCCTCCATTGTAATCTGAAAGATCAAAGTGTACTTTTGACACTGATATGACCACTATTCATAGAAATGGTTCTTTTTTAAAAAGTACCCTCTCCACATATGAAAACTTTTGATTTTTAAATGAAAACAGGCTCTCTTTCCATTTAAAGATTCTTGACAGCTTTTCCTACGAGGGGGGAAAATGATGGCAGCAAAGAACCTGCCAGAGATGGTCTCTGGGATTCAAATCTGCCCTTTCTCCAAAGAACCTGAACAAAAGGGTGTGCCCTGACCTGTCCACCAAAGACTGTATTGCTGCATCTAAACTACTGATCTAGAAATGGCTGATAAAGAAATGCACCTGTCATCTCATATAATCTCATGCATCTGAATATATGCAGCTAGATCTTCTTTCCTCTTTACCTACTATCCTTCAAGGGACAAGATGAAATAGTCTGGTACCATATATATTTTCTTTTTCTTATCAAGTAATATCTGCTGTATGCTGGAGTGGGGGTGGGAGGGGTGAAGAAGGATGGAGCCACCAAAGGAAACAGCAGAACAATTCTGAGTAAGTGTAGAGAAGTTTAAAAATGTTTCCATCCAACCTTAATAATTTAGAGTTTAATATTAATTCTCAATGTAAGATAATTCTTTATGTTATAGTTGTATATTTTCCTTGGAAATTTACTTAAAGTTATCACACGAGGTATGTTTTATTAATTTCATAATACAGTTAATATCTTAGGTATAATTTTTAGAGATGGTAGTAGATGATGGATGGCTGTGATTTAATAAATGTACATTCATCTCGACTTAAAGTTCACAGTGGATAATGTAATAAATCAGTATCTCAAACTACAAGTTATACTGAGATACAGATATTATAATTTATATTTTTATAGGGTAGGAAATGCACTCTGCTTATTTAATCACTGAGTTAGATTTGCATTATTTGATATGTAAATTCCTCCTTCTTCTAAAGTTGAGTAATAATAGCCTGAATTCTTGATGGAACGTGGGGTTCTTGCCACATCTGCCCACTATTCCCCAAATAAAAGAAAATGAAAGTGTTACCTGCTCATCGAATGTTCTTTCCAGTGACTGCTGTCAAGTTAAGGCATTTGCAGTCCTGTCCGAGGTGTGCACTGAAAGCTCACAATCGTTCATTTAATTCAAGTAATTTACATGTAACACATACTCCTTAAAAAGGGAAAAAAATCACTAACCATCAAAAACCTTTGTCCTCAAAGGTTTTATTCTGTGGAATATCCAGAGGAAAAAAAAAAAAACACTGTGCTTAATGTTAGAATCTTGTAATATAAGCCAAATGAAGAGAACTGTCTAACAAGGGTAATTAGACTATAAATACATATTTTTAAAAAATCATCTGTATAGCTAGAAAACACATAATCACACTCGATTTTGTTAATTCCCATACTAGAATTCCAAATACTGGAGTTTAAATAGTTACATTTTTTTAATTTAAAAATCCATGCTCTATTGTATGCTTAATATAAATAAACAAGAGTACATAAGACAGGAGGCTAGAAAGGAATATTTTAATCACATTATTTTCTAAGACTTAAGATGTATCAAGAACATCTATAACTATATTAAGGCACAAATGTAGCTTTGGAAAAGTATTTTGTGATTGCCGCTTTGCCTGGATCAGTGCCCCAGAGCTGAAAGCAAATTGGGCCATGGTGTGAGACTGGCAAAAGTTGTGCTCCTTGTCAGGAAGTGTGGAATGGGGTCTGAGAGGAAATGATGAAAATGTGAAAAAGTCATTTGTGTGAGAGCTTTGAGAGATTATCTCAGGAACTGTTTTGTTTGAAATGTTGTTTAATGCCTTGTATGATAGATTATCAATTTAACTTTTCATAGGTCATGATTCAGTCACCTTTTTATGGCTATGATTGAAAAAGATTCACATTTATATTACTTTAAAATGAATATTAAAATGCTTGAAGACAAATTTGAGTTATAAGAAGCATGGTGTTCAAAATAGTATGCATTTCATTAGATAAAGCTCATTGCTTTGTACATTTAAGACCACCATTTTGTTCCTCAAAGGATGACATTGCATTTGCAAACACAGCAATGGTTTTGGGAGTAGACTTCATCAACTCACATTCAGCACATTCCAAGGATATAGAAAATGTTTGTTCTCACTGACTATAACAATGAGAGATTAGAATCTTGTTAGAACCATTTTATTTAAATAGCTAACAACTTTGGTATCATTGGAGGAGATTCCTTAATGTGGTCAGCAAAACTGGAAAGGAAAAAAAAAACCTAAACATTTATGTTAAGAAATAAAATAAATTTACTCTTAAGGTAATGCTACAACTCAAAATAAAATCACAGTCCTCATAGCCTTACAGGTTCTCTAGTCTATAGTTAAATAAAACTCAGTCCATGCATCTTTTCTGACTCATCATTTGGCATGCATATCACAGATTTGAAGGGGTTTGATTATTTTTGCAGATATGTGATGAGGATGTAAAAATTCATCATATCAATACTCTTAATGAACAGGAAAAAACTTAGACAAGTAATTTTCTTTATACACACATATATATAATGTTGAAAAATAAATTTTTCTAAGTTGAATTTAGAAGAATTTAATAGTAGCTCTCAAAATGAAAGGAATCCAATTTTTCCCTATATTTTGAGTTAAGAGATAAAAACAGAAAGTGAAGGAAATACAACCCACAACATTTTTTTCCTAATTTGGTGAAGAAGAGAGCCACTAGAGTCCAAGAATCAAGCAAAACACAAATGTCACTTGCCTTATTCACAGGTCTATAGAGGCATGTGCACCGTCTGCTGTAAAATATTTGCCATCCCTTTTCCCACCTCGACGTAGGAACCACAGCAGAAAAGTCTTCAGCTGGACTGATTTCAAAATGAATTTTTACAACCCAGATGATGGACTGGTATACTTCAAAAGTGAATTCATGAGTTTTATAAACGTCTTTCTCCTGCTCTCATTTTGTTCTGGACTAGCTTACATCATAATGGAGGAATAACATTTTAAGAATTTTGAATAGGCACTTACTGGAATTACAGTTAATCCTGATACAATCTAGATGGGGAAGAATAGATGAAAAATGAAAATTTATCCTTCAAGGTAATAGCTGCAGACATCCAATAAAATCACAGTCCACCCTTCCGGGGACAGACACATGCAAATATGGCCACTCCATATCATTTATTCTTTACAGACTTCTAGAACCCAGATTCATTGTTATAGAACTGTACATTGGAAACAACAATAGAAGGTTTTTCTTTTTTCTTTTTTTCTTTTTTTTTTAATGGCCAATTCAAACAAAGCTACATGGTGACAAATCTAAGTGAAATAAAGAGTTGTTAACTGTCAAAGATGTTTGGCTTAGACTGGCTGCGACTTTCTCCCCATCTGTGAAAGAACATATCATTGTTTTTGGCATAATTAAAAAGTGCTCCGTCACAATGGGGTACAGTGCAAGCCCAGCTAGGCTCAGACATCTTGGACCTTCAAAGTCTAATATCCCACAAAGGCCAAAGGACTCTTGAGAATTGTGGTGGTCAAATGGAGAAAAGGTTGCAACTATTCTAATCTCACCCTAATGTATTTTATTTCTGTTATTATTATCATTTGCTTAGGCAAAAAAAAAAAAAAAGGTAACGGCCAAATATTGGCTGGATTCTATGCCTTGCATTAATTGGAGGAAGGAAGAAACAATTGTGTTTTCCTTCAGAAGCCTCCAGTGGCTAAGGAGTAGTGTCATTCTTCAGAGCACCCACGCCTGTGTCTCTCTCTTAGGAGCTAACAGTGTTATCTCTATGTAGTAAATGTCATGGTTAACACTGGTATTGACTTTCCTTTTCTTCCACTTGCTTCTTATATACACGCAGATCCTCTACGAACAGAATGCCTGATCTGAATAACACAGACTGTGATTATAAGGGTTATCTTTAAAGGACTGCTGTGGGATGTCTTATGGTTGTGTATAGATAAATACTCGTTGGTTTTAGTTGTGATATTTAATGCCTTTGGGGAACATGAAAAATATAAACCTAGATTCTGTTTCCATATAGCTGAGTTTGTCATGTGTCGTCAACCGCATCAGAAAAGTGGTTGCAAACAGCCAAGGACCAGCACCTACACAGCTCTTTCCACAGAATGCTTTGCTGTTGGAAAATTTCCAGGAGTTTCCACTTTGGTGAGCAGCCCCTTCATTGCAATTAGGCAATTCCCTTTGATTTGTTGTAGTAACCTCTCATTGTCACTAGAGGGAACTCTAACAGAACAGTAAATGACCGTGCAGCGTGTCCTTCAGTGATCTTTAAAAAACACCCTTATTAATTTAACTAATATTAATTGAATGTAATTGTATGCAATAAGCTATCCCTGAAATAATCTTATATTTTATGAGCTACCATTCTGCCCAGCACAATTTGAAAATGTAGGTAGAGTTTCCACAAATGCTTTACCTCATCACGTTTTACTACTCTTTTTGTAAACCTATGTTTCAGATTTTATTTTTCTTTCTCCATTTATTTATTTGTGTGTGTGTGTGTGTGTGTGTGCGTGTGTGTGTTTAGCACTTTCAGGAAATACAGTAAAACCTCATTAATTTGTACTCCTCTTGGAGCTAATGATAATAATGAAACTTCTTGGGCAGAATATTTATAATTCTTGAGAGAATCTTCAGAGATTGCCTGAGAAAAATTAAACAAACAGGTTGTGAGAAGATCAACTTCAGGAGGAAAACTGAATTGCGGTACATCACTGTACAATGATGGTGCAACTTGTATTAGAAACAACATCCTAATTGCCGATAATTCTTATCCACCCATTAAAATCAGCCTGGTAGGACCTTTCCTTCATAAGCCTTTCTAGCTATCAATTTATGTTTTTGAATGTAATTGAAAACAAAGCTGGGTAGTTTTTTTTAAGTCTACAATTCAGACTCTTTCTTAATTCAGCCTAGCCTTCCCCCATATTTCATACAGCTTATTGAGGTTTTACTGTAGTCACTCTTCCCTAATGCTACAATTAAGCAGGAAAGCATTATTTCTCTGTAGAAGAGCCTGTGTTTTAGTGTTCTCATGGCTGTTTGCTACGGGCCGCAGTCTTTGGGCATTGAAGGGTTGTGGATTGCTGTTTGATAGCAAAATATCACCACACAGTATTTCCAAACAGAAAAGATGGGGTACCACAAAGGTGACTAGTCAAAGGAGAAGCCCAGGGAGCAGAGTAAAAGCAACTCTCGATCTACATCACAAAGTAGAAATTTGATATTCGTGCATATGTCATCTAAGTAAAACTAGATGGATTTTTATTTATCTGAAAGGGTATCCTCTATAGCAAATCCGAATATTAGTAAATATAACAATGGAAATTATTTGAGGCCTCTTCAAGCCTAACAATTTATACTTTCAAATTAACCTCACTGATATATATGGCTTCCCTTTTAAGAATCCTCAGTGGTAGAAATCACAAAATGGTAAATTATGTCAAAATGAAACAATAAGAAGATGCCCCCAAAACCTAAATTAATTTAAATGATGAAAATGAGACCATTAAGTGTTTTAACTTTCCATGGCAAAACAAGCTACTCGATAAATGTTTGCAGGCAAAACTGAACAAAAAGTGCAAAATATTAGTTTTATGGGGGAAGGCGAGTTGTTACCTAGATTGACCGTCAGTTTCACACGGCCTGCATCCAGCTCCAGGCGGAGGGTGTCTGCGGAATCTCTAGAGGTGGTTGCCATGAGAATGCCATATGCACGCTGGGATCGGAACCGTAAGGACACATCCTCCGCCTCTGTATGCATCACCACTGGGAGCTGGATTTTCATAAACATGCTCCCATCGTAGCTCAGAACCGTGGCCTCTACAGATGGGAAATGAAGATAAAAGTTCTCGGTCAGTTTGGTGCCTTTATACTTTGAAAAGGAAAAGTGTGACCTATTAACAGCTTCCAGGTAGAACACAACTTTACACACACAACTCATCTTCCCCAGAAATGAGCAATTTTTTTTTTTTTTTTTTAAGCCTGAAAGAGAAGTCAAAGTGAAGAACTTCTGTGAAGTATCTGCTAAAGTACAGACACAGAGATGGTGCTACTTCCTTTTTGGTCACATAGCCTTTCATCTAATAGCATTAATCATGCTGGATTATTGATGTTTATGTATATGTCTCCCTTCCCAAAGGCAGAGATCATATTCATTTGTGTGTAGACGCAATATGAACCCGGTATGAAGCACTATCAGTTACTTAATGCACGTATATATGTGGCTAGGCCACTGACTAGCTCTGCGAAATCTGCCTTAGCTCCAAATCTTTCAGCAACAAAAATGAGGAGGTAATAGTAGAGTTTGTTTAAGGCCTTTGCCTACCCTAAAAGTCGGTGATTCTAAGAGAAGTGGCTATCATTATGTCCTTCCATAATTTCTGCCTTAATAGGATCAAAAACAGAAAAAGAAATGACTTAAGCGTAGAAGAAAGGTCCATGTTTTACCAAAAGTATTCAAAAAGAGAAGAAAAAATAGTATGTCCAAACAACAGGTGATGCTCCTTCTGAGTCACTTTGTTTAACAACGTAATTAATTTTTTACAAAGTCGCAAACTGAAACTTTATTTTAAGCTTTATTTACAGGTAAAGGGTAACTGAGAACATCTTCTGTAAGCACTACCCTGGCATTCTAAAACTATTAAGCTTTCACCAAGAAGTCAATAATTATGTACTTTGGTAATACTGAATAAGCATGGGGGTGGGTCTGCTTGTGTGGGTGTGTGCTACTGAACTAAAGTGGACTGCTTTAAGACAGCAGTTGCTTAATACTGTGTTAAACACATAAAGAGGAGGACAGCAGAAACGGTTGATCACAAACTGCTTTAAGGAAGAATACCTTTAATGTTAAACACCATATGGTGTTGGAACATTGCAAAACAAGTATGAGTAATTCTGCTTTCTCATTGGTTCTGACAACTCAGAATACTGTTTAATAAAAGAAAAACTACCTGGAATTAAAGTAAACTAGGAAATTCTCATTATCTTGGCTATTTACATGGCACAATGATTATTAGCTTCACTGATACAGCTGCTTATTATTAGGACTGGAGTTGTGGTTTGGCAAGTTTGTCTTTCAAAAAGTCAAGAGAGTCTAAAGCTGCTTCTGATAGATTTTGTTAGTTGTTGTCATCTTGGGACTGAATGCACATCCAGAACCGATAAAGAATGGAGATTCCTTCCCTTCTTGGTGCTCTTCTCTTCTGCCTACCTCTTGACTTAAAGGATCTTGGTCAACTCCCCCTAATATTTATTAACAGCCCTGACTTCTCTCCTGAGCTTCTTCATCCACTGCCCACTAAACATTTCCAATTTGAATACTTTAGGCACCCTCCACGTGAACCAACTCAACATGCTCCTTCACCAATGTTCTCTATCTTAGTAAATGGCATAACCCATCGTTTAGAACTTAGCTTTTCTGATTTTTCTCTTAACTTCTCTGTGATGCCCAATCTATGTTCAAGTCTACAAGTCTTGTAGTCTCTAATTCCAATCCATTTCCTGAATTAATCGCTTCTTACCCTACTGCTAAAGTATCTCTGACTCTGCTCCCAACTGCTGAGCCACTCAGGCATCCCTCTTATTTGTTTCTATACTGTTATCTCCTTCACCCTTTAGAATATAAGTGTTGTGAGGGCAGAGGTTAGGCTCTCCTATACAGCAGCAGCTGAGTGCCCTTTCCTGAAAAGGGCCAGGCACACAGGAGAGCCTCAGTAAGTACTTAATTGAATTAATGATTGCATTCGATACAGAAGATATATGAAAGAGCTTATTTAGGTTGGATATCAAGCTCACATAAATGCTCACTAAAGTTTTTACTCTTGAAATAAGTCAATCAGGGAAGGACAAACATTATATGGTCTTATTCTTTTGGGGAATATAAATAATAGTAAAAGGGAATAGAAGGGAAGGGAGAAGAAATGGGTAGGAAATATCAGAAACGGAGACAGAACATGAAGTTTCCTAACTCTGGGAAATGAACTAGGGGTGGTGGAAGGGGAGGAGGGCGGGGGGTGGGGGTGAACGGGTGACAGGCACTGAGTGGGGCACTTGACGGGATGAGCACTGGGTGTTATTCTGTATGTTGGCAAATTGAACACCAATAAAAAATAAATTTATTATTAAAAAATAAAGTTTTTACTCTGCCTATTTTAAGTGGAATCTAATTTTGGTAATTTATGTGAACAAAATATTTGCTGAAGTCTACTTTGAAGGACATACTGTGGCATAGACAACAGACTAGGAAACAGGTCCATTTATTAAATACAAGTCCTGTGGCTAGGCGCTCACCTGACTCTGAGAAAATAAAATACTATTCTTTAAAATATAGTGGTTCTATTATACCACATATTTTTGTTATTAGATAAGAAGTATCATAAAAGAAAAGCTAGTAGTAGTTTACTTAAAAAAATAATTAAGGGGTGCCAGGGTGGCTCAGTCAGTTAAGCATCTGGCTCTTGATTTGGGCTCAGGTCATGATCTCAGGGTTGTGTGACAGAGCCCCACGTTGGGTTCCAAAGTCAGCTGGGAGTCTGCTCGAGATTCTCTTTCTCTCTGTCTTTCTCTGCCTCTCCTGTACCCTATACACACACTCTCTCAAATAAATACATTAATTAATTAATTAATTAATTAAAAATAATTAAAACATGATTGTAAAACTACGACAAACTCTGGAAAAAACGTGCTTCTTGTACAAGCTTAAAGGAAATTTCATCTTTACTATTCTTTGCTTAAACTATAGCCAATTATTGTCCTTATCTATAGAGCAACAGAAACCTAAATAAACGTTTAAGAGTCATTATCAATTGCTCAGTTCTTTGGTATCACATTGATAAAAGAATTAAAATGTTGTTAGTCTTCTTCTATGTATTTAGTCTGTAAGTCTAGTGTGTATTATTCAATAACCACACTTTGAAAAATGATTTTATAATCTTCTATAAAATGCAACTTAATTTGATTAAAAACTAAGTAGGGGGGGAACATCCTTTCAGAAACATAGATGACTGACAGCGGATCATAAACATAGTATGAAATACATTTCAAAGTAGAAAAATAATCAGGATCATTAGCCTGTAACATTATCCAGTGAATGTTGAATGAAATAACACAGTAAAGTAATAAAACTTGAGTACATTTTAAATAATTCTCAATGTGAAAATAACTTCTTGATAAACGATAAATGAACACCTAAATGATTCCTCATAATTAGAGTTAATGTTTAATTAGACAAGAAATGGAAAGTGCACATGGCTGGAGTCTAGAGTTGCCAAATAAATGGTAAACAACATTCTGACATTTGAAGGTTATGCTATTTGGCAGCATCCTTTCGCATTAGTAAAAGTATTTTACCACTTAGAACACAAAAGAGCACTTTAAAAGGCTAATTCCCATACAATACTTCCCAGAGGGGGAGAAAAGTTTGAGCTTTGTTTCCTGCATCTCCTTCCCTCTTGTCGTTAAGTTTGATAAATTTGCTTCTCTGTATTACTCCTTCTTGCCGTCTAAAGTGTTCACCTGTGCTCAGTTTTGCCGAAAGGCAGTCACATATTGTGCGCAACGATGAAAATCAGACAGGGAGCCAAATTATATTGCTCTGACATCTGTCCCTCCATCTGTTAGAGTTTTAACAAACAAGTATAAAGCAGACCTCTGATTACAACATATACACATAACCAAGAATAATTTCTATATGGCCAAGTCTCCACAAATCCTCAGCTTTATTAAAAATAAAGTGGGAGGGAAAATGCTAAATTTAATTTATATTCAATTGAACATTATTTCTATATTACTCTTCTTTATGGGATCAATACACATAAAATACTGTTTTCCTAGTTGCTGAAGTCAGCAAATATTGTTCTTTCTTACAAATTCCTTAGCTTACTTAATGCAGAATAAAAATTTCCTATAGTAATATGATTGTGATATCATTCCCCATGCTGCATTACCCAAGGGCTTGACCACTCTTTTTAATTACTTTGAATAATAATATTTATAAATTATCAATTATTGCTCAATAATAGTAAGAAAGAGACTATTACTACCTTTATTTATTTATTTTTAATTTTAAAAGTTGTCAATCAACTCTTATGTGATTAACAGCCTAATGTGATCAGAGCTTATCTGGAGACAAACCACAGTCAAAGCTCTTTCTTTTGAATTGGAAACCCCAAGGGTTGAGCACAGTGTTGTGTTGATTGAACTAGGGCATAGCTAGGAACTGGACAGAAGCCAAATTCTGTGGTATTGAGCATGACAAGCATCCCACATCACCACTGTTCTCAGGAGATACCATAATGTGAGCAAGAAAATTAATTCTGAAAAACAAAGACTTCTAACAATATGCTGGGTAGTCAGGAAACAAAAATCACACAAAAATGACCATTTTTTCCTCAACACACAACCAACCTAGAGACAAAGAAATCTGCAGAAATTTCTAGCCACCTGTCAGATAAAAATGTATGCTGAATCCGAGTGATGAAGCTTGCTATTAAATTCTCATTTGCAAATCTACATATGCTTGCCACCCCTCCTTCTAATTATTGCAAAATATAAATATTCCCTTTCCCTCATTCTGGCTTAGGAAGCTTGACAATTTCTATTTTTACTTCTGCCATATGTAGTAGCAGGATATTGCCACAGGGTGGTACACCGCGCATATTTAACTGAAGGCTTTTGAAATCTGCGTGACAGTTCGGTTATATCCTGTTCTAGCTTCACGTAAGCAGGAGGTGTCAGGATAATTGGCAGCTCTCTGAGTGACTAAAAGGAAAACAAAGGCTTAAATCATACAGGTTTGCTAATCCCACATTATGACTAACTTGTAATATATTTACAAGCCTTTTTGGTGGTCATTGTTTGGCTCCCTTTGGCAGTTTCTAAAGACCAAACTACAGAAACAAACTGAAGTTAGAAGGGGAAATGAGAAGAGGGAATCCATAGAGAATATACAGCGTACAAGTGAAGCTACACAGAAATAGCTAACCTCTAACAACAATTCATAGGAACTGCAATTTGGTACTAGGAGAAGGAATGAATCTATGTGATGAAGATACTTACCCATCTGTTGTCCTGTCTACCTCTGTAGAGCACAGAACAGTGATAGTATTTTGGTAGGTAATATAAGATCACGATTAGATTATTAAATTATTGCTATAGTTTTTGTATTGATTAATGTTAATAACAGAATTGATAAGCTGATGAACCTCTTTCTTAAGATAAAGAACCAAAGTCACATTTCAACTTCAGATTCTAAGAAAATTGCTATTTTTGTTCTCTAGAAAGCTTAGACGAATTAAACTATATCAGATTGAAAGGGGGAAAGAAGACTAAATGTGCATGGTTTAAACAAGACCTGCCTGGTGCTTTCAGGCTAAGTGTCTAACACAGCGAAGTCATTTGGAGCATGAGAGGTCAATGGAGCAACTCATCGGCAGTTTTCCATATTGATTTTTTTTTGTTCCATTGTTGAAAATGAGTGGCAACGGGTATTGTGACTAAAGCATTTATTTGAAATTGTTAGGTAGATGGGAGGACTTTGTTTCTGTGCTGTTCCCCCTTTCCTCTGCGACAAACGGTGGGAGCTACCACTCTTCGTTCTTCCTCTAATCCTCATTCTTCTCCTTCTAATGGGACAGGAAAAGAAAAAAGAATGTGGCTTTGCTTCCTACTAGATAAGAAAAGGAAGCACCTGCTCAGAAATTCAGCAGACACACCAGAACTTAATACTATATAGGTAAATACGTCTTCTGTAATCACTTAGGTCCTAGGCAAAGGTGTCTTTGAAATTAGGGTGTGTACTTCTGAAAATGTTGGTGTAAATTAGATGATTGGAAGTCACCTTACTTTCTAAATTTCAAACTTGGATAAGTTGAGGGAAGTGAAATGAGCAGGTTAACTGAACTCTCAAGCCACACCGTTAGAGAATTTGCAACTTAACAGCCTAGCTGGTCTCGCGTGCTCTTCTTCTGGCCATAGATCTTAGCACTGGAGGCTACACATATCCCTAATTCATACCTTCTTTACTTTGTAGTGTCCCGAAATTAAAAACTGGGCAAAACAGACAGCTGTTGTTGTCAATTATACATCTTAAGATCATAGTCTAGAGGATGCATAAGACTCAAATATTTATTCCTGCAATATACTTAAAAGTCTATGTCTCCCAGAATCAGCCCCTCTGAAAATCACTTAGGACACATCAGTAGTACGTCATGTGTGGCTGCTTGGCTCGCAGGGAGTTTACCTCAGCAGAGGATACATTGTGCTTCCATGGCCAGTTTAAGGTCTAAGGTCAACATTTAATACACTTTTCGTCTCAGGGGAGTCAGCTGCTTGGTTTTTGGAATCCTACCTCTCTCGCAGGACCTGCCAAGGTAGCCTGTTCCGGAACAATCACAGACATATCTGTTCCACCCATCCCTGCACATGCCATTGTTTTTGCAAGGGTTGCTAAGGCATGGTTTTGCTGTTTCCCTTGAGCAGGAGGGCTTCACTCCAGCAGTACTTTGAATTTCAGCCATTTGCCGGATATCTTTGCTCTGGCCGTCGATGAACAAATCTCTAATGCAGCCCACGTAGCCGTAGTTGAGCAGAGCAGTCCACACCTCAGTGGGGAAGACGAGGCCGGCCTTATTTTCTGGCAAGCCCCCCAGGTACAGCTCATCATCCAGGTCCAGAATCTCGCTCTCACCAGGCGCAGTGTAGGGTGTGCGCAGTGTGTTGACAGAAATGGTACCTGTTGCAGAGACAAGAGAACACATGGGTCTTTACCAAGTGCAACATGTTCTAAAAATCACCCTTTCTCTCTCTCATCTGCCTAAGGGTACACTCCTTGAGAGCAGACAGTTCTGATTATTCTTTCTGTTCCTCGTGTGGCTTATCCTTCCCAGGGGGAATGAAAACCAAAGTGTATGGCCAATAAAGAGTGTTTGTCAGCCTTTAACAGTTTAGTAAAGAAAAGAAAAACGATTTAAAAAAGAAGGAAAGAAAGTTCTCTTTCTTCCTATATATTCTCAGCGTTCTATATCACTCTCCAACAGTTCAGTCAAGAAAGAAAGAAGGAGAAGTTGACATTATACACTATCCTTTGGAATAAAGTCAGATTCACATCGGTAAATGCTCATTTTTAAAGCTGATATGCATCTGCAAACTAAAAAAAAAAAAAAGTTGCATGCACCTACCTTTAACTGTCTTGATTGCTTTTAATGAACACAATAGTTTGACAGAACATGTATGTCAAAGCTTGGCTTCACCACTCTTAGCTCTATCAAACTATTGATAAACCCTATGGTCTTGGTTTACTCATCCATAATATGGATATAATAATATGACATACCTCTTACAGTTACTCTAAGTGTTAAATAAAATGATATTAATAAAGTATCTGGTTTGTAATAAGCACTGCATAAATATTGTATATCATGATTCATCACAAGAACCGAATAAAAAAATTAAATTAGAAATTTAAAATCCCTACTAGTTACTCATCTAAATTGACAGGTTTTCCCTCCCTCACTTCAAATGTAAGAAGAGAATAATTCTATTAATTTACAAATATACAGGAACCTGGATGTAAGCATAAGATGAAGAGGTAGACATTCACATAGGATTAACTGAGAATCACAGAAAAAAGTATTTGTGGGATCTATTAAATGAAAAAAGAAATGAAAGACAAAAGACACTTTTTGATTAAATTTTCTGTCATGTACCACCAGATTACTCAAAATTCCACCAATGTTCTATATCCAGAAGGATATCTATAAAAATGAAACTATGTTACCTGGAAAGGACACCACACTATACATGACCAGACTGTCCCAGATTTACTTTTCAGGTCTAGAGCAGAAAGCAGAAGAGGCCAAGTACTAAGAGAGAAAAGTAGGTTAGAAATGTCTGGTGCCATGCTCGCTGCTGACATAGAGCCTCAGGAATTTGGGGGTGCAGACGTAGAAGAGAAGCCAGGAGACAGAAGATGAGGTATGGAGATAAGGACAGAAAGGGAGAGTCTAGTGTGGGGAGAGGATGGGTAGGAAGATGCATTTTGGCTGTTTCGCAGAATACCTAAGATCCATCCCCTAGCGAAAATACAGCCTATGATGAATGTGAAACATGCATCCAACTAAGGATGCAGGGCTGCTGGCCTCTGCACAGTCCCTAGGAGCATTCCAAATCCCAGCAGAAGGGGTCTCAATACAGGCAATGTAATGGGATCTGTCCTTGTGCGAGAGAAGGCCATGGAAACCACGCAGAGACTGCACAGGCAGCCAAGTCATGAAGAGGATATTTGTCTCTCTAGACTTTCACAGAAAGAAATGGAAAAAGCTCCCAGAGGAGAAACACTCAAAGGCATTGCTATTTTGGCCTTCCAAAGAGGGGAGCATAACAGGGATTTCGGAGGGAGGCAGCAAAAAGGCAAAAGGACAATGTATTCATTTTTACAGTTCACATTTGTGCAAGTGTTTAAGAAGAAAAGTCATTGAGGAACATATAGGTACCATAAAATCCTACTTAGAAAAAATATGAAAAAATATAATTTGGGGGAAATGAAATATATAATTTTGAGAGAGAATGGTGTCATTTTTCTTCCTAATAGAATTTCATTACATGCATTTTTAACTGTCCCAAATGCCTTAAGAAGTGAGTTAAAAGATGATCCCTATCTTCTGCAGCAGCTAATGGATGTTAGAAAATGATGAGAAAGAGTATTAATGACAAAAGAAAAGGTGGACATTTATATGTATATGTGTGTGTGTATATATATGTAACTATTAATGTATGTAATGTATATAATGTATAATGTATATTGTGTGTGTGTGTGTATATATATATACTATTATATGTATTTTAAACAAAAAGTTGTATGGAATGAACCGAGTGATTTCTGTTTTTAAGAGAAAAGGAAAATGAGTGCCACTCCCTGCTTTCTAATTAGTTCAAAAAGGCTTCTCAGAAACGAATGTATAATATTGAAAGACAACCATTAGGAGACACAGAGCTAGGGAACAGTGACAAAGTTTTACAAGGGTTAAAAAATTTGTATTTTTCCCATCTGCCTTGTTACTCGTGGAACAAGCCTGATTCAGCCCAGGAGGAAAAACACTTGGCAAACACGTGGCGTTAGAAGTCTGCACTAGGAGGTGCTTGCAGGTTCTGAGGGGAGGGATTCAGTGGCTGGATCTCACCAGGGCTCTCCCCTCCCCTGTAGTTTGCTCAGCTCGGTACCCTCTGTAGTTGCCATAGTCACAGTCTTCATTAGGCCAGGCATTTCACACAGTCACCCAACAACAGTCTGACAGTAAGGATGGAGTGATTGGCTCTCCTCATTTTTATTTATGGGTGTGTTGGTGCCTGCTTTTAACAAAATATTGTAAGAAAATTACAATATATTTTTATGAATGCGTTTGTTGTGGCCAGAGTAAGATATTCACTCTCACTTTGTGATTAGACTAGAGTTTTCTGGTCACAACACCTAAATTCACAGTTTTAATATAGTCTAATGCACACTGACATGCCCCCCCCCCCCGCCATAACCCCTGCTCACACACAGGGTGAAACAAAAGTTTAACAGAAAAACATTTAGCTCTATTACTTCTGAAGCACTCTGATATTTTTCATATATAATTTTATTAATACAGATGCGGGATATGACCCACCAAATTGATTTCAAGAATGATTAACAGGTTGTAACCTACAGTTCAGAAACCACAGACTGAGAAGTTACAGTCATATAGGGTAAGGATATTTTCCCCATGGCTCCTCATTGTCCCTTTGAGAGATGATTTCAGGGTTCTTATGGGAAAAAGTAATGGAAGATCAGAGAGAAAGAAAGCAAAAGGAATATAATCCTAACCTTAACTCCAGTACAAGCCAAGAACTATAATTTAACCCTGGATTCAAGGTAAGGAGTTATACTGAGCATATGCATATATCAGATATCATTCATTAAAATATTTTGCAAACAAATATAATAGAATGAGACAACGGCGAATGAAAATCAACTACTAGCTCCTCTACATGCTTTGCCAATCCATACGCATTTATATTTTAGAATACCTTTGTAAAACAGACAGCAAAATAGGGAAAGAGTAGAGCTTAATTTAAGTGGGAATGGAAGCAATTATTTTTATGTTCTGAAGATGCACCAAATAAAAACTGTATTTAAATAATAATTCAATATTATTACTGAGTCAAACTCAGATACTTACATTACATTTATATATCATATTTCTCTTTATATTATATTTAGTCTACACATGTTCAAATGTCCAGAAATGTACACATTTCTGATAAGCGATTTGAATCCCAAATTCCTTAATGATTTTATTATTGATATGAAACAAAGAACATTTTCACCTAAGCAAGAGGCTCATCACAGAATTACTGAATTCATTTATACCGATTTAACACATATATATGAGCACAGTGAAATTTCAATATGAAGGGTCTTAAGTGCCTATTTCATTATAATGGAGTTATAAAAGCAGTGGTTACCAAGAAAACATGAAATGAATCCTTAAATCTTATTTTTGATAGTTGGAGACAATTGAGTAGTTGCTACAGCTGTATATATCAATAGAAAATGAGAATGTTCCAAAGGTTGAGTTAGGACCAGAAGTAAATAAATTTTTAAGAGAAAACAAAAATCTAGGTATATTGTTGGTTCATCCCTCTAATTCCTATAACTATTTATGTATTCTCTTTGGAATAGCTTGATTATTTCATACATTTTACTTTCTTTCACTATAATTAAATTTAAATTAATTTAAATGATTTAAATTTGGTAAATTAAATATTTGATATAAACATTGCTATATTTGAGCTGTTAAAATCTGCAGATGGTAGTCCTATGTGGAGACTTCTTTGGATCAGTGCTTCATTCTTCACTACTTAAGAATCAAAAGCATGTTTCTATGTTATTTAGCTTTTAAATAAATAAAATTTCAGCTAAGAAACAAATATATTTCTGTGCACATGACTTTTATAATCTTAACATAGAAATCACACTAACATATATTAATGTTTAAACTTGGCCACTTTCATTGCATATGCAAAGGGTAAAACAAAGGTGACAAATAGACAAAGTAATATTTATTTAAGAATACTCATGAAGCATAACTAATGAATTCATGCTTTATGTAAAAGTATACATTAAAGGCGGAAAGCTGTTGAAAACAGTTCTTAGTTTATAAAAATGGAAATCATCTTTCCTATTTTGCTAGTATTTATAAAGTTAGTTTCCACTCTTTTTTTTTTTTTTTTTTCCCATCTAATTTTTCTTGGCCTTTTCACTTACAAAAGATTAGTTTTCAGGGTGAGAAGAAGCATAGAGTGAAGAGAGATTTAAAATAAGATGATTTGGTTTTATTTTTAAAAAAGATTGTATGCATTCATTTGACAGAGAGAGAGAGTGAGAGAGGAAGAGAGAGAGAGAGAGGGAGAGAGCGCACAAGCAGAGGGAGCAACAGGCAGAGGGAGAAGCAGGCTCCCATGGAGCAGGGAGCACAATGTGATGCAGGGCTCCATCCCAGGACCCTGGGATCAAGCTCTGAGCTGAAGGCAGCCACTTAACCTACTGAGCCACTCAGGAGCCCCAAGATAATTTGGTTTTAATTACTGCAAAAGTTTAAGTGACCAGGAAATGGGAGGTAGAAAACAGTGCGCTGTAATGGGAATGATTTTGCTGGGTCAGAGGAAACCAACTTCCATGCTCTAGATTTTGCAACTTTGCTGGCATGCTGAGCCAAATACTGGATTCATTAGGCCTCAATGTGGCTCTTATGAAAAATAACAGAACTGATTGGGTGTCACTAAGGTTCCTTTTTGAATAAAATTTTCTGAAATTACTACTTAAAATAAATTTCAGTTATATACAAATTTTATTTTTCTATAATCCTGTTACACCTTTTCTTTGCAGAAGAGAATCAGATTCCATAAACTTAAATACTTACTTCTCAAATTCATATTCTATTTTTTTAGACTTTAATTTATGTATTTAAGAGAGAGAGATAGTGAGGGGGAGAAGGGCAGAGAGAGGAAGAATATCAAGCAGACTCCATGCTGAGCATGGAGCTGGACACAGTGCTTAATCCCATGACCCTGAGATCAGGACCTGAGCTGAAACCAAGAGTTGGATGCTTAACCGACTGTGTCACCCAGATACACCCAAATTCATATTCTATCAACAAATTTAAACTCAGCAACAAGATATAAGTGCTAAAAGTAGAATGAAACTTTATTATTTTTTAAAGATTTTATTTATTCATGAGAATCACAGAGAGAGAGAGAGAGAGAGAGAGAGAGAGAGAGGCAGAGACACAGGCAGAGGGAGAAGCAGGCTCCATGCAGGGAGCACGACGTGGGACTCCATCCTGGATCTCCAGGATCACGCCCTGGGCTGAAGGTGGCGCCAAACCATTGAGCCACCCGGGCTGCCCTGAAACTTTAATTATATACTATGATGCGAAATATGAAATATAGAATTCCAACAAAATAGCAAAAAATAAATGAAACAATATTAACAAAGATAGTTTTGGATATGAGTGGATTATGAGTAGATAATTTCTTTCTTTTTAGTTTTCTGTGTCGGATAGTTTTGGATATGAGTGGATTATAAGTAGATAATTTCTTTCTTTTTAGTTTTCTGTGTTATCTTTTAAAGATTTTATTTATGATTTGAGAGAGAGCACAAGCTGGAGGAGGGACAGAAGGAGAGGAAGAAGCAGACTCCCTGCTGAACAGGGAGCCTCATGCAGGGCTCCATCCCAGAACCCCAGAATCATAAGCTGAGCTGAAAGGAAGATGCTTAACCCACTGAGCCACTCACACACCCACTGTGTCTTTAAAAAACACAATGTCACATGTTGGGTTTATAATAGGGACCGAAATAAAGTTTATTTAAAAACAAAGAAAAATATAATTTTAATATTCTACTTTTCTACTTCTTCCTATGTGTTTTCTGCTTACTTGGATCCACCCCTGAACCAGGGAAGTCAGGAATTAAACCAGCATATTAAGAACTAAATCCTAGAACAAAATTGAAAAGTTTGATAATATCTTCTGAGGGGAAAAAACGAGGGGGAAAGTGGCATATCCTGTACTATGACCAAGTGGAAATTGAAACAGCCTATTAGAAAAATGACCTGTCATTAGCTTTTAAAATTAAAAATGCAATTCTCCCAGCGATTCCAGTTCTCAGAATCTGTCCTATAAGAATTCTGATCAACATGCATAAAGATATAACATGAAAATTTTCTTCATAAATTAGTTTAAAATAGGGAAATTTTCTGAAAGTAAAAAGTTAAATGTCCCTCATAGAGAAATGACTAAGTAAACAGTGATAGGTTCAATCTCCAAAATACTACAAAATAATGGCATGGAAAAGGTTTCAGCATTTTTTAAGTTAATTGGTGAATAAAAGCTCTCTATTTATCATATGTGTAAATATATGGATAGCTATATTAACGCAAAGGAAAATATGTGGAAATACATGGTTACCCGTGAAGGAGGGAATGAACTGATGAGGAATGTATGTGGCACGGG
Source organism: Canis lupus baileyi (assembly GCF_048164855.1). Classification (NCBI taxonomy): domain Eukaryota; kingdom Metazoa; phylum Chordata; class Mammalia; order Carnivora; family Canidae; genus Canis; species Canis lupus. The sequence goes on from NC_132848.1 coordinate 54,911,618, forward strand.
AAAACGCTTATGTACTTTCTGAAATGCTTGAATATTTTCACCAATAGCACATATTCATATGTTACATGCATGTCATGTATTTATTTATTTATTTATTTATTTATTTATTTATTTTTTTGCATGTCATGTATTTAGCACATGCACATATACAAACACACATCCACACTTATTGCAATATGTATACATACGAATTTTTAAGATTATCATACACAATGCTGGATAGTTGTAAACATCAGTCAAGTGCTTATTTTATAATTAAAATATTAAAATTAAAATACTATTTTGAAGAATTTATACAGATTTCTGCTCAGCACTCCACAATGAGAGTCACTGCTGCTAGGTGTGGTCAGGTAAGTGCCTATTTCCTCAGGGTGCGACTGACACCATAGCCAAGGTCTGCCCTCTAAACTGGTAGGCCCAGCAAGGAAATTTGCATATTGAAAGAACAGGGTCCATCTCTCAGGTTTTCACTGATTTACCAAGCCCATAGGATCGATGTACAAAATAAGAATGCCAAGTTATTAATTCTCCATGAGATAGCAACTATCACAGGATATAGAAATGCTTCCTGTGTAGCTTTGCCAGTAGGAGATGCCAGTTTACAATCCAAATGTTTATTCATTTATGATGGGAAATTTAATTGATAACAGGAACCTGAATACTCATATCTCCATAACTGGTCAATTATATCCATCTACTATAATCAGAATTACCATGAGGAATTATGTTTATTATATAGTACTGGTAAGGATGTATATTATCTATAAAATATATGTACATAAGACTGGAAGAAAATGTCCAAAACAAAATTTTTTTTAGGGGAAAGAAAATGGATGACTTTTTTTTTTCTTTTTAAACATGTTCAAAATCAAGAAATAAATATAAGCATTGGTTTAATAAAATTTAATGTAACAAATTTATGCAAAATTGACTCTAGTCATTGGGATAGTCAAATCATTAACAAAATATTGATAAAGTGCTTCAGTTTTCCACTGATGTATGGTGGTTTAGAGACATGCATACAAAACAATATTATAAATTTACTTAAAATTATTGCAGTGTTTGCAGTGAGCTAGTAGGTAGAAGCATGGGAGGAATGTTTATAGTCAAAGAGCAAGTTTAAATCAAGACCTAAACAGAGAAATCGTCTAATGGTTGTTCAAGTAGAAATGTTTAAGTGTGGTGATTCATGAATGGTATACACAGAAATCAGTGCTGGTAATAGATAGCTAGAAAGTGCTGTTCACATCAAACAGTGATTACTATAAACCTCTAATTATGTGCTCTGGAGAGAGCCTTGTGCCTTTCCCACTGTAATTTCTAGTTCTTAAACTGGAACTCTATGACTTCAATTCAATCTCAATGGTTTCTTAGATGTTAAATGTAGGCTTACCCATGAATAACCACTGATACAATCTGCTGTACCCTGCTGTACACAAGCGGAATTTGACAATAATAATGAGTTTCCTCTTTGATTTCAATGTGTAATAATGATGGTTTGCAAAAAAAAAAAAAAAAATACTGGCAGTTTGCTATAAAAATACTTGAGAGGATACCCTTGACTGAACCAAAGAGCTTAATATAAATTTAAACAATATTCATGCCCTAAGAAAACAGTCATTAACCTCATCCTAATTTTAGTACAATTCATATGTTTACTAAATACCTGGACACATATTTGTGTTGAGTTTGGGAGAAAAAAAGAGGTAAAAGGGAACTCTGGAAAGGGAAGAGGAGCTGGTAAGGAAATATTCAGCTCTAAGTCCTGCTAAGTTCACAGAGTAATAAGCCTCTTCATCATATTTATTAACCCAGAAACAGGGTTTTTTTCTCTGTTAAGTAGCTATCCATAGAAGATATTCACTTTTTGCAGCGCTTAAATCATATACTCTGGTCAAGAAATCAAATCGCCTCCACTTTGTATGGTTCCTCCTTTGCAAGTTTAGCCCAGCATCTGAAAACGCCATTTCTGACTCAGCTTACCAGGCCCCATGTCACTAGTATCAGCCTAAGCAGGCAATGGAAGAAGCTACACTGTACCAAGAGAGCAGCTGTGTGTCAATAGTAGCAGTCAAAGTGGAAAGAAAGTGTTTCCTTCCCATGTCACAGAATGGAAGAAGGGATATATAAACCTGGTACAATTAATTGTGCTGCAAATGAAGTTCTAGAAAAGTATTCATCTGAGGGCAATATTTCCTCACCAAACAAGGGGCTCACATACCCCCACCTTTTAGTGAACAAAGGACTGAAGGGCCAATTGCTGGAAAGATAGGCAGTGTGGGTGACTATCTCCCCTGTCATTAGCAGGCTTACTTTGCCTGCATATACCAGTCCTCAGAAATAAGTGACCACCTTCCCTTAATTTTTCTTGTACCTACATGTTTGCTAAATGATAGAGAGATCTAATGAACAAAGATAGCAATGCTGATCTCATAAGAGCTTGTCGTTTTTGTACCAGGCTTACCACAGTTCTCTAACAATTATGTACCTTTCTCACTGCATTTTTTTTTTGGGGGGGGGGTGGCATCTGGGCTTGGAGGATAACTTTGTATTCATAAAAAAGGGTAGCACTTGTTATATTGTGTAAACTGCTTTCATAAAGTAATGTAAATTCCTTAAAAACTTGCATTACAACTAAAAGAGTGCTATTACTCTTCAAATGTAAAGATGATACCACTGTTTTTAATTATTAGGGGGTGGGTCAGAACTGAGCTATTCACATATTTTTCCCTTTATTTTTCTTTGTACCAAATATTTGTTAAACAACTGCTATTGCACAAGAAAGTATCAGAACCTGAGGTATAAACATAAATAAGACATCCTCTTTCACATATAGGTTTCCTTTATAAATTGTTTAGGGAATGTTAAAAATTCAGTCTGTCCACCAAATATGGTTTAACCCTACCTCTGACCAAGGTAACCAATAGTTACTGGCATCAAATTAATGGCCGTGGCTTTATGCCTACTAACTTTAGTATGGTCAATAGCAGAAAGAATAATTCTCAGCCCTAAGTTCCCTCTACTTTAATAGCAGAGAAAATGGCTCATTAAATATTTTTAAATATTCAGCTGAAGAGTATCCCAGGCAACCTTCATCATCCATGAGTCACAAAGCAGCCCACACTGACCTCTTGTCATAGAAGTATCATTTTCCCACGTTATATTAAGGCTAATTTTCATATAGACTCTGAATATAACTGGTGTGAAAAATGGATTAAATGAATTATTTCTTAAAATTCTATGTTTCTTAGTTTTAACCGAGCTATAAATCTTACTATTTCACCAACCTAACTCAGAAATATCCTTTAAGTAAAATAAAAGCTAGGAGAGTTATTCATTCAATTTTTAAAAGGCTGCTTAAACCAAACCAATGCAGTGTGCAAATATAGAACTTAATTAAAATACTATATATAAAATATTAACAGCTAGAGTTATTAACATTACATTAAATTCCCTTGAGCTAGGCCAACATAAAATGAGCTCTCTTTTCTTTCAATTTAGTAAAGGGCAAAACTTGGTGTAGTGAATGAGCTTTCGGTTTTATACTGTTTGTCTCAATTCACTAATCTAAAGTTGTAATCACATAAAAGTATTTTACCAGCTGCACATCACCAAGCATACTAACTTAATCTTTCCTTTGTATTCCCACAAAAATCTCATGTCTTATTTTCTTTCTTAATGTATAGAATACTGTCTTAAGGCATCTCTCTCATCTTCCTATCCAGCATTGAACTTTCTAAATTAACACAGACATTCTCTGCTTTTGACCTTTTCCAATGAGGGTACAAACAGAACAGTTAATAAACTACTGGCAATTTGGAAGAATTAAAGAACTTAAACAGAAAAAAAGTGGATTTTATTCGGCCTAAGGATTAAGGCATTTATCCAATTCTTATCATAATACGTCGTCCAAGGAACTTGGGAAACTAATTAGACCATATCACACTTAAGACTAGAATAAATTACCATTATCAAATGAATAATGGCTGGTTTTGTTTCCCTTCCTACATTCTTTTGCATTTATTAAAATTTTGTCACTGACCATGTATTTCTTCATATAGTTAGAAAATACCTCATTTCTTGGTGAATGAAATACAACTGATCTGAGATATGGTAATTTTTTGTCTCTCTGAACTTCCAAAAAGATGTCCAATTAATCTAATCAGTCATGTCTTTTATTATGAAGTTTTGGGCACCTAGGTGGCTCAGCTGGTTAAGCATCTGACTCTTGATTTTGACTCCAGTCATGATCTTATGGTTGTGAAATTGAGTCCCACATTGCGCTCAGTGAGGAGTCTGCTTGAGATTCTCCCTCTCTTCGCCCCCCCTTCAGCTTACACTTACTTTCTCTATGTCTCTCAATAAATAGATAAACAAATAAAAATAAATTATTATGAGGACTAACATGTACAAATACATACTCGAGAGTAATTTAAACATTTTATCCTAGGTGTATATTAAATCAAATGGTTACCCAGAAGTTAATATTTTAAGCACAAGATTAGTCCACGCTCCATTCCTCTTTTTAAGACTTCTCTTTGAAAGTTCTTAAGTGGCCAATCAACTGCTTCCTCTGGTAGAAACAGGCCGGAGGAAGTGAAAGGGCGGTACTCTATTGCTATATTTCTGTATTCCCCTCAATGTACACTTCTCAGCTTAAATCAGAAAAAAAAAATAGAGGAATCTATTTTCCAGTGGAATCAGTATAATGCTGCAGGGAAATAAATTGTTGTCTACACTCAATCATCTAAGATACTGGAGAGAACTGGTTAAAAAAAAAAAAAAAAAAAAAAAAAGCATAGATAGTACAGATAGGTAACTAATCTTCCCTGTGGAAAATTTCAGGGAAATGAAGAATGGAGGGAGACCAAGTTTCCAGAGAGGGATGAATCAGAAATAGTCTCTGAGATATCTGAGAATCAGAGCAATGGGTTCTGACCTTACTTCAACTTTCCACCCTTAACATTGGCTCCCTCCCAATTCCCATTCATTCCATTTCTTTATTTTATTGGGCTAAAAAAGAGGAATTAATTGCAGGATGTCAATTACAATCTTTTTATTTTTTTATTTATTTTTTTTAATTACAATCTTTTTTTTTTCTGGATAATTACAATCTTTTTAATTGATAAGCAGGAAAACAAGACATGACTAAGAGTGAGATAGGACACAGTTCTGTTAAAGGGAAGCTGGAAGTACACAAGTGACAAGGGAATCCACGAAAGGAGCACTCACCCCAGAACTGCAGCATAGCCTTCCTAAAGTAGGACGCTGATCACAGATTACTGGATCTGAAAGAAGCACTAAATGTTCTCTGGTCTGTGGTTCCCACGTTTGGCTGATCATCAGCTGGAGAGCTTTGCAAAAATATAGAATCCTAGATCCCATCACTGTTGACACCCCTTCACCAGGTCTGGGAGCCCGTCAATACTGGGTCCTTCCCAATATGTTTCACAAAGGAAGAAATTCAGACCCACAAAAAAAAAAAAAAAAAAAATGCCTTGGCCAAGCTTATACTACCATTTAGTGTAAAACCCAGAGTGGGTGTGTGGCATATAAGTAAACAAGGAAGTTCAGTGAAGGAAGGGAGGAGCGTGGTTAGGTCTAAACTCAGTTGTCTTCTATTATAAGAAGCTAATTTGATTTGTAAGTGAGAGGAACAATCAGAGCATGGGAACACAAAGTGAAGAAAGTAAAAGAAATAATATGTAATTGTATACATAAAATAAATTGCTTCTCTCTTTCCTTCTCTTTCTTCTCTCTGTCTCTCTCACTTTCTGGGTTTCCACAAAATGCTATTTATTCTGCCTGGATGATCCTTGCCCCCACAAACCTAATGCCAGTCAATTCCCTAAGTCCCCTAATCCATTCTCAAATTTCAAAGTAAGTAAATGTTATTTCTCCAGGCCTTCCCTACAATGCCTTTTCCTTTCTCCAATTATACATGTGCGCTCTCTCTCTCTCTCTCTCACACACACACACACACAGTCCTCTCCAAGAAGCCAAAGGAAAGAATTCCTATTGGCTAAATTCCAAACATGTTTCATTAGAAAGGAAAGCTATTTGGAAGTCAACAGATTTTTGTCAATGTTCTTGAAATCCTTGAAATCTTAATCCTTTTGAATTGATAAAAGTGTTTTAACACCACAGATTCATCTTGGATAAAAATTAAACTAAGGATTTTCTATGTGGATTATTGGATTTTTCATATTTTGTATTTGCCACTTCAGGTACCTCCAATCATCCAATGATATAAGCAATAATTGGGAATACAAGAACCCTGCATTTTGTCACTTGCAAATTCAAGATAAAATTTCTTGCAAGATTTGGCACTTGATTATCCAATAAATAAATGTTCATTTAAGAAGTGATTCTAGCAGCCATTTGAGGATTTGGGGTTTGATGCCCAACTATAGTGATTAACTAGCTTCTTCTGATTTGTATATGATGTGAAACAGATAACAATTTCTTTTACCCTAAAGACTGAAATGCAGGAAATCTTTAATATGTCTTGGTTTTAATTTCCTTGGTGAGGGGTGTAAGGAGTGGTCCAGTAGGTAAACAGCATAAAAAAAATGAAAAATTACCTGACCGTCCATCTCTCTGGAAGTCCACATGATACCATTCTCCATCATTCACCTTCTTCTGTAGGGCTTTGATTTTTATTGTACCTGATCCCATGTCCAGGAGGAGGTAGAGATGGCCATCTAGCATCTCAATAGCAAAGAAGTCAACCTTTATCATCTGAGGGTGCTTGGCATCTTTTTGGTGTCTTGGCTTGCCATGGCTAAATAAAATGAGGCCATTTGGCTCTGTTGTGCGAAAATCAAATGATATGGAGCCTGTTTTCTTTGCATTCCATTTAGGCAAAGAGATGAAAGACTCTGGGGTTTCAAAGGTGATTGGGTCCAACGTTGCAACATTCTCACATTTAAATGCCACCACTCCATGAATCTTCATCTTAGGGTCTCCTTGCTTGGCAAGTCGAGATAATTCCAGCCTTACATCATTATTTTTATAAACAACCTGTGGGCAGAGGATAAAAGTGAGAAACCAGGCTCATATTTTAATATTTAGAACTTGTCTTCAGTTCACATAACTTGCAATACATGTTTGCAACACATGTATCATGATGTTTGGTGTATTTTTATATATAAGACCAATTTTTCAGCCAAATAAAATTCAAGTATTAACTCATTAAACAGTAACCATTCCAATATAATTCCAATCAAATAATGTGTGTACATACACCACCTGGTTGTAGTTGACTCAAATAATTTGAGTGAATTTGCATACAGTTCTCATTATTTCAAGCATGCATAGACTCAAACTTATAAAAGCCATTTGCTTTTGGGTTTGGTTATTATACTTTGTTTATTAAATATAAAAGTTTTTCAGTTTTCCCACTACTAAAGTATTTGAAATTAGATATCTTGCATCACTGTTCCCCTAAAAATAGGATCCCATCTATGATATATAGGGCCACTATGTGTATAAACTCTGTAAGATAATCACAACAAATTGAGGTAGAAAACATCCTGAAATATCTAAGAAAAATCACAAAATACAACTAACATGCAGAAGCTCCCTTTTCCCTTATGGCCTACATTAACAACTGCTTGAATAATGTTGGGTAACATTAGAACAGTGTTGATTCTAAATCTATTCAACCTGTATTACTTGTGTTCCATTTTACTTTAAAGTATACAAACACGGAACAAAGTTTGTCTTGTATTCTAATTTCCCAAGGCATTTCATCCGAATTGGCTAGCTGGTTCTGACTGCTTGTTGATAGTCCTATGGCTTTTTGGACTCTAAACGGCACATTGAACACATCCACTGGCAGGGCTCACAGTATCATGCATCTGCTATCACATCATCTTAATAAACTTGAAGCCATTCTGACATAAAGATAAAGAGAGATCCATACCCTGCCTTTATAAAATGCATACCATGCATAATTACATTTCCAAAATACATATGTCATACTGATTTAAGAATAAATTAGCTCTCTGTCCAGATAAGTATCTAAATTATTTTAAGAAGCCATTCAAAAATTCATAGCGGCCAACACTGACAGGTTCTAAATTCATTTAAATTTCTATAATAGAAAATTTTAACAAATGATGAAGGAAAGGGAAAAGATCATCATAACAATGTGTGGAAATTATATGGCATATAGATAGATAATGAAAAAAAACCCACCTAGTCTCTTTTATGTTTTTATTTCTTTGGGATTTATTATATAAGCCAATGAAGCAGAGAAGTGAAGTTCAACATTGTGAACTACTCTTAAAAAAAGGAAAAAAAAATATCCTCAAAGAAATATTGATTTTATGAACAGATCCAAATGAGAGTGCAACAATATCATCACTAATTGTTAAGATGGTAGAGTATATAGGTATTTTTGAAAGTTGAAACTATTAAACAAATTACAACTTTCAACCTAAATAAAAAAGATATATGAATAACTGTAAATGATTGAGAATCATATTAACTGGTTAATACAGCAGTTATTTCCCCCTAACCTTGGCAAAACGTAACAGAGCCAACAGTTAGTGCAGTTAGTGAATTTCATGATATGATTTATTAAAGGATATTTTATTTTTCAGAGTGATTAAGAGTGTAGGTTGTGGTATCAAACACTCTTGAGTTCAAATTCTAGAACTATCATTACCTAACTGCATGATTTCTTCAAGCCTTATTTCTTCTCCCTTCTAGGGAGATAACACTTTACAGGATTGTTGTAATTATTAAAGAAAAAAATATAAGTGAGAGAATCTACATAAAGGCAATTAATCCAATGCCAGGTACATTGTGAGATTTTCAATAAGTATCAAATATATCAAACTGCATGAATAATAAATATCATCTCTTCATCATCATCTAGTAGACATGGAAATAACAAATTAAATCATTTTAAGGAAATGCTTAAAATTTAAGCACCCCCATGTAATTGGTATTTTATATCTGATTTGTGCCAACCATAGAAGTCACATATTTCCACTACTACTCCTGGTGTTTCAGTTTACCTTTATCTTGAAGGAGGATTATTATAAAGAATACCACATCCATTATTCTTTGAGCAAATGTGTATAATGGTTTAATAAGCATATACTGACAACAAGAGAAAAGAAAATGAACTTAAGCAATAACAAAAGGGAATTAGATTAATTCTTAAGTCTACTATCTTGAAGAGAGGAAGAGCTATTAAGCCTAGGGTAAGTTGATTTAGGATTGTCTTTCTTTGGGGATCTTTAGAAGTGGAGAAAATGGTTTCCAAGTTTTATGGCTTCCCACTATGATTTTCTTTTTTTTTTTTTTAATTTTTATTTATTTATGATAGTCACAGAGAGAGAGAGAGGGGCAGAGACACAGGCAGAGGGAGAAGCAGGCTCCATGCACTGGGAGCCTGATGTGGGATTCGATCCCGGGTCTCCAGGATCGCGCCCTGGGCCAAAGGCAGGTGCCAAACCGCTGTGCCACCCAGGGATCCCCCACTATGATTTTCAAGATACCCAAGCCTATATATTGTTTCAATTTCCTTGGAGATTTATATTTTATTATTTGGAGATTCCCTTGACAAAGACATCGATCAGGAATGAGTAAAACATTTTCCAACCCAATTGATGTAGATGATCATGTTGACCTATGCTAACACATTGCCGTGAAATAGAACCACTACAATAGAGTCAGGTGTTTCTGAGATGAGTAAGTAGTATAAGGGTTGTTATATTCCCTCAGGAGTCCAATATCAGCTACAAAAAGTTGACGGATTTGGGGTTAGGGAAATTCTAGCTAAGGATTTCAGTGAGTGATTTATAATCTCGTGAGTGAATTGGATGCCCTGGGGAAAAGGAGACTCAAGAAGATGGAGAAGAAAATTAAGGATTCCCTTGATCAGGTAACTTAGGGCTAGCCACGCACATACACTCTCCCTCCACACACAGCCCCGCAAGTCAATCAATCAATCAATCTCCACCAGAATCTATGCTTTGTGCAGACACGATTCTTGCTTACTGTAGTCAAGCATCAAGGTCAGAGTCTGGCACAAAGCAGACACTCAATAAATATCTGATGAGAATTAAATAAAATTCTTTGTTCACTTTTTTTTTTTTTTACCTAGTCCCAGGTTATAGGCTATTATTAACAATATTTACAAATGTAGCTAAGTAAAGCAGAGTGTGGTACTGCAGACTAATCTCATGAGCTAGCTACTATATTTAGTCTATTTCTTTAGAAAAATGTAGAAACTTCTGTGCATGTTCAGTTATAAACGGCAAGCTGGCCTGTGTATTAGAAAACTTTACCTTCAAACTCATATTGCGGGGTTTAAATTACTTTTAGAATGAAAAAAACACCTGAGTTAAAATTCTCCAGAGGTAGAATCGTTTTCCTAGAAGAACTACCTTGAGGAGAAGCACGATATATTTTTTTTTTTTCCCTTCTCATTTTGTATTCTTTGAAAGGTAACTCCAGAAGACAGAAAAGCAATTTTGGAGAGGCAGCCTGATAGCTCTCACAACTACACTACTACTTCATCTGACCCAGATTTCATAATCACTCTACTTTTCAAGTTAGACTTACTCTTAAAGCGACCTGAATATAGTTCAATTACAATAATATGTAGACAGCAAGCACTCCAACTCTTATAAAAATTCACATGTAAGCTATTCTTTTGCTTCTTTCTCAGCTAATATGATTCCTAATCAAATACAGTTATTCATATATCCTTTTTATTTAGGTAGAAAGTTGTAATTTGTTTAACAGTTTCAACTTTCAAAAATATCTGTATACTCTACCATCTTAACAATTAGTGATGATATTATTGCACTCTCGTTTGGATCTGTTCATAAAATCAATATTTCTTTGAGGATATTGTTTTTTCCCTTTTTTTTTTAGAGTAATTCACAATGTTGAATTTCACTTCTCTGCTTATATAATAAATAAATAATAAATCCCAAAGAAATAAAAACATAAAGAGACTAGGTGGCTTTTTTTTTTCGTTATCTATCTATATGCCATATAATTTCCACACATTGTTATGATGATCTTTCCCTTTCCTTCAACATTTGTTAAAATCTTTTAAAAGTCCTTCAAACTTGGGATCCCTGGGTGGTGCAGTGGTTTAGCGCCTGCCTTTGGCCCAGGACGCGATCCTGGAGACCGGGGATCCAATCCCACGTCGGGCTCCCGGTGCATGGAGCCTGCTTCTCCCTCTGCCTGTGTCTCCGCCTCTCTCTCTCTCTCTCTCTCTCTCTCTCTCTCTCTCTCTGTGTGACTATCATAAATAAATAAAAATTAAAAAAAAAAGATTTAAAAAACAAGTCCCTCAAACTTAAATATGCAAGCACAGGAACAATATGTCTGTAGTTTTGTATTCCCAGGCTTGAAATTTGAGGTAGACAATCACTGAGTGTTTTATTTGATCTTATTAGTCCTAAAAAGCAAGGGAAATAAATAGGATAAAAAGAAAAGTTTGAGAGTCTAGGTATAGACATGGCTTAATCACAAAGCTATTATCTAGGTCAACTTGCCTAACCTCTCTCTCAGGTTCTTAAATTCTAGAATATGTATATAAAGGAAAAGGATGTCATACCTATAAATCCTGAGCTTTCTCTCCCTTAAATCTTTTGTCTCCCAAAAGATCTTTTGGACAATCTTTTGTCTCCCAAATCTATGTGATTTGGGACAACGGTGAAAGACATTCTATTGTTCCTTCTCTTTGTCTGGCTTGTTCCGGTTGTGGTTTGATGTCAGGATATTGCTCTCTATTCTGAGATACGTTGAAGCACTAATCCGTTAGGTAAAGAGAACGTTCACGACATCTTTAGGCACATAGACATACATCAAGGATTATATCTTTCTAAGGTTTGTACAGATGGTATTAAAGAACTGATGGCTGATAGATAGAGCCCTTTCCACAGGAAGTGGGAGTGTGTGAAATAAGCACATCAGTAGGAAAGCATTTGCTACTCAAATAATGACTATTTTGTTGTTATAAATAAATGTTTCAGCTTAGACATTTTCATGAAGCTTTTGAATTAATTAGCATGCATTGATCAAAGCTTTTCATACCTCAGCTGTGAGCGTCTGCAGGGTGATGGAAAGGACACCGAACTTAAAGGCAAGGAGTGATGCCGGGATCTAGACTCGGTTGTGACCTGAGAACATGAATGACTTATTCTACTCTGAGTCTTGGTTCTCTACTATTCTTGGGAGTAATAAAAAGTAAGTGCTAGGAATCCAGTTTTCACAATTTCAAAGAGAAATGCAGCTGCCTCCCTTGCAATCCTGTGACTTTGTCCAAGTCCTTCAACCTCACAGGGGCTCAGTTTTCTCTGTAAGGTGGAGTAATAACATCTACTACATGAGGGTTATTGTAAAAAAATAAAATAAAAAAGATATTTCAATGAAAGTGCTAGCAATAGGGTCTGGCACAGAGTAAGGGTCCAGGTGAATATCAGCTGCTCTTGTTAGTGTTATTATCATAAATAATGTTATTGTTCTGAGAGGAACTGAATGCAGCTGTAACAAAGGCAACAGCATGGCACATAGTAGATGACTGTTCAATGTTTTAAAGTAATTAACAGGGATCCCTGGGCGGCGCAGCGGTTTAGCGCCTGCCTTTGGCCCAGGGCGCGATCCAGGAGACCCGGGATCGAATCCCACGTCGGGCTCCCGGTGCATGGAGCCTGCTTCTCCCTCTGCCTATGTCTCTGCCTCTCTCTCTCTCTGTGACTATCATAAATAAAGTAATTAACAGGGCTACAACCATCAGGATCAGAGAGATCACAGCAGCCTGGGGCTTCTTTTAGTATCTTGACATTCATATTGCAGGTTGAAGACTTTCTAGATAGCTGAGGTTTCTTAACCACGACACATAGGAAGCTAGTGAGCCTGGGGCTTTTACTTTCACTCATGAGAGAACTTCCGTGGCATCTGACATCAACACAAACCACCACTACCACCACCACAAGAATCAGCTAAGATTTATTGAGTGTTTATTTTCTGTCAGACCCTGTTATAAGAAATTTATATGTTTTATGTATTTGTTCCTGACAAGTGTCCTAGAAAATAGAAAACATTATCCTATTTTATTAGTAAATATGTGACAGCACAGAGCTCAGTGAATGTCTTCTATCGTGACCATGTCAAATACCGTGAAGAGCTAATGATATTAACTTCAAATTCTGTGTTTGTCTCAGCAGGAAATTTCACTTACAGTTTTTTTTTTCTTTTTTTTTTTTAAGATTTTATTTATTTATTCATGAGAGACACAGAGAGAGAGAGGCAGAGACACAGGCAGAGGGAGAGGCAGGCTCCACGCAGGAAGCCCGATGTGGGACTCAATACCGGGTCTCCAGGATCACGTCCTGGGCCGAAGGTAAGCGCTAAACCGCTGCGCCACCAGGGCTGCCCCACTTAGAGTTTTCATTTAGAATTTCATTTGTACTTTTTGATAACAGTTGCTAATTAAGAGATTCACAAGTAAACAGTTTACCACCATGCAAAAGGATGGCCTTGCTATGAATTACATGGATTATTACATAAACAGTATCTTTCCTTCTCTTTGTCTTTCTTAAAATATTTCTAAATGAAATATTTTAATCTTAAGAGAGTGTTTTCGTGTGCTTGTTGATTAAAATGTCCCTTCAAATCCAGTTTAAGTAATGGGGCTTATTCTTGTTTCTAGAACTCTAATGTAGTTTTTCAATAGGTATGCCTTTTGGATATATATAATATAAGGATATGTATAATAAAGTATTAGAATTAAGATATTAGAATAAACTAGTTTAATTTCTCATTAATACTTGTTATTGGTGTATTTATCTGAAATGTGTAAACTGTATGTGAATACACACACACATAGCTTATACATTACCTAATATAAATGTGTTTATATATAATATGTCAAGCCTGCTAAAATTGACATTGAGAAAAGATACACATGTATATTAGAATATATACTATATCTCTAGATGGATAAGTAGATAACACATGTGTATATATACCACATACACACCAAAATACAAACATACATATACTAAAAGCATTTAATAATTTCAGAAATTACAAAGTTCTTGGCTAAAACACAAGATGGTCTAACTCAGTTGGAATAAAAAATGTCTTGGCCTACAAACAAATATCAGCACTTATAAGGTTGGCTCACACCAAAGGAAGGGCTGCAGCTGGAAAAAAAAAATATATATATATAATTTTAAAAAGTAGAAAATTAAACAGAGTTTCTTTACTGTTCCTGCTACCATGAAGAGACAATTTTAAGAGCACAATAGAAACAAAAGTAGCCACTTAAAAAAAATTGTTGCACTCATCATTGCCCTATCTTCCACTCAAGGTCAAGTTGCCAGTGCTGTGCACTTTCTTATACTGAGAGCGGAGCACAAATGTGAGGTGAAAAAAAAAATTGTTGAACTTAACTGACTAAATGACTAACAGGATTTTAGCTTCCTAAGCATGTCACACACCACAGACGTTTTCATCTATAATTTGAATATGTCTTCTTGAGGCAAGTGTGCATCCAGTTGCAGGGATTCACATGCTGTGTGTGAGTCAGAGAAGGGGTGGCAGGTAGGAAATGCACAAGCCCTGGTCAGAGTAGCCCAATGCCACCTTAAAAACAATACCCAGAATTCAGAAAATTTGATTTGAAAGAGAGTTATATAAGGAATTTTGAAAGATAAAAATGTTTTGTTTCATTTTGTTTGCGGGGATGGGGGGTGGGCAGCAGAGAAGGTGAGTTTTTTCCCCCATAATCTAATCCTATTCAGAGATTATGTGTAGATAAAATTTTCATATAAATTGCAACTTTCCCCACACCTAAATGAAGAAACTAATTAGGGAATGTAAAAACAGACTACAACAACATCACTTCTCTGTAAAGGCATGTGACTTATTAATTTCAAACCAAAAATTAGTTGAAAGTTGGAAAGGACAAAAAATGATAATATTTTATTTAAGCCATGCATAAAGGGAAATCTTTTTGCTTAATTCCAATTAAACATGATCAACTACATCTTATTCATGAAAAGAAGGAAAATCAAAAGAAGACACCCTCTTGCTTTGCCCTTCCTTCATTCCATCAGTGAAGTGCCTAAAGTTATTTAGACAACCTTGATGCCATCTGTACAAGTCGGCCGTGGGAGCAAAAAGGCTGTGCTGTCCCAGGGTTAACAACTCAATTTAATGAAGCTTTCAGTGGCATCTGGGTGTGTGGCAACTTGAGTTCCACTAAATAGGAATGGCTATTTCTCTCAAATTAAATATTCAGTAATTCAGCAATGCCCGTGGGGGAAAAAAATAGAAAAGCGAACCACTATTTCAGTTACATAAGAGTTGATGGGTCAATTTTTGAAAAGTAAAAGCAGAAACTAGGTCACTCTTCCTTATTTTCAGATGAGGAAACTGAGGCACAGAGCAGTTCAGGGACTGTCTCAGTTGGCATCAAGCTCTTATCATGAACAAGTATCAAGGAATTCAGTGTTCAGTTTTTTTTTTTGTTTTTTTTTTTTTTGACTGTTCAGAAACAGATGGAACAATGAACTGTCTCTAGCACAGGCGTGTAATAGGAGACGCCCTAGAGCAATTACAAATGAAGAGCAGCCGTCTTTTCAGCAACATGGCAGAAAGGGAACCATAACTGATTTAAAGGCAATTCTATCTTTAAAACTGTGATAGCTTCACAATAAGCTGACACTCAAATATAAAAATAAAAGTCCCGAAGGGAAAAAAATCTTGCAGTTATTTCCCCCACTAATGGCATTTACAAAGACACAGAAAAAGTTAACTAGAAACAATAAACCTGCAATGTTTACTGCTATTTTGCAACTAAGTGATGAAGATATTTTCAGCATCAGTCTTTCATGATCTTGCAGAATGTGACACGCCATAAATTAGGGTTTAAAGCTTCTATTCCAAGCTGGCAGATGCTGCTAATAAGGACAATGCATGTCTGCTTTATCCCAAAACTTTTTAAATCCTCTACTAGTCTCAATGAAGGACAAGAGGCCGCTTTATTTTTTTTTTATAAGGGAACCTATATTATCAAGAAACAAGAATGAATCTTTGAATTGATCATAACAAAATAGTGGCATCAAATGTTATGTCTGGATTAACCAATTCTTTTGCATCCCCAGCCTCATGAGCTCTGCAGAGCTTCCCTATCATCTAATTTTACATTTTTCTAAAGGGGTAGCTATATATAAAGGTATATTATATACCATCTAGTATATGTATGTCCCTAGAATGCACGGATATATATGTGTGTGTATATGTGTATATAATATACACATATATAAAATGCCATATACTATGTAGTTGGTCCTTCCTCTGTTGATTTACCATGACATGCTATATGTTGGTTGCATATGCCGAAGTTTTCATTCTACTTTCACTTAAAAAAAAATTTTTTTTTAAAGATTTTATTTGTTCACTCATGAGAGACACACAGAGAGAAAGAGGCAGAGACACAGGCAGAGGGAGAAGCAGGCTCCATGCAGGGAGCCTGATGCGGAACTCGATCCCAGGACTCCGGGATCATGCCCTGGGCAGAAGGCGGTGTTAAGCCGCTGAGCCACCCAGGCTGCCCCACTTTTTGATTGTGTTCATCACTTTTTAGCTTAGAAAGGGCACCTGGGTGGGTCAGTCAGTTGAGCATCTGCCTTTGGCTCAGGTCATGATCTCAGGGTCCTGGGACTGAATCCTGAGTCGGGTTCCTTGCTCAGCTGGGAGTCTGCTTATCCCTCTTCTGCTGCTGCCCCTGCTTGTGCTCACTTACTCTGTCTCAAATAAGTAAAATCCTTAAAAAAAAGTCCTCCCCCAAGAAAGAGTTGATAAACATATTGTTATATACAATGTTTATTACTTAATTTTATAGGTGCTTGTGTAACTGTAATCTTTTTGAAAATATTTTGTCTTCTCTTCGAAGGTGAAAATCCAAATTGAGTCCTCCTACTCAGCTCCTTATTTGAGCCAGCACATTTTTTGAACAACTTCTCCTTTTTCTACTGATTTGTAAGGCCTACCACATTTTAAAATTCTGATATATACTGTACAAGGTTCTGCTTCTGAGCATTCTATTTTCTTTCTTTCTTTCTTTCTTTCTTTCTTTCTTTCTTTCTCTCTTTCTTTCTTTCTTTTTTTCTTTCTTTCATCCAGTTCCATTTCATTTAATTATATTTCTATAGTGTGTTCTAATATATGTTAGGTCTCTCCTACTAAGCTATTTACATTAATTATTCTAATTATGTTTGTACATTGCATCATATAGTTTTGTTTTCTGCATAGATAAGATAAATATATAACAGAACTATTGTAGTTGCTCTGATTTAGCTTTACAAAATGTAGCCAGCTAAAGCTGGTGGCAAATTATTTATTTAAACTCATTTAAAGAGGTTTATTTTTAAATTTTATTTATTTATTTTTTTTAGAGAGAGAGCAGGAGAGAGGGGGAGAGGGAGAGAGAGAATCTCAAGCAGACTCCATGCTCAGCACAGAGCCTAACGTGGGGCTCCATCTTATGACCCTGAGACCATGACTTGAGTCAAAATCAAGAAGTAGATGCTTAACCAACTGAGCCACCCACGTGCCCTAAAGAAACTTCTGATAAGCAAAAGGAAATTATATCTCTCTTATAATTACATCCCTGTTAAAATTATTTGTAAAGTTATCATCTATAAGTGATTATAATAATTTTGATTTTAACACATAGAGAATCTGGCCTCATGCCAGAAAATTGTATTATTTGTTGGAAGATACATATAAAACTATAAAGAAAAATAAAATTAGGGGGAAAATGCAATTATAAGCACACTAATTCTATTGTAATAATCACAAGCCCTAGTAGAGTGTCTTGCAGTAAAATGCTAGGAGTGGGTGGCCAATCACTCGCATTTGGAGGTGATTTGGAGGCCAGGCTGAAGGATTCTCAGGGCAGGAGAAAACCAAGTGCGCTCCACTTTAATGTGGCTCTCTTCAAGAGGTTAGGCCACTTGCCTGAGGACACACAGATAGTGTCCAGCTAGTAAGCAGTGGAGAGACAGAATCTGAATGCCTTCTTCAGACCTGGGAATAGATTGTATAATTTTTTGTTTGTTTTCTTTCCATGGGGCTGTTTTTATGATAACTAGGTTCCCTTCAGCAATAAAAGCCTTACAACTCTTTTAAGCCCTGTTGACTTGAGATTTCAAGATCCGATTATCAAATTTGTGATTACTCACATTGTACCAATCCCCTGTCTTTCTCTGGCTGCCTGCCATTCCTTCTTGACCACATCTCTACCTGAGCACCCACAAAGGAAACAGGGAAGCTGATACTTAAGAAAGCCAATGCTGCTGTCTCTCCCATCCACAATAAAAATATTTTGCAAGCTAGACCTGTTATTGAGAAGTGGTGTGTAAATGTGCTCCATTATTTTAATATTATCTGAAGGCAATACTTTGTATGGTAGGTACATAAATATAGATATAGATATGAATATAGATTCAAACAGCCTTAGGTTTGAATTTCTGCTATGCTACTTAACTACACTGCCTTGGGGAAGTTCCTTAGTTTCTCTGAAGTAGTTTCCCCTTTTTCAAATAAGGTTAACACTTATTTTGCACTATTATTTAATCACAGACAGTACTAGGGTACTTGGTCTTGAGCACTGAGCAAAGAGTAGCCATTATTGTTATTATTATGATCTTAAATGTATAAGAGAGGAATGATGGCCATTTAAAGAAGCAGTTTCCTCCTTAAAAAGTAAAGAAGTATGCTTTGAAGTAATTAATTACCCTCAAATCTTCATGTTTACATGATTATTTCCTAAATTTCATAACTCAATTCCTTATCTTCCATGAACTTTACATTTTGAAAGATTTCATCTACTAAACAAAAGGTATTCATTAAGGAATACTTTGTTTGTAATTTTAAATTTATCAAAGGCATAATGAGATCTCCTCTATAATCACACTGAGTTGATAGAACTCTAGCCTGATGCAAATAGCTGTTTTATTTAGATTATGCTAAGAGGGTAAGCATGTAGCCTTTTCTAGATTTGCTGAAATACTGAACATACATAACTGTTCTTCATTTCTAATTTTGAGGACTCTAAAAAAGTATAGAGACTCTAGGTTGTGAACTGTTATTTTTCAATTATGGCTGTTCAGCACCGAGGTATTTCTTCTTAATGCATTCTTTAATTATTTCCTTTGGAAGGTCCCTAGTGCTTCAAATGTCAGATGGGTTGTGCCTTTTGCCAAGGGTTGCTTAGTTAACTGTTTATTTAATGAATGGGGTTTTATGTGCTGCTGAATTTCTCATGGCACACGTTAGGAAATTCTTGGCAGAATTTAAATTGGAGAACTGAGAAACATATTGGCTCTACGGAAGCTCAATCAGCTCCCAGGCAGGAGCAGGGCCTCTGCCAAGGAAAACTCACTAAAATAAAAAATGCAAAGACCAAACTCACACACAATGCAAGGAAAACTGACTTTGGTGTCTAGAATTAAAGGCATGCCGGATTCAGGTTTCTCAGGTGGCCTATGAATGAAAGTGAGGGAAATGTTTCACAATTCTGGAAGAGAAACAGGAATGAGATCCCTTTGCTTTGGAGGATGACAATATGCTTAAATGTCTTGATTACTTGGGGTACTCAATTAGCTGCTAAGAAAAAATGGAGTCTTATATAATTTCTCAAGTTTCTTCCTTATGGAGATAAATCTTTATTGAAAGATATAATCCATAATAACTAAGAAATGATAATTGTATTAAAAAGAAAACTTGCAGCAACGGTGACTGAATATCCTAGATCAAAAATCCAGATGGCTATAGTTTAAAGATGATTTGGCCAGGAGCCTAGATATTATATAAACATCAGTTGCCAGGTATGTTTTCTTTGAGGACTGGGAGGAAAAAAAAAATGCCCTGAAATGTTATGTAGGGTCTGAAAAGTCCCAAATCCACCAAATTATTTTTAAATTTATTTTATTTATTATTATCATTATTATTTTTATTCAGTAGTACTACAAAAGGAGGAGGGAATCGGAGATTTTTTAAAAATTAAATACAAGTTTGAGAAAATAAAGATGAGGATATATGTTTCAATGATGTAAGCTGGACAGCACTAGCCTACTTGCTGATGCTATATGAATACCCAGTCTTGTGTGGGAGGAAGGCCTGTTGCAGTCATCTCCTGCTGAGTATCATTGCCATCAGTTCCTTTTTTCAATTCTACACACTCTGACAGCCCATGTCCAATCCCTTTTCCCTCTTTGGAAGAGCAGTTTCCTGAGTTAGCCTAGGGCTCTCTCTCTCTCTCTCTCTCTCTCTCTCTCTACTGGCTTACTGGAGGCTCCCTGCATCTTGGGTGATCAGAGGCCTGGCTAACTCCCTGGTTCCTGTTTGTCTGGTGCCATTTTCTCACATTATTCAAAAATTAAGAGAGCTGGGCTCATCAGCACATAAATGCTAATCTGATGCTAGGTTGGCCATCTCTCAGGTAGCTAAATGGACACATGTGTTCTCTTCTTCAGGCCTAATTGCTTGGCTGTCATCTATCCTGGCTCAGGACTGAACCACTCTCCCAGCAGACAGTTCACTGGGTTTGGCCATCTATAACCACGTACTACTCATTGCCCTTGATTAGCTGGTGTGTTGTTTGACACATATAAATATGAATCATAATAACACCAATAACCAGCCATTAAACACCTTCTATGTGTCTCATGCATTTTTAGCTACTGTACAGAAAGTCTTATTTCTCACAATTTTTATCTCCATACTAAGGTTCAGAGAATTTAAATATCTTGTCCAAATTGAACAGCTATTGGATGACAGAACAGTAATCCGACTCAACATTTATCTGATTACAAACTCATATACGTAGTTTTTAGTTCATGTTTCTCGCCATGTCATGGGATATTGGCTGAGTTCCTATTTACTTAGCCAGCACTGGTCCTGGACACATTTTCTCAACAATGTCATCAATACGTAAAAGGGCATCTATACATTTTCTATTCTTCCATGATCTGGTTCCTTTGAAAAGGTGGGATTCTCTTAACACTACTGGTAAAAAATAAATTAAAAAATTTTTAAAACCCCCTTTGATTCCATCCTATTCTCTTTACCTTTTGATTTCAGGATAGCTGTTGTTCCCATGGCTGTCCTATGATACTCTGATTTTGTGTCACACTTATTTTGTGCTCATTTCACTCTGAAGACCAAATTACCTGGCCATGTTATCGAGTGAATACAAAATTTGTTTTGCATTTTAAGGATTCCTTAACTAAGGTTTTCTAAGTTACCTTGTAACTGGAAAATAAAAAATGAGATTTAGCACTAATAGGAATGACATTTTAAGGGTCAGTTTCCAGACTCTAGATTTAGATTTGGCTGCTATAGCCTCCTTGAGTCAGCATAGATTTGAGACCTTTTTTCTTTTCCTCAATGACAACAGATGAAGTCCGGTACAGCAGGGCCAGGCTAGGATAAGATGGGTGAAATGAGTGAGGTACTAACCTGAGATGTAAAATATAAGGGGGGAAGGGAATGCTAAAAACTTAGTAATCAAGGAAAATAATATTTCAATGCAATTTTTTAAATCAATGCAAAAAAAAATCCTACGGTGAACAAAATATCAAAATTTTACATAAAGTAGAATCAGTATTACTGATTATTCCTCTTGCCTCAGGCTCCAATATGGCCTGGTACAGCACTGCAATACAGTATTTTTCTAGGATTAAAGAGCCCAAATTAATTTGTTAACAATCTATTTATTACAAATGCCAGTAACTAGAAATATTTTGGGGCTAGGGGTGGGGAAAGGAAAGCCATCATTGGAGATCCTTAAAATTAGAACTAAAATACACTTCATTTTTAAGGTGTACCCAAAGGATAATGATAGCAAACAGTCATAGAGTGCTTAGTCAGACACTGTTCTAAGCACTATACTCATTTAATCACCAGCGCAACTGGCTGAGATAGAAGAACAAGCCCAGGGATGCAGAATTCCCAGCGGCACATTCATTAAACTGCAGTGTCTATGGGGCTGTGCACAGTGACTCTGGTAAAACTGGAGTCCCGATTTTACAGATGAGGAAAGTGAGCTTATACAGTAAGTGGCAGAACCACGTTCCAAACCCAGGAAGTCTTAATCTAAGGTCTTTGCTCTTAACATTATAGAAAAAAGCCAAGCCCCACAAAGACCAAATATTCTTGCCTATTCCTACCCTCAGCCTTTTTCCCCAAACAATCCTACATAGGAGTTAACTTTGATAATAATAATGAGCTGAGCCCAAGAACACAGATCTTGGCATGAACTTTTACAGACACTAGTCAAACTTTCAAGGCTTGAAAGGCTTGTGTGTGTGTGTGTGTGTGTGTGTGTGTATGTATATATATATATATCAAATTCAATGACTTGTCATTGAAATCACCTTGAGACTCAATCATTTTGACATGAGAACTACAATAGATCTCTGTAACACCAGTCAATCTATGGGCCAAATATACAAACTGGACTACCCACCTGAGATATTTTTACAGAATTGTGATCAATTGGTAAAAATTAACTCAATAGCTCACAGGCACTGAAAGGCCTATAGAATCCAATCTCCTAGTCTCTGCCACACGCTGATGAAGTAACTCCTACAGGTATAGTTAGTGTTCTTATATTAAAAAAATATCAAAATGAAATATAATGATTAAATAAATTTCACCCCCATGTTCAATAGCACTATAATTATATGATGTAACTAGAGCATTGTAAAGGATTATAAGCAAAAGAATAAATAATCCAGAATAAATACTTTACATCATGACTAATACATGAGTCCTTTCAAGTAATCACTATCACCAATTCATGCTGTCCATACATGTGGATTTCTGATTATCTGATTTACTACTAAATTGAAGAAAACACAAAAGCTTCAATGGTCCAACTGTATAATATCTACAATTAGTGTATTTTAGGCCTATATTAAGCCAGTATCAGCTTAAAAGAATCTTTGAAGAGTAAGAAAAAGTAAGCTCGGCTCTTGAGAAAATGTTACTCCAGAGAGGAAGAAAGGTTAGGATTTGGGCTGACTGCAGAGTATTGAGAGGAAGAATCAAAGTCAGAAAAACCCAGGAGAAGTATAATATAAAATGCCTTTCTTCCACACAAAATGTGGGTATTTCCATAATATTGGCAAGTAAGTTAGTGCTATTTATTGGCAAGTAAGTTAGTGCTATTTATTATCCAATGGATAATATATATATATATATATATATATATATATTTTTTTTTTTTTATGATAGTCAGAGAGAGAGAGAGAGAGGCAGAGACATAGGCAGAGGGAGAAGCAGGCTCCATGCACCAGGAGCCCGACATGGGATTCGATCCCGGGTCTCCAGGATCGCACCCTGGACCAAAGGCAGGAGCCAAACCGCTGCGCCACCCAGGGATCCCCTCCAATGGATAATAAATAGCACTAGGATTTATAATTCCATTTGCAATACATTTCTTATAAATGTGATAAATCCAATAATCTTTGGTTCCTTCTTTCTTATGCTAAGGTATCACTGAAGAAAGACTGATTTTAGTGGATTCAGGAGTGCTTGCATTCATAGATGACTTATCTGAGTACTCTCCCTATGAGCTGTTCCTACGAGTCTTTGCTCTGCTCTATGGTTGACTTGCAGAAAGCAACCGAAAGTCCTGGCAGAGGGCTATAGAAGTGATCCACAGGTTGTGAAAAGAAACAGATACAAATGTAGATAGATTAATATAAACCCATCCAAATCAGAAGAAAAACCACTAATGAGCATGTCTGACCAGTGATGGGAGGCTCAAAAGTATTCCTTTTATATATCATTATTATTATACACCTATTTTACGACAAATTTATGATATGACACTTTTTATGATGTCCGTACCATGTTGACTGTTATTAAATAAAGGCTCAAAGTACTGCCAAGGTTCCTGGAAATGATTTTATTTTGAAATCAAAGTGTTTTCTATAACCTAGTCACCTTTCTGATTGAATTAGAGAGAAGTGTGTATTCTAAGACGACACTTCATTCTGGCAAGACATAAATCTCTCCATATTTGTTAAATGTGTATTGATGGGAAAATATTAGTAATGATAACGATCATAATGTAATTGTTTTTCCTGGCATTTTCTCTAAACGAGGGCACTAATGGTAGTACTTTTTATCTTCCTGAGACTTACCAGCAAGTAAACAAAAAGTAAGGGAGGTGGGAATGAAAAAAGGGGTTTGGACAGCCACTCATCAATTATAATGTACAGCTGTTTTTGACCAGGTCACAAGAAATTACTTAGCAAATAAAGACTCTGTCCTTAAGAAGCAGGCCTAAGTTTAAATCCAAAAACGGAATGTCTAAACTAAAGCAATATATAAATGTTTGCTGGTCATAGCTTTAGCTATAAACCCAAGGAACTGTTTCATAAAGAATCTAGTTGACACCAGGAAGCTTCTAAAGGAGATACTAGTTTAAATTACGAGAATATAAAATGTTTCCCAGGGTGATACTTAAAGGAAAAGAAGCACAACTCTAATAGCTGATTGCTTCGAAAAGGTAAATTATAAATACCCATTGAGAAGATTAGGTTTGCACAAAGAAGGAAACTCAATCAATAAATCAGAAATTTGGAGAAAACTGTATTAAGTCTTCTAGGTCTTAGGAGTGCCAAGAAAGAAGTGCCTTTTGGATTCTTAAATTCAGCAGAGATAAAATTTGTTAGAGGTTAAGCCTGTAGTTTTATCCTTTGTAATCTTAATTCCTAATCATCCCAGTGTGTTTGTGTTGAAAGTAATGTCTTTTCTTGTTCTCTCTTGATTTTCTGACCCACTAAGTTTATGGCTGCGCACACTTGAGAAATGTGCAGCCCTGCTCGGTTTTGAGTCCTGATAAGTATTTTTTAAGTCTGTAATGAGGTCATAAAATGAGCATTTGTATTTTCATTTGTTTGTAAAAACTATAATTTTTGAGAGGAAAATAAAAATCTAAAAGGATTTAGATCTAAAAGCACTTTACCATTTCACTGCAGAGTAGGAGGTGAACCACAGAATAAACCATGAAGCAGCAAATAACTGCCTGCCACATAGGAAGGAAAAACCATTCAGATGCTTGGAAGGAAGAGTTTAGAAAGAGGAGAAAATAAAAGGAAACGGAGGAAGAGAGAGTGACCCTCATTAGCAGACTTGAAACTTAAGAAGATCAAACACCCAGATATGACTGGGGAACTCAGAAATATTGGAGCTGCCATCATACTCATCTGTGGAAACTGAAAGCCTCTCAGAGAAGCCCTGGTTTCAGCAAGGTGCTCTATTCACCAATACCTGGAAAGACACGTGTCAATGGCAGAAAGGAATATCCTAGAGAAGCCTCAAAAATCACAGAAGATTGCAGAGAAGTTCTTGGAATCCCCAGATGCACCCAGAAACAATAGGAGAATCAAGAGTTCAGAAGAGTTCTAGAGACCAGACAAGGAAACTTCTAGAATCTTGGACCCAAAGGCAAACACAAAATCCTTCATTCTGAGGGAATTATGTGCCCAAGAGATGAACCAAGGTCACCCATGTCTCAGTCCACAAAGAATGGCCAGAGACTAGACTGGGTGAGGGACATCCAGGAAATCCTGAGGCAATCCCCAGGAAAGCTTTCAAAACAGAAACCCCTCCGTCAGATGCTGGGGAAGGTGGAAAAAGAAATTCTCTCTTCAGAGGCGAAAAAACAAAAACAAAAACTGATAGAGAATTTGAAATCTTAATTGAACATTTACTTAAAATAAATACTTTTAAACAAGAACAAAATGAATGATCTAAAATTGGAAAATTCCTACATCTCTTGCCAACAACCGGAACGGGAAATTAAAAACACAATTAGTACCTGAAAAAATTAATAATTTACATTTTCTCTGCATATCTTCTTTACATAAATTTCGATATTTTTCCTACTCCCATCCTACTACAGTAGTAAGGCTGTCTGTATAGTGAAAGTTTTATGATGCTTAAAATATGTGGTCAACTCCAGACAGGTAATAAATATGATGCTATGCTAAATTCTACAGCCACAAATCATTTCCAAAGTGCTCTGGACAAAAAGAATATAATATACTATTTTATTTTTTAAGTATAAGGATCTTTCTTGTCTGATCTGGCTTTTTTTTGCTCCTACAAGCATATCTTTTTTTTTTTTTTTTAAGCATATCTTTTTCATTAAAAAACAGGCTTATTTAGCCCATCTCTTGTAAGGGTGGTATTATTCATCTCATAGTTAAAGAGAACAATAACAGCTACCACTGATGAATGAATGCCTAGCATGTGCCAGTCAGTATGCCCTGCAGCCATTTTCACTAATTATTATATCAATTCTCCATGACAGATTTTTGTATCTCCATTTACAGGTACGGTAATCAAAGCTTGGAGAGTTTAAGTAACTTTCCCAAAGTCACACTGCTAGTAAAAGCTCATTCCATTATATCACACTAAATCCCAATAAATGAGTTCTAAGAAATGAATGGACCCTGGCAACCTTTGAGACATGGAGAGGTCTGTGAAAAAAAGGCTAATTTTCCTTTTTCCCAATCCAACATTTGTCTTCAGGAGTATTCATTTTCTCAGTAGACAGAACCTACTGGGCACTGGAATGATTTTCAAGGTATTGATAAATTTGACTCTAGTTTCAGCACTGCCATTAATTGTGTGAATTTAGGTAAGTACCTTTTCATTTTTCTCCTTTGATCAATAGGAATTACTGTCTTATTTCCTTCTCATCATTGCAAGTATTTCTAGCCTTGTCTTAATTGTAATAAAATTGGATAATATGGAAAGGAACTTTTATGGTGAATCTAAATGCATTGTTATATTTATCTCTAAAATTCACATCAGATGTGAGGATGATTATAGTCCACAATTTCAATGTGTGGATTCTGTGTCAGAGGCTGGGCTGAGTACTAGAGATATAACAAAGAAGATCCTGCCTCTGACCTTGAGTAACTCCCAGCCTGACGGAAGGGGTTAGGAACACACAGAGCTGATTAGAATGTGACATGACAGATAGAAAGAAAAATAATGTTATGAATCTAAAGTCAAACATATTGTTGCCTGCCTGAACCTCAAAAGAAAGACCTAGGTGAAAAGGGTGTGTCACCCCACTAGGTGAGAAATTGTGTGGTGATAGTAATTTTTGAATTGGCTTGTGAGAAATAAAAGCATCCTAGGAGGTATAAGGTGGGTTATTAGATAGTCAAAGAAAATTCAAGGCATTTTAATGGCTCATAGTCAAATATAATTATATTTTTATCCATGTTACAAGCAAGTAAAGGTCAATAATGAGCTGTTTATTGGCTATGGAGCCCTCCTGAAGCATGTAAAACTGATAGTTTCATAAAACATTATGGAGAATTTAGGTTTCTTTGACAATGTGAGTTTCTCATTTGTATAATAATAACAGCTACTATGTACTGTTTATTTTCTTTCTACCAAGTATTGTACAAAGAACTTTGTAGGGATATCCTCATTTCATTTTTTTTTGATAGCCTCATATGGTAAGTATTAGTATTATCTGCATTTCACAGATAAAAGAAATCAAGTGTGAGGAAACTAAAATAGGGGATCCCTGGGTGGCGCAGCGGTTTAGCGCCTGCCTTTGGCCCAGGGCGCGATCCTGGAGACCCGGATCGAATCCCACGTCGGGCTCCCGGTGCATGGAGCCTGCTTCTCCCTCTGCCTGTGTCTCTGCCCCCCCACCCCCCGTGTGTGACTATCATAAATAAATAAAAAAATTAAAAAAAAGGATTTAAGGAAACTAAAATAGCTTGTCCCAACCAAGTCACAAAGAGCCTCATAACTGGAAGGGAAACTGGAACCCAGATAATATAGCCCTTACTCCTAGTTCCTAACTCCTGTCCACTACATGCACCCTGGGCTAGGACAGTGTGTAAACTACAAAGGAAAAAGACTGGGTACACACTGATGTAAAAGCTACTTCTGCAGTTATAGGAAGACATAATAGGGTGATTTTTTTTTTTTTTCCTCAACTGCATTCACTCTAACCACACACGTAAAAGAGGGCTGGTCATAAAGCCATGGATCAAGTGCAAAGTTTAACTTCTTTAGTAAACTCTTCCAATGCAACACTGATTGCTCTAGTAAATCTAGCAGCAAGTGGCTTCTCATTGACTTACAGGGACACAATATGATTGGACTAGTAGAGGGATTATTCAGGGCACTGCACTGCATATTCAGTGAAGGAACTACTGTCATCAGGAGTTTGACAAGTGATTCCACTACATTCAGTGACTTCTGCTATAATCTACCCTCAAAAATTATATATATAATATAATATAATATAATATAATATAATATAATATAATATAATTATATATAATATAATATATATCTTCATATTATCATATAAAACCATACATGCCATTAAAATTTCCTTGGCTATTTGTATTGCTGCATATGCAAAAATAGCCTCCAAAAGTTTTTCCTTGCATGTGTACAAAAGTACTGAGTTTTAAAAGGCCTTAAACTGCTGATAGAAGATCTGTAAGACTAGTCCATATGTCTTCCAGTATGTCAATAAGCAAATGCTGAGGAAGAGATTAGGAACCTTGTGCGTGTTAAATGTCAGTAAATGGGAGCTGTAATGTAAAATGGCATCTAACCAACAGAAATACAATAAACTGATAAGTTTAAGTTCACTTAAACTGTCAAATGACCCTAAGGGCATGTCCCTCAGAACTGCTTGAGGTTTTGGTTTTTTCAAGAAAAGGCAATTCAGTTGTGCACCAAAAGGTTCAGTCTTCAAGGACCTTGCAGTTTCCTCCAGTTTGCAAGTTTGGAAAATGAACGGTTCAGCATATCTCTAATAAAAAATCATTTCCCGAGGCTCCTTTTCTATGCAGGCAAAATCAAATTAACTTCAAACAGAAGAGGTTAGATGCATACAGAAAGGAAGTAACAAACTGTAACATCATCTCGCTCCAGCTCTCTAAGGTCTCTTAATACCTACCCAGGAGAGAAATCCAAATATTAACTTCACCCAAGATCACTGCAAAATCTAACAAGAACTGTGATTTCCAAAAGAGAAAGGCACACAGTGAATTATTCCATTGAGTGGTCAAGGTTCCCACTGATGACACTATATTTCTCTGGATTTTTACTTAACGTTTGTTGAGAATCAACAGGTACCCAGGCTCCTTTCTCATAACCACAGGTTGTATGGCATCCGCACCTTGATCCTTGGGCACCCACCATGTCAGGGTTTTCCCATGCTTTGGGTGGAGGAGCTGAAGTGATGTGCTGTCCCCTCTGGGCCATAGACTACTACATGTGCACCACACAGCCTCCCCCAGAGATGATGATGCATTGCACTAATACGTTCTGAGAGCACACTCTTTGGGCTGTATTAGAGCCATATACCACCAAAATGCTTTAGCTTATATGATATATTGTCACATGAGGTAGAAATGGTGGCCAGGGGCATGTTTTAAAGACTCAATTTCTAATGTTTAGTATTGAATGATGTCTATGTCACCTTTTTGGTGGTTTGGAAGACACATTTTGGAATTCTGTTACAGCTGATCTTTGGAATTCAGTGCTTTTACCCATCATGAAAAACATTCTGACTGCATATCATTTTTAACAGGAACACTCAGTAATTGAGCTTCACTTGAGTGTGACACAGAGTGAGTGACAAGGTCTGTGTGCATGGCTGTACAATCAGCCCTGAAATCCAGTCCTCAGCATGGGCTCTGGTGCTGGGCTACATCTTCTCCAGGGGCACCATATGGGATAGTGGTGGGCCCTGGGTAGGAAACATGGGAGCCAACTGGACATGCTTCCTAGAGGCAAAAAGCTCTGTACATCTACTTTTTGTATTCTAATTTTGGATTCTCTTTAATGACAGGGTCTGCATGACTAGAGTTGTATATACCACAGAATGCTGATCTCTCTGTTCACTAATTTTATTGAATGAAATGGTGGAGCAACTTTTAGAAAATTAGCAATTTATAAATTCTAAAAATAGGCATTAGCCTTTCTTCTGTTCTCATTTTTTTATTTATAATTTGTTGCTAGATGCACATTTCATGAGGACAGAGACCACACATATATTTTGCTGACCATTTTTTTCCCCTATGCACCAGGCTTGGACTGTAGAAAAGTGTTCAGTAAATATTTATTCAATGCATTAATAGTCATGCTTCTCTTTAACAGAAGAACTATTTCATCAGCAAATTTTTCTCTGGAAGCAGAGCATGACTTCCTTCAAAAATGTAATTGCTCTCTCTCATAGGCAAAAAAAAATAAATTGCATCTAATAATGATAAGTAATAGCAGTTCTTTTTAAAGAAATGTTTCTAACCTATAGACCTCGCTAAAACCAACCTAGGAAGATGATCTTTATTTACAAAACATGAAAACCAGAGATGGAGAGAATCAAGGAAACAAAGAGAGGGAAGCAGGGGGAAAGAGAAAAAAAATTAGGTTATTAATAGGACTTACCAGTGCATTTTGCATACACATATTTTCAGAAACCTCTTATTTTCTTTTCTTTTCTTTTCTTTTCTTTTCTTTTCTTTTCTTTTCTTTTCTTTTCTTTTCTTTCTTTTCTTTTTTTTTTTAGAAACCTCTTTATTAAAAAAAAAAGAAACCTCTTTATTTTCTAAAGAGAAATCTACCAACACAAAGTTGGGGATGACTATATGTAAATAAGAAAATTTGTATATGACTTACAGATTTAGTATTATTACTTTACAATAACATTTTTATATATATCGTAGCTTTTTTAGTGTCAAAATTCCAGGTACAAGTTATTGTCAGTCACAGACTTCACTGGCTATTTTTGACAATGTCATATATACCGAGGTCCAAAACAGACAGGTAGACATACACACACACATACACACATACACACACAAACCCCAAAAGTACTTTTTATAATTCCATTTCAAATTAAAACTAGTGTATTCCTGGGGATCCCTGGGTGGCGCAGTGGTTTAGCGCCTGCCTTTGGCCCAGGGCGCAATCCTGGAGACCCGGGATCGAATCCCACGTCGGGCTCCTGGTGCATGGAGCCTGCTTCTGCCTCTCTCTCTCTCTCTCTCCCTGTGACTATCATAAAAAAAAAAAAAAAAAAAAAAAAAAAAAAAAAAACCCACCTAGTGTATTCCTGAATGCCTTCTTGTTGATATTTTTTACTTTTTTTCATTATATTTTACATCATAGGTGTCCAAAATAGCTTGACTTTAAGCTACTTAATTTTTTTTTATTTTTACTTATAAACTTAAATTCATTACCTCATGTTCACTAATTACCAGACACACCATCACACACACACACACACAGCCCTTCCAAATGCCTCCAAATTTCCTTTATACATTTTATGTAAATAGATGCAGGTCTTGCACAGTAAAAAGTGAATTTGTTTGCATCCAGTTTGGTCAGGGCATACAATGACAGTGGCTCACTTTTGAAAGCACTGCCAATTCCTACTTCTAAACTGAGGTTTCCCTCATTCCCTTTTTAATTCTTATATCCTCTTTTCTCTGGCCTCCTCACTCTCCCCACTAGCCCCTCTGTGGTTAAGCAGCTTTCCTTTGGAGTTGTAACTTGCAAATACTATACCTCTGTGCTTGAATTTATTACACTCTTGCTAATCTTTTCTGCCACTTTAATCATAAGCTCCTTGTGGTTAGCAGCTACAGTCTCACCCAGAACTTGTATCTATATTTCTATCATGGCAAGTGATAAACTACTACCTATTGGCTGCGAATATTCTGAGCTATCATTACATTTCCTAATCTCAGCATTTTTTCACTTCCAAATCATTCTCAGTGTGATGCTTCACATACGAAAATCAATGAATAAATAATGCCAGCTGATGGACAACTCTGAGAATGGTGTGGGGGAATAAGAGATGAAATTCTAACTTGTTCATTTATCTTCCTGTTACTAGCACAGGTAATTTGGAATCCAAAATAAAATGTCTTTAATATCTGTAAGTATACAATAATTCTCATCAGTAAATAGAAAATTATGAGCTGCATAGACACTACCTGAAGATTTATCTAACTAAGAAATAACTGGTAAAAATATCTAATTCTCAGTAGACTTTTAAGATTGATTTTGCCTTAACATTAGTGCCCTGCAAAATTCCATATTTTAGTTCCTAAGATCACACGATGCAGTGGAATTTCAGTTCTACTTTATTTTAACTAAATATTTTTTTTTATTTTAACTAAATATTTAGTTGAAGAATATTAACAAGTAGTTTTATAACTTGTAGCTAAATTTAGCTAAATTAAACATTATATAAAAACACCAATTGAGAATATGTGGGGTATTACATTTATCATTATGATTGAAGGCCTGGAACCAATATAAAGAAAACTCTGCCATAGTACATATAGTCATGGTAATAGTACCTGATGGATACATATTTTTATAGATGCCCAGTGGTATGTCTTTCTGAAGGAAAAAAAAAAACTGAATTGAAGTCTCATCCACACAGAATAGTTACATTTTATTGGAATATATAAGTTTTTTTAAAAATGGAATAGATAGAACAGGTATTAATCAATAAACTTAAGTGCAACATGCAATAATGTGATCTAGTTAACTTTTTATTTGGGCATTTGTGCTTATATAAGCATTAGGAAGTCTGACCTGACTTCTTGAAATAGTTTTTAAATGCAGATGAAAAGTTAGGAAAGCAAATCTAAATTGAGCAAAGAAGGAATTATTCTTCGTAATAGTTTCATAAAATCATTAAAGGCTAAAATTTTGGTGTTACCCACCCCATGACAAGTTCATGAAAAATATTATGAGACATACAATGGCCCTGAATATCCCCAATTTCAATACTGAATTCAATGCCCTAAATGTTCTTGAACTTTTCATTCTTAGAGCCCTTGGGAAAAACTAAGCACATTTTCTATTTTTCATAAATCTCTCTTTTTATATTTGTCACAGCAGGCAAACACTGTCCAGGGGTTAGGACAAGGTTTGTTCTAGAATGTCAATACAGGAAGAGTTAGGGTCTAAAGTTTTTGAAAGGAGTGCTCAGGGGACTCGTTATGAAGCTGCATTTGCACAGACAGCCTGTTGAGTTTTTAAAAGTTTTGTAGTGAGATAATTGTAGCTTCATGTGTAGTTGTGAGAAAGCACAAAGAAATCCCATGTACCTAATACTCATTTTCTCCTAAAATGAAAAATTTTAGAACAATATCATAACCCAGATATGGACAGTGATACAACCCACTTATCTTATTCAGATTCCCCACTTTGTACTCATTTGTAGGGATGTACTGTGAGTGTGCACTCCTGCAATTTTGTCACACATGTGTAGGTTTATGATCTACCACCACAGTCTCATATATTTTTTTTTATTGTATTGCATGGTACAGTATGTAAAAACAGCAAAAGATGCTGAGTTTTTTAAATGTATGCCCTAAATACATATGAGAAGATGTAAATTTTTCACATCAAGGAATTGTACTGTTACTATTCTGATTTGGGATCACTGTAGAGGTGCTGATGACAATTTTAATAGCACTAAATCCACCTTCTTACTACTAACCTTCCCCAACATGCTTTCAACACTGAAGGCATCTGGACTTAGCCTTGCATTAGATATTGTGAAACCATCACTTCATTGCCTCAAGCACATGTTCCATTTTTAGACTTCTTTTCTCATTTGACATGTTCCTCCACAAAGATTATTCAAAAAATTAATATTTTATATTGAAGTCAAGTGATGCTAATCACAACATAAACCCTCCTCATCAAATTGTGAGTAAAATAAAATGCCTAGTTTCGTATTAGCTTCTACTGCAATGCAGCTGCCACTCAGTTTAAAGAGCTGGGAGGAAAACTGATTCTTAGCTACTGTCTTCGGTGACTGAGAAGTCTGGGGTGGCACTGATTTCATTTTATATTTTATGCTGTGAGGGTGGCATTGCTAAATAGGGAGGGCCTATATTAGACTCAGAGAGAGACCACAAAGTCACAAAGAGCCTCGACCTAATTTGGAGTGAGAGGATGGGGAGAGTGAGCTGGGAACTCCACAAACCTGAAAGCAACCAGATTTGCCTGAGTTACCCTACAAATGAGCACGCACTATGAAGAAGAAGCTAATGGGAAAATATGATCAGGTGAGCACAAACAATCCCACCACTGGAAAGAGTTCGAATGTCAAGTGCATCCTTCCCTGAGATTCACATAGAAAAGATGGCAGTGTCACCAAAGTTATCATGAGAGGGTTGCATTTTCTGATAGTGGCTTTTTACTACGAATATTTCAATGCAGAAAGGGTGTTTTCTACTCCAAGTTATTTGCTTTATTTCCCCTCTTGAAATGTTTTCCCATGAGTTTTGAAAATAGGTCTTATTCTTCTTTATGGCCCCTGTAGATTTTAGACTAGCTAATTGTAGGTAATAAATATTCAATAAATACTTAATAGAAATTAATTGTGCCCAAGTTTAATATTTCCAGAAGAAAACCCATGCACATATTTTTGAAAGAAGAAAAGGAGATTTCCAAAACAGACCTGCAAATTATAAATTGAGAGATAAAAATTCTCGAAAGTACTGGGTTGGGTCTAATTTTTAATTTTGGTTCTATTGTTTATGGATAGATAGCATCCATTCTTCCTATAAATGCCCCAAACCCATACCGATGTACAAAGGTAGTCACAGGAATTCTCCTTTGATATGTTTAGAAAATAAGAGAATTTCAAAATGATCTTACATTAATTCAGCATATTGGTGGTAATTAATTATGGTCTGAGAATATAATTATTTTTAGGGTTACTTGATTGACTTGGAGAACTGTATTTTTTTCCTAGAAATAAAACTTAGAGAAACAATTTACAAGAAAATTGACTCACCAATTTCTCCAGTAGATGCTGGAAGAGACAGCTAGAGAGTACTGAGATAAATGACATATGCCCCATCTCCTACACCATCTAGAACACTACTGGGCCCAAATATTTATTAATGAAAATAATGACAAAGAATTAAATGTAACTTAATGAAGTCTCAAGAAAAGTCTTAGAATGTGGCCATACACGTAACAAAATTATCTTAGTTGAGGGTCATAAAATCTTGAAAATGTAGCAATTCTTTCATTTAAATAAAAATTTTGGAGGAGAATATTATATGTAGAAACAAATCAACAGAATTAGGGATTTGGGAATTGAGGTTTAGCCTTCCCATATATATTTGACATCTATAAAACAGAAACACAAAAATTTAAGAGTAGGTGTTGTATAAAGGTAGTAATTTTTGTCTGTTTTGAGAAATGGTCATGCTACTTGAATCTTACTATGTGGCTGGCACACAGTAAGCATTTAAAAGAATATTTAATGGAAGGATTGATTCATGGCTTTAGAAAATGTTTGGTTCTTCTCACAGTGTAGGGATAGAGGGAACATACATCCATATCATAAAAGCCATGTAAAAAAGCCCACAGTGAATATCATTCTCAGTGGGGAAAAACTGAGTGCTTTCCCCCTAAGGTCAGGAACATGATAGGGATGTCCACTATCCCCACTGTTGTTCAACATAGTACTAGAAGCCTTAGCTTCCACAGACTACAAAAAGAAATAAAAGGCACCCAAATCAGCAAAGAAGTCCAACTCTTACTCTTCATAGAGGACATGATATTCTATGCAGAAAACCCAAAGACTCCACCCCAAAATTGCTAGAACTCATACAAGAATTCAGCAATGTGGCAGGATATAAAATCAATGCACAGAAATTAATTGCATTCCTATGCAGTAACAATGAGACAGAAGAAAGAGAAACTAGGGAATTGATCCCATTTACAATTGCACCAAAAAACATAAGATACCTAGGAACAAACCTAACCAAAGAGGCAAAGTATCTGTACTCTGGAAACCAGAGAACATTTGTGAAAAAAAAAATGAGGAAGACATAAAGAAATGGAAAAATGTTACATGCTCATGGATCGGAAGAACAAATATTGTTAAAATGTCTATGCTACCTAGACCAATCTATACATTCAGTGCAATCCCTATCAAAATCCCATCAACTTTTTTCACAAAGCTGGAACAAATAATCAAAATTTGTATGGAGCCAGAAAAGACCCCAATAGCCAAAGGAATGTTGTAAAAGAAAACCAAAGCTGGTGGCATCACAATTCCCAACTTCAAGTTATATTACAAAGGTGTAATCACCAAGATAGTATAGAACTGGCACAAAAACAAACATAGATCAATGGAACAGAATAGAGAACCCAGAAATGGGCCTTTAACTCTATGGTCAACTAATCTTGACAAAGCAGGAAAGAATATCCAATGAAAAAAAGACAGTCTCTTCAACAAACGGTGTTGGGAAAATTGGACAGCCACATGCAGAAGAATGAAACTGGACCATTTTCTTATACCATACATAAAAATAGACTCACAAAGGATGAAAGATCTAAATGTGAGGTGGGAATCCATCAAAATCCTAAAGAAGAACACAGGCAGCACCCTCTATGACCTGCTACAGCAACTTCTTGCTAGACATGTCACACATCTCCAAAGGCAAGGAAAACAAAGGCAAAAATGAACTATTGGGACTTCATCAAGATAAAAAGATTTTGCACAGCAAGGGAAATAGCCAACAAAACCAAGAGAGAAATGACAGAATGGGAGAAGATATTTACAAATGTCCTATCAGAAAAAGGGCTAGTATCCAAAAATCTACAAAGAATTTATCAAACTCAACACCCAAAAAACAAACAATCCAATCAAGGAGTGGGTAGGAGACATGAACAGACCTTTCTCCAAATAAGACACACAAATGGCCAATGAACACATGGAAAATATATTTAAGATCATTTGGCATCAGGGAAATACAAATCAAAACCACAATGAGATACCACCTGACACCTGTCAGAATGGCTAAAATTAGTAAGTCAGGAAAGGACAGATTTTGCTGAGGATGCAGTGAAGGGGCAACCCTCTTACACTGTTGGTGGGAATGCAAACTGTGAGGGCCACTCGGGAAAACAGTATGGAGATTTCTCAAAAAGTTGAAAATAGAGCTACCCTACAACCCAGCAATTGCACTACTAGGTATTTACCCCAAAGACACAAATGTAATGATCCGAAGGGGCACCTGCATCCCAAAGTTTACGGCAGTGATGTCCACAATAGCCAACGATGGAAAGAGTCCAGATGTTTATTGACAGATGAATGGATAAAGAAGATGTGGTCTATATATACAGTGGAATATTATTCAGCTATCAAAAATAGAAATCTTGCCATTTGCAATGACATGGATGGAAGTAGAGGGTATTATACCAAGTGAAATAAGTCAATTAGAGAAAGTTAATTATCACATGGTTTCACCCATATGTGAAATTTCAGAAACAAAACAGAGGATCACAGGGGAAGGGAGGGAAAAATAAAACAAGATGAAATCAGAGAGAGAGAGATAAACCATAAGAGACTCTTAATCATAGGAAACAAACAGATGGTAGCTGGAGGGGTGGCGGTGTGGGGGGATGGGGCCACTGGGTGATGGACGTTAAGGAGGCCACATGATGTAAAGAGGCCACATGATGTAATGAGCGCTGGGTGTTACGTAAGATTAATGAATCACTCACTGACCACTACCTCTGAAACTAGTAATACACTATATGTTAATTAATTTAATTAATTATTTTTTTATTTATGATAGTCACACACACAGAGAGAGACAGAGAGGCAGAGACATAGGCAGAGGGAGAAGCAGGCTCCATACACCGGGAGCCCGACGTGGGATTCGATCCCAGGCCCCCAGGATCGCGCCCTGGGCCAAAGGCAGGCGCCAAACCGCTGAGCCACCCAGGGATCCAATTAATTGAATTTAAATTTAAAAAATAAAAATGGTTGATGGACATATGTTTATTTGACCTACAATTTTCAGTTGAACATAGCAGCATATTTTACCTGTGCATGCTAAAGTCTTGTTAATAACTAGTCCATATAATAATCAGTACTCATATTACTACTCCCAGTTTTACGGATAACATATTCACCTCCTTAAAAATCAGAGAAATTAGAAGTGGCTATATTTCATCTTGCCATCATATATACAAGCGATATGAAGGACAGATTTGTAGCTCAATAAAAGAAAACTAAAGGGTTGAATTTAATTATTGTTTACAACAGAAAAAATATGTGCTAAGTTCTCAAGAATTTTATGTGATAATCTTTTTAGCTGCAAAGGGAACCAATAAAGAGAAGTGGGTTTAACATTAAATAGCATTTGGGGGAAATCACAAGTGAGAATGTCATGACTGTGAGGAAAAAACGACTGCAAGAGCCTCTCGAGTTCTCTTGAGAGTGCCGAGGACAGAGTGTGCAGATGCCTGTCCTGGGCAATAAGGCATTCGTCTAAGAATGGTGAAAACAAACTGGGTTATATTTAAGAGCTGGAACATAGTACTGATTTATCCAAGAACATACAGTTATTTAGAGGCAGACCCAAGACTATGAACCAAGTATTACAGGTATTATAAACTAGACACACTTTGAAACATGGCTTAGGCCATGGCGGGCAATGACATCTTAAGGGGAAAAAAATGCTGTGAACATACTGAAATTTCATTCTAGTATATCATTATGGAGAGGTGGCTTTTCTGATAAAAACAACCATAAATGAATAAGATTCTATTTGGCAACATACAATATAGATCACAGTAATTCAATATTGTTAATATCCAGGACATTTTGTCTGATCTTCAAAAAGTTTTCTCAGCTGCAAAGCTAACGGATTTCTCAATATAAATTGCAAATTTGGTTTAAATATTGGTTTTATATATAGCTAACAAATTCTGACCCTAAAAATAGGCTATAAAAATAATTACATAGCAGATGGAAGAAAAGATAAAATAGGATAAAATAAAGATAGCAAAAAGGAAAGAGAGAAGGGGAATGCCACTAGTAAAGTTAACATACAAACAGTCTAAATAGTTCTCAGATCACACTTTGGGCTCTGATAAGAAAAAAATAAAAATATATTATATTTTTAGGGTTGCCTTTATGTCTAAAATACTTATATAAGTACTTCCTCAGGAACACCTCCAGTAGCTTTGAGTATCCCAACTTGAATCCTATGGGTTCAAATTGGCTTAGTCGCCACAGTGGCCATCATAACTGAACCCATGTAGCCTCCTAACTTCATCACCTGTCACTCACTTTCAGAAACCCTATGGTCCAATCAGTACAAACTTTGGTTCTTTCCCTAAGAAATGCATATTTTTGTACATATTGAATCACTCCCTTAATTTCTTTCATCTCTCCTTTTTCTCTGAGCCCACTTTTTTTTTTTCCCACTGTTTATTCATTTGATACATTTCACTGTCCATCCTCATCCCCAACCTTTTAACTTGTTAACTTAGCTTTTAAAACTCACTTGTATATCAAAGGCTGAGAAGCCTTCTCTACACTGCCCGCTGGGTCTCTCTTAGTAGCAAGGGTTTGCTCCTAACATAGACTTAAAATGGAGTACCTCAATTGCTTCCTTGTCTGCCCATTTCTACGATAAATGCATATTTACTGAAATCAGAGACTATATCATGTTAACTCTTGTATCTTACCACCTAGCACAACACCTGGCATATAGTAATAGTCATCAAATGTGAAAAGGCTGAGTCAATAGCCAAAATTTATTGACACCTCCTACATACCAAATATTGTAATGAGTATATTATGTTCAAGGTTTACAGAATTTAGAAATTATTTTCCCACAAGATAAAATTTTAAACTTTAAGATCCAGAACAGATGTTCCAGTCTCGTGAATCTCCAATTGTCAAGTGTTATATAAAAACTAAGATAATGATACACAAAATATTACATTAAAATTATCATCAGTATCTCTCTCATTGTACTCTGTATGCTTTAGGTCTCTGATTTCCTGCTCCTTATCTTGATCTCAAGTAACCAATGACGGCTGGAGCCCAGTAATGCTTGTTGAATGAAACCCATGGAATTGACATAATTGTAGTTCTCCTTTCCTTCTCTTAAGTATATGGAAAGGAAAAGTCTACCCAGTGCACTGTACTAATATGTTCTTGAAAATGTCTGATTTCAACTTTTGGCCACAAAAGCGAGGAAAGTGAGAAGTTATGTGTTGGATGGAGTCTGCATAGAAAAAACTTCCCCATCCATTCCCCAAATTAATGGCTTCAAAGACCTGCTGCACTAAGAAAGTTCTACTTTTGTTCAAGGCAAGCCAACAATTATCTTTTAAACTCAATATGCTAAAAAGGGAAAATACCAAGTTGTTTGGATGACCATATGTTCCTACATTTCTAGGTCAGTCTTGATCAAATAGTCTCTTCCACGTACCCCATAAATACACTTGTATTCGTCAGCCCGTCTGTCCTGGTTTTGTTGGTTTGGAAAATGTGGTCACTGTAAATGTTCTATTTATTTCCCACCAACCATCCAAAATTTCTCTTTTATGTTTAACAATTTTAAAATTATCTTAGCTGTCTTTCTGAAAAAAAAAAAAAAAAGTAAGGAACAAATGGGCAGCTATTGGCAGAAAAGATGAATATGATGAACTATTCTTATTTCAACATCAAATGACTTGGAAATATGCAGGTGGTGGAGCAAGAAAGACAAAATTTCCCTCTATTGGATAAAGGGCTTTCTTTGACATAAGGTTGGAAAACCAAAATAAATGGGCCATCTTGGTAAGTACATGGTCAGTATCAATAATGTCATTGTAGTTTGGTTGGTTACATAAAATGCTTCAACTGTAGTATACCTATGTGAATGTGGTGGAACTATGAAAGAAAGTTCTGAATGTCGGCACCATATACAAATGAAAAGGTCAATGTGTCAAACTAAAGTAATAAGTGAGGATGTCTGGAACATTCTTGGGTCTGGTGTAAAGGCACAGATTCAGTCACTTCAGCTCTGCTCTTTGTTTCTCAAACTTACTTAATGTGCAAACTTTAAAAGAAAAAAAAAACCCACAAAGATCCCCAAGAATAAATTTATATACATCACCCTCCCTCCACGCATTCTGAGCATTCCAGTTTGAGAAATAGTGGGATAGTAGTGAAGCGCATGGATGCCATATCAGATATAGAACCAAGTTCTCAGTGCCACTTAGTAAATGGATGGTTGTAAGCAAGTTAACTCTCTAAGCCTTAGTTTCTTTGGGTATAAGACTACAATTAAAAACAAAACAATCAAACTGTCCCTAATTGAAATAAGCCAGTCACAAATAGCAAATAAAGTATGATTCCATTTACACAAGCTATCTAAAAAAGTAAACTTCTGGAAACAGAAAGCACGGTGGTGGCTACCAGGGGCTGAGGAGGGGGAAATTCAGAGTTGTTTAGGAATGCAAACTTTAAGTTTTGTAAGATGAAAAAGTTCTGGAGATCTGTTTCACAACAATGTGAATATACTTTACTGAACTGTAAACTTAAAAACGGTTAAAATGATAAATTTTGCTATATGTTTTCATTTTTAACAACAACAATAATAATAATAATAATAATAATAATAATAATAATAATAAACTATCCAATGGGACTATAAGTGAAGTTTAAATATTTAAAAAATCAGTGTGAAGCACATTAACCAGGACCTGGCATTGCCAGTGTTCTTTATAAATAGAAGTTTCTGGTTTTTTTCAATGAAAATTATCAAAAGTATAGAGAAATTTCTACTGACTCCGTGAATGATTTTCTTTCTCAATCACTGCGTCAGCTGGCCGTTGATGGAAATCAGTCCAGAGAATCACCGTAGTCACTCACATGGTTCATTTATGCTACAGTTAGTGATTAACATGACCCGTCTTTTAGTAAAATGATTTAAGTGTTAACCCGGTAAAGTGCCAGTCTCCTGAAAGGGGTCAATCGCTCCTATTTGGTGGCATTCACCCAGGCATTCTGGAAGGCAACAACAATTTCTAAATGCCTACTGAGAGCAGAGCCACACAGATTTGCTTTCACTGCAGAAAATGGGCTGGTGACATGTGTGCTATTTGAGGGCAAGCAGCCAAGGTCCTTCTTCAACTGACCCCCACCCTTACCTCTCTGATCCATCTCCTCTCACTCACGTTGCTCCAGCCAGACTGGCCTTTTTTGCTGTTTCTGGAACACCCCCAGATCTGTTCATCCCTCAGAGTGTTTGCACTTACTTACTCTTCATTCCTCTCAGAAGGTTCTTCCTCAGTGGAGGCACAGGGAATCACTCATTTACCTTCTTCAGGATTTGGTCTCTTGTGAACTTCTCATTCTAAAAATTCTGTGACCATCTTATGTGCAATTGCTATTTTCCTCCTCTCCTGCCCAGTGACATCTTACTTGATTTTTCTCAAAAACACACACCATTCAGGGATTATTTGTTTTTAAAATCTGTTTAGTGTCTGTGTCCCTCCAGTACAATATAAGCTCCACACAAAGGTAGATTCTTTTTTCCTTTATTCACTACTGTATTTCCCACCTAAAAGTGTCTGATACATAGTATGCACATATTTGAATTTTTTGGACAGATGAATATATTTGTCAAAGCCTATTCAATACAAAAAAATCAGTTATGGCCTAACTTAAAAGGCTCTCACAAAGGAATAGGAAACATTACTTAGGGATCCCATAGCACTTTCCTACTGAAAGTTATTTCGTTTTAACCTCAAATTCTTTCCACTCCAGTGAAAGTGAGAGTTCTAATATCTGTTTTACTACCATTTCCCTAGTTGGAAGGTGTTGGCACACAGAGAAGCTGGCCCTAACAATTAATGAAAACAACTTGCATATTTAGAGGAATAAGTAGATACTTAATAAAATGTCAAAGATGTATTAATATATTTAATATAAATCACCTCTTATGGTAATCAGCTTTCTGAAAATATACTTTGGAGTCCTGGCTTATGCTTGAAAAGCAAATATTTAGAAATATCATTATTATTATTTTTTTTATACAATTTCTTTTTTTCTTTCTTTATTTTTTTTAAGTTTTATTTATTTATGATAGTCACAGAGAGAGAGAGAGAGGCAGAGACATAGGCAGAGGGAGAAGCAGGCTCCATGCACCGGGAGCCCGATGTGGGATTCGATCCCGGGTCTCCAGGATCGCGCCCTGGGCCAAAGGCAGGAGCCAAACCACTGCGCCACCCAGGGATCCCAATATCATTATTTTTTAAAGATTTTATTTATTTTTCATGAGAGACACAGAGAAAGAGAAAGGCAGAGACATGGGCAGAGGGAGAAGCAGGCTCCATGCAGGGAGCCCGACGTGGGACTTGATCCTGGGACTCCAGGATCATGCCCTGAACCAAAGGCAGATACTCAACCACTAAGCCACCCAGGCATCCCTATAAATATCATTATTATACTTGCAAGGGGTACCAATAAATTGCTTCTGCTCTGCATTAGGAGAAGGAACTTATTAACAAAATTAGAGAGAGTGTTGAATCAATTTACAACAGTGAGATCTGCAATCTGAGTTCCAGGGCCAATTTTGTCTCCATCCAGCTTCCTGACCTCAGGTGAGATATAATCTCTCCATCTCTGGCTACAAAGATGGGGTTGCACTACAAAAATGTCTTGGCTCCTTTGAGCCACACCT
Source organism: Canis lupus baileyi (assembly GCF_048164855.1). NCBI lineage: Eukaryota > Metazoa > Chordata > Mammalia > Carnivora > Canidae > Canis > Canis lupus. Next base: position 54,955,216 of record NC_132848.1, read on the forward strand.
GCCTCACTGCTGACATGAGCATAACATTCCCTGTTTTAACTATTTCACAAATTTGCCTTGTAACTTCGAAGATTGGGACTCATACCAGAGGGATGTGTGGGATGATGCTAGGTGGCTCAAAACTGCATTTAATTTCCCAGTTATATTTATTTTAATGTGTACTTGAAAGAAAAAAAAGTGTAACTAGCATATCAAAGTTGTAATTTTATGGATAATATCAGTTAGCGTGAGATTAATTTCAAAAGTAAATTAAGTTTAATTGTAAAATACTAGGCAAATAACAATATAAGCAAGCTATAAATATGGTATGCAAACAACTAAGGCTTGGGAGAGTCTTATGATATGTGGTTGTCCTTCTCAAAGTTATCAATGCCAACCACCATAAGATGGTATTAGTATTAAATAAGTATAAATAAAATAAAGTATTATAGTGATTATTCTAGTAAAAGTTATCTCTCCCTCCAATGCTTGTTATGTTTTTGGCACTCAATAAAAGTTAGACCTTTCACCTGTAAGCAAAATTCCCTACAAACAAACCTTCTGGAAGCTGAGCATATCATGTTGCCTGCTCCCTCACTTCACCTATCCACACCATAAATACAGTTCTGTTATCCTAGACCATGCTCTAGGAGAGTTAAAATTTCAAATATGGCAACATGAAATCAAGAAACTCTTTTTCTTTCTTTCTTTCTTTTTTCTTTTTTTTTTTGAAAAACCAACAGGCACATGAGGAGGCTGCTCTTTTACACATTCCTCATGTCTCACTATGCAGTGCTATAGAAAAACAGAATTAGAGCCATATGGATCAGTATCAAATAATAACAATAACATTGTTAAACTCAAATAATAACTATGATATTGGGTCTTTCACAGAAAGGACTCAAAGAATCTGAATCTCATGAAACCATGTTTTAAAGGGAAGTGTGCAGAATATGCATAGTGTGCATGTGGATGGGACCATGTGGGAGACATGCTGTAGGAGCCCTGGCCGGCTTGCCGGGAGACTTGCTCACTCGCTCCTGGACTGGTGTGCAATGGTGAAAGCGTGCCATCCTTCAGACACAATGTCTTCATTTTAAACTGTTCTCCTTTACTTACTAGCTCTTCTAAGTTTACTTTGCTACCTATTATCTCTCTTAACTCTCTCAGATTAATTAAAAATTAATTCTATCTTTTCTAAAAATAGGCAGGGATCTAACTTGTTGGCTTTCTAGGCATGCATCTCACCTATTAGACTATAAACACTAAGGAGAGTCAGAAACCATTCAGTTTTATTCACTGTCACACCCACAGTATCCTGGCACATCACAATTTCTTCATAAATACTTGAATGGAATGAATGGCTACACAAATGTTTAAATGCATGTATGGGGTACCTGTTATGTGCCAATGCTGAATAAAGTTCATTGTTGCTCAAGTATTAAGCACAGTGAAATAAATGAAAACACATTGTAAGCTTTGGAGCCCCTTGTAACTGTACGATATTATAAATACATTTTTAGATAGCTTTTTTGTATTCATTTTTTAACATTAGTTACAGGCAGCTTTAAATCAGAGGCATTAGATACATTCTCAACTGAAGATTTTGTCAAGATTGCATTTGCTTTTTCAAAACCTTGAATTTTATGCTGCTGTGGTCATATAATGTGCTTGTACAATAATACATGTTCTGTTTCATGGCTCTATTAAGCACTGGTTCTTCATAATATCGCCTATGAACTATTTTCTGCAATGCCATTGTATCTATGGAACAATCCAGACTATTCTACTAGTATACACAACTTTCTCTGTAATCTGAATACTTTTACATTCCTCGCCAGTGACAGCATGGGACATTCTCTGGCATTCCCTTGGTCAACTAGCATTAGCTCACCAAACACTTTCAGCAATTGTCTCACTAAATTCTCTAAATACTCCAACTCCCTCTCCAGAATAGAGAATGTTCTGTACCAAACATGGTCTTCTCCACTGAGTCCTCTGTTTTGGGTAAACAGTTCTGAGATGATGGATGACAAAATATGTACAAATACTAGGGATCAGTGTGCTGAAAAGAGCAGAGAAAGAGGCCACAGCATTTCAGCAGGTCAGCTAACAGTCTGGTGAGGAGACGACATTATGTAGAGCCAGCTCTTTGAGGTCAGAAACTGAAGTTTGTTGAACATTTTATCTCTGGTTCTAAGCTTGATTTCTTGTATAAAGTGGGGACATAATAAATGCGTGATGAGAGTATAAAGGGAAAAGAATAGATACATAAAGTAAGAAGGGCTGTTTAGTATAGAGTCTGGAGCTGTCTCTCTTTCCATAAATAGGACAGTCAAGGAAGGTTCTATCATATATATATATATATATATATATATATATATATATATATATAGTCAGGCCTTTAATGAAGGACGGATGATGATCTGCAGAAAGGCGGAAAACTAGGACAAAAGATGACAGTGACACAAGAAATGTAGGTCCAGGTCTAGGGAAGTTCTGGGTTATCTGATTTTAATCATCACGATGCCTATGATTCTTTGCTCCTTGATGTGTCTTTCACCAAATCTTATTCCAGTTTCTGTCCCTGCTCTTCTGATTCTCTCTTACACTCAACGGTTCTTCCCAAAGGGGCTGACTACAGCAAGGTCTCTGTGGGCTGGGGAGGAGGGTGCCTGTCAGGCGGGAGAATGCATCTTTCTCATCCCTCAGCAGATGCACCAAAGCTAAGCGGGGAAGTGTGCCCCAATCTGCATGTTAAGTAGGAGTCAAGCACCCTTCAGTGAAGATTCAGGCTTGGCTTCTTTCCCTTGGCTATTAAGCTCCATTTCCACAGAATAACTACATGTCTGAGGCTTCTAAAACCCTTTGTGTGGATCTCAAACAGTTATTGTGCTGGATCCAAATTTCTACCTTGGTTAAGCAAGCCCAAATCCTTTCCAGCCATGCCCCTGGCAGCAAACTCCAAGAACACATTAATGAAGGAAGGGATAAAAATAAAATCTACTGCTTAGGGATAACTTAGTCTGTGCCCATCACTGTGCTAGACTCTGAAGGCAGCATCTCATTTAATCCTTACCAGAAGCCCTGTCTGCTAGCGGCTATGATAACTCTTATTAACTGTATTTGCAGATGAAGTAAAGAAACTTGTTCAAGTTACACAAATAGTAAGTATTAAAGCCTGATTTAAAACCCCATTAGTTTTAGCGCCTGCCTTTGGCCCAGGGCGCGATCCTGGAGACCCGGGATCAAATCCCACATCGGGCTCCTGGTGCATGGAGCCTGCTTCTCCCTCTGCCTGTGTCTCTGCCTCTCTCTCTCTCTGTGTGACTATCATAAATAAATAAAAATTTAAAAAAAATTTAAAAAAAAAAAATAAATAAAACCCCATTAGTCAACTTCCAGAGTTTGCAAGGGCAAATGACACTAGAAACATACAGACAGGCTTCATAATGATGCAAGCCATCAATCCAGCACAGAAACTGGCACCTGCTACAGTCTGTGCACCCCAGAAGGAAGAGAGTAATTGGTCATGCATTTTCATGCACTTAGGTAGCAAGTAGATGAGCTGAGAAAGCATCTGTGAGGAGAGACAGAGGTTCCAAAGTAACAACACAGGGGGATTCTTTGGGCTTGTAATGGCAACAGAATTAGAAGAGACAACTTTGGAAAGAGAGCTTGCTCTTGGTTCAAGGAGCAAAGGGCAAGAAGACAGCCAAGACTCCTTTAGATTTTCTCTATAACCAGGGCAGAGAGGATTATAGGCTTCAGACCATGGACACTGTCCACCTATAAAGACTGCATAATCCGTTGTGGTGAGCTTGACCCGTTTGATGTTTGTTTTTCTTTAAGGCACCTAGTTCAATGGAAAGGATGCTCATAGTGAGGAACACCTGTGTGTGGCATATGCATGGTCTCACAAGGATTTAAAACAAAATCTTGGGGGAAAACCAATTTATCCAAGTGCAGAGGACAAAACTGGCATCGAAACACAATGGCAGGAAGCTTGTCATGAAGATCGGGAAGCAGAGCACTTTCTTAGAGCACTTTATTTAGGAAGGCATCCTAGCCAAATGGGCCAAAATCAATGTAGTGATCAATAATAATTGCCAGTCCTAAACAGCCCGTGGCCTGGGCCAAATGAGCACATTCTTCTCCTCCCCCTCCACCTGGATGCCCTATCCTCAGTCACTTCAAAATGAAATTCTCCAAGAGCAGAATGTTTGTGCAGTTCATCTAAACGGAATCATCAGTTTAAAAGATCAAGTGTTATTTCTTGTGAATCTTATCAACTTAAGCACGATCAGGTGAACAATCACAGTGATAGAATAACTAAGGTGATCCATTTCATGTGAATACATAGGAAATGTTTAGAATACATTTTCTTATCCCAATCAGTCCCCTTCTGCCTTAGTAATTCTGCACTGACAAGGGGATTGGACAAGAGCCCCCAGAGCCCATGTCATCTAGCCCCAGTGGAGCCTAGTATGATGTACTTACAGGGCACTGGATTAATAAGTACATTTCTCCCATATTTTCCTAATCTTGAAAATGATACAACTTGTGCAGCATAAAAAATATGGCAAGACACTCAACGTTTGTCTTAAATACTGTCAATTTTAAAAACCACAACTCACAAAATAAAAAGATTTAGATGGGGGAAAGGAAAACATTTTATGATCAAATAGACCCAAATACAATGTTTTTCTTTGGGGGTAGATCTGATCCCCCTGATCAGTGGTTCTAACAGAACAGATTTTGTGTATTAAGAGCAAAATGCAATTTTATTTGTTGCTTGCAGAGAGGAAAGCAACCAAAATTCTCTTGACTTATTTAGAAACATCTTCATGTTTTGGCCATGCTTTAGAGACAAGAAATGTTTTAAATGGCAAGTGATAGTTATTCTTATATCCAGCCCATCTAGGCTGTTTAAAACAAGTTATTGGATGAAACATATGTTAAAAGCATTAAAGAAAAGTAGGGGGGGGGGGGAAGAAAAGTAGGTATTATCATACCCTTTAAGTTGTCTGACAGTGATCCCCTTGGCATCCCGCCCACAGAAAGGTATTTAAAAAAAGGTGAAAATTGTAAAAAGGAAACTTATTGATAAATAGTTATCCATTCCTTTAAAATTATCAATCTGAAACAACAACATAATTGACTATGTATCATAGCTAAAGATATTTCCAAGCTGAGTAATTATATTTGCATTTATAAAAATGTTTAGGGGCACCTGGGTGGCTCAGTGGTTGAGTGTCTGCCTTTGGCTCAGGTCATGATTCTGGGGTCCTGGGAGTGAGTCCTGCACCAGGCTCCCTGCAGGGAGCCTGCTTCTCCCTCTGCCTAGGTCTCTGAGCCTCTCTTTGTGTCTCTTATGAATGAATAAATAAATAAATAAATAAATAAATAAATAAATAAATAAATAAATAAATAAATAAATAAAATCTTTCAAAAATAAGTTTAAACTTCCTTGATTTTGTATTACATATTTAATATTAAAGTAGATCAGGATATAGGGTCATATCTATGTAAACTGAAACTTTAATCATGTATCGATCTGTAAGTTTCTTTGTCCTCAAAAATAAAAATACACATTAGAACTGCCTGACAGTCTTCAACACCTGTAGGCATCTGTGTGGGAGAGTCATAGAACGGACCATTTGCTCCAGATCATTAAACATGGAGAAAGGCATCCTGATAACTCTATTGGATATGGTAATGTGTGCTTTGCTAAAAGAGTTTCATTAAGCCAAAAAGGAAAGCCTTCTTATGCAGAGCTGCGGCTGGAGAAATGGGGCTGAAGCAGGTCTCTTCCTACAAACTCACAGAAATAGGATAAATGGGCTGCGTATCATTTAATCACTGCAAAGCGATTCATGCTTGCGTTTAGGGTTTTTTAATTCTATTAGTCTAGCCCTACCTGAATCCTAAAAAAAAACCCAAAAAAAACGAAAAGTGCTAAACCTGGGGTTTTCTCATTTCCCTTCCCTCCACCCCTTCACCAGGAAGGGTCTTCCTCTCCCTTCTTTCCACCCTGTCTTGACAGTAGGGAAGATTCTCATACTTCTTGGGGCTAAGCTGTCTGTAATGCTCTGGATCCAATTCACTTGTTCATTTATCCAGCAGTCCATTATTCTGTGCCTATGTCCAGAAGACTCTTCAAGGGCTAGGATGGATTCTAGAAGAAATAAAGGAGGACCTTTGTTCTGAAGGAACCAATGAAACACTAATGGAATACCAGAATGGGGACACAATTTGCAAGACCAAGTTAGAAATTCTGATGTGCTAGGGAAATTAAGCATAGGGTGTATGTTTTATGAGGTCCTGGTAGACATCTGGAATAAGATATAAAGAGGACTTTGGAAGTGATGGTGAGACCCTAGTGTCCTGAGTTTAACACTTAACCAAGAAAAAAAGAACTCTTCTTAGGCTGTGATATAGTTTGACAGAAAATATGTTCTGAGTTTTGAACGTAAGAAGGAATTTGATTTCTGATTAATTTTTTTGAGATATAAGACTTTGAGGGTTTCTCAGTTGATCTCTGGACTATTTATTGTTGTTGTTATTGTTGTTGTTGCAGGGAGTGGGGCATGATCCAAATTCCTCTTATTGTGACTTATGGGCCAGAGTAAGAAGAGATTCACCCCACCCTACTCCATCCCAACCCCTGACCCCTGCCCCTACTCCAACTGAGGGAAGCACCTTAGCAAAACTGCCAGGTCAGCATTTGAGATTGCGAGTATGATTAATTCTCCCTGGCAGACACACAAAAGATTCATGGAAACAGATTAAAGAATAGCATTCATGGTGGTCCCAGTAATATTGGGAAGGCTGCGGACAATGCACATCGCTTGCTAGTCTGCCATAGGGAAGAAGGACTCCAGGGGCTGGGTATCCCAGCTATTTTCTCAAGTGAGGGCTTAGAGTTCAAACATGATTTTAACTTCCATTGCTATTATTATCTGTGTTTCTTAAGAGGTCTCCTCCTGCCTCCTACAGCATGGAGAAATGAAGGCCAAAGTGCTAAAAGAATGCAAAAGTAAACAGGGGCTGTAAAATAAGAATTAACTACATACTACGGAAGCTATTATCTTTCCAGCATTTTCAATTTCTCTTTCCTAATGGCTCCCTAAAACTCTTGCAGTGATTTCCTGTAAGATAACTAATTTTTTGAAAACATATCTATTCTTAGTGAGAATAGTACTGAGTTTTATGTTTGTTTTGATTTCACAGTTATGATCAGGAGTTAGGAACTTCCCTTTAGCATTAGGCTTCCTCCAGCAACAGCCCATCTCTTTCCTTCTGCTCATTGCCAACTTTCTTAAAAACACAAAAACAATTCACCACTTCTCTCTCTTTGCCAGCCACTTCTTCCTGAGCCTCCTGCCATCTGAGTTCATGGGACAACTGCTCTTTCAGAGTTGCCCCATTACTGTTTCTCAGATCTTCCCTCTCTGTTTTAACAGCTGTTACTGTCATTCATTGTATAGCCATGCTATTAAATATGCTTCTGTTTTTTTGGAACATCGTCTATATGCTTCTATGTTGCTATATACCATTTCAAATCATCAAAATTTTGCTATCCTCTCTCATTACACAGAAAAGTCACATTTGAAGAGGTTGTGCAATTTATCAACAGTACTAGACTCAGGACTGGAATGCAGATTTGTCCAACTACAGATAATTAACTGTCCTATTCTTCACTCTGCCTGGACTGAGATGCTGTGTAGTTGGCAATGAGCTCATCACAACTACCTGCCCTGGGCAGGTCAGAATTGCAAAGAAAAAGCTTTGTTTCAAGCAGAACAGATGGTGAGCTTTGCCAGTTCTCCTTGGGAAGAGTGCCCCACTGTCCGTCTGGCTTGGCAGCCTTCAGGGGCCTTGCCATACACAGGACACTGCAGTAGGGATTTCCCTGGTCTGTCTGGAAGAAGAATCCTGTTGGACGACTCCTCAGGTTTTTATGAGGCCTGTGAAAATGTCCTAGGACACAGTTCTAAATGAGCAGAGCCACATGGAAGGGTGTACTGTGGGGAGGGACGTGGCCTGATCTGGGTCTTTGTCCTCATATGAAAATAACTCTCTACCCATGCCACAATCCCTTAAACCTATGACTGATGTGTCAGCAGGGTTACAGTCTCTCTGATCTCTTGTAGCAGCCAAGAATCTATTTCCAAAGGTCTATGTCTTCCTCCCCAGTCATATGGGCCCCTTTCAAGCTGTCCCCTCCTGTAGGTCTTATCTGTCATTAGGTACTGCCATATACTCGGGGATACAACCTTTACCTTCTGGCCCCTTTCTTCCCCTCTTTTCTCTCCCTGACCTTATTTCCTAACATGGATACTTCTCAAAGTTCCGGTAGTTCCATTGTCCCCCCATGTCTCTTCATTCCCTTCCTGGGAATGGCATGTCCATTCTCAAAGCTTTAATACCTCTTCCATGTGAATGGCTCCTAATCTGTCTCTTGAACACTACATAGCAGCAGAGGAAGCTCTCTGCAGGTTTTAAGGCACTACAAAATAGGTTTTCTTGTTTGCTGCTCAGCAGCCAGTACACACTTGGAATGCAGCTCAGTGTTGAAGAAATGTTTGTTGAGCAACTAAATAAATGAGTCTCTTCCTGTCTCTCCTCATTACCTTACCTGATGAACATGCCCTTTCCCAAAGCTTCAATACATCCTCTATGTGAATTTGTTGAACAAATAAATGAATGAGTCTAAAGCAAAACTCATTTTTTCCCACCTTTATCCAATACTCTCTCTGCCATTGCCCTGAAACAAGCTTTAGCATAGTACTGAATTAGTTTGAATCTTCGTTCAATCTATTAATAGGATGATGCCTCAGGCAAATTACTTAGCTTTCCTGAATCATCTCCCTTAAAAAAAATCACAGAGAATAATACTCTGCTTGTTTATTATGAAGATTAAATAGTATTATGACATACCTCAGTGCCAGTTACACACCTACGTATCAGCCCTTATTCCTACCTCTCCTGTTTCATTTAAAAGTACATTGACTATCTCATTTAAACCTCACAAATATTTAATTAATTAATTAATTAATTTATTTATTTATTTATTTATTTATACTTTTATATTTCTACTTTTTAGATGAGGTGAAGAGGAAACAGAAGGACAGAAAATGTGATCTACTTGCCCAAGTTCCCATCAAAATCAAGTCTGAGAAAGTATTACTCCAGAATCCCTACAGTAAACTATCTCAGTCTTAGACTGCAAGATCACTAAAAGGTAGGATTTAGACCTTTTAAAAATGGATAAACCACAGGTCTCCAAGTCAAATGAGCCTTTAGAAAGTGGTCATTAAATACTGAAGGAATAAACAAATATTTTACTTTGTGAAATCTGACCTCCTGGTTTGATGATAAGCTATTTCAGGGTAATTTTTTTTTAAGTATCCCTCATAATGCTGAGCACAATATAACCAATAAATAGCCTTTAAAAAATATTTATTTTATTTATTTGACAGAGAGAGAGTGAGTAGGGTGGGGGGAGGGACAGAGGGAGAATCCCCAACAGACTCCACGCTGAGATAGGAGCCTGATATGGAGTTCCATCTTCTGACCCTGAGATCATGACCTGAACCAAAACCAAGAGTTGGAGCCTTAACTGATTGTGCCACTCAGGCACCCCATTCCCAGTAAATATTCTTGAATTAAAGATTATGATGTAATAAGGAAAACCTGTTTGGCAATGTTTTTCCAAAGACATGAGCATAGGGGTCTTACATGACAGGGGAGTTTTAAGAGAAGGATAAATGAGAAAGACATAATTCAGAGCAAACGTGTTTCACTGCAAGTTATATAAGTCAACATCCCAGCAACCAAGTAGTAATTTCTTCATCAGAATAGAGAATAAATACATGGTTAGGAAATATGTCCTGCTAATCGGGGTCAAAGCAGTTGCACGTGATGAAAAGGAAATCGTCGGAAATGTTTTGATGTTTTCTACGGGAAGCTAATTCTACGGGAATTATAATTCAAGTTGTGAGTAGAAATTTAATGCATTTTAAGCAGGGTGGAAAGGGTGAATAATTGTTTTGTCAGTTGGTAGGGTGGGTCTCAGGCATCACAGTAACTGTAATCCTAATTGAAGGAATGCAGGAAAGTATATCTGAAAATGGAGGGCGGTGGTGCAAAACCAAATAGAGGAAAGCAGACTGCTTACATAAGAAATTAATACTGTAATTTACCTAGATAGAATTTTAGATTAAACGAGAAACAAAACCAGTAATTTAGAAGAGATGTATGTATCTGACTCCAAAAGAAGAAAGAACTATTCAAATATAGCATGTTGTAGGAAAGCATTAAAAAAAAAAAAAAAATCCACAACAAACTAAAATGAACTTGCTTTTCTCCCCCCTAAAAATGATAAGAACACACATAATATAATTGCTTAATTAGAGTTCTATTACTTAATTATAGTTACACAGTTGCAAGCATAGACAGTATAATCTGCAGTTTGGCTATAACTGGAGACTGAAAATTTGAGTGAGTTGGGGGATTTCTAAGTAACATACTAAGATCTGATTTCTGTGCCAAGGAATAGTAATGGATGTGAAAGACATGCTTTATAGACCCTGCAAAGCTCACAACTTGACTTAGAAGTAAAGTTTCTAGAGAAATAAGTGAAGCGTTTACTTTTCTCTAACACCAAGAAACTTTTTAGTCATATGATGGCAGCCAAGAAAAGTAAGGTTAATTTGAGAGATGCTTGTAGAATCATGTGATCAATGGAGTTCTGGTAAGAATATAAAAAGAGTAGAATGACACAAATGATTCTGACATTTAAAAACTGGCAATGGGAACCTGTTTCCTCACATTCTTAGCTGATTTGTAAATGAAACATCAGGGGAAAGAAGTATTAGGTAATGTTGTGGACACTTCTGTCAACATGGTTATTATCTTGTTTTATTGGATGGGTCAAGGATAAGTAAATTATTGGACACATCTTTGCAAAAAAAAATGTTAATACTTGGGAAAGTCACTTAATCTGGCAGTGCCTTAGTTCCCTCACTTGTATAATTAGCACTTTTTTCCCTAACCACTAGGATATACACTGCTATACTTTCTTCTGATGTCAACATTTGCTGTTTATGGGGCAAGATGATTATCTAAGAAAATAGTTATAGGTAAATTAAATCAGAGTGCTGCAAAGATCTGATATGCTTAGGCATTTGAGAATTTAACACTTGGATCTGCCCTTCCACTATTATATTGGATTTGACATGTATGCTAGACACATGGCTTTTAGGACGCTACTGGAACAACAGAAATCCTGATGATGGTGTCAGATATCACGATGTCAAAGGCTTGAGTGAACTCAAATGATTGTGAGATTAACTCGCAGAAACCATGACCTTGATGTCTGCAATGGAATTCTAAGAATGTCAGGTGTTCGAGAAAGTCCAAAATGGTCATCTTGGAATGTGCTTAAGAAATGGGAAGAGCGGTGAGAAGAGGATGAAATCTAAAATTAATCCCACATATTTTTAAAGTTTTTTCATGACAGCTTTACTGTATATTAAAATCCGTCTTAAGTGGATTTTCATAAGTTTGTATAGTGTTGACCTGGTGGATTCAGAAAGCCCTTTAGTTTAGTCAGTGTTTGACAGACCTGCCATGCACATTATAGATTAGAGTGTATTTAAATACCACGAAAATGTACTATTGCATATGATAGGTTTAGCTCCTTTGCTCTGAGGACATTTTATCTCCTTGGTTAGTCAGACACAAACCAAGTGTTAGCAAATAGAACTATGACATCTTTGATACCTGCTTTTCTTGCTGCTTCCATGGAGCTAGAAAAGGAACCTAATGGAGGGATTACATCGTGAGAGAGTCTGGAGCAGGAATTGTAAGACTTATTTCTCTATCTAGCTCTACTAATGGTTAACAGTGTGGCCAAAACATGTCTCTTTAGATCTCTCTTCATTTTTTTTTTAAAGATTTGTTTATTTATTCATGAGAGACACAGAGAGAGAAAGGCAGAGACATAGACAGAGGGAAAAGCAGATTGCATGCAGGGAGCCCGATGTGGGACTCCATCCCGTATGCCGGGATCACTCCCTGAGCCACTCAGATGTCACTCTCCATTTTGAAGAGAATAAACAATCCCAACTTTTTTATTTTCTTTAAAATTATATGGCTTTATGGAAAAGGCTGGCAATCTGAAGGGCTAACACTTAATAGATCTGTATTTCATCCAGATTTGAGAAATTCAAATTGACACAGAAAACCACGCATGTACCATATTGGGTATGAGATCTTAGGACCAAAACAAAAAATATAGCATCGCAGATTTATGCACAGGAAAGAGATAATGAACACCTTGCCCTATGTCTTCCAAATTTGGGCATCCTGGAAAAGTCCACTAAAAGCAAGATTAGATCATGTCTCAATTCTTTCTTTCAAGCTCCATAGAGACCCACCCCCACATTTAAGGTTTTAATTGTTCATCTTTAAAGTTTGCTTCTTGTTCAGATTTTTTTTCTTTAAATAAAACATGATTCCCCTTCTTATAGTCGCTCCTATTTTTGAATATTGTACACTTTTTTTCCACTAAGAAGACTATCAAAAGAAAGTTCTTTCTCTTTTACTCTCTCTTTTTGTATCTTTCTCCTCCCTCCCTCCCCTTTTCTTCCTAATAAAATTATCAAAGGTTCATATGCACTTTCAGTTCTTAATAGAATAAAAGGGAGTATGAGTTAAAACAAATTGTAATGACCCAAAGTAAGGGAAAGCATTTTTTGAATCTCATCTATCTTTCCACTGGTTCTTTTGCCTCCTCCCACACTTATATACTGCTTAGCATGTATGATCACAGGACCAACTGTGGAGATAGCTCCTCTCTCTCTAATTTCCATTCTTTAATGGAGTCAAGTTTTAGAACCAGGAGGGATAGGTTGGTATAAGAACTCTTTCTTCAAAGAACAGAAGACATGGCTGGCCTCTGGTATCTCCCTGGTCCATGCTAAGAATTTCCAGTGAAAAATGTCCCTAGAAGCCAATTGCAAATGTTATCATTCTTAAGATCTATTCACCTATTCACAAGCACCTTCCTTTCCTAGGATCAAATTATTATTTAAAAATGGGCTACAAGGCAATTACATGCAGAGCTCTCCAGCTACCTTTGCTAGAACGCAGGGAGATGTATAGCAGGAGAAGCATACTCAGTATTTTGAATTTTTTACATCAAGTGTTTTGATCATAGTCCTATGACTGGACTGTGGGCCCAGCTACAGGCTTAAAGCAATGAAGCTTGTTTGATGGAAATCTGTAAAACTTAATGAGAACGCAGGGCTCTGAGCATCAAAGCAGGTGGGTGCCTCAGAAAGGTTTCAAGGGCCTGGGCAGAGAAAGACTTCTTACATTTGACCTGTTTCTTAATAGTCTGATTCTGGATGCTTTGCCTACCTTTCCTTAAGGGGGAAAGTATAAATAACTAAGCAAACACATAGGAATCTCTTTCAACCCACGTGTTTTTCTTAGATTTTCGAGGTATTTTGTCTGTTGTTTTTATTTTTGATCAGGGAGGTGGTAGTGGTGGGAAAAACTTATCTTTCCTATTTTTTGAGGATAATTAAGTCCCTCAGAGTGATGTGTAAGAAGCCCTTTGGCTAGAAAACTTTTGAGGGTAGGATTTTAAGATAGCTTTATATGCAAAATATTTCTCTTTTGTACAGATGACCACTTCTACAGCAAGGGTTTTAGCTTTTACATAAGTTTAATTATAGTAAAAGACTATAAAGTACATAAAACTTAATCTCCTCACTCAACAGATGAAAAACCCAGGGCTCACAGAGGTTGAGTAAAATGTACTGGGTTACTCTTCGCATGTGCTGGTCAATTGTTAGATATGTACAGCCCAAATGATGAAAAATTGCATTCTGGGAATGCAATTCTGCTCATTTTCTTCCTTCCCTCTTGCTTCCTACCAATTTTGCCCTCATTCTTTTTAACTCTAAAGAATAACTGGTTTAATTGCTTTGTTTTGGTTAGAAATATGCAGATTTTCCTTGTTTTCATATATATTTTTTTATTGTTTTCTTCTCCAAAACTCAAGTCATCTTGATTTTACCTCTGGTACCTCTGGACTGTTTGATATTCCCTAGATCAACCCCTCACATCTCTCCCTTGATTCGCTGTACTTTTTTTTTTTTCCCCTGGAGGCTTAGGGTCTTTTGATCCTTCATTTCTACTGAATTCTGGCCCTATCATAGATATTTCTAGAAGTCTCCCTGGCAGTCGGTAACAAACAGCAACCTTTGTTAAAGTCCTTGTATCATTTGCATCTGTAATACCCTAAATTGTTTCTAAAAATGCTGGCTCACTGCTAAATCAGAAGCTGTGAGGGACAAGGATCTGCAGTTTCCTAAACTCTCAGGTGATTCTGACACACACAACTTTCAACCACTGTAGCAGTCACACCTGCCATCATGCCATCCATTGCTCATCTCCCTCAATATTTATCCAGCACTACTATTCGCCTCTCTTCCATGCACCCTTGCTTAGACACACCGACCTGAGTTCCCTTAAACATGGTATGCATTCTTTTACAGCTGTGCTCTTTCTCCAATTTTTCCTCTGTCTCAACTTTGCATCTCACATCCTGTTCACTTGGAGAAACATTACTTTCCTTTCAGGGCCAAACTCAAATATTAGCTCCATGTGAAATTTTTTTTTTTTTTTGACATTTCTCATCCACTCCCCAAATACTGTGCTAATTTAGAATGTTGCACAAACCTTTGTTACAGGACTTATCTCACTTGAGTGTAATTACAATGCATTTACTGAAGGGTTATGGAGCACTAACTATGCCCCAGCGCCACGGTTCATCCTACTGAGAAAATCACCCCCCAGCTTTTTCTAGCCAGAGTCTTCACCTGAACCATAGAACGCAGAATGCAGTAATAGTAAACGCAGTAAAGGTTTTCTCAATTCTCTCAGGGATGATCGTAACTACCACTATTACATACAATGAATGCCTTAGGGCATAAAGGCTTAATCTTGTTGGGAAACCCTTTGTGATCAACACTGGTCAATTTTGGTAGCAGTAAATGCTATGATAGAGATAAGCCCAAGGTGAGAAGGAGAAGGAGAATAACAACACTTAATTACTTACTTGTTTGTTTCCCCTGTATCCAGTCTTGTTCTTTTTCTATCCTCACTTAGCATCTAGCATAGGCTCATTTTATGGTGGTCCTTTAATACATATTTTTAATGAAAAGCACTGTAATTCATATTTATGGCTATGTGTTCTTGGGATCTAGCCAAGGCAATGCAAATCATATTTGTAAACCCAGCATCTACTCCGTGTCTGAGACACATCTGACACTCAGTGAGGACTTGGCGACTAAATGAACAAATTTAGAAGGTTTGTTACTCAAGGATCGTAAGTACTACTTAAAGAAAAAGTCACACGAATGTAAAAATATGCCCTATTAAACTACATTTCAAGGTATCTCACTTTAAGTTTAATTGCTTCCTGTTAGGTGCATTTCAAAGATAAAAATAAAGGGTTTATTAAACATACCAAGTAAAGTTGTAAGAAGTGAAAAAAGGCTGCATTTCCCTGGGTGTTAGGTGGGGGTAAGTGGTGGTATTTTCAATGTTAGTCTATATATAATAAATTTTTAAAAATTAATTTGAATATATTCCCAAGAATAGCCTCCAATTACAAATTGGGTTTAGGAGAAAATGGTAGGGAAATACATAAAATGCCATAAAATTCTGGTGTCTTAAAGCTATTTTTAGGGGGTCTGTGATATCTCCTTTTTCTATTAAAGAGTCTGCAGCCACCTGGCTTCAGAGAGCATCACATGGCACACTCTTTTTATAAGCATCACATGGCACACTCTTCCTGGGATTAATGGTTTTCTGATTGATGTCAGTTAAAGGCATCTCTGTTCATTTAATCAGTTTAGAAAGGTGCCATACATCTTAGCTGCTTCTAGGGGGCGCTTATTAAAATTCATGTTGCAGAAGTCGCGTTTCTCCAAATGGTTCTTTAATGCCTCAAATCCCCAACTGTCTAATTTATACCCAAGGAATAGTTTACTTCCTTCAGGGCATAACCCATTATATTAAAAAGTTGTTAAAATGTAAATAAATACGTAGAAATCTGTTTAAGTTAGCAAATTGTGGGGTAAGGTAAAATAATCCTACATAAACCATGGCCTAAAAACATATAAAGAGTATATATGGAATTCAGGTAATATTCAATAAGAATATTACCATGCAAAAATGATAATTAACCCAAGTAAACCTGCACACAGTAATTTTCAGCATTTGGCAAGGGAAAAAATTCTGCTATGAAAGCAGTACTCTAAAAATGAAATAAAGGTTAAGAGACCTAGTTGAAAATTGTTATTAAAACACGCAGGAATTTTGCTTTAATGGTCATGGGCTTAGTTCCAACTATTTCAGAAGCAAAAGCTCATTGCTTGGATAGTAACTATAACTCATCCCAAGATTGTATTCACCCCTAAATTTAAATTGTGGGGGGACTGGCCCTGTGTGTGTCCTGGTGGCTTATCTGCCCTGAGTGCAATCAGATCCTGATGTCTGTTTTCTGAAAAGAAAGCTGAGCCCATACAAGGCCTTGAAGGGGGCTGAGCCTGGGGGAGTTTCCATGGGATCACGGCATTCTCAGAGGCTGAGGCTCTGGTTGTCAGACTCAGAGCCTCTACTAAGCTACTAGGTTTTATTGTTTTACATTTTAAGATCTTTAAAATTCAGACTTGAGTGGCAGCTGAGATGCATCCTAGTCTAGGTTAATTGGCAGTGCTTAGTGGTTTTAACATAATTGTGCATCTTATAGTCAATGATGTCAATAAAATATGGTAGTTGAGGTGCTCTGGCTCACTGATTTTCAAACTTAATTTGCATAGGAAATCATCTGGGGATCTTATTAAACTGTGGATTCTTATTTAGTAGATCTGGGGAGGAGCATGATGGTTTTTCATCTAATAAGCTCCCAGGTGATGTTGATGCTGCTGGTTGACAGGCTACACCTTGAGAAGTAAATCCCTGAGGGGGTTAACAGTGGTTGGTGGGCTTTATTTCCTTTTTAAACTACCTAAAAACTACAGCTTTTAGATGTGTGCTATTGTTTAGAAGTTGTACTATATAAACTCTATGTACTTTTATATAAATATGTTGATTCATACATAATCAATTATTAAATGATAGCTAAAGGTAATAACTAGCAAAGGATTGATTTTGATCTTTGGTGATCATATATTTTAGCTTGGGAACACTGGGAAAGGAAATGTTAATTTACTCTTTCAAATATTTAAATCTCCCATATGAGGGTCTGCTTTGTCTACAGGTGGTAGACACAGGCAAGGCTATAGCAATTGTTTTTGAAAGGCGACCCTGGTGATCCCTAGGTGGCTCAGTGGTTTAGCGCCTGCCTTCGGCACAGGGTGTGATCCTGGGGTCCAGGGATTGAGTCCCACACCAGGCTCCCTGCATGGATCCTGCTTCTCCCTCTGCCTGTGTCTCTGCCTCTCTCTCTCATGAATAGATAAGTAAAATCTTTGAAAAACAAAAAAGCAATGCTAATTGAAATCTGACAATGATAATACCTTTAAAAATTTACGTTTTTACAAAATTGTATTTGAACTATAAAAATTAAGTGACTTTCTGCACTTCTTAATAAGATCCATTTTTTTCTAAAAAAAAAAGTTTCTCAATTATCTTTTCTAATTTCTGGTGCATCAGAGGTGGCTATTTTAAAATTTAGGAGAACAAACAAGAAAAGCACAGTGGGCTGAGAATCAATAAACAGATTTTCTCCTGAATTATTTTATGTATGAGTGATGTGGCCTTAGTGATATTAAAAATAATTTATGATCTCCAAGTTAATTCAATTTCCTCACAAAGGTGTTAGGATAGTTAAATGAAATAACTTTGAAAATGAGATAATGTGTATCAAATCTCATAAACTCATCTGCAATCAGGAAAATCTTCCTATTTTGTAGGGTCCAGGCAAGATGAAAATAAGGGGCTCCTTGCTCAAAAGTTATTAAGAATTTCAAGATGGCAATAGTAAGATATTAAACCAAGAATATGTGTGGGGTCCTGTGTGCCTATATATGTGTCCATGAAATACGTATAGTTTGAATGTCCTATCTACAATATAATTGTTCCTAATACTCACTAATTATTGAAATATTACTGTATACCAGGCACTATGCTAAGTGCTTCTATTACATAGTTTTACTTAATCCTTTAGAGAGAAGAAAATTGAAGCACAAAAACATTAACTTTTCTCAGGTTATATAACTACTGAGTTTAGGGAGAGCAGGATTTGAACCCAGGTCTGTCTGATTCCAAAGCCATTCATTTTAACTAATATAATGTAATACCAATCTATAACTGGTTACTGTCATCCTCATTTGATTTTATTTACAAACTTAGGATCTGAAAAAATATACATATTTGAAAGACTATTCAATTTAAAACCTTGATTAGATGACCTGCATCAACCCAATTATCTTATATTCTGGTACTTCGTAAGGAGCCTGGTATTCAGCACACAGCCATATAATACATAGGGAAATAAACTGAACCTCCAGAGTCATCAGTTTCTCTCTGCACAGAATATTTACTCAACAAAGACAAAAATCTCATTTTCCTATTATTTAAAATCACTTCTGAATGAACACATTTAAAATGCTTCTGAATGATATCAGAATTATTTTCATTTTTAAGTAATTAATTTTTTAAATGTGTTTCAATAGTGACAATTCTCTTGAAAAAGACTAATTACTGTGTACAGGAATAATTTTCTTCCAACCATAGCACTTGATCCAAAGAGCTAAAGTATATAGAGTATATCATTTCATAATAGAAATTAAGATGAAACCCAAAATATTCACTTTGCTTTGGATGGGTTTCAGATTTTTTTAAAATATGGCTCAAACTTGGAAAAGTACAAACTTGCATTTATACGGAATTTTTATTTTTCTTTGTAATGTGTTTTTCTGATCTTTTAAAGTCATTTTATCTTTCGTGTTCTTTTCCAGCTCTGATAGTGGAACACATTAATTGTGCTTCAATCCCACATAATAGCAAGCCCATTATAGAGCTGAGCAAAGAGAGACAGACAGGGTAACTCAGACTGCTTTGCCACCTTCTCTTTGAAGTAGTACTGATTCCCTGTGGCAGAATTAATCACAGCTTGCTGTATTTCTAGAGCACTTTTTCATATCCTAAAGAATTTGTAATTATCTTTTTCTTTGTCAGGCTCTTCTTCCAGATTCCTAAGTGCATTGTCTTGTGATTCTATGTGTCTCCTGTGTCTAGTACTGAGCCTGGCACACAGTGGGTAGTGATTAGTGTTGACTCGTTGAATGCATACGTGCAAGTGTTAATGTGTAAACAAATGGAACAATTTAAACAAGGTACTCTAGTGGGCGCTGAAATTAAGAGGAGATGTTCAGTCTTATGCATCATTCACTACTGCTTTCTGCTGGGCTAGAAAATATCATCTTCTATAAAATGCATCAAGTCCTCAGAATTAAAATGTCATTGAACCCCCTTCCAAACAATGTTATGCTAGCTTGATAGCTGAAAGCACTACAATCCACTACACCAACTGCTGATATAGTTCTAGGCTACTACTGAGTAGTAGGGGCTTCTGCCAAAATGGATGGGAAATAAAAATCTGTGGGTCCCCTGGAAGGGAGGCTGCTATGTCCAAAAAGCCAAATTCCAGGCAAGGACTCACCAGATGCTTCGTAAACTAAAGAGCTGAATTCCACTTCCTTGGGGACCTGAGCAGATGGGATTCCCTGAACTCAGTCTTGAAGAGTGTCTATGGCAAAATGCCTGGTTTCTGCCCCAATTGCTTATCTCCCTTGTTCCCAAGGCTAAATGTACAGAGGGAAACTTACTCATAGGAATGTATTGGAGCCAATACTTCAGAGAAGTCTATAAAGTACTTACAAATGTGTTTTCTGCGCATCCCTGTTTATATGGTTGGCTACAGAGTACAGAAATTTATGACCAACATCTTTATCTTATATACCCCGTTGGGGAGGGAAGATACATAGACTGCTAAAGGAAAGAAGAGCTCATGGAATGAACATCTCAGTACCAGTTAGAACAGTGGCAGAAATAATCCCACTGGAAGTTCATCCATAATTGGGCATCCAGGAAATTATTTCCTGTTCCTTTCCCTCTTTGACATACACTTCAGTGTCCTAGCAATCTGGGCTGCACTGTTGTATTTTTTTTTTTCTTTTCTTTCCCCTCAAGGTTCCTATAAAGTTCATTCCTTCAGGGGTACCCAGGCGGCTCAGTCGGTTAGGTGGCAGACTCTCGATTTCAGTTCAGGTCATGGTCTCAGGGTCCTGGGTCAAGCCCCATGTCAGGCTCTGCATTCAACAGGGAGTCTGATTGAGGACTGTCTCTCTGCCCCTTCCTCCACTTGCTCACTCTCTCTTGCTCTCTAAAAGAAATAAATGAACCTTTTTTAAAAAAAGTTTGTCTTATCTAATTTTACTGTAATAAAAATATTGAGGACAGGGAATGAGAGTGAGTAGAGGAAGCAACATAGAAAGCAGTTAAAGGTAAGGATTCTGCAGTCAGATTGTTGAGGTTCAGATCTTGGCTCTGCTATAGGTCATTGTTTTCTTCTAGGTCAGTTAGCTAACTTCTCCTGTCTCCATGTCCTCTATCAGGTAGGAATAATACTAATGTATAACTCTTGTCATGCTCAGAGTATTATCTTTGACCAAACAGAGCACTGAAAAAAAAAAATGATAGTGTACTACCCAATTACGGAATAATAAAAGCAGTACTAAAGATAAAATGCCCTAAGTTCATACACACACACACACACATACACAAATCACAAACTGTTCTTTTCTTCCATGACTCTCTTGCTGCTAAGCTTGAAGTACTAAATATCAAATTATTTCACAGTTTCATTTTTTTAAGCAAATTATTTTTGCTGTGATGCTGATGCCCCCAGCACAAGCCTACTGGGTAATCCACTGAATGTTGTAGACACTATATGAGAAATAGAAAATGATGAATGTGTTATTATTACTACCCTGGAATATACCAATGACCATATCCTTTCAGTCATAGCTCTTTTAATGTCCCTTTAAATAGTGTCTAGTATAATCCCAGACAGAGCTCAATATCACTGGGGTTTATTTGGATGGTCTCATTCAGGCAATGCTGTCTAGCCAGCATGAGTATCAACTTACAGAAGGAATATCAAGGTCGCATGCAACCTCACCACTCAGAGGTACGTGTTCTGCTGAGATCTCAAGAGCCATCATTTGAAGGACTCCTGGGGATATTATTATTATTATTAGTAGTAGTAGTATCACTATTATTAATACCTCACATGAGTTCTTAGAAGGACACCCTTGAAAGGAAAAAGAGATTCCTGACTTTAAAAAAAGCTGTGGTCTGCTGTCCTGCTTAGTGCTGACACTTTATTACAGTGGAAGAGATAAAACACATTTCAGTGTTTCCAAGATCTGAAGAAATTAGGCAGGGCCTAATGGCACACAAAGCTTTGTCAAATTCTTTGACATTCCCACAAATTCTACCTCATTTTCTTGTTACAGTTTTAAAGGCAAACTGCCATCTCCTATGTTTTAAATCAGATGGAGAAAACTTATTTTCTTTCTAGACCAGAACTTCTGCCCAAAACACTGCAGGCCAATCTGCCTTCTCTCCAGTTGAACTGAACCAAGCTCTCTTATGCCTCACTAAGCCAAGACCCTGCCTCTCAAAGTCAGCCGCAAGCAAAAACAGGTGAGTCTGTTAGTTGCAGGAGTCCCACTCTGCAGCCCATTATTTTGAGGATCATCAGCAAAACCTAATTTTAAATAGCTCAAGTGAGGACATTTTACCAAATATAGTTAAGGTGGTATTATCTCTAGTTATCTAATAATATGGTAAGTAAAGAGTATTCAGATCTGAAAGGAACATGTCTAGGAAGGAGCCACAGGGAAATGCAAAGCACGGTTTCCTTCCTGAGACAGTGAATGAGGCCTGGAGAAAGTGCAGCGTAAACTGCCAAATGCCACCTACCAAGACACAGACTGTGACAGCAAAGCAAGAGAACAGAGGCAGAAAGTATGTGTAGGTAACAGGGACCCCAACACGGAAGAGTCTGGAAGAAATGAAACCCGGGGAAAAATGTGTTGCATTATGACTTTGGAGCTCATATGAGAAGGTCTTCTTACCTAAAGAAGTCCTCACTCTTCCCAAGTTGCATGATTTACAGACATGAAAGAAGACCTCCTTATCCTCCAAAGTTCCAGCTAGGTCATATTTTGACAGGAGGTCACACAAAGCCTCCTCTTTCAAGCTCAGGAAGGTAACTTGAAATGCAAATTTTGCCATGATCTTTGTTCTTACATGTAAATGACAGGCACTCTATTCTTCCTTAAGCAATGAAGGAAATAAGAACAGAAGGACACCTGAGGACACACATTTGACAAGCTAGTTCTACCACAGAAAAGTTTAAATTAGGAAGCCTTCACGATTGTCCATAAGAAGAAAGATAGGAATTAAGGGGAATTCGCACAAAGGATATTTTGTACCTCTTTCCCAGTGCTGATGCTGGTACCCTGTGGGAATTACAGAGCTGCCACTGAAAATGGCAGATGGGACAATGCTGATTACATTGAGGCATCAACTATTTTTTTTACAAGGTGGAGGGGGTGATGCTTACTTAAGAGGATATTTTCTGAATCTCATCTACCTTGTAGCATCTTCCAAATTTTTAGTGCTAAAAGTTTCCCAGTGTAATTAAAGGCTGAGCTGATCTAATTAGGTTGATGAAATTTTCAGTAGGGATTTAATTCCCCCTAGCATTTCACTATTTTTTTTTTTTTTCTAGAATCCCTCCTTAGGCTTATCCCAAAAGACTTAGTGGTGACATTCAAAATTGTCTCACACAGGCAATGTCTCCCTTCAAACAACAAACCTCCAGCAGGTGCATATGGCTAGGAACAAACTTCAAATAAAAGATTCTAGGCCTTTTTTTGTTGTTGTTGTTGTTGTTTTTTTTGTTTTTTTAAGACCATCCTTTCCACCTTCTTCACTTTCATTTCCCTATGAATAAACTATGTTAAATAATCTTCACTGCAGGAGGGAAATAGGTGTTTCAAAGCATTCTGGAGGAACAAAGAGACTAAGAAATGCCTAATAGCAGTAGATTCTGAGGCAAGATTAATGAGGGAGTGGCACAACTCTTCCTTGTAAGTCATTTACTACAGAAGCCTTCATGGTCAAAATAGGGGCATAAACACATACCAGTGGAATTTTCATCTATCTTTGAAGATTAAAAAAAAAAAAAAAAAGAATGTCTAATGAGCACCTTAGGAATCAACTGTAATACCCTTATACGGAAAAATGCTTTCCCAAGTAGCTTTAAGGTATATGGGTAGGGCGGTAGGTGTCCTCTGACAGACCCCAGGTGCCTCACTCTGATGTCCTGATTTATCTTTTTGCTGTTCCCTCTCTTGTTGCAGCAGTCACTCAGAAACTGCTTGCTAGAAAATTTAAATTTCACTAAAATGATAAAAAATTCTTAACCAGCATATATTTCAGCTTTTACTCAGTGTTTTAAAAAATGCAAAGAATAGAAGCACATGTTTCTACCAGAGCATGGTTTGTATCACTTTTGCAAAAATTAGATTTACAAAGAATATTTTTAAAGACCTATCAGCCTCTAGGGATTTCATAGATGTGGGCTATATAATGGTAATTTATAATTTATAATTTTTTCCTTTAACTTTTCTCAAATTTATATCTTTGAAAGTCATTTTCAATGAGCTCAAACATTTCTCTAGAGAGTTCCTGATTTATTTATGATGAAATTTAAATAATTAATAAAAAAACTACTTTGATTGCCTTATTACAAATTCCTGTCCATTCATGGTTCCCTCTTTTAAAAAAAAAAAAAAAAACAAATTCAGGTTAGGTTTTGCCAAATTATGTTAAACTACTTTTACTTTATTTTTCAAATTTGATGATCACTAAAATATAATAACACTTTCCTTAATGAGGGTTCATTGCTCTACATGCAAGCGGAGTCTCATTTCAAATAGGCATTATCAAATACTGTACAGGGAAAGCCCTGTTTCTAATGAATAGTAGATTATGAGTTGTTTCATCCTGTTGAGTAATGTCTTTTTTTTTTCCCATCTTAATCTTTATTTTTTATATTTACTTTTTTGAGAAAGAGAGAGGGAGAGAGAGAGCCAGTTGGGAGGGGCAAAAGGAAAGGGAGAGAGAGAGAGACTCCTAAGCAGGTTTGACGCCCAGTGTAAGCGTGACACCGGACTCCATTTCAGGATACTGAGATCATGACCTGAGCTGAAATCAAGAGTTGGACACTCCACCGACCGAGCTATCAGGTATCCTTACATTTTACTTTTTAGAGAATGAAGGTGAGAACTAGTGAGAAAGGTAGGCCATCTCTATTTTTGTATTGAGGCCACTGTTTACATTAGAACAGAGCCACTGAAAAATTCTATTTTATCTGACAGTATTGTGTGTTCTACCCCTGTTACCCTTCCTTGCTCTTGGGTAGGTCAGGTAACTTCTCTAGGTCTATTTCTCCATTTCCAAAATAAGGAGGCTGGACTTGGAGAATGACTTCCAGGATCCTTCTTAATCTGATACTCCAAAATTTCTTCTATTACTTCAAACATGGTATTACTAGTAGCTCCCCCCAGGATTGGTTACCCTAAAAGGGATTACATAACATTTTGAAAAACAAATTGTTATGAGCCATAAATGAAACCATAATTAAGATTTTAGACATGCAATGTGCTCCACAGCAGAAAGCTTATAAAAGCTCGAGGAAGGCTTACTTGGACTTAGTGTTAAGAGATGTGGTGAGAAGGAACATGGACATGTTCCTCTCTTTTCAGTAACTCTACAAAGCTCGTCTATCTGAAATGAGGTGATTTAACTCCAAATCTATGGCACTTTGTCACAATTTCATTGCAGAAGCAGTAAGAACAGGGCATTCTAAATAAATAGTAACTCAGACATGCACAGAAACTATGACCCATCCAAAAGTCCTCCAAGTAAGGTATGTTCTGATTTATGGGCTGACTGTACTTGTACCTTTCCACTCTCTACTGTTTCAAGAGAACATAAAGTGAGGGAGATAACACATCAGAAAAAACAAAACAAACCAACAAACAAAAACCTGGCAGCACTTGCTCCATACACATCCCCCAGGCTGTGGGAGAGAGAGGCAAGGGAGATGCCCAATCAATAAAGAGGAATGATATCAATCCAAAACCTGTAGAGATAATGACAGGAGTGAACCTTCATTGTATGGACTCAGTAGGGGCTAATTAAATGTCACATGGAAGACCACTTGGCTTGTTTTTGCTCTAGTGATTTTTGTGATTGAAAAACCAAATAAAAGTAGATGAGTTCTAAAATGTATCTCTACTACTCATTAACATTTAAACATTATAAATGTTAATTTGACATACAGTTTAATCTGAAATTGCAATTTCAGATCACGGCAATCCATTGAAGTTTTCTACACCAAAAAAGTTGCCCTGCCATGCTGAACTTTGAGAAGATGATGAGGTTCACCTGAACCTGGGTGTTCACTGCAGAAATCTGCATGTTTTTATTGGATACACAAAAGAGCTCTTTGGCTGCATTCATGTTTCACTAGAGATTCTTAGATCCCCTTTCCTTTTCCTACTCCACAGTAGGACTGACTTTCCATGGATGAAGCAGGGTCTAGGGCCTGACTGTAGCCTGGTCTCATATGAATGTGAAGAAATGGGGTAGGTGGGTGGAAGTGTGGTTTTGTGTCCCCTTCTTCAACATCTCCTTTACTAGAAGGAGATTTTACGCATCTTATTATGAAATCTAGAGTTTTTGTTTGTGTTTTGCTTTTACCGTGTTTCTCCCTAACCTGAAACGTGTTCTTTATCCTTTGCTTATCCAAACCATAGTCATCCATCAAGACTCTCACATTCTTATTCTTCTGTGTATCTTCCTTGTCTACTCAATCGCTCACTCATTTCATTCTCTTGGACTCCAAAGGGCTTAACTCTCTCACGCAATTTAACTCCTTGACCCTCACAGTCTATTACACATTTCTAAAGCCGTTTCACTTTGTAAGCAACTTAAGACTTTGCACAATCTTCCATGGCAGGGACCCTAACACACATTTCTATTGAGACACTGTGTATTATGGTAGTTAAGAGCGCAATGGACTCTGACATTGGACTTCTTTGATTAAGTTCTAGGCTTTAGTACTTGTTGGCTGTGAGACTTGCTTAAGAAACTTACCTGCTCCAAAACCTGATACCTTGCCTGAAAAAGGCAGATAATGAAATTACTACCTATATTGTGAAGATCCCTGTAAAGTTCTTAGGGCAGCATCAGGCACAAAATAAGAGTTCAAAGAAAAATGCTATTATTAGAATAACGAAAATCATAATTATTTTATTATGCTCACAGAGCGTAGCAACGTCCTGGGTCATATAACATTTATAAAAGGTGGAAGTTATTCTCTCAGAGGCAATTGATCCCTTCCACCACAAAGTATGGTTAAATTCAACTTTTCAAAACTCCATCTCCTTGTATTTATTAAAATAATAGTATTTTAAATTCCTCTTAGGTTTCTTCTATACCCATCCACTACTGGGCAATGAAGTATGTTTGCATACATGGAGGAGAAGTAAGGACGTCATGAACAGTAGCTGTTCTTCACTGATGTTTACCTGAATCAAGTTTATATGATTGGAATATTTTCTTTAGAATAAACCAAAGTATGTAACTGCTTATCAGCAACCATAGCTAATAACTTATAAATTCAAAGTTATTAAACTTTATGTTTTGGAGGTATACACCATTAAACTGTGCCCATACAAGAGAAATCTCTAGTTCTAACAACCAAAAGAACCTGGGTTCTACTTGATTGAAAACAGGAAGCTTTTATGAAAAAAAAAAGTTAATATAAGTTGAAGTTCAAGTACTTCCCAATCTTTTTGTCCCCATACTCCAACAGGTTCCAATTCTATCAAGAGTTACAACAGATAAGGACAGCTGAGTATGAGGGATGAAATTACTGGTGTCTTTTAGCCTGATGGTTTTGCTCAGGTAAATATCAAGTATGCTCATCAGATCACAGATGAAATGGCTTCACTTCCTTTGGAACATATTTCAAACATAAGAACAAAATTATTTCATCACAAGGACTCATTGTGTTTTTGCTTTAGGTAGCCTCTCTCTGGTAGCCTGATTTTTTTTTCTTCTCTCTTCCTGTAATGATCAAATAAATCACCGCTGTATTAAAAACACCTAAGACAGTTAAATAAAAATGAGCAAGGTATCGAACTTAACTCTAGATTCAGTCTTTCTTTGTGTTTGATTTTCTTTTATAGCTAATATGCAATTGCCCATGCAGATCTTAACTGTGACTTACTTACAGACTATGAAAGAAGAGGCACTTCATTCCGTCATAATGTTCTATGAGCTGTCCCCCTCCCCCACCAATCCTATACAAACAACAGTAGAATATTGAATTTAAGGTCGTGACTATGGACTCCTCAAACACTGGGTCTTCAGCAAAGGTGCTTTCAGTCCGGATCTGAAATGATGCGATCATGGGTTAGGAATGATTCTGGTGACAGTGATATTTACCTCTTTGAGACAGCCCATAAAGTTGTTACTGACTGGTGACCCTGGAAGGTCTGCTGTGCTGGGACTGCCTCCCACATAGAAAAAGTCATCAGACCCCAGCATGGTATAATCTTCTTGCGTGTAGCCCGTTGTGGTAAGAATCCCATCCACTGATATTGTCACCTAGATAACAAAGCACAGGGAAAGGACACGCTATACTCAGACCTAGATACTGTAATCCTGGGATATGCCTGTTTTGTGTTTTGTTTTGTTTTATTTTATTTTTTTTTTCATTTTGTTTTTTGCTTTTTTTTTTTTTTCTGTTTGTTTGGTTTTTTATTTTCAGACCTATGGCGGAACCCATTTTCATGTCTGTTTGAAGTTTATTCTTGGATTCTATTCAACTAGCCCTAAGCGATCTAAACTAGTTAGAGAGTTAACTGATTATTGAACTAGTATCAGCATCATCCCTACTGCAACTCAAAAGTTATTTAGCAGACACAAAAATGGTGTTAGTAAAATGCTTCCTAGGTTAGTTTTGCTGGTGTACATATTAGTAAAGTTTAGTCGTCTGTTATTAACTAATCACAACGTGCACCTTGTTAACATAAAAGGCGCAAGCGATTTCCAGCAACGTCACTATTTGCACTATTGAGCAGCAGTTGTTCAGCATGCAAGTGCCTAGGTCCATGCCGAAGGGGAGGAAAGGCAAAACAACCCGTGGAAGCAGCACACGCTGATGTGCACATGCAGGAGGGACAGTACAGTTCAGAAAGGAAAGGAAAGAAAACGGGGAGAACCAAAGGAAAACGAAACAAAACAAAACAAAACCAACAACTGCTTTGTGATGACGTAAAGATGAGTGGGTGTGGCATCTCCAACATTCCCCAGTCAGGTGTGCATGCCATGCATCATGAATGGTTAGAGACTGGCTGAGCTTGCGGTCACTCGGGCCAGCCACCATTTGGTCTTATCCCGTGTTAACCACAGCTGGATGCAAAACGTTCGAAACGTTAACGATGCCCCTACAGGTGAGTTGGAAAACAGAAGTTGACAGGAACAGGTAAAAAATAAGAAGGTCAACAACGGATGAAAAGAAGGAGGTCAAAGTAAGCAGAAGAGTACCAACCGCAGTTCCTCTTTTGTTAATGATGTCTACAGTTAAAAGAAAGAAAGAAAACACACGGCAAACCCAAAATAAGAAACAATTAGAATGATATCTACCGAACAATGTAGTTTGTTTACCATAGCGTGTCCAATGCCTGAGTGCTTTGTGGAGAAGGGGGGAGAAAGGAAATTAAAAACTGTGAACAGAATAACGATCGTTACTTAAAAAATATGATGGTCTCTACCATGTTAGTACATTTTTTGATTCAGGTAACGGTTAGTAGAATGAAACATTCCATGAATGACATGTTAGTTATTAAGCATGTTAGTAACATAGAAAAAGGGCAAAATAATTTTACAAGAAAAAAGCAGACTAACAAATAGGCCTCCCACAGAGGTAATATTTTTCCTGCCGGGGTATTGTTCATAACTTGCTACTAGATAGAAACAGACATATGGCAACACTCCCTTTGTCTCCCTGAGTACATGTGACAGTCATTTAAAAAGTCTACAAGGGATTCAAAGGCGTAAAGCTCATCAGCTGACCACTGCCGCCTTATGCCCGGAAGTGATCCCTCCCCCCCCCAACCCTGGCCCACCCCAGCCCCAGCAAATTCATAGGAATTGGTTGGCATTGCCCTACTACTCAATTTTACAGCACACAAGGACTCCTCCTCAACTCCAAAACTTCCTTCGGTCATATTGATGGACTTTAGGGTCACAGTTTACTGCAATGAAACAAAGCAAAGATCCTGACACATAGAATGAGTAGAATGGATTTGTTTTTAATCTGTCCTGCCACACATGCACCCCGGCTGTATAACCACAGTTTCCTTTGAGCTACCAATTCGAAGTTTGGTTTGTAACCTGAGCAAAGGCAAATCTAGAAAGCGGGCTCCTCAAGCCCCACCCTTCCTTCTGTGCTTCTCTCAAATGAGCCTCCGGTCTCTTGGTGAGAATCTGAGAGAAAAAATAAAAAAAGGAAAACCAAAGAGACAGACTTATAGGAAATCCGTGGTCTCCTGCTGCACTGAGGGTGGGTGACTCTCTCCCAGGGCAGGTGTGAAGCATGCAGGGCCCCTCCCATGCCAACAGGCCTCTGAAAGGTCTTTGAGGGTCTAAGAATCCTTCTGTTTTTCTTGGGTACCTTTGCTAGACTATGTCTGCACTTCTAAAAAATTTTTTCTTTCTTTCTTTCTTTTTTTTTTTTTTTTTTTTGCCTCAAGTTTGGACAGTTTAAGCCTTTCAGAAGCGGGAAAGAAAAGGTTAGATGGTTAACAGCTCAGAAAGAGAGGGCTGTTTTAGTAAAGGAAAACCAGAGACAATCCGGTCATTCTGCAACTGTTCAGAGAAACAACAAATATGTTAAGGATATTAGTTTGAGATCAGCATGTACTGCAGAATAATTAGTCACTGTCAACACTTAACAAAATGACACACTGTAATATAAAATTTCAAATAATAACCAAAACTTATAATGTTCAATATAAAAGGACAACGTATTCACTTCCATCTGTATATAAGACATACAAATATATATACTGTAGTAATATGCCTCCGTTAAAAATGTACAGTATATGTGGACCCATCGATTTACTAAAATAGATATTTTCCTAGTACATAGACTCTTGAAAGATTTGTTTTTAAAAAATTCAACCAAATATAAATGGGCACCTACAAGATGAACTGGTCTCTCCAGAGTCATTTGGGATTTAAAGTATCTGTGCTAAAAATAAAAAAAAATGACTTCATAAACAGACTCTTTAGGAGATGTATAGGCCCCCAAAATCATTATTTCTGTCTCAGGGGCTTTTCTTGTTCCTATTTCAGAGGTGGGGGGTGGGGAGGGAGTAGGGATTGATACAATCCCAAATCACAAACACACTGATTTTTTTTTTTACTACAAAAAAGGAACTGTGATTTAATGACCCCAATGTGCATGCTTCCAAATGATCACCATGAAAACTCTAATTTAAAATCAAACAAACAAAAAGTAAAACAAAAAAAACCAAACCAAAACAAACAAACAAAAAAAAAACAAAACCAAAAGAAACCACAACAAAACCACACACATCACAGGAAGGGCAGGTCGCAGGGATATCCTTGCAGCCCTCGGGGAAATTGTCATATGTCGCTGTATCAAAATAGCCTTTGGGCCCCCAGAACTTTCTAGATATGCCCCTGCTCAAGTATGGCAGGAAGATTCATCTCAGAAGAAGAAAAAGCTAATTTGTAAGCGACTTTGAGGAGCCCTATATCATGTTGTTAGGATTTTCAAGTACCACACACACAGCTGTAGTGAGAAACAAAGCCAGTAACTCTCTTATCCACTGCGCTGTTACCTGACGCAGATTCCTGGTGACTTTCACATCATGCCAGGCATTATCATTAAATTTTCCATTCACGGGCTCCACTAGTGCTTCAAAGGCCCCTGATCCCAAATTAATGACCAGAGAGACAGCTCCATTTTTCAGGGCAAGATTGACATAATCAGCTGATTTCCCGGTGTGAAGCATCAGTCCATTCCTCTGAAGAGTTTTAAAGGACAGAGTTATTTCATCGCTGCTGCTTTGAATGGGGTTTTGAGACAAGTCGTAGCAGAAGTATTCAGATCCCTTGAAAGTCGCAATATATTCTTCTTTTCCTAGAGGGAAACAGATACATATGTGCGTAAGTAGTAAGTAAAGAAATATACTATGTACATCAGCAGACCTTAACAGAAACAAAATTAAACAGCCCCCAAATTAACTCTGTCTAATTAACATTCATGACAAGTGCCCTGTCAAACAGAGTCAAAAGGTACTGTAGGTGGCAGTATATTTTTAATAAACCTCCTCAGCTATTGGACCATCAGCTGCAATAGCTAAAGCTGACATTCTTGAAAATTCAATTAATTTTTAAGTATCACTGCAAGAGCTCTGATCAGAGCGAGTAGCTCTGTGATATCTCCAGGGCATGAATCAGGTACCATAAATGCATATTGGATGGTTCTACTCTGCTGGCAACAATGGGTTCCAATGTGTTTGCAACATTCTCTCCATCCAACTGAGGCGTTATTTTAATTTTCAGTGAGACATTTATATTCAAAGATTTTCTCAGTGAAGAGCCAAATATTTTCATCACTGAGAGACCATAGCAAATTATCTGGTAAGGAGAAAGCAAAGAAAAAAAAAAAAAGAATTTGGTCTGGGAGCAAATAGATCTATAGAGCATGTGCTTTTTTTTTTTTTTTTTTTTTTATTCCTCTCTAGATGGAGGAAGAAATGATAGCAAGCTTAATGGAGTCTGCTGGATTGTTGATTCATTCCCTGATCTTACCCAGCAGATGGTAGTGCTGGCTTTTATGAGACTGGTAAAAATTCCAGCACATCATCATGGGAATAGCATGTAAATTAAGTCTCAACATTTTCTATATATCTGTCTTTACCGTATTTATGAGTAACAATGTGGATCCTACAGGATGTCATACCAATCAACCCAAAATATGGGTATTTGGAAAGAGTAGTCTTCTCCCCCTGATTAAGTGAGTTTAACCACGGGATGAACGTAAGCCAAAAGCTCCCTCAACTTCCTAGGCAATGATGCTTTTATGCCAAGAAAAATGAGACAGTTTGGTCTAGAATCAGCTTCTGATAAACTATAAACACAGAATTATAAGTCATACTGGAGAATTGTAATCTGTTTTACCAATAATATAGCATCTCTACCATGTTCATTGGAGGGTTCATGCCAAAAGGGAGCTTACCCTTGGCAATAGGTTTCTAACTCAGGGCTGTTTCATTTGATAGTGAAATAACTCACATCCTTGAATCAGAGCTCAAATCAAGATTTCAGCTCACCAGTGCTTGATGACCTGATTCTCTGGATGCATACCATGCTACAAGTGGCTACCAGTAGGCTAGGCATGGCACGAAGTTAAAAAGTGAGTCCTCAGGATTTTCACAAGGGAGCAAGCGCTTGAAGAACAGTCAATGCCTACTAGTAAGTTACTAGTGATGATAGGTGGTCAAGACAAACCCATCACATTCTAAGGCAGAATCACAGGACAAGCAAACGAAATTAGATGGTTCCTCCCATTCATGCAGTCAAAATATTGGCACTTCCCAAGTGTTAAGCCCAGTACTAGTCTTTAGGAAAAATGGAGTGGCCAAAACTGACCTGATTCCTGTCTCTGAAAGTTTATAGCCCAGGTGTCTACTTCCCCGGTCAATTCAATAAGCAAGTGGCTTGATATTGGGAGCTAACACAACTAAATATTTCTAACTATATATACTGAGAGGGCAAAAAAGTAGGTCAAAATATGAAATAAGATACTAGCTTGCCTACTTGCTAATGCATTGGGGGGCACTTATGCATATTTTTTAAAATCTCAGTTTCTGAAAGCAGTTAGTTACACCTGTCTTTCTGGATAAAATGAGATAATGCATGTACAGAAATCTAGAAAAGTTGGTAGGCATTAGGAATGGTAGATGCCTTCCTTCTTGTTTAATCTAATAAATGTAATATATAATCTAAAACACACAGCATATGTCAACTTTATTGCAAAATCTAGAATATTAGCTTTAAGGTCAGAACAAGGATGCCTAGTATCAATGTACTATACTTCAAGTCCTGGGTAATGCAGGAAGATAGGAAAACCATATGAGCATTATAAAGGTTATAAGTGACAGAAATCATATTATTAAATATTATTGTATAAACTGAAAGACCAAAATAATCTTCAGAAAAGTACTAGGTTTAACAAGAATTTCAGAAAGAATGAAGGGTTCTATGTACTGTGATAGTCAGTGTTTTAAACATATATAAACAGATCTATAGATTTGAAGAAATTCCATTACAAATCTATATGAAATTTTCAATGAATGTGAAAAGTGGATTTGGGGATCAAGTCCTGCATCAGGCTCCTTATGAGGAGCCTCTTCTCCCTCTGCCTATGTCTCTGCCTCTCTCTCTCTCTGTGTCTCAAAATCTTAAAAAAAAAAAAAAAAAAGCAGATTCTACAAGTTCTTCGGGAAAAATAAAGAGCCCAAAATAGCCAAGCTATTCCAGAGAAAGAAGATGAAGGGACTTCCTTGTGGATAGGTGGACATTTATTAGAAAATTATGGTAATGAAGATAATCTATTAGGAAAAATGAAAAAAAAGGGGGATAAAAATAATGAAACTAAAAATAATCCTAACCCTATATGAAAACAATTTATATCAAGTTAGGCATTGCAGTTAAGTGAGCAAAGTATATATTTGTCAATAAATGGCACTGGTACAACTGGTTATCTATAGGAATAAAGTAAAACTGGATCTCTACATCACTTACAAAAATCAATTCTCCATGCACTAAGGATATAAGTTGCTGATGTAAATTTGTAAAATTTTTGTAAGATTAAAAACGTAAGATACTGAATGATGGAATGACATTAAATAGGCATAAAAGGTATTAGCAAAATATCAATACACTCAACCATATTAAAAATAGGAACATCTGTTGTTCATGATATTTCACAAAGAGAGAAAGAATCTAAATAAAAAAATGGGAGAAAATATTATTATACCATATTAATTTAAAAAGGACTACAATCCAGGGTATGCAAAGCACTTTAATAAATCAATATGAAACAAGATGAACAAGGGGAAAATTGGCAAAAGCACAGCACGGTAATTTCATAGAATGAACGAAAAGATGCTCAATCCTATGAGTCTTCTGGGAAAGGCAAAAACCAAATTATAGTTAAATACCATGTCATAACCCTGAAATTGGCAAAAAATGAAAATAAAAGAGAAAAATTTCAGGTTTGGAAAGCCCGGATAAAAAGTAATTCTTACTGCTGATGAGAGGGCTGAAGACATGAAAATTGACCAACTGCAATAAACATTATTTGACATTATATAATCCCATGGGAATTTCTCATAGTGTAAAGGTCTCAGTCCTCAGAAAATGGCTGCCAAAATCAATAGAAATAACATTCCCAATTGCTTTCATTTCTCTCTGCTCATTAATCTGATCCTTTGATGATAGGTGGTCACATGAAATCTAGTTCATATACATATACATACATTATATATGGTGAGATACACTTATCTGAAGATTATACCTGTAGAATTTCATCCCCTACTTAAAATAGGTCGCTAAGCCACAGAGAATTTTAGAGACCTCCTCTGGCCCAGCCCTTTAATTTATATTATTAAGAAAGTGAGCCAAGAAACAGACCCTTAACTGTAGAGAACAAACTGAGTGATATTGGAGGGGAGATGGGCATGGGGATAGGTTAATTGGCTGATGGGTGTTAAGGAGGGCACTTGCTGTGATAAGCACCAGGTGTTGTATGTAAGTGATGAATCACTAAATTCTCCATCTGAAACTAATATTGCACCATATGGTAACTACCTGTAGTTTAAATAAAAATTTGGAGAAAATATTTAAGACCCATAAAGTTTAAATTATATCAAATTCCAAAAGCATGCCAGGAACAGAAGCAGAATAGAACTCAGCCTCTGACTACCTTTAAATAACTAAAAAAATAACAAAGTTTGGGAGCGTAAAGAGGTATGGTTTAGTCAAATGGCTGTAGCATTTTATCCAAGTGACCTAATATCATTTCAAATCAGCATAATTCATAATGCATCTTGATAAAGGATTCCTTTGCCAGATTATGTGGCAGACTAAAGGAAAAAAATAGGAAAAAAGAGTTTGCAATTCACTAGACAGCAAGCTTTGAAGTTAGTTATATGAGTGTTGATGACATTTAACACTAAGGTTTCTATTACTTAAAAATGAAAATATCCTTCTTTTTGTAATGTTTAATTAAAATTTAGGTAATTCAAATTGCATTAAAGGCAACCACAAAAGTCTTGGAAAAAAATCACCATAGAATGTATCATTACCTCAAAAAATCATAAATGAGACATGAATCTAAGCAAGAAACATATTTTTGCTATGTTCTTTTTCATGAAAAATATGTATTCTATACAAAAATGCATAAATCATTCTATTTTTTACAATGCAAGAGGATTGTTTCCTCCAACTCTTTGTTACTGTGGAGTCTTTGTCATTAAGTTTTGTGCTATGTCATATGCAAGTAAGAAGCAGCCTAGTGAATAATTATTTATGCTTTCCTGTTGAACATGTAAAGAACTGGTTTATTTCCATTTAAAAATACAACTCCCAAATATCTTACGCATTTCCAATATGTGCTAAAACAATAAACACCGAAAAGAAATTAAATGCCAACAACATTTCACAGAACTAAAACAAATAAAACTAAAATTTTTATGGACCCAGAGAAGAACCGAAATAGTCAAAGCAATCTTGAGAAAGAAGAACAAAGCTGGAGGTAACACAATCCCAGATTTCAAGATATACTTACAAACCTGTAATATCCAAAACAATATGGTACCAGCACAAAAGTAGACACATGGATCAATGGAACAGGATAGAGAGCTCAGGAATAAACCTACACTTACAAGGTCAACTAATCTATGACAAAGTAGGCAAGAATATACAATGGGGAAAAATGTCTTTAACAAATGATGCTGGGAAAATTGGACAGCTAAATGCAAAAGAATGAAACCATATTACCTTCTTATACCTTATACTAAAATAAGCTCAAAATGGATTAAAAACCTAAATGTACTCTTGGAAGAAAACAGGCAGCAATTTGAGAAAGAAAGAAAGAAAGAAAGAAAGAAAGAAAGAAAGAAAGAAAGAAAGAAAGAAAGAAATTAGATTTACAGCAACATATATGGCAACAAATAATACAGGATACATAAAGAACTTATACAAACCAGTAAGAAAAAAAAAAAAAAACAGACAATCCAACAGAAAAAATAAGCAAAATATATGAACATACACTCCATGATAATGGCATATCCATATGAAAAGATGTTCAACTTTGTCTTCAGAGAAATAAACTTAAAACCACAGTAAATTATCAGTACCTTCCACTATGATGAATAAAATGAAAGAGACAAAATATACCATGTGATAGTTAAGGACATGGAGCAACTAGAACCCTCATATACTACTGGTGGGACCTACTTTTTAAAACTGATAATAACTTTTAAAGCTGGATATCTGCATACTTTATCTTCCTGTCATTCCACTTGTAAGTATACATCCAACAAAAATTCACAAAAAGATGATCAGAATAACATAACAGTATGTTTGCAGCAGCACTCTGCATAATAACCTCCTGTGGACACTACTGAAATGCCAATCAATGGGATGGATAAATAATTTGAGTTATAGTTATGCAAAGGAACAATAATAAAAATACATGATCTTCAACTACCAATATGGATAAATAAAAAAATATGGATAAATCTCATAATAATAAGGTTAACTAAAAAAGAAAAATGCCAGGGGTCTGGGTGGCTGTTATTCAACATCTGACTCTTGATTTTGGCTTAGGTCATGATCTCAGGGTTGTGGGATTGAGCCCCATGTTGGGCTCCATGCTGGGTGTGGAACCTGCCTGGGATTCTCTGTCCCTCTCCACTGGGCCTAACCACATCTCTAAGGAAAGAAGGAAGGAATAAAGGAAGGAAGGAAAAGATAGAAGCCAGACTTAAAATGTATTTATGATTCCATTTATATAAAAATTTTAAAAACAAGCAAAACTAATCTCTACTCTTGTAAATCAAGATAATGGCTAGATAAAGGGAGAACTAGTGAGGACACTGGAGTGCTAGTAGTGTTCTGTTCTTTTTTTTTTTTTTTTAAGTTTTTATTTTAATTCCAGTTAGTTAGCTTAGAGTATCATATTAGTTTCAGGTATACAATATAATGATTTGACAGTTCCATACATCATCACAATAAGTGCACTCCTTAATCTCTATCACCTATGTAACCCATACCTTCAACAGCCTCCCCTCTGGTAACCATCAGTTTCTTCTCTATGGTTAATAGTCTATTTTTTGCTTTGTCTGTCCCTTATTTTTTTTCTCTTTAATGGTTTGTTTTGTTTCTTAAATTTGACATGTGAATGAATCATATGGTATTTGTCTTTCTCTGACTGAGTTATTTTACTTAGCATTATACTCCCTAGCTCCATCTATGTCTTTGCAAATGGCAAGATTTTATTCTTTTTTATGGCTGAATAATATTCCACTGCATATATGTCCACTTTTTCTTTATCCATTCATCAAGCAATGGACACTTGCTATTGTAAATAATGCTGCCATAAATATAGGGGTATATGTATCCCCTTGAATTAGTTCTTGTATTCTTTGGGTAAATACCTAGTAGAGTGATTATTATCTCACAAGATAGTTCTATCTTTAACTTTTTGAGAAGCTCCATCTTGTTTTCCACAGTGGTTGCACCGTTTGCATTCCCATAACAGTGCAAGAGTGTTCCATTTTCTCTATATCTTCACCAAAACCTGTTGTTTCTTGTGTTGTTGATTTTAGCCATTTTGACAGATCTGAGTTGATATTTCATTGTAGTTTTGTTTGCATTTCCCTGATGACGAATGATTTTGAGCATCTTTTTATGTGTTTCTTAGCCATCTAGATGACTTCTTTGGAGAAATGTCAGGCCTTCTGACCACTTCTAAATTGGGTTATTTTGTTTTTAAGTGCTGAGTTTAACAAATTACTTATATATTTGGAATACTAGCCCTTTGTCAGATATGTCATTTGGAAATAATCTTCTCCCATTCCGTAGGTTGCATTTTAATTTTGTTGATTGTTTCCTTTACTGCACAGAAGTCTTTTATTTTGATGTACTCCCAATAATTTATTTTTGCTTTTGTTTGCCTTGCCTCAGGAGACATATCTAGAAAGAAGTTGCTATGGCCAATGTCAAAGAAGTTACTGTCTGAGTTCTCCTCTAGGATTTTGATTGGTTTCCTGTCTCACATCTAAGTCTTTAATTCATTTTGCATTTCTTTTTGTGTGTGGTGTAAGAAAGTGGTCCCATTTCTTTCTTTTGCATGTAGCTGTCCAATTTTCCCAACACCATTTGTTGAATAGACTGTCTTATCCCTAATAGATATTCTTTCTTGCTTGGTGGAAGATTAATTGACCAAATGATTGTGGGTTTATTTCAGGATTTTCTATTCTGTACCATTGATCTGTCTATTTTTGTGCCAGTACCATACTGTTTTGATCACCACAGCTTTGTAATATAACTTGAATTTATATGCCTTCAGCTTTGCTTTTCTTTTACAGGATTGCTTTGGCTATTCAGAGTCTTTTGTGATTCCATACAGATTTTAGAATTGTTTGTTTTAGTTCTGTGAAAAATGATATTAATATTTTGATAGGGATTGCATTAAATGAGTAGATTGCTTTGGGTAGTGTAGACATTTTAACAATAATTGTTCTTCTGATCTATGAGCAAGGAATGGCTTTCCGTTTCTTTCATCAGTGTTTTATCATTTTCAGAGTACAGGTCTTTCACTTCTTTGGTTAGATTTATCCCAAGGTAACTTATTATTTTGGGTGTAACTTAAATGGAATTGTTTTATTAATCTCTCTTTTTGTTGTTTTATTATTGGCGTATAGAAATGCAACAGATTTCCGTATGTTGATGTATCCTGTGACTTTCCTAAGGTCAGTTCTAGCAGTTTTTTGGTGGGGTCTTTCAGGTCTTCTTTATATAGCATCAAGTCATCTGCAAATAGTGAGTTTTACTTCTTCCTTACTGATCGGGATTTCTTTTATTTCTTCCTATTGTCTGGTTGCTGTGGCTAGGACTTCTAGTACTGTGCTGAACAACAGTGGTGAGAGTGGACACCCATGTCTTACTCCTGAACTTAGGGGCAAAGCTTTCATTTTTCCTCAATTAAGGATGATGTTAGCTCTGGGTTTTCATAGATCTTTGTAATGTTGAGATATGTGTCCTCTAGCTCTATTTTGTTGAGAATTTTTATCACGAATGGATGTTGAACTTTGTTAATTGCTTTTTCTGTTTCTATTAAAATGATCATATGGTTCTTATCCTTTCTCTTAGTAATGTGATGTATCACATTGATTGATTTGCAAATGTTGGACCACTCTTGTAACCTAGGAATAAATCCCACTTGGTCATGGTAAATGATTTTTTAATGTATTGTTGAATTAGATTTGCTAGTATTTTATTGAGAATTTTTGTGTCTGTTCATCAGGGATACTGTCTGCTGTCTTGTTTTAGTATCAGAGTAATGCTGGCTTCATAGAATGAATTTTGAAGTTTTGCTTCCATTTCTATTTTTTTGGAATAGTTTGAGAACAATAGGTATTAACTCTTCTTTAAATTTTTGGTAGAGGGCAGCCCGGGTGGCTCAGTGGTTTGGCGCCAGCCTTCAGCCCAGGATGTGATCCTGGAGACCTGGGATAGAGTCCCATGTCGACCTCCCTGCATGGAACCTGCTTCTCCCTCTGCCTGTGTTTCTGCCTCTCTCTCTCTCTGTGTCTCTCATGAATAAATAAATAAAATATGTTTTAAAATTTGGTAGAATTAACATAAGAAGCTATCTGGTCCTGGACTTCTGTTTTGTTGAGGCTGGTTTTGTGGGCTAATAAGCGATCTATTCTGGAGAATGTTCCATGTGTATTTGAGAAGAATGTGTATTCTGGTGTTTTAGGATGGAATGTTCTGAATATATATGCTAAATCTATCTGTTCCAGTGTGTCATTCAGAGCCATTGTTTCTTTGTTGATGTTCTGTTTAGATGATTTGTACACTGATGGAAGTGGGGTGGTAAAGTCCCCTGCTATTATCGTATTATTGATCAGCTCCTCTGTGCTTGTTATTAACTGTTTTATGTATTTGGGTACTCCCATGCTGGGTGCATAAATATTTACAATTGTTATATATTTTTGTTGGATTGTCCACTTTATTGTTATGTAGTGTCCCTCTTTGTCTGTTATAGTCTTTGTTTTAAAGACTGTTTTACCCAATATAAGTACTATTACTCTGGTTTTCTTTTGACACCATTTGCATAGTAGATATTTCTCTATCCTCTCACTTTCAATCTGCAGGTGTCTTTCAGTCTAAAATTAGTTGCTTGTAAGAGCATATAAGTGGTTCTTTGTTTTTTTTTTTAATCCATTCTGTTACCCTTGGTCTTTCAATTGGAACATTTAGTCCACTTAGTAATGTTCTCTTCTTGATCTAGGTTTTGGTTATGGATATGCAAAAATCACAAAGCTGCAAAATTATGTTATGTACACTTCCTGTATTTGTTATACTTTAATAAAATAATTTAAATAATCCAATTTAAACAATCCAGATAATTGGGAAAAAATCCATCTTATATATTATCATTGTCCCAATTAATCAGGTGATATGAGCCAGACAGTACTCCTGTTAATGTTACTTTTATTGGTGAAAACTAAAATAATAGCAAGAGTAGTAATATCAATTATGTAGCATTTAAAAACTTTTCAATGCATACTAATATCCCTTAATGCCATTGGCTCTTCAGAGCAATCTCACAACATTTAAAAAGAAATATACAGGCTGCATAGATATAATTATAAATATTTGAAGGACCATACTCTAAAGTTCTAATAGATAGATCAATGTCAAGGTGAAGATAGTTTCTTTCATAATCACAGAAATGTTATGATGGTAAAAGAGACAATTAAAAACATAAACTTAAAAAAATGGATCATTTTGCTAAAATTATATATAAATTTGTTTTAATGTTGCTGCACAATTGCTGAAAGAGATTGAATAGGATGTCATTCAGTTTTTATCCCTTCAATAAACTTAGATAAAAATAGTTTTTGCTTATCTAATTTTCTCAGGGAAAGTTCAACGGAAAATTTGGAATTCTATAAATTCTTGTTATGCTGACTGGATGGGTTGACTCTGACAAAGTTAAATTTGATGGGAATAAACTTGAGTCCTATTTTCTGTTCCAAACCCACCCAAATGAACAAATAATAGTATATAGGCAACATGACTTCCCAGACACTACAGATAAAAACAAATAAAGTAAAACCTTTAGATGACTTAGAAGATGAATCACCTGTGTGATGGAGACACTCAAAAAAGTCCATGTAAGCATGAATTATATTCATGCAAGTGCTTAGAAGAGGGATGGCATGGTCTGGTACTTTAGTGCTGGTCCACTCATACCTGTTATATTCCTAATTTGGTCAAGCTAGAATGTATTTCAATGCATGCTAAAATGATGAAAGGCTTCTAGATTATATTAGGAATTAATAGAAGCTCTCTAAAGAAAAAAATAATTAAGGGATATATGAGAGCATCTTCAGATATCAGGAAAGATGTGCCTTAGAAGAGAAATTCCATCTGTGGCATCAGGAAGTAAATTGAATCAAAGCATAAAAATTATGAGATGATATATCTCAATATAATGAAGATTTTTTTTTTTTAAGATTTTATTTATTTATTTATTCATGAAAGACTGAGAGACAGAGAGAGCCAGAAACAAAGGCAGAGGGAGAAGCAGGCTCCATGGACCGGGAGCCCGATGTGGGATTCGATCCTGGGTCTCCAGGATCGCGCCCTGGGCCAAAGGCAGGCGCCAAACCGCTGCGCCACCCAGGGATCCAATGAAGATTTTCTAAGAGAATTATCCATAGGTAGAAAAATTTCATTTGATAGTAAACAAATTTCTTATCATAAAAGAACTTAACCAGAGATACCTGGGTGACTCAGTGATTAAGCACCTGCCTTTGGCCTAGGGTGTGATCCTAGAATCCTGGGATGGAGTCCCACATTGGGATCCCAGCATGGAGCCTGCTTCTCTCTTCCTGCCTATGTCTCTTCCTCTCTCTCTCTCTCTGTGTCTCTCATGAATAAATAAATAAAATCTTAAAAAAAATACACAAAAACCAAAAAGGACTTAAACATAACTGAACCACTTAATTGGATATGGGATAAGGTACTCAGTCTTTGAAGGTTAGACTGAACAAATGGATCCTTTTCAAGAATTTCTACTTCATAGACAGGAATGTTAGACAAAGAGAGGGAAATGACTTTCAAGTTCACAGAGAAATTGATTCTCAGGATAAAGCAATTTCACACAGCCTATGCATGGGGCAAAAATCTCATTAATTTGGCCCTATGTTTTCACATCTTTCAAGTTCAGTGAGCTTCTTTACTAAGTGAAGGACCTGCAAGGGAATGACCATAACTTTGAGGCGCAAAGATGCCTTTGGGCAGTGAGAACTCATGCTGACCCCACTTACACAAGAAATGTCAGGCCTTTTATCTATGCCAAGAACACGGCCTACATTATTGTTCTTGATTGTCTTGATTTTCATATGCACAATGCTAAATCACAGAGGTTTTTAAGGTTTTATTATGGTCATGTGATTCCAAGATTGTGTTCAACATAAATAGAAACTAAAGTCAACATACGAAAAAAACAAACTAAAAAACCCAGACTGGGCAGCCCCAGTGGTCCAGTGTTTTAGCGCCGCTTTCAGCCCGGGGTGTGATCCTGGAGACCCAGGATCCAGTCCCACGTTGGGCTCCCTACACAAAACCTACATCTCCCTCTGCCTGTGTCTCTGCCTCTCTCTCTCTCTCTCTCTCTCTCTCTCTCTCCCACCTCTCTCTCTCTTTCTCGCTGTGTCTGTCATGAAAAAATAAATAAAATCTTAAAAAAAAAAAAAAACAGACGTGTAGTGAGAGATTTGCTGCATTTGTTTTACTACTCTGCAAGTCAAATACACAAGAATATTGTGCCCAAAACATCCTTGACTAAACAAAGGTATGCACTAGAGGTTTACATTATTAAATTAAATAATAAGCTTGGCTGTCTGACTTTAAAGATAAAGCAAGTTTAGAAAAACAGAAAAAGGAAAGTCTGATTATTGAAAATCACATAAGGTTAAATCCTGTCCCTAAGAAGCATAACAGAAAATATCATTTTGTTTGTCACAATCCCACCTAACTTAAAAATTAAAACAATCAGTTGATCACTATAAGGAAAAATAGCACTACTTTATTTTTTCTTCATTTATTTTTTAGATAGAGAATTTGTGCACGTGCAAACTGGTGGTGAGGGGCTGAGGGAAAGAGAGAATCTTAAGCCCCAATGTGGGGCTCAATTTCACAACCCTGATATCAGGACCTTGATCATGACCTGAGCCCAAAACAAGAGTCAGACACTTAACCAACTGAGCCATCCAGGAGCCCAAAGCATTACTATAAAGGGAGAGTGGTTCATTCTTTCCTTACATTTTCTACCTAATTCAGTGTTGTGAATCATTCCAAAATTCTCAAATATGATTCAATCTATGTAAATTCTGAGGCTAATTTCCATTATTTGTAGCAAGAAATCATGCTTTAAAAATATTCATCCCTCAAGATTTTATTTCACTTTAGGTACACCTCAAAGCAAGCAATCTGGAAATAAGTTGCCAAGCACCTATCAGGTAACCGTCCCAAAAGAGGCATAGTCATAGTAATTATATACTTGAGGTCATTTAATATGAAAGCTAAAGAAGATCTAGATATTATTCAGCACAAGACCTTTATTTATTAGATGAAGAGAGTGAGGGTCCAACAGATAAAATTATGCTCACATAACTAATTGGCATAGAATCGAAATATAACCCTTGCCATCCTGAGTCTAGTCTCATGGTCTTCCTTCTTTCCCAGGCATTGCCATGAAATGAGTCTCTGATTCATGACCATAAGTTAAATACACCTTAACTTGAACATATT
Source organism: Canis lupus baileyi (assembly GCF_048164855.1). Taxonomy (NCBI): domain Eukaryota; kingdom Metazoa; phylum Chordata; class Mammalia; order Carnivora; family Canidae; genus Canis; species Canis lupus. The sequence goes on from NC_132848.1 coordinate 54,999,598, forward strand.
TTTCCAAAAGAAAATATAACACAGTCCAAAACTCTTGTACAACAATTTTCCAATCCTATCGTGTAGATGATTTGCATTTGATTAAGTAACTGCAGGTGCTGGGAACCAAAAGCCACTCTATGCCTGCCTGGGCTGATGACCAATCAGTTCTGCATGGATCAATATGATACACAGGACAGTAATAAACACATACTCTGGCATTCACCAGGTGTGTAATATTGCAATTTCTGGGCCTGTCTCAGGCTCAACTTGCAACAGCTGAATCTATGACAACTGGACTCTAGCATATTTTAACCTGGACAAAATCAGTAATATCAAAATAAAAATATAGCTTGTTTATTATAGACTTTACAAATAATCTCTACATGAATTTATGATTTCTTTAAGTGCCAATTAATGATTACCTAATAAAGAAGTAAATTATATAATATAATTATAAGAATACAATTATATAGAGAAAATTTACAGATATTCTATGTATATAGACAATTTCCTATTTATAAAATGGACATGGAGTAAATAATTTCAAGTATAAAATTGCTTTATTGCCAACTTGGTCAGGGCAATATATAGTGAACAACTCGTCTATATAGCCATGCTCCAAAGAGTGGCCAATTTATAATATGTTACTTTCTCTGTAGAATCAAAGCAAGGCTGCCTCTAACTTTAAAGAGTTGTATTTGAGGAGATCCACATATTTTGGTCATGTTGCAAACTGCTCTACATTATGAAATATGATTTTTTTATCAACCTAAATCGTGGCATCTTGGAAGACAAAAGCAGAGTGGAGGAGAACTTCATAGGGAAGAGCAAAGTGTTGGTTAAAGTAGAAATGGCTAAAAACTATGACCTCAACAACTGCTACCCAAAGTGCAATCTAAGGGACAGCATCAGGCATCACTCTGAGTTATAAAAGCTGTTAATCTCAGGACCTCTCCACAGTCTACTGATGCAGAATCTGTATTTTAATGAGATTCCCCCAGGTGATCCCAGTGAACATCAAAATCTAAGAGTCGTACTGTTGGAAACAATTCTAGATTACTGTGATTTAGAATATCTTCTAAGGATTGTAAGAGGTTTATGTCTGTCATGTCTGAGTTAAGTATTAAAGACAAAATAAAATATTTTGATATTATGGCACTTTTCTTAAAGGATAAACATCTAGATCTTTTGGTTGGAAAACAAAGACTGGGGGAAAAAAGATTCAGAGATATCTGATCAGTGTGTATACATGTCAAATATCTATTTAATATGCATCCCAGCAGAGTCGAACCATTAAATCATCAGAGGTAATCTCTGAATTCTTATTCTCAATGTGTTCCACCTCTAGGCAATCTTACAATAGGATCCTCTGTAGGTTTGGGAACGTAGAACTACTCTTCTGAATAAATCTAAGGGGTGCATATCTGCTGGTACAGTCTAGCAAGTCATCTTTATTAGTGGATGTATTTAATGAGGTTCATGCCACTGCATTTATGTCTCTCTAGAAATACCTTGGTTCATCCACTACCGAAACTGAAAACAAACTATCATTTATTCTAGATGTGATCTGACTCAATTAAAATGAATGGGCCTGGGCTGTCATATTTCTACTTATTACAGTTGAGTGAACTTAGAACATGTTAAAGTCAACAATATCTATCAATGAGGGAAATTTATACCTCTAAATACAGTCTACTATATTTAAAACCAGAATGACAATTCCTTAAAAGAAAGCAGCAAATTTGTCTTATCTTGGCACCCCTGGTATCTTAAATAGAGACAGGAGTAAATAAACATGTGGTAAGTTGATGAAGAATTAAGCTGGGATGAGAAGGGATGTACTTATGTAACTCTCCTTCTTAGGAGGGTTGGCTAAGGTTTTTAATTTGTTTTACTCTATTGTGTATGTATGTATATGTGTGTGTTTTAAGATAAACTGCTAACTTGTTATTAAATTAATTCAATGTAGTTAGTCAGCATACACTAACATCAGTACAAACTAGAAACACTTGGATTGCAGGATAGCAAGCACTCTGTGTACTAGGGGAAGAGAAGGGATAGTGGTAACCCACAGCATATCTTTGATCTTAAGACACTAATACTGAACTCAAAAGTCACACATGTAATGCATCTGGTACTGAAAATGGAATCAAGAGAGAGATTACTATTTTTTCAGGCACCATTCATTTTGTAACATATACATATGTGGGCACTACATGTACAGTGCCCACAATTTGGAGGTGCTATTCCAGGTTTTAGAAATACATCAGAAAGCAAGGTTCTCAGGGTTTCCACTCTCATCCAACTAATGAGGAAGAGATAACCCTAGACGATAACCCTTGACAAGTGACATTGAACACATAAAAGAGCCCAGCAAAACCAAGAATGACTGATATAGGTGGCCAGGGGGGCTGTCTCAGCAGATGACACTGAAACTAAACCTCGATGCTGAGGAGCCACTCAGAAGATCTGGGCAAAGAATGGAGAAAAATTCAGTGAGCACTGAGCAGGCTAGGTCATGTAGGACCTTCTTGATATTCATCAAACTTTCAGATTTCATTCCATGTACAATGGGAATTGTAGCCTGGGGAGTGACATGATTTGATGTATATTCTAAAAAGATACATCTGGCTTCTGTATGGAGATCAGACTATCGGTATATATGGAAGTGGTAGTAATGAGAAAAACGTTCATGAAGTTTTGGACCATAGGAACATGACTATGGAGTCATACTCTCCTGGGTTTGAATTCCACTCTCACACTGTGAGTACTTGGATAAATAACTGATTACCTTAAAATCTCAGTTTTCTCATTAGTAAATGGAAGCATTAAAATGTTTTTTTATCCGTAAATGGAGGACCTGACAGGGTAGTTGTAAGGATTAAATAATATAATTTATGTGTAATGAGTTTACTAAGAGTCACAACTCATGGCATATACTTATTTAGTTATGTACTTATGCAAAAATAGTCACCCCCCCCATCTCTTATTACCTTGGGCAGAATTACTTAATTTCTGGTCATTATTGGTTATCAAAAACTCAGGCTAATTTATAACTTAAACCTAAGATCTGATATAAATTTCATCCTTCATCTCCTAGTCTTGAGTTGGGGGCGGGGGTGGGCAGGGAGGAAGGATGTGATATAGTGCAAGGCATCTTCTTACTATCTGCCTTAAGATTTGTCCTTCCCGCATTTTCTAAATATTAAGAGAGGGAGGGGAGAGAGACAGAGAAAGAGACAGAGGGAGAGAGAGAAGGAGAAGAAGGAGGGGTTTGGGGGGCTGAAAGAGAGAGAAAGAGCTTTAGTGAGAGAGAATGAACAAGAGAAGGAGAGGGAAGGGGAAAAGAGAGAGGGAAGAAGGGAGGAAGGGAGAGAGAGACAGAAAGAGAGATATCTCCTCTGGCTCAGCAAGTGGCCTTCTTGTGAGTAGTACTAGCCAGATGGCTCAAGATCTAGCCTAAGTGGAGTGTCTGATCTGTAGACTCTTGGGTATCCTGGCTATACCAAATTTGAGAGTTGTAGGCTATGCTCCTATTGTTGACCTTGCCAGTTCCTTTCTCTGCTCCTCAGAAAGGCACAGGGCAGATGAGTAAATCTGATGCTTACACTGCCATGCATCAGAAATGCAAAATACCAGCCTTTCTTTTTTTTTTTTTTTTTTTTTGCATAATCAGGCTCTACACATGATTCTAGAGTAGTCTCTTCCTTCAGTTAGGTTGGGCAAAGGAAGCACACTTCTCCATGTACAAGTACATTTTCATAGTACCTATGACCCAGTGACTCTTTTGTCCCCTACCTCCCCCATCCCTCAATGCTCAGGTGTACAGGGAAGGTGAGAGGTGGACCATGCGTGAAGAGTGGTGAAAAGGTCAATTTTGCTGTCTTGTAGTAAGTGCCGAGGGAGATAACTGGTCAGTGTTCAGAGATTCACTTTATAGTGGAAGTTACTTAAATTCTTTTGTTTCAGGGGGCTCTAGTCAATAATTCAATGAGGAAGATGTCTCCTGAACGTGCAATTGTGTACATAGTCATACTGGGCATATGGTGGGGAATCTGTTGCTATTATCAACATTATCATTAATGTAACTACTGCATTTTAAAGGAGTGCCTAGCAGTTAAATGAGCTTTTTACCAATTCTTTTATTAACCAGAATATCATTATGCCCAACACCCCAATTCCAGGAAAATTTTGGTTAGTTAAGGTTCATGGGAATAAGAAAGAGACAGAAATATTATAAATGGTATAAAGGAAAAAAGTGTCTCTTTTAATCAGGTTTGTTTTTATATGACTTGCAAAATGATCTCGTGTGATGTTTGTTATTTTTATTTTTCATTCTCTCAGGGAAACACATTGGGCTAAGACTCAGGAGACCTAGAACACTGGTTTCCACTCAGCCACTTTTCAGCTGTCTGCGCCTGGATTCCTCCCTTAGCCTCCATGCACCTCATTTTCCTTCCCGACAAAGTTACAGAGCAGAACTAAAGTGCTCTCCAGTGTTTCTCTCAATTCTAAAATCCCGTGGTTCTGAAACATTCTTGATTTATTGAGTCACTGTTTCATTGATTCATTCAATAAACATTTACTGAGGCCCAACTCTGTGCCAAACTCTATTGCTTTCCTGCTGTCAAAATCAGGCAACAGGCTAGAGTTAAAATGTCTTTAAAGATTTCTGATGGCTGCTGCTTTTAAAAGGAACCTCTATAGCAACCTCTGTCTCTTTGGGCTTCTAGAGCTAGGTGTCTTCTAATTCTATAAGGGCTAAAAAAATTGAGAAAAACAAAGGGGCATGGGAAGGTGTTCTATTCACACCATCAGAAATAAACTTTCTATTCTGATCACTTTTTCCTTAGCCCAGAAAAAAACACTTTCAACAGACTTTCCAGTCCTATGTGTGCTGGGGTATTAAAAGAATGTGTTTGATACATCCCCCAAATTTAAAGTAGTTTTCCATATAACTGCAATTATTGGAATAATAAAATATTGTAAGAGAAACTTTGTAACACTTACTAAAAGTTTATATGAATTAATTTAGGAGTATGCATACTTCTTGAATACAAGTATGGAAGAATCAATCAACAATGACTAATGTTAGTGTTTTCTCATGGATAGAGCCCTTAATTTGGAATTAGGAATCCTGGGTTCAGTTCCCCGCTTTGTGGTTAGCGTCACCAAACCATGGGCAAGTAAATTAATTGAGTGAGTTTTCTTTAGTAGAATGACTGTAGTCATGCTATCATACCACACTTTCAGATCTCTTAAAATGAGGGTCTGTAAAATAATGATTGTGGAATTAATATTATTAACTATATACTGATTCTTCCATAACCTCCCCTCATCCCATCTATCATACCTATGTTGAAATCATTGTAAATCTATACTGTCTAGCTCAGTATTTCTCATCCCAGGTTCCTCATCTGATTTGAATACTATTTTCTCAAATCTCACAATGATGGTACAAAACCAGCATCTTTCCAGATGCATAGGAGAGAAGCTAGTTCATTAAAGTACAATAAATTCCTTAGAGCTTTATTCTCTTCCCAATACCAGCGGAGTTCTAGCCTAAATGCAAAGACACAGAATTTAGCAGATTTTGGAAGTAGCTCACAGAATGAAGGAATCATTGAACCACAAAGTTTTAGAAAGCAAGGAGCATAGGGAAGATGTAAGCTCCTTACAGCAGATTTCCTGGAGTTGTATCACTCTTGTAACCCAACAACAGTGAACCTCGGATTCAAAGTAACTCCTTTGAAGTTCTGAACTCTCCAAAGGGGATTAACTGCAATTAGTTCAGTTTCTGTTAGTCAGAAGTTTTTTCTCCAGATCAGACTTCTATGATCAGAGTGGGAGGAATGGTCAGGTTATAAAACATGGACATTGCGAGAGGACTCATCCATTAGCACCTGACATTATCGACCAGTTGGTCTTGTGACCTAATATTAAAAGAACAGTCTTCTGGAGTGGGAGATACAGGCTTCCAGTTATGGAATGAATAAATCACCGGCAGTGAGGGTCTAGCATAGGGAATACAATCAATAGTACTATAACAATGTTGTATGATGACAAATGGTAGCTACAATGGGGTGAGCAGAGCATAATGTATAAGGAAGCTGAATTACTACATTGTACACCTGAAACTAAGGTTAACATTATGTGTCAACTATATACTTCAGTTAAAAAAGGAGTATTCTTCTTAGGAGGTGGATAATTATTACAATTTCCTTTTTAATTTTACCTATGATATAAACTTAGGTATTTAAGTCCTATTAAAGCAGACATTAGCTGATATGTGACTAACTTTATTTGAACTCTGAAACTTCATCAGAAATCTCAGAGAATCACAGAATTGTAAACTTTAGGGTGCCTGGATGATTCATTTGGTTAAGCATCCAACTCTTGATTTCGGCTCAGGTCATGATCTCAGGGTTGTGAGAGTTAGCCCTATGTCAGGCTCTGTGTTAGATGTGGAGCCTGCTGAAGATTCTCTTTCTCTCTCTCTCCCTCTCCCTCTCTTTCTCTCTCTCTCCCTCTCCCTCTTCTCTCTCTCTTTTTTTTTTTCCTCTTTCTCCCCATCTCCATCTCTAAAAAAATGTGAACTTTGGAGTTGAAAGAGGGAGACTCATAAAAGTTACAAGACTTTTATCTAGTGTTTATAGCTCAGCATAGGCAAAGTAAGGATGAGAAGCTGGGTTTCTGCACCAGTTGATCTCAAACAGGTCTGGTCATCAGAATCATCTGGGAAAATCTTGAAAAAATATATTTCCTTTTTTTTTTCTTTGAAGAATCAATTAATTAATTTGAGAGAGAGAGGGAGAGAGAGAGAGCAAGAGATCGAGCTTGGGAGTATGAGCAGTGGTGGAGGGAGAGGGAGCATCGCAGAGGGAGAGGGAGAAGCAGACTCCCCACTGAGCAGAGAGCCCCATGTGGGACCCCATCCTAGGACTCCAAGATTGTTACCTGCACTGAAGGCAGATGCTTAGCTGACTGAGCCATTCAGGTTGGCAAAGCATATTTCTTCCACCTATTGCCATAAGCCCTAATTTGATAAGACTGGGTTGGTACTCCTTAATACTTTATTATTATTTACTTTGGAGTTAGTTCCAGTATACAATGTAACTCGAAACTCAATGTTTTTTTTTTGTAAAGCACTGGGCCTCCCTTGCTTCTCTAGCTTCCCAATTTCCAACAAACAGTGAGCACAAAATGTGAGACAAAATACAAATGAAACAACCAAAAAGCAAAGCACATTCTCCCTTTTAGTACGGAAGTAATTTAACTGGTAATAGAACATTCTGGCCAGACTGAATAATACCACTTCTTGAAACCATAGTTATAATTCACAATGCATCCAATTCACTTCTTACAGTGACCATTCTCTGATCTCAAGGATGGGACACATTTCTACATTCACAGGCTGTAAATGCTTTTTTCTGCCTTTTCTACTTGTGAGTGAACCAGATATCCTGTTGAAACAAGTCTTTTCTTTCTAAAGATCATTTGCCTTGATATTATGTAACAGGAATATATATTTTATGTCCTATGCTTGAAGTAAGTTGCCTCCACCTCTATTCCCCATACTACATGCCTTTCCCATGAACAATTCATAAAACTATAAAATTTAAAGAGATCTTCTAATTCAAGGTCTTTCAAAATTTCTTCCTAGATATCCATGATTCACATTCAATAATGTATCAACTTTTGCTACCTGAAATGTACTTTACTGTGTTTTACAGAAATAGGAATTGTTCTAAATTAATTTCATAATCTAATAATGGTTCACCACTTAACTTTGAAAAACACTGATTTAATTCAGCCTTCGCCTTTTACAAACAAGAAAGCTAAGGCACAGAGAACTTAAGAGACTTGGCAAAAACTATGTAGCTTCGGCCTAGAATTTGGATCTCTGGACTGAATCCTGGGCTCTTTCTACTACATTCTGTGGCATTTCTAATGTTATTTTGGATAGGTTTGAATAGATAACTTCACAGTTTCAGAGAAAAGAAAATTCATTTTGAAGAATATAGGTCAGTTTTTTTCCCCCTACCATGACATACAATCCTAATTTAATCTCTTTCTTAAATACCTAGTTTTTATAATTCCTAGAGAAAATACACAAAATTGAAGCTTTATAGCTTTCATATCACCAAATAATATTACTATTATTTTTCTCAGCTCACAATTTAGAAGTGAGGTCATTACCTTAACATCACCATATTTGTATTATCTAATCTTCTCGACACCAAAATTTTAAGTTTGCAGTTTCTTTTTATATATAGTATTAGAACGAATGCTCTGACTCAAATGATCAGATATTACTATTTAAAAACAGATAGTCCATTTTATTTTAAATTGAAAGTACTGTTCATGATGTAGGAAAAAAATCTGTATCACTTTACAATTAAAAAATCATAAATTGAATATATGTAAGCATATTGATAAGAAGCTAATTACAGGCTCATTAGGTATATCAGGTTGAGGTGATATAATAAAATTTTTAATATTCATAGTAGTTCTCAACTTGGCATTACCATTAAATCCCTAAAGAGCCTTGAAAAATATTGGAGGCCTGGGTTTCAGTTCCCAACTTCAAAGCTCTCATTTAGTTGGTTCAGTGTGTGGCCTGGGCATAGGGATTTTCAAAAATTTTCTAGGTCATTCTAATGTGCAAATATGGTAGAGAATCAAGGGCTAAGAGAAATATGACCTAGGCATTTAATGTGTAATAATTGTGCTGCTGTAACTCTTCTAATTTAGTTATAATGATGTGCCAAAGTCTTGTGGCTCTTTCTAAGCTATAATTTACACTTTAGATGTGACCATCTGTGTACAGTACTCTATACATTTGCATATTGCTTGAGTAATTAATAAGTGGTTGGCATATTTTAGCTTATAGAGTAGGAACACAATAGCATTTCCTCTCTCCCCTTCAAGAACCGTATCAGATTGACCTTTAGAAGTATCTGATTTAAAGGCACAGTTTTTGCTCAAGGGCCAATCATGATGTAAAACCACAGGAATGAGTATCCATTCAGGTAGTATGGGAAACTAAAATTTAAGCTGATATTACATATTTCTCTGAAAGAACACTACCTAAGAAACATTGTAGAATTATATCTTGCTACCAACTTAACCACATTTGCTCCAAAATCTAAAAAATAATAAATAAATAAATAAATAAATAAATAAATAAATAAATAAAAATTGATTGAACTCATTTGTTTTCAGGGTTTTTTTTTAAGTTAAAAATGTAGCCAATCTCCAAACCCTCATTATTAAAGTATGTAAGATTTACATATTTCTGGCAAAACCTACTGCAAGCATTCAAAGGCAAATGTTCCCAGTCCTTAAAAGCCTGTCCTGAACAGTGCTCTTTATTTTTATTTGATGGTCAGAATAAAACATGAAGCCAATGAAGAGAATATGGAAGCTAACTATCCCACTCTGGACATTAAAAACAAGGACATTCTGGAGTAACTACGTGGCTCAGTCAGTTAAGTGCCTGCCTTTGGCTCAGGTAATGATCCCAGCATCTTGGGTTGATCCCTACATCGGGCTCCCTGATCAGCGGGGAGTCTGACTCTCCCTTCGCCTCTCACCCCACTCGTGCTCTCTCCTCACTCTCTATCTTTCAAAGAAATACTTAAAAAAAAAAAAAAAACATACAAAAAGCCCCAAGGACATTCTACTCTAAAGAGAAAGGCAGGGCAAAAAGCCCTGAGATAAAGCAGAAAGAGAAAGAAAGATGCAACATGAGAGCTAGCCTTGAGGTAGTTAACAAGAAGCTCAGACACCAGCCATCAGCAAGCCTTCCCTGACAGGCCCATCTCTGTCTAACAAGCTGACGCGTCCACACGCTGCAAGCTGACATTTTCAATGTATAAGTTCTTTTTCCTTCTTCTAATAGACAAATGCACAAAAGGACTGGTTTTTGCTTGCCTTGCTTCTGTGCCTTAATAAACAACTGGCTCAGGATTGTAACCAAGTCAAATGCTGAATAAAAGCCTTTAATACATTTCTGCTTGTGTTTCCCACACATGTATTTCAATTTGAAGACAGTTTCTGCTTGCTTTCTCCCCTCTTGAAGTTGCTTGTTTGGCTAATTAAAAAATATGCTACTTGAAAGCTGAAAGGACACAAAATGGAAGACTGGGCAGATGGGTCAAGATGGAGTGTCCCCGGCTCTGGCACGCCTGCAATTCTCTTCATTAAAACAAATCTTTCATTCTTCTCCTAGCTAAGATTCAAGGAAGGTACAGAAGCAGCCCTTCAGTCTTTCTTACTTCAGGTCAAAGTCCTTTTTATACTTGGCGTACAACCTAGACGCATCAGAATTCAGTACGAAATGGAAAGTTTTATGCTTCCAAGCAATTCAAGTGCATTCTGTGGTCCTCTTGTCCTGTGGGGTGCCTTAGCAGATTTTAGGTATCTCTTAGGGCAAAGTGGCTTGAAAGCTTTGAGGTTTTCTTGGCAACTGGGAAGAATAATTTGACTTCTCTTGGAATAAGATCATATTCAGCAGAAAAGATCTGCTGTGCTCAAGGTCATGGACCTTGGTTCTGTGGATATTCAGTTATTCAGCAGAATAACCACTCTGCACCTTCAAAGTGCATTTGGATGCCACTGCAGGTGTTTCCTGAGGAGATCTCCCTCCCAGACAGCCACGGCCAGAGTTCCTACATGTCCCCTTCTTGATGGTGTCTGTTCTACTTTCTGAAAATCACATTCCCTTTTACACTCTCTCTCCATATGTATACATATATATGTGCAATCCCAAAGATTTTCAAAGAAATGATTCCATTAATCAAGATCTGTACATAAATATACAAATGGCTAAATAGTTAAAACCACGTTGGGGAGAAGTTTGTTGTTGTTTTTTGTTTTTTGTTTTTTTTTAAGTGATGCATTTCAGAGCCTTAAATCTTAAGCATCATTTTAGAATGTGTTATTTGCAAAATAAGCCATGGAAGCACCGAGGAATTAATTACATCATTAATTAAAGAAACATATCAAAGACTTACTCTGTGTGAGACACTACATTAATTATTGTGAAGAAAACAATGGTATATGAGAGTTCTATTTTATAAGACATGCAAAGATGATACAAGGCATATAAAAAGCCATAGAAATTCAAAAGAAGAGATTATTTTCAAAGTGTTAAGATACATTTTACAAAGAAGGTAGAACTTGGATGACATCTTGAAGGATGAGTGATTTGATATTTAGGGGATTTAGGGAAAAGTTACCATGGCAGGTGAAGAGATAAAGATAAGCGAAGGTTTTGAGGTGAGAAATCAAACAACTAATCAAATTTGACTGGAACTAAGGTGGAATGATGAGGAATGATGGCAAATGAAATGAGAAAGTTTTGGTTCAGGCTAAAGTATAAAAGGCCTCTACAAAGGGAGGAGGGGTTCCTAACACTTTTATCAGGAATGTCCATCTAAGAGGGAATGGTGAATTACTGATTGGCACGAATCTAGAGACACTGATTGCACCTCAAATTTTTGTTATGAATATTAAAGTTTGGAACAATGCAGTCTATCTAAATGAAGGTAGTGATTTCAATGTAAAAATAAGAAGAGTTAAACATTTAGAACTAAACCTATTCAGGTTTAGTCTGGGGCAAGGAGGGCAGGGAAAACAGATGGATCATCCACCAGTAGATATTTTTATTATTTACTATCAAATAGCCAAACATTTGTGAGGAAAAAGTCTTCATGTAAAAAAGGTTTACTTTGCACTGTCTGCCAAGGAGGCTATTGGTCTAATGATCCAAGGAAGTGAGGCAAAGTTACATTCTATTTAATTGTAAGACATAGTCTACTAAGTTGTGTTCAACATGACTAAAGACTATTATGAGGAGTCTTTAGATTCTTTAAAACTAACATAGTGAACATAAAATAAATAACAATGCAAGGCATTCTTTAAAGAATATCCCGTGTGAATGCCAACTTTTCCTACAGAATAAATTTAAATGCAAATAATTATAGTGCCTGAACACATTTTCTTTTGACTTTGTTCCTGGTGATGTGGTTAAGAGCTCAGGTTCTAGCATCACTATAGATAAATCACCACTCCATCATTTATCAGCTTTTTGATTGTGCTTAAACATTATATTTTTTCCAATCCCTCTTCTAAAATGTGTGTGTGTGTGGGGGGGGGAGTAATATTTATGTAGAAGTCAATGAGTTGATGCTTATAAAATTATTAGCATAGTGTCTGGCCAAAAATGTCATCTGGTTATCCTGTATGTAATTTTTGCTTGCTTTTAATATTATGAACTCAATCCATTAGAATTTTACTTCATGGCAAATTCCTTTTATTTCTTGATTAATAAAACATTCTCTTTCCTCCAAAACTATAAAGACATCTCCCTCTTTTCCTCTAGTATTTCTATAATTTTGCAATGCCTTTGTTGTTTAATTATATGAATGGTATGTGAGAGGAACCTAATTCTACTTTTTTCCCCACATGTATAATCAGTTATTCCAACTCGATCTATTAAATATTATTATTACATCACTGCCTCACCTCACAGTTTTTAACATCACATATCATATACTAAACTCCACATGTACTTGATCCATTTTGGGACTCTATTCTTCTCCATATACTTCTTTGTCTATTCCTGTGCCAGACCAGACTGTTTTAATTACAGTCATTTCATGGTGCCTCTTAATATCACTTGGTAACCTGATCATCTTTCTAAAAAAGATAGCTTTTATGCAAATTTATGCTTGGGTATTAACTTTAGAAATAATTGGTCAAGACCCCAAACCCTTGTGAGTTAAACTGCCCTACATCTATTATTTAATTTAAAGCTTGAATTAGCCTATTCAGGAGTACGTAGGTTTTTGTTGTTGTTTTCCTACTCATTTAGGTCCTGTTTTCTGTCCTTCAGTAAAGATTTTATTATTTTCTTTGTGTAAGTCTTGCCCAAGGGCAATATACTGTAATGTTTGGGAAAGCTTTTCAAAGTCCTTATGTCTTCATGTAGGTAAAATATACCAGTGATTTAAACATCTACATTAACTTGATAAACGCAATGATTTGATAGAAAATTCCATCAGAATTTGTGCCTTCCCGCTTTAGCCTTCTATCCTGATTATGCTAAGTAACTGAATTGGTAAGAAAAATAATTATTCTTTATATTCATCTTTCAGATCTCAAAAGGATTTTTTCAATAGATAGATAGATAGCCAGCTCTACTACTACAAAATTCTATCTGTGGAAGGGAACACTTCTATAAATTCCAGATGACACTATCAAAAGAAAACTACAACAAATAATTTAACTGGAAATAAACAAGCGGCTCCCAGATAGATGGCTAATCTCCATGACCCTGTAGTCAGAAAGAAGGATAAAACCATCAGTTTTAATCTCACATACTTAGAGGATAGAATGAAATTCTCATCTAACAGCTCATGAGAAGACATTCTTTCCTCTGAATTGGCTCTCTTCATTTAGTCTATCATCCAGGTTGAAGGAAAATAATTCTTTGCTATTAAAATCACATCAAAAGTACAAATAGCCATCTTTCTCCTGCAATTATGCACTGAGGTCTAACACTTTTGCACATTAATCCAGGAAATAAAAATGTTGCAAGATAAATCAATTCTAGATGCTGGACAACAGGTACAGGTTTGTTAAATATAAACTTTTCTTTTTTGAAACATGGCTACATAAATTTCTTGGGTTGACATTGAAAACAATAATGTAAAATACAGGTATATTCCAAATAAGACCGGAAATAAACATTTAAAGCCACAGCCCAAAAAGCAGTATTTATCTATAAGCTGTATAGAAAAAAGCAGCTCTGATTTTTATTTCTAAGAGAAAACAATATGAGAATGAATAAAAAAAAGTAAAAGTGCTGTCTCTGGAGTTAATATCTTTGCATCCCTTTATCAATTTACTGGGCTTTATTTTCCTTTCTGTGTAACATTTATCATTACCTAAGATGTGAAATATTTACTTATTTCCACATCTCCCACTAATGTGTGAGCTCTGTAAGGGCAGGGGATTTTGACTTTTGTTGTCATGGTGGCTATCTACCATTGTATTCCAGGGACTGTGTCCAGCACCTAGGGGGTACTGAGTAACTATCTGTTGATTGATTCATAATTACTTTATTTAATGTCTATGTTGCACATAAGCAAAGGAGCTAAAAATTAACCAAACTATCTTGGTATATAAAGAAAACTTCCTTTTTATCTTATTTTATTTTTATTTTTAAAGATTTTATTTATTTATTTGAGAGAGAGAGAGAGAGAGAGAGAGATATCACAGAGGGAGAGGGAGAAGTCCGCTGGTCGCTAAGCAGGGAGTCTGATGTGGGGCTTGATTCCAGGACCCTGAAGACACACGCTTAACCTAACCTACTGAGCCAGCCAGGTGCCCCTAAATGAAACTTTCTATCATTATTATCCAAGACTCTTTTAAACTTTACTGTGCTTAAAAATAAATATGATTATAGAGCTAAAGAAAAAGTACTGCTTTCATGTGAGATCAGGAATGCCTTTTGTTTTCATGACTCCCTGTCTAAGGAGGAAAGGCAGATAGTAATCACATATTAAACAAATCATTTAATTACATTTGTTCAAAATGTCACCAGGGAAGGAAAACCAAAATGTGCCTTGAGGGCAGAAGCTCAACTGGCATCTGGGAAGAGATTCCCTAGAAAAGAGCATTTCAGTTGCTGGAACCTGAAAAAAAAAAATGAGTTAAAGCAGGTGGGAAAGGCAAGGAACATTCTAGATATCTATAGTGACACCTAGAAAGGTCTGTGGCCAGAAAGATCTTGACAAATTCCAGAAACTATGAGAAAGAAGATATCCTACTAGGTGGAAGGAAGCTATTCTGGTGGTAGACTTTCTTTTTAGGCTGAATCTGGAGTTCTTGGAAATTTCCAGAACTTTCCTGCATCCAGAACTCTGGCCTAGCCAGATGCTGCGTCAGTAACAAGCAGAAGCAGGAAATACTCTGAAATTGGCTGTCTTGTTTAGTGAGAAGGATGACTTCTAGCTGGTGGGAAAAGGCATTTTGTATTCAGAAAGTTTCAAATTCCTTAGATGGCTTTCCAGATTTCATAAGCACACTGTGATATGAGAGCTCACACTGAGGAGAATCAGCTCTTTGGCTGTAGATCTGAGATCTTTCCATGGGAAAACAGAAGGAAGTCAAACCTCATCAATCTATTTTCATGCTAGTGACACAAATAGGTTCAACTATTCAACTATGAAAAATGCACTTTTCTTATGATTTCTCAAATACCATAACTGTTCCTGATTCCGTACTTTCATTTTCTCTGACCTATCCCACTAACCATGTATTTCTAAAATCACATTAAGTCTGATTACCAGGATCCTTCCTCATTTAGCCATCCCTCCCTGATCTCTTCTATTACTTACACCCCTTATTACAGTTTCCCTCTTGTTCACCTATGATTCCTGAGAAGAGTTGGAAGAAAGCAGGAAAGAGTACGAAAGTAGAAAGACTGCAGATGAGAATCTAGAATATTTTTCAAAAGGCAATTTCTAATGGAGATGTAAAAGACCAATTCAAACTCAATCGCTACACTCTTTGGGAGAACATTTTTCAATTTGGGAGTACTGCTTTGATATATTAAACTATTTATTAGCCAGTATTGGGGGCCTCATAGTTCTAATTCTAGGTGTTTATTTATTATTTTTTTAATTTTTATTTATTTATGATAGTCACACAGAGAGAGAGAGAGAGAGAGGCAGAGACACAGGCAGAGGGAGAAGCAGGCTCCATGTACCGGGAGCCCAACGTGGGATTCGATCCCGGGTCTCCAGGATCGCGCCCTGGGCCAAAGTCAGGCGCTAAACCGCTGCGCCACCCAGGGATCCCTAATTCTAGGTGTTTAATACACATGTAAGGTATAAAATATATAAGATTATTAAAACCAGTTCTGAGAAATTCCTCAGTCCTCCAACAGAGAAACTTATAAAGAACATGAATAATCCATGGAATTAAATAACCAATAAACTTATAAAAATTATATAACTTTACAGGTATTCAAAGAAATGTAAGGAAAAACAAAACGAGTATTTTTGCGTTTAGCTTACATACTCAATACTGGTTAGGTGTAATATGACAAGCACCCCATACTCTAGTAGAGATACAAGGTGGTACAAATTGTAAGAAATATAAGTTGGTAAGTTGTTTCAAGACTCGTGAGAAGTTCTACCCTTGCCCTAATAATTCAGCTTTTAAATAATATAACCAAGGGTGAAAAAATCAGGAACATGAACAAAAATCTGTATACCAGATGTTCATGACAGCCCTAAATTTCGGAAAAATTGTAAATAATTAAAATATTTAATTATTGAAAACCTGTTAATATAATTATACAATATAATTTGTTAATAATAAAATAAATTGTTAAATAATTTTGGGGCAGCCCTGGTGGCTCAGTGGTTTAGCACTGTCTTCAGCCCAGGGCCTGATCCTGGAGACCTGGGATCGAGTCCCATATCAGGCTCCCTGCATAGAGCCTGCTTCTCCCTTGTCTCTGCTTCTCTCTCTCTCTCTCTCTTTCTCTCTTTCTCCCTCTGTGTGTGTGTGTGTTTGTCTCTCATGAATAAATAAATAAAATCTTAAAAATAAATAAATAAATAAATAAATAAATAAATATTAAATAATTTTGAATGAAACAACATTAGGATGGAGTATTTTGTCACCATTAAAAAATCATACTTTCACATTCTAATGATGAAGAAAAACAATACTTCCCACATAAAAGTAAAGATAAAGTTTGGACATACAAATTATATCATAAATTGTATAAGTATAATTATATTGTATATATGTATATCTATGATACACACCTATACATATATAAACACATTTCTGGAAGAAAATACTCTAGAATGTTACCATTTCTGTGTTGTAAAAAAGTGTGTTCTTTTTTGCTGTTGTTTTAAATCTTTTTGTATCTTTCAAGTTTTCAGTAATGAACATTTTTTTATAATAGGAAAAAGTTAATAATATTAAATTCTTAATTTAGATGCATTTTGCCAGGTGGATGAATTATTCTACATAAATAGCTCCCTTTTACAAGTCAAGCCAAAAAGATGCCATACCACATTGGGTTCTACAGAGACTCAACTGCCAACAATGACATAATATAAAATCTCCCACAGAGACCCTCTTCTCTTTCACACAACACTGCATTTTTTTTAACAGTGTTTAACAGTTGGAAATGCTTAGAAGCTACAGATGAGATCATTAGTAGAAAGTATTTTCTATCGCGCTTTTGTCAGGGAAAATCCCTTATTAGATCTATTTCTGAGTTATGTTTTTACCTGGGCTGACACAATTTAAAGCAATCTATATAAAACATGTACTTGTGAACATCTTCCTCTACCAAATGTAATTCACTTTGGCTATCACACTGATAAAGATCATTTGTCCTGGATTTGTCCTCTGTGTGACCGTGTATTTGAAGGGTATGGAAAATTGAAAGATAGCTAGTGGTCAAGGCCTCAAAAGATGACATCTGGGCAACCATTTCTTCTAAAATTCACCAGACACCAGGGAAAAAAAAAAAAAAATAGACTGCAACTCTTGGTCTATAATTCAAGTATACTACTTGCACCTAACAAGAGAATTAATAGATCAACTAACTCATTAAAAAAACCCCAGTGGACATGGGTTCAGTAAACAGTCTGCCCTCACAACTACTCATTTACACTGTAACCCATCCTGGTGGACTGAGAAGTCAAGGACTTATTTAAACTGATCTATCCACTTTTCCTATAGAACCTTTGGCCCTCATCCTTGTAAGCCAACTTTGCATTTGGTTTCTGAGAATATCTTCTCAGGGGCTGCTCTCTCTTGTATAAATATATATTCATGTAAATCCTCTAAACTCATAGTCTGAGTATTCCTTGGCAGTTAATCTGAATGTTACATTCCTCAGATCCCAGTACCTATGTGCTGAAACTTTCTGCCTGAAAGTTTGTAGTCTTCCTATATTAACCAATAGAAAGGATGATGATAGAAGTGTATTTAAACTTGGATTTTAATAAATCTGTTTGCAATTTGGCTTTCTCTCCTTGCAGAGAACACTCTATAACTCCTAAAACTTCATGGAAGCAGGTACAAATAAGGAGCCCCAGATTTTGTTTTTGTTTTGTTTTGTTTTGTTTTGTTTTCCAGATTTTATTCATGAGAGACACAGAGAAAGGCAGAGGCATAGGCAGAGGGAGAAGCCAGCTCCCTGCAGGTAACCCAATGACATTGTGACTTTAGCTGTTATTTAAATGTCTTTGGAATCACGTCAAACGGGATTCATAATACATACTGCGTTACTTGATTCCTGGGGAAGATTCAGTGCAAGCAGGGTAAAATGTATTTATATGCTACTGTCTGAAAATTCTTACACTAGAAGATAACTCCTCCAGGGCAGGCAGGTTATACTGACTCCCTAGCACTCTTCTTGGCACACAATACGGATTTCACTGATTAGGAGCTGATTTGTTTGATGGATGGGAATGAATCTTAGATGCCATCGCTGCCCTTGCTCTGTCCCTAAAAAGGAAAGAAAAATGAAGCAGCTGTGGCCACCTACATTCTCACTGTCTAATGGTCACAGGTGGTCTAAATCCAAATTAAAATGAAGTGGACACTGGCAGCATTTGTATTTATCTTCCAGCTGTTTCTGTCTCCCAGTTTTGGCAATTCCAATCAGAAATGTTCTTGTTCCTCAGGAATTTGAATAACTGCCTCAATTGTGCCCTGTTCTTTGGGTATGCAGATGTAATATAAATGTCTGCTGTGATAATAATGTACTGAGAACATTGCTGTTATTTATGCTATTGTAGTTAGGAAAAGTGGTTCCGATACAAGAAAAGATCCCCAAGTGTGCGGCCCCTGCTTTGTGATGCCAGACCTCCTCGTCATTGCCTTTATACATATATATGATAAAATATGATTTCAGTCAGAGCAAGCAGTGTACGGTTCCTGACGTCGTGTGATAACACAGCACATTGTTTCTGGGGAGATGTCAGCACAGTTTTCAAAGGATGATTCACTTTCCGGTACTACGCTTTCCTCCTGTGGATCCTCATAAGGACCTGCTCTAAAATTTAAGCATTGAATAAAAATGCTTCCAAACAATTAATGTGACAGCAAACACACCAATAAACCTATGGGCGTCAGCCTAGTATTTTACTCCCATCTTTAATGTCAGGTTGCTTTTCTATTCCAGAGGTCAGGAAAACAAACATTCTGTGAGCTCATTATGTGCATGCCCAAACGAGCAGAAAAACAGGCGCCTTTCCAAATGCCAGACAATGAAACCTAGGATTTTTCTTTGTACCTCACTATAATTCGGGTGATAAAACACTTGCTAATACAAGCTATTAAAACCAACCAACAAACGGAAACCAGTCTCTCAGAGTCTATTTTAAAAACCCCTCACTGTGTTCTTAATTAACTTTTGACTTTTAAAACAAAAATGTCAGTCAAAAAGTACAGTCTTCTTTTGCACTAACTTAAAATTTTGAGATTCTGAATATGTAAAGCACTGTCTAACTTAAAATTTTGAGATTCTGAATATGTGAAGATGGAAAAAAAGTATAAAAATCAATAAGAGACAATTCATTTTAGCCGACACTTTGGAATTAATTTTAAGTGGTAGAAAACTATACAATAGGGACCAATTTTTCTACGGTTTCTGGTATCTAATGAATTAGGTTGCAGTAAACTTTATTACCAGGCACTCAAAATGGCTCTTTAACCATGGCTTTTTTCAATGACTGGTAAACAACTAATTAAAATCCATAATAATAACTCCAAAACACTATAAAGTCCTGGGTATTAGAATTAGATTGTGGTAAAAATAAGTAATTCCAAGTAGTTTTATTATTAGGCTATTTCATTTTCAATTCATTAGAAATAAGTGATCTATGTGTTGTACATGTATATAGCAATTCTCTCTTGTGTAAAATGTCCTCTGACCATGTTGAAAAATAAGAGTTGATTCTTTATCTTTAGGAGCTTTTCTAAAGGAAAACTATCTCTATAAAGAATGTGAACTTGCTGACAAAACATGTTCTCTTCCATTTCCCTGCCTTCCCCAACCCCACCCCTTCTTTTTTCTTTCTTTTTTTTTTTTCCAGCACTCATAATGATAGGATTAGTACAATTTGTACTGGGGCTTTGGAACTATAATAAACGTGGACAGTTTTCTGGTCCTAATCAACTCCTGTTAAAATAAGCACTGCATAATAATAGTCTACTCAGAGTTGCACTGAAAACACCACCACCACCACAACAAACTCTAAGATTCTATGCATAATGAATCCTGTTGAAACGAATGGGTTCTTGTAGGGTCTTAATGAGCTACTCGTGGCCTGAAAGGTACTGCACTCTGAGTAATGGACGATTTTCCTCCAGAAACTTGCAGGCTGGGCTGACCGCACAATGGCCTCCCTGGCAAAATCAGAGAGGCAACATTAATGTCTCATTACCTTTCTACTTTATTTCACTTCTCTTTTCTGCAACTGACACCATTCATCATTCCCATCCTCCCTTGAAATGTTGCCCTCTTTGACCTTCAGGCTTCTATATTCACGGTGTGGACTTATTTGTATCTTTTTTAAAAAAGGTCTAATATATTTTTTGGAGATATACTTTGTGCATCATAGATTCACTCTTTTTAAGGGTACAATTCAGTAAACTTTGCTAAATTTACAGTGTTGTGCAACCATCACCACATCTAATTTTACATTTCCATTGCTCCAGAAAGAAAACCTTGTGCCCATCTGCAGTCATTCCCTGTTCCCATCCTCAGGCAGACCCAGGCAACCACTAATCTTTGTCACTGTGGATTTGCCTTTTCTTGACAGTTATATGGAATCATATAATCTGTGGGCTTCTGTGCTAGCTTCTTTCAGTTAGCACAATATTTCTGAGGCTCATCCATGTTGCACCATGAAGTATAAGGGATACAATGGTATTCCACTGAATGGATATATGGCATTTTGCCTATCCAGCCACCCATCCATTGATGGGCATTTGAGTTTTTTCTACTTCTTGCTATTATGAATAATGCTGCTAGGCTATGAACACCTATGTGCAAGTTTTTGTGTGGATGTATTTTCATTTCTCTTGGGTAGATTCCTAGAAGTGGAACTGTTGAGTCATATGTTAAATCTATGTTTAGCATTATAACAAACTGACAAAGAGTTTTCCAAAGTTTTACATTATGACCAGCAATGTATGAGGGTTCCAATTTCTCCTATCCTCACCAATTCTTATAATTATCTATCTTTTTGATTATAGCCATCTCAGTAGGTATACTTCATTGCGGTTTTAATTTGCATTTCCTTAATGGCTTATTAGGTTGACAGTCTCTCATTTGTGTCTCAGTGTTCTTTTGCTTTTTTTTTTTTAATTCCTCTTCTATTACTGTTCATTGATGTGTTCGGTGTCCCACTCATGTATAATTAACTCCTGTATCTAAATGCCTGCAGCTTATGGCTCATTCTCAACCTATCTTCATGAAGTTGTCACATTTCTATCTGGAAAAGAAGCAGGTAAGCTGAATTTTAAAATTATACATTAATGATTCAGAAAATTTTCAGGTTTACCTTGATTTACATATAATTACTTAAAGTATTAGTATAGTACAATCATTTGGACTTTAAGTTAATATTTTGACCACGTGATCAAACCTCCCTGCTCTCCTACTGTCTCATGGATAGTGTAGGATTCACTTGGCTGGAAACACTTTCAATTTAGAACCCAGCTGTCATCACTATCTTTTCCACCTGCCTCTTTTATTTTGTGTCCTTTTTCTTTTGTGACATAATGGCTACAGCTGAGGCACACAAGTAGAACCATGCTATCTCCTCCTCCCTTTCCTCCCTTCTGGCTTTTTCATCTTCCTATCTAATCAGTAGCCAATAGGATGACTCCATACAAAGGTTCAAATGATGCTGAAACAAAAATTATTGTCCATTTCACACTGTGCAACCAAGTGAACATGGGGAGATGGGAGAACAAAGCAAGGAACAAAAGAGCAGGAAAGGTCAAATTAACATAAGTCCTTTGCAAGCTGGGGAAACATGTCAGATTTTGATGTAAAATAGAAAGTTTGGAAAACTGGGATTGCTTGATGTGTGGTGTATTGGCCAATTTAAAAGAAGCAATAAACAATGACTGAACACTAAAGTGGACTGATCTGGTTATCCATATTTTTCTTCTGAAAGTAGCAAGCATTGGGGAAAGATATAGTTCATTTTACTTTCTCTTCTCTTTTTCTTCTCCTTTCTCTTTCAGAGAACGAAAACAAGGATGAAAAAGCACTAATCTTTCTTTCATGCTTTAATAAAGAACCAAAAAAGGACTTCATTTGATGCATTTTTATTTACTCTTTCAACACCTCTTTCCATATTGAAAAGCCATTGCTTCTGGAACCCAGATTTTTCTAACCTATAACTTAGGGATGGGAGTATATGGTTTTCAATCAGAATGTATTTAGAGGGCATCCCAGGTTGCTCAGTGGTTTGGTGCCGCCTTCGGCCTAGAGTGTGATCCTGGAGACCTGGGATCGAGTCCCACATCGGGCTCCTTGCAGGGAGCCTGCTTCTCCCTCTGCCTGTCTCTCTCTCCCTCCTCTCTGTGTATTCTCATGAGTAAATAAATTAAAAATCTTTTAAAAAATTAAAAAATAAAAATCTTGATTTAAAAAAAAAAAGAATGTATTTAGAGAAATTCTGATAAATAAAATCTGAACCAGCCCCTCTTGGTGAGGATGCAGTGCTTGTTTGGATGTAAAATGACAACTCAACTGAAATGAAAAATATCTGCTAACAGCTAAAAAGCTACATTGGTGTGACTTAGTTTGAGGGCTACATTTTGGCATCTTGTTGGGAACAAATACCTGTGAATGGGAAAGACTTGTTTTTGTTTTAGGAGGACAGGGAAAATAAAGAGGACAGACAAGAACTAGGACTTTTGGGACTCTGAAAGCTAGGATATCATCTTTCAACTAACCACCACAAAAATAGAGCTGATATATAATTTTAGATTTGTAGTAGTATAAACTTATAAATTGACACTTATTTTTGATACCAATGTTTATACAAAGAAAATATACTCAAGAGAAGAAGAAGATAAGAAAGGAGGAAGAAGACAAGGAATTCTTAGACCCGTGATTATTTGAGGGTAAATTGACATATAAATGTGGTAAAATAACTTACACCACTTTTCAATCTAATCACCAATACAAAAAAAAAAAAAAAATTGGGAAGGTACTGACCTCTAAGCTTAAGAAAGTTTAGGTAAAACCACTACAAATCTGCCCAGTCTATCATCAAAATATATCCAGAGTCTAATCATTTTTCATCTTTTCCACTGCTGCCACCCTCACCTGAGTTACCAGTATCTCTCCTGGATTCCTGAAATACCTTCCAAGATGGTGTCCCTGAGTCTATTCTTCCCTCTCTCCAACTCTACAAGCCTCTCCCAACACAAGAAATCAAAATGATGCTTTTGAACCTTAAAGTTGAATCATGTCACTCTTTGACTCAAATCCCACCCATGAGAAAATAAATAGCCTTTTTGAGTTAGAAGCAGAAGAGGTGTTAATAAAAAGAGAAAGTAACCTCTATATCTACAAAGCAACTCAATCTGTACTAATATAATTGCAGCTAGAAGTCACGAAAATGATCTGACAGTCACAAGGTAAAAGACAAATAAATAAGTGAATATTTAGAGAAACAGGAGTTTATAAAGTTCTAGAAGTACCAATTTTCTTCATTCTATATAGTCTTTGCTCCATTTAAACATGTGAACTGAGGTTAGTAAGTGGAAAGTGAAATTAATTTATCACCTAAGTAAATAATTTTGTTCATAAATGCATAGTTAAATATATTCAGTAGCCTATTCTGCTTCTCTTGGTTATTCATAACTGAAAAGACAAGAATTCTGTGTTATATTAATTATCACCATTAATTACTTGAAGGGAAATTTACACCACGGCCCCCAGGTCCTCACCATTCTACCCAAGCTCAAAAGTGAATAAAGTAACAGCCAAAAACAAACAAAAAACACTTCTCACCAAAAACATTATCTCATTTACACTTGAGACAAGATTTATTTATTATAAGAGATGTCAATCACCATTGAAATTAATTCACTTGTTCATTAGTTTAAGAGAAAAAAGGCAATCCTAGAGGATATTTTCCTTTTTTCTATGGTTTGGAAAGAAAGAAATCAAATGGAAGAGACATCATCAATAACCATCCAGAAACAAACACGACTGATATTTTCTGTTAGTTTTATTTCATGCTTTATCCACTAATTATGACATATACTTTCCTATCTCATTTAAAACTCTTCAGAAACAAACAACAACAACAACAACAACAAAAACAACTAAACATCTCATAGTTTCCCATCTCTCTGAATAAAAATCAAAATCCTTAGAATGGCCTACATAATCTGTCCCCACTCTTAACATCTATGAGCTCATCTTCCTATCACCCAGGCCCCACACTGTGTTCCAGCCACAACTACCACCTGATGATACTTTAACGAGCCAGACAGTTCCTGGATCACTGGCCTTTCACTGGTTTTCACTGGTTCTTTTCACTGCCTGGGATATCTCAGATATCTGCATTGCTTGCTTCCTGAGTTCCTTCAAATCTTCATTCCAACATCACTCACACTTACCCTCCCTTCCCTAGCCCTGCTTCATTTTTCTCCATTGAACTTCCATACTTTCTAATAGAGTATATAATTAGTTATGCTTAGCATCTGTTATCTGTCTCTCATAATGGAATGTTAAGTGGCACAGGACAGGGGATCTTCACTTTTTGTTTATTCAGTAGCCTCTTCAGGAACTAGACTGATGCCACATTCATGACAGGCAGTTCTTAAATGATTATTTATTGTTCCGTGTGATAGGTTGGATGTGGAGTTGTAAAGCCCTTTCCTTCTCCTGGAGAAGTGGTGGGTGACTCTGCTTCATACTGACGAGGACTCAGCCGGAGCTGAAGGACAGACATGAGATAAGCGTTCTGCATTCTGCCCTCAAAAAGAACAAGGAAATTGAATGTCTTTTTAACTCTTTTACACTTGAAATTCTCATCTTCCTTTAAATCACAAGGATAATCTGTTGACCCTTACAACAGCTCTGAGCTATTATTATTCCCAATTGAGAGAGAAAGAAAGAGGCTGTAAGGTTTATTGAGGCCCTAAGTGGCAGAATCTGGACTAGTAAACCATGTTATTGGATTTCCTCTTCTATATAGTCACAATGAACTGCAGCCACATCTCAGATGACAGTAAATTAACAAGTAGACAGGAGTCTCCTTCTCCACCTCAGGAGAGGCTTTTAGTCTATGCATTTGAACTCTGAAAAAAGATACAAAAATGACTATTCCATTGTTAAACTTTCATCAAGTCTTAGACTTTCTTTCATTTCTGTTGTGTGTTGCCTTTGTTTTGGTTCAACGAGCAGGCCACTTAGCCTGGATCTTCGTTTCACTTAATTTTGTCCTATATTATAAACCCTACAGTTGCATTGTCTATCCCAGGGTCCAGAAAATATTCACACCTTATTTAAGGTGTAAATTCATTTGATTCAAACTCAAAATGACCGTATTTGAGATAAGAGTGGGGGTGTGTGTGTGGGGGGGTGTTTCTTCACTTCAGAAGGATGAATGATCTGCCCCATGTGACATAACTGGTAAGCTTTAAATCAAGACACAAACACAGGTCTTTTAATTATAAACCCAAAGTTCTTAACTTACTGGAAATCCATTTGCTGTTTTTGTTTTTGGAGAGTACATTTATGTAATGGGAAGAAAAATTACCTAAATTATTCTTAATACAAATGTCTTCTAGAAATATGTCTCTCCTGAACTCAAGTTTTATCTCTTGGCAATTATTCTGTCAGCATCATTCACAAACATTGATTCTTTGGAAATTCCTTCCCTCTCCATTCCCTAATATCTCTTCAGTCTCATCACCTTCCTGTCTCTGAGCCTTTGCTGCTATTTCCTCTGTGCTATCGTCAGTAATTTCAATGGAATTTGCCAGATTCTAGGTCCAGATTTAACATCAGCTCCCCTTTGAACACATGAATAAAAGTGCTTCTTTTTATCTCCTAACTATCCATATGATGTTCACTTTTGAAAAGCTTTCTTCCTCCTTTTCAGAACTGTATAAGCCTCCTGAGAACAGGCTGTATAATTTCATACTACCCAGAATACATAAAGCACAGTACTTAACACAGTGGGCAAGCCATAGATAAGTGAAGAATAAACCACAAAGTCAAAAGATAGCCTCATGTGGATTATTAGCAAGGGTGGTAGTAGGAAGCATCTGCTTCCCCTTTTCACCACTCAGTATCAGCACTCTTGGCCCTTTCCCAGGCCTCCTTTTCTCCCACCAGTCTTATGTAACACATATAAAGGATGACATGAGCTATGGCTGCCTGGTTCTATCAAGAAGGGCAAATGCTAAATGTATCAACAATACACTGCTTCAAGTTTCCATTGCACTGTAAATGGATATATAAGCAATCGTTCTCTTGCCAATGCATACTTTTTGATGTAGTAAACTATTTTTCATTTTCTTCGACATATCTTACAAGATTTACCCATTACAAAGGCTTCATTGTGTTTAATAGGTATAGTTTTTGCTGCACAAAAAAGTATGTTTATTTGATAGCTCTACTACTTGATCCATTTTATTGCGATGTAGAGAATAATAATAAATGTCCTTCAAGAAAAAAAAGTAAGCTATTTTTGATTCAAGAAGCCTAAAAATCACTTGTTTTGTAATATGTAGCATACTGATAGTCTGGAGGTTATCTTGATAAATGGAATAAGTCTATTTAAAAATCATTTTGTGACATAAAATATTAAGAATATTATAATTTTAAGATACATAAATCATTTTGAATTTAAGAACCAAAGATCTCTTTATAAATGACAAACCTATCTGGGAATATATTTTTGCATATTAGGAATTATGTGTCATTTAAATATTTCTAAAGAAAAATTACTGGTTTATTATTTAATCAATACAAATTATGGTGCTTACTCTCTCTTGTTTTTCTTCCTGATTCCACAACTTTAAAAAATCTCCAATACAACTTCACTCTCTGAAAGTTAGTCAATGCCTTGATGCCTTGATGAATATCTTACAATAAATTATAACCATCACTTACACTTGATTTTGCTTTGATTTCACCCTAAATTAAATTTCTATTTTAATTAGATTTGAGGTTTTAAAGACACAATGGAATCTATCAAGTATACCTGTAGTTTATATTAAGGAATACAGTTATCATTAAAATTGCTCCAACAAAGCAGACTGTTTTATCCCAGCATTGAGAGAACAGCACCTGTTATACAGGGATGCTCAACAAATATATCAACTGGATGAATGCCTCCTAACTACTGCCCTTATCCCCTTTGAGAGGTGGAAGGTGACGAGAGCCTAAGAGAGCGAGGCACCAAGCTAAACTATTTGCACATCTCATATACTTTAACTATCACAGACATTCTTTCTTGTAGGTATTATTATCCCTAATTTACAGATGAAGAAACAGAAGCATTGTTTAAAGAAAGAGCCAGAAATAATGACCATACCTGCTACCAAGATAACAGAGCTAATAAGTTGTAGAGTTAGGATCAAAGCCTTAAAGTCTGTCTGTCTGCAAATTCTGGACTCTTAACAATTGCCCATGTTGCCTTCCTTTACTCAAAGGCATTATAACTAGGAAGGTATCAAATACTTCCTCTTTTCTACATTATACAAGAATATTAAGACTGATGAAATGACTTGTTCATATCTTTGTAAGTCAGTGCCACAACTAAGTCATATCCTATTACCACTAACTGGTCTGGGTTTTTAAGAGGGTGGGGTTCTCCCAACTGAAATATTAAAACCCATCTGGGAAGGAGAAGAGACCTCCTACAAAGGTAATGTGTAACAGGCATTAGAAGAGGTGAGAGGCTTGGCACTATGAGCAGGACCCTTGGCCACTGGATCACATCATTGTGAATGTCTGATAGTTGGGCTCCCCAGAAAGCCAGCTGATACCGTGTAAGTGGTTGGCTGTTTATGACTTGCAATGAGGGTCCTCCAATATACTGGAACAGGAAGTCCCAAAACCACAGGGAGACCATACATTAATACACCCAACAAAAATGTATGCTGTCTTAATTACATGCTAGGCACTGGCCTGAAAATTGGATATATAGACATAAAAGTATAAAATAAACAAGCTCTGAGGATCTCAAGTACAGTATGGGAACCACAGTTAATAATACTGTATTGTATGCTTGAAATTTGCTAAGTGGGTAGATGGTGAGTATTCTTACCACACACACACATACACAACACACGCAAAGTTAGCTCTGTGAGGTGATGGATGTGTTCATTAGTGTGATTGTGGTAATCACTTCACAATGTATACTATAGCAAATCAACACATTGTACACCTTAAATATATAAAATTTTGTCAATATACCCCAATAAAACTGATAAAAAAAGTTTCTCACCTCAAAAAGTTCAAAATCATTGTGTATGTGTGCACCCATGTTTGTCTTAAAATAACACTGCAAGGTTCTTTATGTAGTACAGAATCCTTATTATGAGTGTAATCACCAGATAAATAAATTAGTGCTCATTCTTGCCAGTTTTTACGCTAATATTTTCACTATCTACATTTTACAGATAAAGAAATTGAGATTTACAAGGCATCAGGTGACTGGTTTAGGTTCCCTCAGCAAATAGTGACAAATCCAGAATAGAAAGCATCTCAGGACTCTTTGAAAACAAAGACAAAATTCCTAACCCATCATGGAAGAAGAGGTTCAATAAAAGGTTCGCAGAAGAACTGACAATGAGGTATGTTTTTCATTCTATTTCTTATTTATATTTTTGTCCAGGTAGTTTCCTTATCCCAGCTTCAGTTTTGCATGGACTGCCTGAATCTAAAAACAAATTAGGCACATGAATTTCTCTTTCCTTTTTCAGAAACTGGTGTCATTCCATTTAGCAAATGTAAATAGTGCTTTGCTCCATGACATTGTTCAACTATAGCTTAGTCTTAATAGCCTCTACTTTTCTGTGCTTTAAAGTTTCTCAGTAATTAACTGTGGGCTGTTTAGACACATAGCCCCAGAGGCTGGTGTGGTGGTTTTCTATTTGCTACATTGGGAAAATTCTATGGAATAGTAACATGAGTGATGGCACCAGTATGCCTTCCTAAAATGATGAGATTATATGGAACAGGAGTTTCCCCTACCTTCTGAAATAATTTTATCTTTTCATGACTATTTAGAACCCAAGTGGCATTATCCAATATTCTGATGTATCATCTGAAGACTATATCGCATACTTTTATAGTAATTAAAAACCAGGATGCTTGACATGCAAACACTGTAGAAGCTGCCTCTCTCCAGGCAGGCCTGTTATTATATTCATGAAGTGCTTCCTGAAGGCTTCTCAGACTTGCCGACACTGGGAAAGGAAATGTTTGGTCTGTCCATCACTGCAATTCCTCCTAATTGTTATTTGTATTATTCTGTAAGGCTTTCACTCCCTACAGATTCTGTGACAGTATTAATATAATGTACATAGCATATATCTTCCAATAGTCTGAGGGTGCCATGCATAAAGTCTATTTCAATTCCTTCCAACAGACACTGAAATGCTACAAACTAAACAGAATGTCCTTAACATAAGGACATTGCATAAGTTAGAAAAGTATATCAACTGCAAGGAAAAGTTGCTGGTTCCATTTTGCCTTCATTATATTGAACACTATACCTAGCCTGCTCTTTTTAGGGTTAGATCTTTGCACAGGCAGAGTTAGTGGCCACCTACATGGAGTGTTTTGAGACATACAGAAATGATCATCTTGTTGCAAGCATATTCCCATCAGGCACCCAATGCTCCATTTTCCCATCTTCAAATTCTAGCCAAGAGAAGTATTAGAATATCAAGATTAGAATATTAAGATAAAGAGAAGATTGCCCACAGTCAATTACTACAAAAAAAGTCTATTACTTCTTCAATTAATACATCATAATGGCTTAAGTGTTGAATAGCAAACTTTGATCCTTTAGTTTTTGAAACAATGAAAATTTTACCAAGGAAATGTCTATGTAGGAGAATAAGATTCAACCTAATTTTTGGTAATAGGGACCTTGATGAGGGCCCTGGCAAGGAAGGTTTTGATACAGGACTTCTCAACTTTATAGAGGATACAATGCTTCTATAGGCTCTAAAATCATTGATTCTTAGACCTCTCCATGGTCATTTTCATTCAGTAGATGTCAATTGGTATCTAGGAAGCCTCAGTTTTAAACACACACCCAGGTGGTTCTGATAGATCATTATGGTCCATAAACCATTCCTTGAAAAATGATGCTCAGGGGTAATAAACTAAGATATCAATGATGGTGGCCAGAAGAAGACATATTCCAGAGATCTTAAACTATTTCACAGTATTTTTAATGGCTGGTCTTGCTAACATGCTCTTTTGACTTAAACTGTTCATCTTGTATTTTTGCTCAATGAAATACCAGGCAATCACTTACTTACTCTTTTCCAACTTTGTTGCTTATTCTCACATCTGTCTGTCTTTTAGATTTCTGGGTTTTGGAAGAATTTCTTGCTATCTGCCTTTGGCTCAGGTCATGATCCCGGGGTCCTGGGATTGATCCTGCATCAGGCTCCCTGGAGGGAGTCTGCTTCTCCCTCTGCCTATGTCTGTGCCCCTCTGTCAGTGTCTCTTATGAATAAATAAATAAAATCTTTAAAATCTATCTCTATCTATCTATCTATCTATCTATCTATCTATCTATCTATCTATCATCTATCTCTATATTTACTGCAGCATTACTCCCAATAGTCAAGATATGGAAGCAGTCTAGGTGTCCACAAACAAAAAAATGGATAAAAAAGATATGGTACACACATACACACAGAGGAATATTGTTCAGCCATAAAAAGGATGAGACCTTGCCATTTGTGACAACATGGATGGACACCTAGAGAGTATTATGCTAAGCGAAATAAGTCAGACAGAGAAAGACAAATATCTTCTGATTTCACTCATATGTAGAATCTAAAAAAATCCCACAAATTCATAAACAAGCAAAAAGTAGAATTAGACATATAAAAACAGAAAACAAACTGATGGTTGCCACATGGGTATTAGGGACCTATACATATAACAATATGCACTCTATTGACTATTTCATTCTTCTACTAGAGTTTTCTGTATCTCAAAATACAATTCTGAGTTTAAAGATTTAAGAATATTTGTTTTGTTTTCATTTTTCTTATTTTGGTTCTCTGGAAATATCTAGGGCTTGACTCCTAATAGCTAAAATCCTGCTTTCTGAATCCATGGATCTAAAAGTCTCAATGGTATTAATCTCCGGGAAAGACACTATTTAAATGGTGAAAACGTATTTTGTTGGTTAGTTTCAGTAATTCACTCTTTAAAAGACGTATTTAAGGATTTCCCATTATGTTCATACACTGTGCTTAGAGGCTATGAATATAATATTGCAGAAACACACTCTCTTGGAACTTGCAAACTATTATGGCACAGAGACAACAAACACACAGTTACACAAAGCAATTATTTAAACAAATTTTAAATGCTAAAGGAATTTTGAAATTCAATGGGAATTCCATTTGTATTTTCTATTTTCTAATAAGAATACATGTTTCTTCTCTTGTCTTAGAAAATGAGTATGATACAAATTATTATTATTATTATTATTTTATAAAGATTTTATTTATTTATTCATGAGAGACACAGAGAGAGAGAGAGAGAGAGAGAGAGAGAGAGGCAGAGACACAGGCAGAGGGAGAAGCAGGCTCCATGCAGGGAGCCCAACGTGGGACTCCATCCTGGGTCTCCAGGATCATACCCTGGGCCAAAGGCGGTGCTAAACCACTGAGCCACCGGGGCTGCCTTTTTTTTTTGTTTGTTTGTTTTTAAAAGAATATTTTTTTTCCTAAGTTACCTGCCTTTTTAATCTGCATTTTATTTTATTTTTTTAAGATTTTATTTATTTATTCATGAGAAACACAGGGAGAGAGAGAGAGGCAGAAGCACAGGCAGAGGGACTCCATCCCAGGACTCCAGGATCATGCCCTGGGCCGAAGTCAGGCGCTAAACCACTTGAGCCACCCAGGGATCCCGTATGATACAAATTAAAGAATGGCATGCTTCCCTCTTCAGAGAGACTTGCATAAGCCATCCAGAAGAAAATATTTATCCTAAATCTCTAGCTTAGAAACTTGTGACAATTCAAAGCTTGAGAGATTGTATAGTAAGGTGTGTGTGGAAGAATAGATGGACAGGCATGGGCTCTTTAGTTTGTTCTCTGCATTGATGGTAAATACATCCTTCTCCAATTTTATTCTCAGAATTACCACGTGGAACCAGATGGAAAGCACTGGATTCTTTTGGAAGATTTAACAGGAAAGTGTCTGTAGTTAATTTTGTTTTGTGCAATGTCCTCCACGGTCTGGGCATAGAGAAGTTAGCCATCTCATCTCAAGCGAAAACTGTTTCGAGTATAGAAATCAAATCACATACTTCAATATTCACTCTGAGGCCGAGATAAAGTTTTATGGTTCATATGATAGGAAAGAGGGCTGGTGTTCCTAAAGAAAAACTGAAACTATAAGATATATTTTAGTGTTGTTTTGCCAGAAAGTAGCCTAATGCTATCACTTTTTGAGCCAAACAAAAACTCTTAATAAAAAAGCAAAGAGATATTTATCTTTCATACAGAAACTTTTATGTAATTTTTGGTTCTTTCACATGTAAGCTTTTAGAAGAGAGGAAAAAGAAAAACAAATCATGTTAACCTTTACGCCATCAAAAAAGTGATAAACTGCAAGCATAATTAACTTTGTTATTTTATTTTATTTATTTATTTATTTTTTTAAAATTTTTATTTATTTATGATAGTCACACACAGAGAGAGAGAGAGAGAGACAGAGACACAGGCAGAGGGAGAAGCAGGCTCCACGCAGGGAGCCCGACGTGGGATTCGATCCTGAGTCTCCAGGATCGTGCCCTGGGCCAAAGGCAGGCGCCAAACCACTGCGCCACCCAGGGATCCCAACTTTGTTATTTTAACATAACATGGTTGCTTTGATAGATCCCAGCTTACTAGTGTCTCCACAGGCCACTTTCTTTCTCACTATGTACAGATGAATAAAGAGATTAAACAATTTCTATGACCTACACTAAGGTCAGACTTTAATTATTATGCTAATTTCATGCACTAGATTCAGTAGATTTACTATTTTCCTGCTAGTTAATAAAACAGACTTTAAAACATATCTGGGATATAAGGAGTGGGCCCTCTCATATCTTAAGATATTCTGTTTTGATAGATATAAAGGTCAGTGGAAGGAACTTCTATCTTGTTATTGACCCTCAAACTTCTAACTGATAAATCCCAATTAGAATTAATTTATTTAGGACAGTTACATCTCAACTGTCTCTATTTTATCACTGAGGAACCATTTTTATAAGATCTCCCTACTAGTCAATTGGTAAAAATCAAATAACTAACCTGTTGGCAATCTTCTCAACTGATCAAATAGGCTAAAACAAGTTAATGAAGCACAAAGTCAGAAATGCAGATTCTGTGCTTTCTTTACTTAATTCTGCAAAAGATTTTGAGTTCCATATTTGTAAGGCCACAATCTATAATAACTTGGTATATAGGAAAGGGGTTTATTTTGCTATATTTTGGGAGGTCTGTATAATCAAAGTGGGCCTCATTTCTAATAATATTTGAGAAATGAATCAACTCTAAATCCATATTTGGCTGGATCATGTAATCTAAACTTAGGACGTCACAGTGTACCTTAGTAATGCAAAAGAGCAGAGACCTGGGTTCTGTTTGCAGTTCTTTCAGGAATTAACTGAATGCCTTCTTTTTAAAGACAGCTTCTTGGCATACAATTGACATGCAGAGAACTAAACATATTTAAAATGTAATAATCTCAAAAGTTTTGGTATGTATACATGCATGAGACTATCACTATAGATAAGATAGTGAAGATATTCATCAATCCACAAGTTTTCTTGTGCTTCTTTATAACCTCTTCTACTCATTCTCCTGGCACCAGGCAATCGTTGATCTGCTTTCCGTCACTATATATTAGTTTGCATTTTCTGGGATTCATGTAATTGAGAAAATACAGGATGTAATTTTTTTGTCTGACTGGTCACTGTGATGGTTAATTTTATATGTTGGCTTGACTGGGCTAAGGGATGCCTAGATAGCTAGTAAAATATTATTTCTTGGGTACGTGTGTGAAGATGTTTCCAGAAGAGATTAGTATTTGAATCAGTAAACTGAGTAAAGAAGATCAACTCTCTCCAGTGTGGTTAGACAACATCCTTTGATGGCTCCAATAGAACAAAAAGGCAGAGGAAGGATGAATTCTTTCTCTCTCTCTATAGAGACAGAAGGAGAGAGGGAGGGAGAGAGAGAGAAACCACCAATCACATGAGGGGCAATATGAAGTTGCATCTGTGACTATCTGCCCAGATCTCAGAGAAGCATTAACCAGGGGGCTGCAGGGGATAAGAGAACTGGCATAGCAGGCCTGCATGTCTCACCACCATCACTGCTGTTGTCAGCATGTACGGTTTTCAGAACAGACCAACGGTAGGAATAATAGGCTTTTGCCATATGCATGAAGCTGTTGTCATTTACGTATGTCCCTGTCCTTATGGTTCTTTTTCCTGTTGAGGTCATGCTCTCCCACACCTTCCTCTGTAATTCTCTTTTGCATGTCATTAACTGATAATTTCTTTTTCTCTTTGCATTACTTCTGAACAAATCTTAGTTTCCAATCAGGAAAATAGGTATATTGGGCCAATTAGGGCTAAGACCATTTATTTGGAAAGACAAAAAGGTGAAGCACATTGTTACATTTATAATATAATTATATATTATATATATATTATATTTATATATTTATATATTATATATAAATATATATAATATAAATATATATATTTATATATTTAATATATAAATTAATATATATTAATTCTAATTATATATATATAATTAAAATTAAAGGTCATAAATGATGGAAATAGAAGTAGCACACCATAGATAAAAGATAAAAGGCTTTATAAGTCAGAGTAGATTATGTAAATAAAGGTCAGAACTGCTTAAAATATTAATGGTAATAGTTGTTGTGATATTTTAGAACTACTGACCTAGCATCCTAGGTCAAACAAAGTAAACAGCATCCAAGTTCAAGAACATAAGATAATAATTTTTTAAAGATAGTTTAACAAACTTATAGATTGTAGGTTTAAAGAACATGTGTCTAAAAAACAAAAAAAGAACATGTGGGTGCCATGGTAAAGGTATATGAAAAGGAAGGCTATGTACCTAGTGTGAAATGAATTCATTGCGCTTTTAAATAGCTCAGGAAAAATACTTTGTCATTTGTTTTACTTTAACGATCTACTCTTTTACGCAATATTTCTTCATTCTTCAAAAGCTATTAAAACGTGTTAATGATTTATGAACTTGTGCTTTTGTTCTAAAACAAAACAACAACAAACAAAAAATAAAACCTATAACTGTGAAATACAGAAAAACCCAGAAAGAATTAAATCAAGTTCTTTCATTTTTGGAAGTTTAACTCTGTCAAGTAAACAGTATTTTTCTTTTTCTGATGATGCATCTTAATTGCAAGCTATCAGCATGGTTTCCTATTCATCAGGGACAATGTCATAATTGTTATCTTCAGAGAAATAATATAACAGAGAGCTTCTTCTATTAACATGTAGTAAAGTGTTACAAAAAGCACTGGGTGAACAAAGGGCTTCAAGTTATTAGAAGGACATAATATTGGTTATACATGTTCATAGAATGAGAAAGATATTTTTAGTTTCTTTCAATTTTTCAATTGTTGTAAAGCTGCATTATGTGAGTACTGATTCTTAGCACTGGCTATCTTGCTAATTTTTAAGAATGAGGATGGAATGTCATACAAATGGGGTAAAAGAAGTACACTGAGGTACTGCTACATCTAATTTGATCTCTGAATTAAATTCTCTGAGAAACTTTCCTTATTATCTCATTACAAATGATATTTTCCTTCTTTAAAACACTGCATTCCTTTTTACCTTTACCACTTAATATGGCTCTAGTGTCATCCCTAATTAGCTTTATATAGCTAGCTACTATGCATCTCTGTACATCCTATCTGTTCCACTACATTAAAAGTTTCCAGAGTTCTGGGGATGCCTGGGTGGCTCAGCGATTGAGCATCTGCCTTCAGCTCAGGGTGTGATCCTGGGATCAAGTCCCACGTCAGGCTCCTTGCAGGGAGCCTGCTTCTCCCTCTGCCTGTGTCTCTGCCTCTCTCTCTGTGTGTGTGTGTCTCTCATGAATAAATAAATAAAATCTTAAAAAAAACAAATAAAAAATGAAAGTTTCTACAGTCCTGAAACTATGTTTTAAAGTTAGGGAAATCTTATCTACAAAGTTTACTACCATGATTGTCATTGTGTACATAATAATTTTCGGAAAAAAAAACATAATTTTCAGAAAATATTTACATATGATGTTGTCTCTGATCTAACAAAATGCCTTTTATATGTCACTCATCTAATGGAAGTTTATCCTTGAGTAATAAAATGCCTTTTAGGAAAAAAATGGGAACTGCAAAGAATTTTGGACACATGTCATTCCTAGTAGTCAACATAGTGTCTAACGTCTCAATTTCTCTCTTCTCTTTCAACAGAGGTCTCTGTTTGTTGTTATCCAGGACCATATTTGATTTGGCAATTTAGTGTCTTGTCAGTGTTTTAATGAAGTGTTCATGATGGTGAGCTATGTGGAACAATAAACGAGAAAAAGAACAGCGATGTCTCAAGCAGCCCCTGCTTAACCATCTATTTTGTCTGAGCTTAAGTGAATGGCTCAAATAATTGACAAATAGAGTTAATGTGTGGGCAATTTTATTTGCTTATTTACAATACGCAAGCTTATTTAACCACATTACTGCAGAATATCCTCAAATCTTACACTACTGTCTCCAGATATTAAGTAAAAGGAATAACTGCAAAATGATTCATCAAGGAAAAGGAAGTACATCACTTACAGAATTTGAGAAGAAATGCTGCCCTATAATCACCTTGCACAATTAATTAGTGCAGTGAATTGGGTTGTACTAGCAACTGGATAGTTGTGCTATGATATCAATACCCTCATCCTGACAGATGCATAAGCCAGGGCACGTGGCTTCCTATTTACTTCAGTGTGCCATTCAAATATCATCATTTTCTTGGGCATTGTGATGTGAAAAAGGCTGGAAAGCAAACAAGCCTTGAGATACTAGGGATTGATCATGCTCCTCGTCACAAAATAAACCTATCATTGGCTTCATGCTATAGAATTATATCAACATGGGAAAAAAATTCAGGAGGAAATTTCATAATGAAGAATTTTCTTTTGGGGTGTGAGAAAGGAAGGGGGAGGTAAATGGAAGAAAAGTCAGATAAAACACATTTGGGTTGGGGGGAATGAATCATATTCTGATGCTCTTGCCCACAAATTAAAATTAGTTCGGTATGGGTTCCCACATTTGCTTAGAGAGGCAAAAAAAAGAATAGGAAAAGGAGGGGAGGTGGAATTCCATGCTGGATTGCTGACATTCTTTCTGGGAAGCTGAAATGACATACTGAAGCCTAGATGCAGGTTCTCATACAGTAGTGCAAGCTGAGTTTTTCAGTGTAGAAATGAAGAGATTGCTGAGGATTGTGATGGTCAGGCCCTGCAGAACCTCTGGGTGATTGATCTCATGGGGTGCATGGGACTGGGGAGAGGAAATCTAAGCAGGAGAAATGGGAGGGAGGGAGTGGCAGCCATCAGGAAACAAAATGTGTCCTGCTTGTCACAAAACAGGGCTCGCTCAGAGAAATATCAAGAAACAAGCGTAAGAAACTAAGCTGCGGGCTCTTAAAAGAGAGGCCTAGTCTTATGCCCTTTGGTCCCCAATGATAGCCATTTGACCTGGAACACAGTAGGGCTTAGCTGTTTATTAAATGTGGTAGCAATCAGATATTTGAATTTTTTTGCAAGATTAGAGGGACTGAACTTTATGTTGTTTAAAGCTGTGTAAGGCTGAAAAAAAATCTCTGAAAACTTCAAGAGAATACATATATGTATATATATTTAACTGAAATAATCATTACAATAGAAATGAAGAGTAATATAAAAAAACAAACAAAAATAAAACACCTTTTGTATGATAGTTTAAGCTTTACGAGATGCTTCCATAATTACCATGTATTGCCCTCATTGGAGATATACTATAATTGTTAAATAATCACTTAATTAAAGCTGAGAAATTGGATAATATGGCTATAGAAAGTTTCATGACAATTATTTTGCATGACAATGTCATCTGATTAAAACTATAAAATAAAATATTTGTTCTACCAATGATTAAAAAAAAAAAAAAATCCATCCCCTATCCTTCATCAAACATGTCACCACAGTTTCCCGGGGCAGATTCAATGTTAACTAACAAATCAACTTCAGTTTACACATAAAGAAACTGAAACGCAAATAGCGATTTCACAGAAAAGTACATTGTCTTGCCCACAGTCACTCAAAAACACTGAATCAACCAGACTTCAATTTAGAACCATCTCCCAAAAGGCTGCTGCTAGCATAATTTTCAGAGCTATTTCAAAAAGTAAGAAAATGTGAACTAGAACATCCTAATTTTGTTCTGAACAAATTAAAGTTTTAAGAACTTCATAATCTATAGTCAGCATTGTCTTACTATATTCAGTTATTATTTTTAAGTTTATCCTAAATTAGTGTATTTGCCAAAGGAATACATTAGTTTTAATGTATATAGGACAACGCTATATAGCTTAAGATAAATTACAGGTGTTTTCTCATTCTATTCAATTTCTACAGATTGGTTCAAGTTGAGAAAACGTCAAACATGTTCCCTAAGTTTACTGTAAGATCATGTAGAAAGCTGTTCAAATTTGCATACCAAATAATCACTTCTTATTATTAAAAAATAAGGTAAGTGAAAACTTCACAAGTGCTCTTCAAAACCTTCAATGCTATTTTTTCCATTATAATATGTTTTAATGAGACATGGGTAAGAATTTTTGCTTTTACTATAAGTAAACAACAGTAAAAGAATCACTTGGATTTTTTTTTTTAAGGTTTTATTTATTTATTTATTCATGATAGTCACACAGAGAGAGACAGAGAGGCAGAGACACAGGCAGAGGGAGAAGCAGGCTCCACGCAGGGAGCCCCATGTGGGATTCCATCCCAGGTCTCCAGGATCGTGCCCTGGGCCAAAGGCAGGCGCCAAAACGCTGTGCCACCCAGGGATCCCTGGGTTTTTTTTTTAATGTACTTGGAAATAATTTTGCAGAAGAACTGCAAAGACATTAGAGAGAATTATTGTATGCTCTTCACTCAAGGTCCCCTCACATTAATATCTTACATTATCATAGTACAATTATTAAAAGAAAGTAACCTTGGTTTAATACTATTAACCGAATTACTATTTTATTTAGATTTTATCAGCGTTTCCTTTTTCCACCCCAGAATCCAATCCAGGATTCCACCTTACATCTATTTGTTATATAGCCTTAGTACACTTAGAGGTACCAAGAACATCGATACTTAAGGAGTACTGATCACTTTTTTTTTTTTAAGGATTTTATTTATTCATGAGAGACACCAAGAGAGAGGAGAGACATAGGCAGAGGGAGAAGCAGACTCCCTGTGGGAAGCCCAATGTGGAACTTGATCTCAGGACTCCAGGATCTCAACCACTGAGCCACCCAGGTGTCCCCTGATCACTTATTTTGCAGAATGTTCTTCAATTTGGATTTGTTTGATGTCTCCTTATGATGAGGATGAGGTAGTGCATTTATCCAAGAATATTCCAGAAGTGATATGCTCTTCTTGGTGCATTACATCTGACGATAAATGATGTTGTGTCTTATTACTGGTGATTTTAATTTGTTGGATTTGGTTTGGTAAGTGTGCTGTGTTTCTGCACTGTACAAGTGACTATTTTTCCCTTTGTAGTTAATAAATACGCTGGGGGAGATACTTTGAGACTATGCAAACACTCTATTTCTCTTAAACTTTTGCCCAGTAATTTTAGCATCCATCTGTGGATTTTGTCTGCTTTGATGGCATTTTTGTTGTTGTTGTAATTCAGAATACATAACTAAAAATACATTGAAAAACATATAATGACCTGATTGCTTACAGATCTAAGACCTCTTTTCTCTCTATATATATCTATCTCTATCTCTATTTCTATCTCTATCTCTATCTCTGTCTCTATCTATCTCTACCTATCTCTATCTCTATCTATCTTTCTTTCCTTTAACCCTGACAATGCAAACAAATGTTAGGGAATTTCGTGAGCACAAGATTTTCCACATTGCTGTAGAAATCAGGTAATGATAGATAATATTAATAATATTTTATATTCTGCATATTTTATGAGAAACAATAGATTCTTTTAGTTTTTAATCTATCTGGTTATTTGTACAGTAAACAATATACCATCCCCCCCACTTTTTGATAGCTAAAATTTAGATTTTCTAGTTGCTGAATATAGTGAAACAATAGATTACCTGCTATTCATCTTAATTTGTGTTATATTATCAATCTTATTTTCAAATCATTTCTTTCTCCTGATGATAAATATTCATTATACTAAATTTATTAAAAATTCACTATGCCTCAAGTCACACAAATCAATTTTTGCTTATTGCATGCACATCTTGTAACTAAATATATGTTATCAATAGTGAGAACCTGGAGTATAATTTGTTGTGGAGGAAAGCATGCTGGCTTTGGGAAAAAAAGCTTTTCTATTCCAGAATGATGTTGCATAATAAGTACAAAAATAAAGAATTAATGGTTAAGTGGAGTCTGCTAATTCAGCAGTATATTTTAGCCATCAATATTTTTTTTTGCCATTTTATTAAATAGAATTTAAGCTGCCAGTAAGCACATGATAGTCATAGATGCCAAAAGACTTTGGAGAAAAATGGGAATTTTTCATCCAATTTCATGACAGGAATAACCAAACCAAAAAAAAAAAAAAAAAAAAGAAAAAACAAAACAAAGAAAACAACAACAACAACAAAAAAAAACGACAACAGAATGTGCTTATTAGGATTTAACACAACTTGTATATCTTCTATTGTTTTTACATTTCATCTGATTCTTTTTAGTTTTCAGTTCTCTATTTCAATTTTAAATATTCAACTTAGCTCCTAACTTAATGTATAAAGTATATGTAGAAATCAATGAGAATAACTCTAGTTATGATGATCTATGATACTTAATGATTGATAAATTTTGAAAATATTTCTAATCATTATTTGTTATAATAGCAATTAATTTCCATTGATTATTCATTGTATATTGTAGCAATTTAAATAATTTGACTTTTCAAACAGCAATTTAAATATTGTTTTATTGCCTCTTTCAGTCTATTAGCCATTAATGTTAAAGAAAGTTCAGTTAGTCCAGTGCAAATTTCTTGTGAGTCATCTTTTGTTTTTGTTTTTTAGTGAAATATAATTGCTCAACCTAATCTAAAGACTTGATTTCATTAATAAGTGGCTATACTTTTGTTCTTCTACAAAGAACAACCTCTTGGTCTTTAATTGCTGTGATCAAGAGGAGTCATATGCTTGTTGAACTTGATATGCAATTTTAAATTGAACGTGACTCCCTAGAGGAGAAGTATAGAATTCATTATAGAGGTCTTAAGACAACAGGTTTTGAAATTCAGTGTTATAATTATCCACTCTGAAGTTTTATTCCCCTTCTCATTTCAGTTTTCTTTTGAATAAAATGTGAATGTCAATAGTTTGCTTAATAGAGTTTTGAGAAAAGTCAATAAGTGAAGCCAAAATGGTATTGAGTTGAAGCTCTTGGCTCTGTTATGGATAAAATCCTATATATTTTTCATGATATTTATTAGAAACCTGGTTTGATTATTATCATTTAAATTTATTAAATATATTTCAGATGGCTACATTCAGTGAAACTTTCTCATGAGTTCTTTGGAAATGAAAACCCCTTGGGAAAATTATCTATTAAATCTAACATGTTCTTGTGAGCATCACTATGCATTTATAATTTAAACATATCTTCATATTTGCAAAACAACACATTTAGATTACAACTAATATAACGTAACCTTCATTTGGTTCTTATTTATTAAACTGGAAAATGAATTGTTTACTTAATTGGCATTTCTTTAACCTATACATATCCGTATATGTTACAAAGCAGGCAGCATGAGTATTCAATTTGACTCTTGAAAGACCAACAAAATGAAGAGAGTGACAGTAATTAAAACTGAGAGTCATTTAGAAAACATGTGAGCTCTTAGTTCTCAGTGTTGCCTGTTTATCTCTGAGGTTAGATGCTTAAAAATGCATTTCTATTATAGACCAGATTATCCAGATACATTTTAATTGCAATTTATTATCTTATAAATGGTGTTTTTGAAACTTTTTTAAAAAAGAAATGTTTGAAACTCATTAATTCTTCTACCAATACCAGCAAAAGGAGTGCTCTTGCCAAATTATATATGCATTCAAGTGTAGTTATACTTTGTAGCAATGCCTCTAGCACAATATTTACAGTGCCTAATTTTTCTCTTCCAGTGAAAACGCATGTAAAAACACACTTAGCTCCCCAATGCAATATAGAATATAAAAGAAAGTTATCTTCAATATAGCCCCTAAAAGATGTTTACATTGGGAAGTATAGGGATCATGGCTGAACAGGCAAGAACATCAGGATACCTTAGAGGGGTCTCCTCTATATTGTTTTACTTTGTAGGGAAATCCATAATTAGCAAAATTATTTGCTAGAAAAAGTGATTTGTTCGAAAATACCAACATATGAAGAAGAAAGGAACCCAACTATTTAACTATTTAACACAGTTATTATTTATCCGAGTATATAAGTATCAGAAAGACATAGAGCACCATCTTCAAAAGCTATCAATTAGTAGAAAAGATGTAAATAAGTGATTATAATAGTGTGTAATAAAAGCCTTAAGAAAGATGCTTACAAGATATACTTGTACTTAGAGAAGAGTAAGATACTCTTGAAAATGTGGTCTGGAAAGAAAAAGGTAGAATGGATGGAGGGTATTTTGTTTAGAGAACACAGCCTGAATGAAAGCATTGAGGCCTAAAACAGGAAGGCACTGGTGAAGAACTGCCAGGTTCTTCAGTTTAAGTAACTGGAGCATGGGGGAGAGGCAGATGTCTTAGGTAGGCCAAAGCCAAATCATATAGGTTTTCTCTGCTCTGCCAGGAAGTTTGGCATTTATTCTTAGGTCATGGGAAACACATGGAATAATCATCTAAATGGGAATTAAAAAAAAAAAAACACAAAAATTTGAGTTTTACTAAATGTGGCAAATGGAAAAGAGGCAAAACAGGAGTCAGGGAGGATAGTGGAGAGACTATTACAATGGTTAAGACAAGGAATGATGAGTCCAGCTACAGTAGTGGCACAAAGAAATAAGGAGAGACTTGAGAGTATTTTGGAGTGGAAATAGCAGAATTCTGTGATCACTTATACTTCCAGATGAGGGAAAGGTAAAAGTTGGGAATGGTTTGCAGGTTTTTGGCTTGGATGAATGGTGGCCTAGTTAAACAGGGAGAAAATAAAGGAAGAGGAATATGTTTTGGAGCAAAGATAATGAGTTTAATTTTAGATGTGCCGAATTTGAAATGAAAAAGACTAGCTATGGATGAAAGAAATGAAATAGCCCAGTAAGCCTATAAACTACAAATGCTATTTTGGGAATCAATAGATTTTTAAATTGATTGGCAATACCATTTGCTTCTAACAGGCTGCTAGAGTAATTTGGGCTACTAGTCAATAATAGAAAAAGACAGATTTCAAGATTGACTTAATTTGTTGTGAGAGACTACCACTGCTTTTGGAAAACATAATTAAATTTATGCTGTATCAGGAAACCAACCAAATTTGGCTCATCT
This sequence comes from Canis lupus baileyi, assembly GCF_048164855.1. Lineage (NCBI taxonomy): Eukaryota > Metazoa > Chordata > Mammalia > Carnivora > Canidae > Canis > Canis lupus. Next base: position 55,043,705 of record NC_132848.1, read on the forward strand.
GTATAAGTAAGCAGCACAATTAGAAGAAAATAAGCATTTGCATTTGGCCAGTGAAGTGATGATAAACTCAAAGATTCCTTTCGGACAGCAGTGAAATGAGTTAACTCAAGCTATTCCAATGTGATGTAAATAAGCAATATTTATACATCACTTCAAAAATTCACCAATTAAACCGTGAATTATTTTCATCATTATGGCTATTCCAGCTTAAAATTAACATGACACAAATACACTTTAGCTGGTGAACTCCATCATACCATTCTCTGAGGAATCTGGATGTTAAGAACTATCGCCAGAACAATAATTAAATGAAAGGAAGTATACTAGCTATTAATATCAATAATTAATAAATCAAGCATGTATTAGTGACCTGTACTGTGGTTAGCTTTATTAAGGGCACTGTGCAAGACAAGGAGAGAATTAAGAAACTTAAGATCTAATCAGGAAGACAAACTATGTATTAAAAAAAAAAAAAAAGGAAAGCAAATGAAGGGCAGCTAGTTTAGTGGTTAAACATGTTAAGTCTTAGAATGGACTGTTGGGGCTTGGTTCTCCCTTCTGCTAGTTAATAGCTATGGAATATTGGGCAAAATACTCACTCTCTTAGAGCTTCAGTTTTCTCATCTGTACAATGTGATATTTGTCTCTACTATGCTAGTTGTTTTGAGAATTAAGTGAGATGACAACATGGGCTTAAGGCAGTGCTATGTGCATGCTAACCATTCAATAAGTGTTAGCTCTAACAATAATAGTAATTAGTACTGTTATACCAGTTGATAAGGATATGCAAGTGCTAAAGGGTTTCAAAAAAGGGAAAGTTCAATTGGGCTTGGAGCATTTAGGCTACATGCTGATACTTTAAAAAGAGTTTAAGGTTTGTGAGATAAACAGGAAACAAGAAATCATTATAAATCTCTGTTACAATTCATTCATTTATTCAGCATTCATTAATTTTAAAATTACATGTAAAAACACTGACCCATTATTTGATAGCAGGTGTTAAAGGCCATGAAGTGGCAAGTGTGACTAAAATAAGGATTTGTTTTGGAGACCAGTGAGGTATAAATAAATGCGGGGCCATTCATGAGTAACAAGACAGAGGGTTGACCATTGTTCACCACTGTTTTCTCTACAGCAGTCCTTTGCTACCCAATAAGCATGCACTGTATGTATAATAAGCCACAAAGGGACACGAAAGCTTATGTATCTCCTTCAGTCTTTTCTTTTTGAAATGCTCTTATTAAAAGTCTGTGCCTTTAGAAACAGTACATTCTAGGCAGGAAAAAGCACAGGGAACAGCTGGTTTGGGACATTCCCACACACTTTTTGTCTAGCTCTGTGAAGAAACTCACGGTCAGAATTTCAAAGAGTTTTCAACAGCCAATGTATAATTGACACTCTCTTCCAGAATTTATCTTTGGCAAGGCCTATGTGCAGGCTATTGAAAGCCTCTGGAATAAGTTAGTTGCATTGTAACCTAAGGATACAAGTCTTAAATTGGCCTTCCTATTTCCTGACACTCTCTAAGAAATGCCACCGTATTTCAATCTCTTTTGCCAACTCAAGGTTTTTGTGTTAACACTGAGTTGCAAAGTCTACGGTTTTGACTAAATTTACTGGCCTAATTCAGTCACACAATCGATTTAGTTAATTCAATTGGTTTGGAGAACTTTTCACTGAATTAATTATTATTATTATTTTTTTACCTCAACAGGCTGAATGACTAGAGTGGACTTCTGAAAATGTATTTTCCAAGCATGTACAAAAGACAATCTGTTTCTTTGTTAAATTCTGGTATCTAGGCCATGGAAATTTACATGGAAAAAGAGCCCAAATACAAAATTATAAATGGATACTTACTCCCCTTCTTGGATTAATATTTGGAAAAGTAGTTTCCTTTTCCTATCCTGTCATCTCAAGCTCATCATTGCTTCATGCACATAAGAAGTATAACATTAATGTTGCCTTTGGTATTTGTGCAAATCAACTTTTACTTTAAAAGCCAATTCAGAACCATCTAGAATTATGGCTAATAAGATGTATTCTACAAACCATATTCATGAATACTGTTTTCCTTGATATGTTTTTTTTTTCCCTTAATTCTACCATCTTCTTTAGTATCCACAATACCTTTTTAAAAACTGTCACTTGGGTAAGGGTCTGAGATATTAGAATAACTTGCTTCCATCCTCCCAACTGCTGATGACATTTATTCAGAGCATCTCATTTTCTTTTCTGATGGATGAATCTAATTTTATCAAGTCACCATTCTAAGCATTGCATCTGGTGTTTTGTTTGATAGGACAGATTTGTGGGGCAAGTTCAACAACACATTATGATCAAGCATTGTTTGGATTAATATAACATGAATACACAAGCCTACATTACAATTTAAGTTTTATTTCACATGTAAAAAAAAGTTCTTTAAAGAATTTAGGTGAATTTCATGGTTTGTTATTGAAAATCTTTAGAAAGTATCATATTATTCTAAATGACATCCTTGCAAAAATGCAGAGCAGTATCACAGGAAGTGCCAAAATTAAGAAAAGGTTATTTTTTGAGTATATATTCATTTTACATGTTTTACTTAGAATCAACTGTTATGAATCTACCTTTCACCATTCACTGACCAGCACTGTCAAATCTTGTTTTCAAGTTCTTAACACCTTTTAAAATTTGAACCTTTGATGACTTGTTAACCCTAGAACTTCTTTTCCCAGAGAACCTTTTAAATTCCATACGTTAATCCTCCCTGAGACATTTTTTTGTTGCTTCTTGCTAGTACAGAGAATATTTTCTTCTATTCCACTGTCCCAAATCATTAGCATATGATATGCCTGAGATGATGATGATGATGATGATGATGATGATGATAATGGTGATGATGATGATAGAAGAGAAAAAGCCAAGGAAGAGGCATAGGTGAAAGAATAGAGCAGGATAATTGAGGAGAATGAACTGGAATCCATGAGGTTCATTTTACTGGTTTTAGCCCCTAAAAAGATAGCCTTTAGAGTGATTCTAAAGGGAATATGTGAGACCATGGGCCACACAGAGGGACATTTGAGTAATCAATGGTGGCTCACAGTTGAAAAGGGAGAAATTACTTACTTACTGCAAGACGTGGTGTCACTCTGGAGCCCAGAGACTGGTAGCTCCTGGGGGATGTGTAGACAGGTACTTTTTGTGAACTGGCACAGTGGTCACATTGATATTTTCTTTTCCAAAATGCTTCACTGGCAGACAGGGATTAAAAGGGCAGATTCTCAAGGAGGAGTAAAATAATAGGTGGATAATAAGATGATGGAATAGCTTTTGAGCATGAGGAGGCAAACCTTTGGGAGGACTCTCAGAGTGTGGGGCAGGAATTGAAGTCTTCCCTCATTTGGATGAGCATGACCAAGCCAGCAGATAACTAGACTACAACGGATCAAAGAATAAGAATTAATGTTGTTTGGTTTTAGCATGGAGGAAGACGAGGAAAAGATTGAATTATATAAGAAAGTAAGAAAAGCTAAAAATGTTTTAGCTCTTCTAGAATCAAAATTTTAGTGCAGTTTCATTACTTTGAGATATTCCAGACTCCCAAGTACATTAGAATAAAGCTCACATCACACATCAAAGTCAACTAGTGACAATTTGGAATTATTCTCTATTGACCATCGAGAATTGATGGTAGTAGGATATTGTGAAATAAAGTCCTTTATTCGACTTACATGAGCCTCGTCAAAATAAAAAATTTTAACGATACTATCCTCATTTTACTGATAAAGCAACACATATGAAGAAAATTCACTTTTAAGTTTAACTAACTTGTCCTGAGTGATATGGTTGATAAGTGCTAGAATTAGGACTCTTGTGTCCTACTTAACATCCGGTCCTATAAAGCTATGCTGCCCCTAAACATTACCTCCAGAACCCCCTCAACATGTTTTGTCTAAAATTTAACTCAGGAAATGTTAATCTCAAATCTATTATTTTTCTTAAATATACAAATATTGCAATGAATACATAAAAATGATATATCTGATGCCTGCATAAATTCAAAGAAAAAAAAGTACTTTCTGAATTGATTTTGATTTTCCTTTTTTTATCAAATACATTACCTAAGCCACTCTAAGCATAATGTAGAGATCTACGAAGGATTCAATTCAGATATGACTTAGCTTTAAAATTTGAAAGAAAGATGTAAAAATACCAGGTAAGATTTTTTTTCTTTCAGTCAAGAAAATAGACTATAGATACAGCTAAAATGAAGTTCGAGTAAAACATTACTATGATATTGATATAATGTCAAATATATGAATGAAAATACAAAATTTTAGTCAACTGAATCATTTCAAGTGTCTCCTCTAAGACTTGGAAGACACCAATTTTTTATATTTTTAAACTAATAACCTATAGAATGTTACCAAGAATATTACATGGCCTTCGTGTAACGCAGATAGTTTTGGCATAAGGAAGAAATTAGCAGATATCAAAATAGTTTGTTACAGGAAAATAAATTTCCCCTTTTGGGGTGACTTTAGTAAAAGCTAAGTTAAAAAGAGAGAAAAATTAAGCATGTAGTGGATAAAAAGGATAATCTGGGATTCAAAGTTATGTTTTTGAATTCTCAAATCCCTGGGCAGCATCTTAATAAATGACTCAACCATCTCCTACTAACACATTAAGACCTGCCTTCAGATGCAGGAGGTTAAGTACATCTTACAGCATTTAGGTTTCTAATATCATAACAGTAACATAATTTTTCCAAAACAACAATTCCATTGTCTATCTATAGCTATATCTATCCTGCTTCCTTATCAGTGCCTATTGGAAACCCAAAGGACTTATTCATCAGTCTACAAACAAGACGTGGAAAAACAGAGAAGTTGGTCTCTCAGGGCATTTGGCCTTTATATTATCTACCACATTTTAAGTGCATGAAACCACCACCGCCACCGCCACCACCACCACCACCAACAAATGTGCAACAACTGTGCTGCTTCCATTTTTTAAAAATATTTTATTTATTTATTCATGAGAGACAGAGAGAGAGAGAGAGAGAGAGAGAGAGAGAGAGAGGCAGAGACACAGGCAGAGGGAGAAGCAGGCTCCATGCAGGGAGCCCGACGCGGGACTCCAGGATCACGCCCTGGGCTGAAGGAGGCGCTAAACCACTGAGCCATCTGGGCTGCCCCCACTGTTTTTTTTTTTTTTTTTTTTAATCAATATCTATCTTCCCAATGTTTATGAAGCACAGATTAATTGCTCAGAAGACAAGACGAAATGGAAATGACTTTGACCTCTTTTAAGAAAACAATCAGATCTAGCTCTTCCAAGGAACAAAAGAATTTGTGCTATGTGTCTTATGCTTCTATTTTGATAGTCAGGCCACATATGGGACTGAACATCCCACCCTACACCGGAGGACAGGTGCAAAAGGAACTGAAATATAGTAGTACAAGAGAAAACAAAAAAGCATGCCATGATCCCAAGCCATACAGAAGCAGTCTGGAATCATGAACTTTGACTTTACTCAGGCATATGGGAATTAACCAGCTCATCAGCAGATTTTTATGTTACAAATATCCTAGTAAATGCTAATTAATGTATATTCTAGCAGACAATAATAAGAAAAAATACTAAATACAAATTAATGATGCAATATTCTAGTATTAAGTAAATTCAGGCTTTCCCCTCTAGTCCACCAAGCATAAAGACTTGGAGGAGAAAGGGAACCAGCAGCTTTGCTTTGCTGAACCATTTGGTGAAATTTAATATTGGTACTTGGCAGCCATGCCATTTTTATAACTAATCAAAATAAGTGGTTTGATGTTAAGTCAACAATGTTTATATAGATCTGACTTATTGAATGTGATCACATTTACATTATGGCTGGAAATCAACCAATAATTAAAACTGTGTTCTGACAATTATTAGCTGTGTGATCTTAGACATGGCATCTTTATAAACCTCGAGCTATCTAATGTATAAAATAGGGACTGATAACAATATCCCCTTGCAGAGCTTTTGGGAAAATCAAACAAGATGGTATATAAAATATAAAGCACAGTTCCTGACACAGGGCAAGAGCCAATAAATAGTAGCTGCTAGCCATTAAATAAATACAAGTCCTGTTCATTTGTAGGTCTGAACACTGTAAAAATCAAGGCCACAGGATTGAATTCCCTCCTAGATTAATTAATTTTCCTTTCCATGTACTGAAACTGCTTGTCTAATAAAGTATCTCTACCTGTGAACCAGGTGAGATCTGGTATATGTCCCAGTAAATTACCCAGTTTGATGACAATGACTAAGTAGCATCTTTCTACCTACCAAGAACCATATAGGTTTGTTTTCTTTTTTTTTTTTCAAGAAAATCTCCATAAATCTCTAGCCCAGTTACTTATAATACACAACCAATCCATCTTTAAATTGTTCTTGCTTACTTATGTCATCCAATCTCTTCCGTTTTAAAAGGTGAGAACTGACTTTCAACACAGAGTGGTGGTAATAGTCTCAAAATTATGGTGCTAAACTTCTTTGGCTTATTAAAATTAAATAAAGGAGATATATTAGAAATGTCATGCCTTGGTTGGCATGTGTAAAAGCACTAAAGGTATAGGGAATTACTAATTTGAAGCATTTTAAAAAATATTTTATTTATTCATGAGAGACACAGAGAGACAGGCAGAGACACAGGCAGAGGAAGAAGCAGGCTCCATGCAGGGAACCCAACATGGGACTCGATTCTGGGTCTCCAGGATCACATCCTGGGCTGAAGGCAGCACTAAACTGCTGAGCCACCCAGGTTGCCGTAATTTTAAGCATTTAACAATATCAGAGTTTGATGTCATCCCAAAGGCATTACAGATGAAAACAAAAGCAAGTCATGGTGACATGCAATATTGTTCTCATTATCAGGAGATAACACCTTCCCACTCCAACAGGCTGACATGGTTCTCAATTTTCAGTAGCTAATATTTCCAAGGGTCTAGCAAGACACAATGACATAGCATTATAGACTGTTCTAAGATTTAGGAAAGAAACAAAAGGAATCTCAGAAATGCAGGAGCAATTTAAAAAGATAAAGCTCATATACGTATTTTATTCATTTAAATACCTGTATTAATCATAAGACTTTTAGGGGGAGTGACCTTAACATTTTATTATGTAATCTTATATATAATAGTAACATGTTTATATGCAAGTTTTACATATATATGCATATATGTCTATATTCAGATGTAGTTATATAACTAAATACATACTTATTCAGCAGCCATTGAGAGCTTACTAAGTATAGAGTACTTCAATAATATAAAGGAGGTACTTCTGGGTTGCTCTGTGTACACAGGTCACACTGATCTTGAACAATGTCTATCCAGCAAGCGTTAACTTTCCAGAACACAGATAGGAATCAGGAAGCGAATAAAGTATCCAAAAGCTGAAATAACTACTACAAATTTCTTCACAGAAGTGTACTCACTTTGCACATGGAAGTACTCTTTTGAACCTGTTTGTGACCTATAGCTTTATCTTTGATATGATTCTAAATTTTGTGCTATTTGACATTCCAGCCTACAGCAACTTCTGGCATGGAAGTGGCTTCAATAAGCAGGCACATCGATGATAACAACAAGCAACTGCTCTCCTAATAAAGAAGGAGGATTTTAAAAATGAATTACAAAAGATAGATACAGGAACTTAGAAAGCATAGCAGCTTAGCATGAGGGCAAACAAGCTTTACACACCTCAGCAGCCCCAATGGAATTACTGTATTGCAGCATAGTACAATGATTAATGTTCATAATGATGACCTTGAGTCATCAAAAAGAGGTTAACTTATGTTAGCAGGTTCCATTTAACAAGGTGGGAAATTTGTATTACTTTCACAATGGCAAAATGAAAAAGAAAAGTCTTACTGCATAAACTGGAAAATATTTGTTATCTGGAAAGCTCATTTTTATAAAATAACCTTCTTTAATGGCACTAGGCAGTTATTACATGTACCCATCTATCCAGCTATGAAATGAATTTCCTGTTCTTTTCGTTACCAACTGCTCATTTCATCAATGAAATGATCTTTACTACGTTTTGTACTAAGTATAGTACTTAGTACAAAAAAATTCACACTAATGGATGAACTATATTTATAATTAATTGTATTTTTAAACAAATTCTTAAATGCAGATGATAATTTTAAATCATTCTTTAAAAATACATCCCTGAAAGCTTAGAAAGATTCAGCAAGAATATACGTAATATAGGTTAGTTTCTGTTTTAGTGTTGTTGTTTCCCACATCTCTTCCAGCCTTCAAGGCAACCATGAATTGACTCTTATTGATAAGCCCTAAGTAACTTCACAGATCACTTAAAATATGCTAATATGCAGATTATGACACAATCTGGTCTTTCCTCAATTTATGTCCACACTGAATTGCTAAGGGAAAACCCTGAAACCCACTTTCTGTTTCGAGTTTTCTCTACATTATTTTTAGATGATAATAAATTGGCACATTAAATTTTCATAAAATTATAAAATTCTTGGCCTTCATGTAACTTTTTTTCTTGCAGAATGTTGGGAACTTTCCCTCATCCTTGTTGACAAATGTGAACAGAGCATGAATTAGAGAATTTGGACTTTGGGTCTTAGGTGCGAAATAGACCATTAAATAATAAGAGGACCATAAATGAGAAGATGCTTTTGTTTTGAAATATAATTTTCTAAGAATTATTACATATTATAATAAAGTTTTTACAAATGGGTTTAATTTTGGTTGGTTTCCTTCTTAAGGATGAATGAAACCAGTTTTTTTATGTTATGAAAATGAACATGTCACTTAAACATGGTTTATTATTATTATTATTATTTTAATTTACTTAATCTGCCTTAATTTTTAAGATGCTAGCTTGGTTCTCTTCCTTGAGATTCTTTTTCATTCTTTACCTTCAATCCCTCTTTTATTTTTTTATTTTTTTATTTTTTTAAAGATTTTATTTATTTATTCATGATAGTCACAGAGAGAGAGAGAGGCAGAGACACAGGCAGAGGGAGAAGCAGGCTCCAATCCCTCTTTTAAATGTTAAGGCTATCACTCTATGGGGCTGAAATCGACACACTAACAACTGTCCAATATCCTTTGCATACCACTGCTCTCTTTACAAGGTCTTTTTGGCATTTCTGTCTAGATATTCTAGTCTTTCCAACCTGATAGGACCCAAATCATAATCACCTTCTGTCTCACAAACTTGTTTCTTGACACCAACATTGTCTTCATTGCTATGTTTCACAACTCTGAGTCACCTAATTCTTTTCATTCTTTATATTCATTTGAACACTAAGTCTTGTTACTTTTGGGATATTTCCCATTTCTGTCCCTTTATTTCCATTCCCAACCTCTACAACCTGGAGCCCACTTGCTCCAGGCCTCTGTCCATCTATAAAAATACTGCTCCTTGTTTTATTTAACAAACGGAAGCAATTAAAAAAAATACAATCTATGAAATGCTACATAAAACCACATTAAAACTACAAGGAAACATAGACATCCAACAAAATACCTGCTTTCAAATCCAGTTTCTTGGAAAGGCCTTGTTTCTGCTATGTCCATCACATCTCAATTCCCTCCCCAGGGAGAGTATAATAGCATTAAAGGTCACTGGTAGGGACTGTTGCCAAGTCAATGAGACAAGGACTCTCTCCCTCCAGAGATGCATCAAAATGCACAGCGATGGGTTGATTAGGTCAGGGCATCTTTTGTATTATGCATGTAAATGAGAACTAATGTCCACAGAGTGCCAGTAGCTATTTTGTTGAGTTTGGTAAAAATGAAACTCTGCACTTAACCTTCAATTCAATTCTCTGAAGTCTGTGTTGGGAGGAGGATGCAAGACTCTTAATATTTCCATAATTAGGTAGTCAGTGTGTGAGTTATCAATCACATCAACTCAGAACTCAAATGTTTAGCACTGAATGTAAAGAGAAAATATCTTTCGTTAGAATTGGGTTGAGTTTGTTTTGTCCTGTAAGAAGGTAACTGCTGAAAACCAGTGAATAGTGAGACTATTTATGGCCAAATTGTAGGAGAAAATCAGTAGGGTATTTAAAGATGAGATTAGTGACACCTCATTTACCTGGGTATTTCCTGGGAAAGCAGTTCTGGAGAACTGCATTTTCCATGCACCTAAAACTTATGCTCACTTAGAACCTAAATTTTAGATGGAAATCTTTATAAAATATATTACCCACTGGCTTCCTGCCTTCTTGAAAAGATATCTCTAAACATAATATTATCGTTTTTTCCCCTTGATAACTCAGGGGTCATCTTGGTGAACATTCATTGTTGTACCATATGGTTATATAGTTCTATGCCTACCATATCGGTTTTCTTTCTCCTCCCTCAATGTCAAGCTTTCAGCTGTCACTTCGGCTGTCATTGTGCCTCTTTTCAGCTTCTCCTTTGCTGTTTCTAATCTGTTGTGGGCTGGGAAACCAGATAACTAGGCTCATTAAGAATGACATGCTGAATAAAAGTCAATACAGCTCAGAGAGAGGCACTAAGAAATAGAATGTGTATCTTTAATGTGGAGTTTTTTGTGAAAGTTATTTTGGATTCGGATATGCAGGAGGTTTTTACACTTAATTTTAGATTTTAGGCAATCCCTTTAGGGTTGAGGTTGCTATTTAAATGGTAGAGTATTTCTGCATTTCATTTCAAAATGTTTCTCTGTAGGAGAGACAGATAATGTTGACAAGATACAGGCAAAAGAAGCCAAGAAGACCCTCTGGAAGTAAAGGAATTGAGTGAGACAATATTCAAGGATTCTCATCTAAATCTTCAAGGAACGGTAAAGATCAAAGTCTTTCCTTGATCACCAGATGTCTTATTCTTCTTCATATAGAGATGGAGAGAGATGTTCAAAAGAATTAAAATGGAGAATAACAGGCAAAACATAAGGTTTCCTATTAAAATGTCTCAGAATTACACCTTTACCTCTTATAATAGAATGCTGGCCAGGTGAGATGGATATAATCTTGGAAAAATCTGGACTTTGGCCCAGAACTAACTGTGTTTTCCACATGTATTAAGCAAGCTATCCTCTTCACTTGCATCTCTTTATGGATAATGTCCCAGTTATGGGCTCTACCTAAAGTCCCCCTCCTGTGTCTAATGCTGTATCTGAAGATGGCCAATGGATGCAGCATCCAAAGTCTTCCCATCACATGGTATCACAATTTAGTGTGAAAAACTAGACTCACCCAACCATTTATTTGTATTTGACTTCTTCTTGATGGCTTAGCAATCATCAGAACACCCAATCAGATCCCTCCATGTATGTCTTATTTATTCATGGCTCATGCAGTCCATTTTTGTCCTCTTTAAACACTTCCCTTAATTGTCATGTTAAGGGAATTCACCTCTCTAAAATACAGTGATGTTTGGATGGGTGAAAAGGAAAAAATGAATTTGTTTTGCCTATCTCTGTGTCTCTGCGGCCAAGGCACAACCAATACATAAGCATACTTTAGAGTCATTCATACAAAGATGAAAGCAATGGAAGACAGTATCTTGTATCTTACCAGGGACTTTCTTTACAGCATTACAATGGACTTTTGCTTAATGTCAACTTATGTGCTGGATAGTAAGGCTTGCCATGTTTCAAACACTCTCAAGAATAAAATTAGTATGGAATCCAATAGAGGACTACTGATTATACAATTAGACCCAAAGCTCAAAGGTCACAGGGGAACAAACACCATGGGGTTGCTCCTGATAATCACAGAATTTTTCTCTGCAGGGGCATGTTGAATTTCAGGTCCTTTGTACTACATTAAGCTATGCTTGCTTCTAACAAACACGTTGCAATGGATTCTTTTCCAATTTGGAAACATAAAAATAAATAGAAATACCTCTTGACTATTAATAGTTGGGTTTTCTGCAATTGGATCTAAGTTATGAGAATATGATTTGAGGTAATCAGTTTATTCTAAGACAATATACTGAGATCCACATCAAAACCTTTTAAATGGACATTCAACTAAATTTAATATATACAGACTTATTACATTAGAAAGCAAACAGAAACAAAATATCACTGTAGACAAACCAATAAAAGTGCACAATCTCTGCAGCCTTCATTTTATCTTTTTCCAGAAATGTTAAGAGCCTAAAAAAAATAAGATTTACAAACAAAACCAGCATAACAATTCCATCAGCCTCACAGATTTCAATCACTACAACTACACATCAGTTTGGGTGATCATTGTACACACCCAGACAATTCTGCTCTAAATGCCATGCCTATATAGACAAACAGGTTCCATCTTTTACATTCCCTGTATTCAAGGCCGAGCTCAAAATCACATCCTGTATGAAGCTATCCAGATTCCCTAGCCAGAAGTCCTGGGTTTATGTCTTATCTCTATGTTTAGCATGGTTGCTTGGTTTCACACTGTGTTTTTAATTTTTACCATATGATCTCTTCCATAGGAAATGATAAGCTCTTAGGTAACAAAAGAGGAAGTTATTTCTATCTCTATATACTCCAAAAGAACCTAGAATAGCGTCAAATATGGGAATGGAATTGCATTTAAGACTGTCATCCATCACTGTGTCTTCAAAAAGAGTTATCTTGAAATGAAGAAACAAAGGCTAATAACTTTATAAACCCATTTGGGGCTTCTCATCAACCTGTATTTTGAATAACAATGGCAAACAGAATGCTGTGATTTGACATTTCATTTTTACATCAAATTTTAAGTCAAATTCAACTTTCCAGCCAATTCAATTTGCTGCTAGGCTACTTGATAATTGTACATAACCTGAAATGCAAAACACAATGAAAAGCATGGTGTTACAAAAACAGAATATTCCAGGCATTCATAAATATGCATTCAGTGGCCCATTCTATGAATGATTCAGCACACAGACCTATGAAATTCTAATGATACTCTTTACATAGAGAGTAAAAACCATCTAGAGGCAACAAAATGGATGAATTCTCTAGTGCATCATACCATGAAGCCATCAAAGCCTTACAAAGCATTTGCAAGTCTCTGGGTTTCTCTGGATCTTTACTCAGAGATGTCATACACAAGTACATTCATAGATGTGAGAGTGAGTGTCACAAGAGTGAATTGCAATTTGCCCCCTTGCCTCAAAAAACAAACAAACCGTTGGTTTCCTTTACTCTCAACACTTCTAATACCAAGTGAGAGGGGTTTTTTCTCACATCAAATAATTCCTCAAGTCTCTGGACACCTACTGGGTGTCCTACAATTCAATACTGACAGGAACTACCAGGAATTAGAACTGACCCTACAGTTTAAGGGCTGCCACACAATAGTCTTCCCCACTTCACATGCCAACTGCAAGGCCCAGGCCATCACCTGTACTCTGGTCATCTTTTCTGCTGTGTCCTGTGATGCCCTCCTCAAGGTCAATAACTTGTTAGAACAGCTCACAGAACTGAGAGAAGCACTTTTCTTACTATCACTCATTTATAATAAAGAATGTAACTTAGGAACAGCCAAATAGAAGAGATACATAGGGCAAAGTATGTGTGAAGGGGCATGAAACTTCCAAGTGTCACCCTCTCAGCATCTGAATGTGTTCACTAACCCAGATGTTCTCCTAACTCCTTTTGGTTATGGTGTTTATGGAAGTTTTATTATTTTTAATTTTTTAATTTTAATTTTTTTAATTTATTTATGATAGTCACAGAGAGAGAGAGAGAGAGAGGCAGAGACATAGGCAGAGGGAGAAGCAGGCTCCATGCACCGGGAGCCCGATGTGGGATTCGATCCCGGGTCTCCAGGATCGCGCCCTGGGCCAAAGGCAGGCGCCAAACGGCTGTGGCACCCAGGGATCCCGGTTTTATTATTTTGTAGATCTGATAGATTAAACTGCTGGCCATTGGTGACTGAACTCAATCCCCAGTCATCTCTCTTCCCCAGAGAGTCAAAGGGTGGTGCTAAAAGTTGTAACCTCTAATCACATGGTTGGTTCCTGGAAGAACCAGCCCGCATCTTCCTGGAGTTGTCTCATCAGCTCACATATGGCTGAAAGGGGCTTATTAATAACAAAAGACACTCCTCTGACATATATCACTCAGGACATTCCAAGGGTTTAGGGAGTCTGTGCCAGCAACTAGGGAGGAAGATCAAATATGTATTTCATATCACATTATAAAAGTCTCAGTAAGTGGCCTTGAGACATATGTTTGTGTGGGAATTCAGTACATATCTGTAGTGAAGTACTCTTATTCTAAGTGTCATCTTGGAACTCAGCTCTCATCAAACTCAAAGCCTGAAAACTATAGTTTCTGTGATCTAAGTGGTATAAATTGAAGCTGACAAAATATGTTACGTATTTGTCCTCATTCTCTTTTACACACACACACACACACACACACACACACACACACACATTAAATTAACCCCTCTCTTCCCTATTCTTTTCCTCTAGGCAGGAGAATTGCTTAACCACTGTATTCCCTGTATTATGCATATGAAATATCTGCCCCTCATCAGGTAAAACAGATTAAATGATGTATTAAGTTGAATGTTAAATTTAGGATGCTGTTTCAGCCACCTCACTGCCTGGGGGTGACATTTTTCTAAAGGCATTTCCTTTTAATACTTCAAAAGTGAATGATTACATTCTAGATGGAGGCATGACAGGAATCTCTAATGGCTGTACTCTCTTTGTAAGTAAATATATAGAAGCTTTAAAGATGTGAGGAGAGGCATACATAGGTGGTTTCATACACTAAATGATCTTTAAAAGTGAAATTTCTTAGCTTAAATGTAAATAAAAAAATGAATGACATAGATAATGAAGAAAATCAGGAAAACAGAACTGGCTTGGCCAAATATATAGTACTTGACTAACTGTATTGCACATAAATGAAAATGCATGTTCTTAGAGTAGTTCTTATAGGCTTAACTCTGTGCTAATAGGTTCAGAATGATCTTGTTATCGCATAAGACATTTTGATAGCAATTCAAACAAATGATTTTTTTAACATTAAAGTTGAAGAAATTTTAAAATGTCTTTAAGTGTTCACTTTATTTCATTAAGACAAGTAGAACAGTCTTATTTTATGTGGAAACACATGACCACATGACCAATACACATGACCAATTTTGTTCCGAAATGACCTGGTAAATATTTGTGATGCTTTTTAATTTTTTTTTTTTTTTTTTTTTTTTTTTACTATCAGGGTTGCTGCTTCTTTTTTTTTTTTTTTTTAATTTTTTTTTTAATTTTTATTTATTTATGATAGTCACAGAGAGAGAGAGAGAGAGAGAGAGAGAGAGAGAGAGGCAGAGACACAGGCAGAGGGAGAAGCAGGCTCCATGCACCGGGAGCCCGATGTGGGATTCGATCCCGGGTCTCCAGGATCGCGACCTGGGCCAAAGGCAGGCGCCAAACCGCTGCGCCACCCAGGGATCCCAAGGGTTGCTGCTTCTGTACTGAAGAATAATACTGCATTTTATACAACTGGCAGATTGGACCAAAGAGGACAAAAAAAGAGCATGGAATAAGCACCCAGTTCCCTTTAGGACTCTGGTCCCATTGTGCATTATCAATAGCTCCCCTTACTTTGAGTCAGTCTTCTTGTGGCTGTAGAATCTTGTGGGCCAACTCAGCCCTACAGCCATACCAAACCCTCCCTTTGCTTTCTTACTCTGAACAGGTTCCATTCCCTGTGAAGAAGATAGAATATTCATTTGCAAAGTCTTCCAAAACATACTTAGTTTTACTTCTGTATAAATTTGAAGTCATCTAGATGGAAGTTACCTACACTCATCTGAAAAGCCTTTAATTTTTATCCTGTAGTGATTCAGGCTGGCTTTGGAGGATATATCCAGGTATGAAAACAAAGAAAAGGATATCAAACAAAGTGATTTGCGACCATAAAAAAAGAGGAGAGTCCTTCTAATCCTTACTAATTCTCCTTCCTCTTTTGTTTTCCAAGTAATCTTAGTTAACCACATACACACACACACACACACACACACACACACACACACACACGGGGGTGAGGGGTGAGGGGAGAGAAAGAGAGAAAGAGAGAAAAAAGGAAACTATTTTTGAACACATTATCTAAATGATCCTCTGTAAGAAAACAGGCTTCATTTCATAAATGTAATACAACTGCCTTCGAATGTTATTAAAGAGCGCATCATTATACCATCCCATTTTAAGCATAATCCCTTTGTTATCTGCTAGTTGTTTCTTTTTATTGTTACTCTGTGAAACACAATTACATGCTATGCATTGTATGTTAGCAGTAATATTATGTGCTGTTTTTAGCTTGTTCTGGATTTATCTTTTCAAGGTCAAAGAATTCCAGTCTGCCTAAGAAGCTACTCTGTGGAGATCTTTTTTTCATAACTTCTATTTCTTTTTAATTCCCAGACTTGTTTAAAATTCTAATCAGAATCAGAGTGTGAAGGGCTACACTCAAATATGATATAACACGGAGAATCTAAAATCACTTATCTACTATTTTGTCCCTGTTTATTTTATGACCCATCAACAAAAAGCTATTTTTGCAATTAATCTCATTAGATTTGCCAGCAATGAAGATCTGAAATTAAAAACTGAGGAGAGGGTTTCTTTCTTTTTTTCTTTCTCTTTTTATTTTTTCCCCCTTTTGGGTAGTATGAGGCACTCTATCATTGCTGCATTTAAATAATTACTCACACCCCATCTAATCCATCCTTGTCAGCTTTTTCATGTTAGCAAAACACAAAAATCCCATTATCAATCACTGTTTCTTCATCTGCCAGTCAAATGTTCATTTTATGAATATAGGCTCTGTATCCTTATCTGTGACAATTTATGAGTTTTATATTTAATTTAAAACGTTCAATCTGGGAAAGACTCAAAACTATTAGTAATTTTGTACATGGGAAGTGCCAAATTATTCCTGGCAAGACCACTATTATTTATGGGTTGAATAGAAAAACATCTACTCCATGCAGAGTCAGGGAACTTTACTTTCTGCCAGGCTCCATTCCCCTAAACTGGCCTTGCTGACTCTGCTGAGTGCTGACATTTGAATGGTTTCTGATAAGGCAAAGTTTTTTTGTATCATAATCGAACGCATATTTAAAAGGTAAAAATTCAAAGGGGAAAATACAAAAATATGTAAAGGAAAGACATCAATTCTTTAACCAGATTTTGATAGAGGATGTAGGGGAAAGAGGCTAATCAATGCTTAACAGAAATAGTGATGGAGGAATATTCAGGTCCCAAGATTGGAGGCCAGTATGTCAAAGAACAGTTACACTGGCCAGTGAGAGTCAAATGTTAAACAGTTTTTCCCAAGCCACCTCCTGGCTTCTCCTAATTCTCTCTCAGAATGTAGCCATATTCTCACCGCCCACCATATGCAGGGAATTTGCACTTTGTTCTGCCTACACTTGTGTGCAAAGACCAAGTGAACCGGCACAGAACACAATGTGTGGCCACAAAGAAAAGATATAATAACTGACTGCTGAAATAAATACTTTGTATAAATAAGCTCTCTTATTTCTGTACTAAGATAGCATTTTTACTACCACTAATGACCAAGGAAATTATGAAAGAAAAACACAGAGATGGTAACTAGGATCCAATTTATCTTATTAACTCAACTTAAGAAAGTTGGTGTATTTTCACAATCACAGTTCACATGAAAGTATGTTTCACAGCATTTTATTTAGAGTTTTGGGGGACTGAAGTATGTATGATTTAATAGGTAAAGACTAGTGGTATTTTTAAACAGTGGATACCCACTACAATTACATGAAATGTTACTCAAATATAATAAAACATTTCAATTTGATATGTTAGACCAAAGAAGAAAGATCACAAAGAACTGAGGGGAAAAAAAGAGAGATTCTAACATTTCTTTTTTTTTTTCCTCTTTCATTTATATATTTATGTCACTTGGACATGTTATTTTACTTTTCTGTTGGTGTTGTTATTTTACTTCTTTGGACTATTTCCTCTCTCATGCATTATGGGGGAATGCATGACAATTGAAATTAAACCATAACCTGGGTCAACTTCTAAGCTATATATCACAAATAAACACTTGATATAATTAACAAAAATCCTTGAAATCTATCATTGTTTCACTCCACAACCTTCCTTATCTGTTTATTGCAGTAATTATTTCTAAGCTTGAGGATTGTCTACTTACAACTGAACGCACAAGATAAATGATTTGTCTGTTATTCTTTACAAAGTCACAATCTAAGAAGCATTTCATTTGGTTAAATGCAAGCAGAGTAAAAAAATTCTATCAATGGACAAACTAATTTGATTAGGAGAAGGATTTACATCCTTTTCTTAATGACTTTGAGGTGAAATCAGGTCTTCCTTTTATCTCCAATCTTCATATTTAATCCAGAAAAATGTTCTATGGAACAAACTGATCATTACAAAAATAGACTTTATTTCTCATTTTAGCAAAACAATCTTTCCTTGGCTTAAAAAATATAAAAATTGCTGGTTTCTCTCCCTCTGGGGTACTTTAAATCCTGGTGACTTCTCCTAACTGGGCAGAAAGACAATTCCTTTATCTCATAGCTACATCACCTCCATGCAAATTGATCTGAGTGCCTTTAGAATAGCAGCTGGATTCTCTACAGCTATTTATGGGTCCAGTTTCCTGGGCTTAATTTTGATTTATAACTATTGAAATTAAATCAGGCATTTTCACTGTTTAAAAAGCTGGCTTTGAATACAACAATTCAATGGGGAGACTATTTACCAACGTATTGTGTCAGTAACATCTCAGTTTGGGTAAAGGCAAAGTAAAACAAAATGACTTCTTATCTCTGATGTTTTTACTTGAGATTTCTTCAGAATATATGATTGTGTTGTCCAATGACAAAAGTGAGGATCAGCTTGTCATATCATACTCACATAAGCTAAAAGATTTTACCCAGTATCAAGGTTTGCTGAGTAATTTCAAAGAGAAAGCATTGTACACTCCACCCAGTGGTATACTGTACTGCCATGCTTCAGGCAGTTCTACTTCACAGATGCTGGGTCCTATACATAATAGATAATCCTTAGCCAGGGCCATTCAGCTAAGGGTAGAGATATGCATCTTACTTCTTGAAAATATTCCTAGTCTATTTACCCAAAGGAACAGTTGACAAGAGGATTAGACCAAATCTTCTCTGTCTTTCTTTGGGAATGGGGGGAGGCCAACTGACTTAACTCGTTCCTTCAAGTAGTAACTTATTACATAATTATGTTAAACTGTAATTAAGGCAAACAATTATACAAATGGAAATGGAGTTTGAAGTTATAAAATATGCTAACATTTATGAGATACAAAAATATTTTATCTAGGGCATAGTAATAAAAGCCAAAATGATATAGTGGGAAGAATGGAAGACTAATGCTCAGTTCAGCCATATGACTTTGGTGCATTGATTCCTTGAGCCTCAGTTTTACTAATATTCAGAAAGGTAGGGAGGAGATAAACCTAACTAGAATGCCTCTGGAGATTTTAAAAGATAGTATATAAGGCACAGCTATGAAGACCACAAAATATTCTATATATATGAGAAAATAATGAGAACAAAAATACACTCAACTCCTTACTTTACCCAGGTGACCAACAGTATTACTGAATCTCCTTTCTTACAGATAGGTGAAAAACAGACTCAGAAGCAAGCAATATACTTATGGAGAGTCAAAAATGGAAATCTAAGTCTATAAAACTCTTTATATATACCTCCACACTCAGTTAAATCATAGTTAGACAGAGAAGGTGATGATGAGGTCAATGCAGGACATGGAAGTTAAAGCAGAGAAAATCCTTTGCTTCATCTTCCTGTTTATTTTCTCTTGGTTTCCAGGGACCATCACTTATTTTATCCAGTACCTGTCAAAGCAGCTCTCACTAAAGGAACCAATGCATCTATTAAAATCAAAGTGTGGATTTTGGGGAGGATTGGTAAGTTTCTCTTGGGAATATTTTGATTTTAATAGAGAAGGAATTATAATTATATTTAAATTATAATTATGAAGTTTCATATGTTAACAACAGTCACAGAGGAGCCATTTTGAAGACCAAGGGCATCTTCCTGGTCCATAAATCATACCATCTGAGCAGATGTTTGTCCAGTCTATTCACAAGGAAAGCCTAATGTATAAATTCCTTAAATAGAAATCATTATCTTTACTTCAACTTGTTTCCAGATCTTTGCTTTTGTCTTATTGAGAATTTATTAGAAATTCCAAGCTTCCTATTGAATAAACCTGGCTCATAGAAACACTTATCCTAATTTATCAGCAATATGACAATGCCAAAACCCTGAAAGCTCTCAACAAACAGGAGACAAAGTTATGGTTGTTGTAAGGGAGATGGGAAGGTAGAAAAGCAATGGTAAATATACTCTGAACGGAATATTTTGCGCAGAAAAGTCTGGGTGTCAATATTTTTAGCCTCTAGCAGGAACTTTTATTAATCTTCATTTTAAATACACAAGAAGCATTACTCTAGAGAAGACTATTATAGGTTAGTGAGGTAAGTTATGATACAATATGATTAATATGCTATAATGATGTGTAAGGGAGAGGATGCTCATTAAAGTTGTAGGTGACAATAAGTGGCAAAAATTGCTAAGATTTTGAAAGATTGAAACATATTTCAAAGTGAATTTGACAAGTTAGAGAAATGGTCAAGTAAAGAAATGGATTTTAATCAGACTAAGGGGAAAATTAATGTATCAGCTCTGTCAATTTTACTTCCATTCTGAATCTGACGACTGCCCATCATTTCCTCTGCTGTTGCCAGGAAGAACTACTATCATCTTTTATCTGGCCTAAAGCAACAGTCCCCTGAATGGTCTTCCTTTTTCGTTTTTTGCTCTCTTACAGGCCATTTTCACGTAGCAGCTACAGTGATGTTTTGAAAATGTGAACTAGATTATTTCATTCTTTCCTTAAAGTCCTCAAATAATATTGAGAACACAATACAGAAATCCAGACCATGGTCTACAAATCTTCAGATGAAAGGGTCCTGCCCATTTCTGATTCTTTTTCTTATTCGTTGTTTCTGCCTCCAGATTATTCTTTTTGTTCCTTTAACTCTTCAATTTACCTTGAGCCTTTGTACCAGCTGTTCTCTAAGAGTATAATGTTTTTCCTAGCTCTTCACATGGCTGTACTTTCTGTAGCTCTTGGTTAAAGTCTCTGCCTTGAGTTGACTTGCCTGAATACCCTGTATCTGAATCTCCTACAACTCAGATCCATTTCTAACACTGTTCATCCCCGAACCTTCTTTATTTTCTTTATGGTAGGTGCCATTACTTAAAATTATCTTGTTGGTTTCATTTTAAGGTCAGCCTTCTCTCATGAGAAAGTAAGCATTGTGAGGGCAGAGTCCTCTTCTGTCTTGGTCACTCTATTTTCTACCTTTGAAAATAGGACTTGACAGTTTGCGCGTGCTCAGTAGATATTTGTTGACAATATAAGAAAGCAGATCTCAAAGTGTTATCTAAAGAAGCTTGTTAGTGCTACATTCCCTTCATGGGGCCCAAGGGTAAAAACCATTTTAATTTGCTCACAGATGTTTACTGGAGCTATCTAGAGGCTACATAACATGTAATTTACAACAGATTGACTGCAAAATTGGATAGATTTTTCAATAGTGGAAAGCAATGCTATTCTTATCATTAAATTATTTCTATTTCTAAATTATTTTTATTTTTATTTTTCATAAAAGCAAATTATTTTAATACACAATGGGATCATCATTTTAATAGTGTGAAATGAGATTGTTTAATAAAATAAATGTTTTCTCAGTTTTCGTTCTCAATAATATAGTAAATATTGATAGAGACAATCTACATAAACAGAAGTTCTTAGGGATCCTCAATAAATTTTAAGAGTTCCACATGGTCCTAAGTGCAAAGGTCTGAAAAGTACTAGAATAGAGTATGACCAACTAGTTTCCTTAATTTCCTAGACAATATCCATCCAGTAGAACATCTTCCTCTAGGTAGGACTGCTCCCAAATATCCAGCTAAAACATTTTCCTCTAGGTAGAACTGCTCCCAAATAGAACTGCTCCCAATTGATTGCTGGTTTTGCTATTCATTATTTATGGGAAGACTGACTATTCTTTTCTTTTCTTTTCTTTCTTTTCTTTTCTTTTCTTTTTTTTCTTTCTTTCTTTTCTTTCTGTATTTCTTTCTTTTTTTTTTTTTTTTTTCCATCTCTTCAAATCCTAAGTATGCTTTAAGGCCATCTGGAGTATTATGAAATCTATGAAATCTTCCCCACAGTTTCAACATCAAAAGTTCTATGTGTCTTTTAAGCATTAATCACCTATGTTACTTAAATGACACTTTGGATTGTTTCTTATCTTCCCAAGTTTTCTGTAAACCTCCTTAGGAGCAGGAACTAAATGGTCTTTCAGAGACAGTAATGGAGGAGCCTGTATGTGCACCATGCAGACAGCATAAAATGCAAACAGTATCTTGTCCTCAATAAACTTTATCTTAAACCTACAGTATGAGATGATAAAGAATAAACTGTAAGAACAGAATGAACTCTCCATTCTGAAACTTAAAAATTCCAGTAATACAACTTGTTTCTTTTTAAATTGCCCGAGGGCGATGCCTGGATGGCTCAGGGGCTGAGCTTCTGCCTTTGGCTCTGGGTCTGACCCCGGGGCCTGGGGACTGAGTCCTGCATCAGGCTCCTTGCAGAGAGCCTGCTTCTCCCTCTGCCTATGTCTCTGCCTCTCTCTCTGCCTCTCATGAATAAGTAAATAAAATCATAAATAAATAAATAAATAAATAAATAAATAAATAAATAAATAAATAGGTTGAGGTTGGCAGAGTTCTCACCACCATAAAAAATGTTCATACCCTAATCCCTGGATCCTCTGAATATATAATTTACATGCCAAAAGGGATTGTGTAATTAATGTTATAGATCTTAAAATGGGGATATTGTCCTGGATTATGTGAATTGGATCAATCTAATTATATGAGTCCTTAAGAGTAAAGAGTTTTTGTCTAGAAGCAAAGACATGTAACAGAAGGCATGCTTAGAGAACTGAAGTCCAAAAGAGATTCAAGATTTCTAGGGGAAAGGGAGCCCCACATGTGGGAAGCATGAAAAAGGAAGGAGGGTAACCTTTAGGCAAAATCCAGCCCCTTTTCATTGCCAGCAAAGAAACAGGACGTCAGTCCTGCAACTACATAGAACTGAATTCAGCCAAAAAAGTCTGAATGGGTTTGGAAACAGATTTATCCTCAGAATCTCCAGAAAGGAAAGCAGCCCCACCAATACCCTCATTTTGGCCTAAGCAGAAGTGTGAGATAATATATTTGTGCCATTTTAAGCCATCTGTAGTGATTTTTTACAGTAACAATATAAAACTAATATAGCATCTTTGGTATATTAATTTCAAGTAATTCTAACAGCACACACAAAATACAACCAACATCATTAAAGTCCGTATAACTCACTCTTTCTGCCCACCCTGCTGCCTTCCTTAGCATACAAATTATGCACAGAGTAGACATGCTTGTATGATTAAAGACCCAATAGAGACAGTAATAAACAGTCATTGTTTTAAAATTGTGTTTCCCTTGTTTGTTCTAAATGTGTACTTGTCCTCTTATAAGGGCCTGTTTGCAAAGCCGCTGTATAAAACTTTATGCTTAAACTTTCTGGCAAATGAAGTTAAAAGTGGCTCCAAAGGGATGTCCAAATCTGAAGCCATCTAAACTGCTAATAGTGTCAAATGAGATTGTTTTGCTACCAGCTCGATTTGGAAAAGTAACCAGCACCTGATCTGCAGCTGAGTTTCATGTAATTTAGTTGTCAAAGTGATGGAGCACAACTCTTCCATTTAATTTATATGAAATCAGTATCGACTTGACTGTATCCTTTCCCTGGCCAGTGGTAATTGTTCTGGACAAGATACTCTGTAAACGGTGTAGCCAAAACAAAAAAGAAAAGTTCAAGGGAAATAAAAAGTAAGACATGTTTTCTAGATGTTAATGTAAAGCATCTCATTTATTCCATGAAACTCAAAGTTTCATTGAAAGTTTATGTGACCTTGTTGTGACAGTATCACTAAGGTGAGAAGTCCTTGGAATTCTCCAGCTATCGACTCTTTACCTAATAAGACCCTAATAAAATACCAGATTTTGTTCCTACTGTATGTCATTTTGATAGGGCATATCTTGGAGTTAAGATACAAAGACTGACCTTATTTCTTGGCTGTTCAGTCTCTTTAGAGAAAAAAATGTGAGGATAAGGTTTTATTTTGATACTCAGACCAAGAGATTTCCAAAGAATAGAGAGAAGGAACTAAAAAAAAAATGGTCTTTACCCTCTTAAATTGTTCAAAAAGTGGTTCTCTCAGGATATCATGGAGAGAAGTAAACTCTGGTTCCTGCTAGTCACTCTGTTCTTAGAAGTTAATGAAGTTATTCATTGTATCTAATCTATTTTTATTTTTTATTTTTATGTTTTTTAAGATTTTATTTATTTATTCATGAGAGACACACAGAAAGAGAGAGAGAGAGAGACAGACAGAGACAGAGACAGAGACACAGGTAGAGGGAGAAGCTGGCTCCATGCAGGGAGCCCAATGTAGGACTTGATCCCGGGACTCCAAGATCACGTCCTGGGCTGAAGGCGATGCTAAATCGCTGAGCCACCTGGGCTGCCCCTAATCTATTTTTTAATAGGTAATACTTTCTTTTTAAAAGAAAGAAGCATTAAGATAAGAGGAATTAAAAAGAGAAAAGTTTCTTTCCTATTTATGTCTCATTTGTCCAGTTTCCTTCCCAATTGCTACCACCTTCAGAGGAAACTGTCCTTATTGTTATTGTTACTGATTCTTCCAGAATAACCTTAGGCATATACAAACAAAAATAAGTATATTGTTATTATTATTGTTTTTTTACACATGGAGTAACGTTCTTTTTAAAAAAATTCCACTATGTTAAAATACAGTGTTATATTAGTTTCAGGCATAAAATTGAGTGATTCAATAGTCCTATACATCACCTGGTGTTCTTCATGACAAGTGCATGGAGTAACAGCCTTTACAGGGTATTCTCTATCCCAGGATTTCTTTTAAATTTAGCATCTATCATCTTTCAAGATAATTAAGTATAGAATTTCTATAATCCTTGTAGTATATGCCGAGGAAGATCTGAGAGTCATAAAAATAAAATGTGTCACATTGAGATATGGAAGCTAAAGTACTTCATTTTAGAAAGGCTCCATCTCTGCTGTTTTTCTGCTAAGTCTTAGTTACTCAGGTTCTGTATTTTGCCTCTGAATAGGCCAAAGAAGCTATATTCCCACTTCAAAGGGGAAGTAAGAAAGTTAATCATTCTCTGAGTTTTGTCCTAAGCTCCAAATATCTGATAACATCTAAAAAGAGCCATATCCCAAATATGTTCCAGGACATTAGCTTTGAACAAACCTCAGCGGATGCTGGCAAAAACACCCCCTATCTTTGGTGATTTACGCAATAACCGACATTGTTCACCTGACACTTGCCTTTGACTGTGCCCTACCCTGGATTCTTGAAGGAAGACATAGTCTAGACTTTCCAATATAAACTACTAACCCTACATGATTAAGAGACTCATTCTCCTTTTCTTTTCGAGTCTCCCAAGCACTCTGTCTGCTATTCTCTGTCACTCGTGCTATTCTGTGTCACCTGTGACATTCAATAAACATTGTTTTCACTTTCTTGGGCTTGTGTTTGATTTCTACCACAAAGCAAAAGAGCTTTTGCTTTGCATCTTGGGGTCCCACAGGATCCCCCACTCTATGTCCTCAGACCCAGTTTGCCTGCCTGCATCTACATAGTTGCTGGTCCAGTATATCATATACCTCCTTTACTTTCAACAGAGGGATAGCAATTCTTAGGACCATTTTACAGATTAGGATGTTGAGGCTCAGGAAAATTAAATCTTTTGCTTGGATTTATATCATCAATTTGGAGTCTGTGTTTCTCCAAATTGTATTCTATTTCTACTATATTTTGTTACTATCCTCAGTACTTGATTGCCTATAATCTTGCATTATTCTCTGACGGTTTTATGCACACAAATCACTGGACTGCAAGGCACCTAGGACTCATTTCATTCATCTATCCATTCAGTGTTTGTAACACAATATAACAGCCGTGTCTCTTCAAATGCTTGGATGCCTATAATAGCCAAAATCCATTGGGAGACATATTTTCTCCTCCCTTCTCTCTTCTGCCATTTTTTTCCAATTGTGCCTTGCAGTGTACTTATTTGTCTTCCTAATCAGAGTTAGTATAGTGACCATAAGAATCATTCACATAGAGTCCCTCATAGGATGCCAATGCTTGACCATAGTCACATTCTCATATGTTTCATAAATACTCAATACAAATAAGCATTCATTAATAATTTATCTTTAACTGTACACCAATGACTGGAAATGATGGTTATAGTGCCAGGTTTCTTTAACCTGACTTCTAAAAAGATTGTTTCATAGAAAATAAGACCTAAAGGTATTTTGAGGAAAAAGCATTACACGGCTAAGTGAGTTCTGGAAATGTTACATGTTCTTAGAAATTCACCATGTCTGATATTATATACAAAGTGCTAAGAAGTGAGTGTAATTTTGCTTAAACTGGTGTTTCCAAATATATCTGCACATGGAACTCCCTTCCCAAATAACATACATGAGTGTCCTACAGACCATTTAATGAATAATACTTTTGGGAAAAAAGTTATAAAAGATGTTTGTCTTAAAAGATATTGTAGTTAAAAAAATAGTGTGTTCACCATGCATAAACACAGGTGGCAAGCATATCGGATGGAGTGACATAAATAGCTCAGTTCTCTGCTACAAGCTTTGCAAGACTATATAGCTCAACTTCTTGATATAACTCTGAGAAGGACAGGGAAAATGTTTTCTGTGTATTAGACGTATGCATAGCTTTTTCTGAGCTTAAACTTTGACCTCCATAGCTCAGATTAAATAATTTAAAACAATAAAATTTTTAAACATCTCATAGTCAAGAAACAAACATCACTGTATTTACATTATATGATTATTTGTTTTTTTTTAGCTAACGTCTCAGATGAGTTCACTGAAATAAAGAACTGCAATATATATTTTGTTTTTTTTTAATTGGAAAGTCTTTTATAGCAACATGTGATATAAAATGATATTTAGTTATTGTCGGTATTGTCATTTCCCTAATGTTAAAACAATCACACAGATATTTTTTCAGAGTTCTCTATTTTCTCTGACTGAATACTCCTATCAATATAGCCCTTTTGTTTTATTCATTTTTCCCCCTCTCTAATAACAAGGTTTGAACAAGAGATAACAGCTAAATCTCCAGTGGGAGGAAAAAGAAATCCTACCAACAACAGTAAGAAAGAGAGTTTCTGAAATTCTCAAATGCTTTGGTAAAGGACTCTATTACTGTTAAGATTGTGTATTTCATTTAATCTTAAGTAAGGTAGATTTTACAGCAAAGCAAAATGATAAATGCTAAAGCTTTCCAAGGACAAATAGTTTTTAAAAATATCTATATCTCAGGGCTGTTCTTGAGAAAAAGCAAAACCAATTTCTAATAGTAAGAAGTGGGACTGGAAGGAGGGGAGCAAGATGAGAATTGACCTATAAAGTAGGAGTATGTTTAATAACATGAGGGAATTGTTTTCTAATGGCTGCAGTCATGCATAAATGTTGCAGGAATGCTGACAACACTGACTCCATCTTCGGCCCTCCTTCTTGATCATATTCACTCAATGACCTCTCTTGGGGCTATGTGTTCCAAGCCCCTGGAGATTTATATATCTATATATCTATATATCTATATATCTATATATCTATATATCTATATCTATATATATAGATATAAATATATATATTTATCTAGATATATATCTTACAAATATATATATATATATATATATATATATATATATATATATATATCTTACAAATGTCCGCCAAAGCTTGGATTGGGGGGACGCTTGCTTTGGCCTCCCAGGAATGTTAGATATAACACAGTCTTTCTTTTTCCTGATGTACATGTGGTGCCTTAAGGGTTAGCTGTCAATTAGGTGAATGCAAATCCTTTGATCTCATTACAAGAACCTTCTGCTTCTCCCTTCACTCTATTAAATCTGTGGACTAAGGTCCAGACTTTGCAGCTGGGTCACTGTCCACCCGATCCCCTCTGTCAGGATGTTATCCTGCATAAAACTGGGTAAACTGTAGGGAGTCACCTGCTTTGTTTTCTGGTCTCAGAGAGCCTTCTCTCAGTTTGGTGGATACTTTATTGTCCCTCTCTTAACTTTTAACATATGTAAGCTGATTTCTGCACTGCATAGTTCTAAGTGTCAGGGTGACAATTAAGGGAAAGGAACAAGCTTGTCTTGAAAGTTTTATTTCAGGTGGAAAAAAAGGAAAGAAAGATGTGTTAGTACCATCTTTTATAAGGCTTATTTATATATTATTGTTTGTTTGGGGATGTTTCATTATCAGGTCTGTTTTGGTGATCAGTGGTTGCTCAAATAGACCCTTCTCTACCCTCTAAGTAGAGAAATCCATGGAGTGACATGAAAGCCCTTAGAGCATCCATGCACTCTAAAAGGATAAATAAAGCAAGATTGGTACCATGCAACAATGAGGATTATTAACTCTAGTTGAGCCTTATTGTGTGTCAGGCTTCATGCTAAAGATTTAACATAGGTTATAGAGCACCCACTTTAATCATGTGGACCAACCCATGAGATACATTATATTAACCCATTTTACAGCTAAGGAAATAGAAACAGAACGAGTAAGAAGCTTGCCTAAGCTGCTGGGTGGTGAAATCAGGTAGGATTCAACCTGAGCCTGGAATGGTAAGCTTTATTTACTATAGAATAAAAAAAAAGTATAACCACAAAACAAAATATGAATGGGCAAAAAAGTACTTAACTTTTGAGTTTTATATATGTAGCTCATATAAATTCTGGTATTTCTATTCCAATGTTGACAAACCTAGCTATGTTATAGTGATACATGAATGGAAATTTTTCTGGTTATACATAAAGTGGATCAGGTTTTAGAAGAGAGCTGGTGACTAATACTAGCTCTAGTATCTTCTACCAATAAAATGGCATGCACTCCTTTGTACTAATATGGACCTAAAATAGATTATAACAGTTGTCTACCAATCCAAATACAGTCCCTTTGAACTATTTTTCAAACTGTCCTCTTTATGGTTCATAATTGGGTCAAGTCTGATTTTTTCAAATATATATTGTTCATCTTTTGGGCAAGCCCTTTACTATTTTTATTTCTAAAGGAGTAGAAAGTGTTACCTTACAAAAATGAAAATACAAAACAAAACATGGAACAGATTATTTGATCAGTATACCACTGAGTACTTTCAAAAACTTTTAAAAGATTTTAAGGCATTAATATAGAGACTAATAATGATTTCATCTTGAGGTAAGTTTCCAAGTATTTCAAGAGCACCATGATTACTATCTTCTTCCTTTCTTTGTAAATCTTTAAAATACATTTCCATTATCAAAGTAACATGAGTGACCTCTCCTTCAAACTAACAAAACAAGTCTACTGATCTGGGATACTTTTTTAATCTATCTACCTACTGAGTCATCTATTCATTTCCTGTCCTGAGTTTGAGAGGAGCTTTAAGGCAGTAATCACATGATGCATGGGACATATTCTGGTTTATTTAATCCAAAGCAACATACTTCTATCAGCGTAAGGAGGACTTTTGCCTTAGTGAATGATCTTAGCTAATTGATAATACAATCTCAAGAGTAATTAGAGAATTAGAGATTCTCCAGTTGGTAAGTGACACCTCTGAAAGCTTTGTTCAAGATGAACATTGATTTTAAAAGGAATTTTCTCAGGAAATAGGTATATAGTAGCTGTGGCTTATGATAAACTGAAAACATTATTAAATATTTTAATTCAGGGATCTCTGGGTGGCGCAGTGGTTTGGCGCCTGCCTTTGGCCCAGGGCGCGATCCTGGAGACCCGGGATCGAATCCCACATCGGGCTCCCGGTGCATGGAGCCTACTTCTCTCTCTGCCTATGTCTCTGCCTCTCTCTCTCTCTGTGACTATCATAAGTAAATAAAAAAAAACTTAAAAAAAATAAATTAAAAAATATTTTAATTCAATTTGATATTTTTATACTTGACTATATTTACCCATATACATAAATATTACATAAATGTTATAATCAGTGTTATTGTCAATGGGAAAGTTATCAATGACTGGGGCAAATTAATCTCAATGTGATAACATAAAACAATTCCAATTTATGGGACTAAGACATATTTGCATTTTTTTACTAAGAATCAAGGATCATCCATAATATTTCCCAATTCAGATTCTACCTATTTTTTCCCTCATTGTTTAACCTAAAGCCTCTTGCTTTTCCTTGTTTTACAAAATTTGAACAACTATGAACTTATAGAAGTCAGTTTATCTCATGATATTTCAAATGAACTTGAACACCGTTTAGATAAGTTTAAAGTACCAACTGTAATTTTGTTAGGTATATGCAGCTGTCTCTCATGTTTCTGGTCATAAATTTTTCACTTTATTGTCTGAATATTTTTCTGAAGAAGGAGAAAAGGAAAATGGGTGTGTATGTATTTTCTTGGCTTAACTTTGATCTGTCTTGCTGTCTTTCATCACCTTTAGAAGAAACTGCATTTCACACTTAAGCTATTCCACCGTGGAATAAGTGATGACCATCCTATGGATTTTCACAGCTGTATAAAAGACATCCAGGTGCACCTGTCTTTTGAATCAGAACCCAGTTAGCCCCCCTCACATTTACAAAATTGCTTTTGGGAGATTCAAACCTGGATGACTTCCAAGCTAGTTAAAAATAATTCTAGAAGAAAAGTGCAGTGCTGGTTCTTGGAGGTGGAAACGTGAGTTAACGTTCAGCTGCAGCAGATTCCTTTCAGACTGTTCTGATACCCATTTCAACTTCCAAATTTCTTGCAGAAGTTATCTTGTACTTTCAGCTTTCTCCTGATAAACATATTGAAAATGCAGTCAAACAGCTTTTTATCACTTTAAAATTCGGGCTCAAATTTAATCCTGCTGCCCTGATGAAGCCAAGGAAGCTGCTAGGGCATTTTCATTATATCCAGTCCTGACTGCAGAACTCCCTGTCATTCTTTAAAACTCTGACAGCATCATTCATTTAGAACAATGTGATCGATCCAGAAGAAACCAGGGGCAATGAACTGTGGGTACTCATACAGAAGAGAATATCCAATCTAGTTGAAAAATGTTTCCCTCTTCATTCTTTGCCTAGAGATAAAGTCCCCCATCATTCAGATTTTCAGATTCTGTTAAATCTTAGTTTCCTGTGTTGTATTATGTCGCTTGCATTTAAATCTCAGCTATCAGTTATACTTGCATAATCTCCAGTCAAAGATGTTAGAATTGCCTATCATTACCACATATCCTATATCTAAAACTGCAGATGGGGATCCCTGGGTGGCACAGCGGTTTGGCGCCTGCCTTTGGCCCAGGGCGCGATCCTGGAGACCCGGGATCGAATCCCACGTCGGGCTCCCGGTCCATGGAGCCTGCGTCTCCCTCTGCCTATGTCTCTGCCTCTCTCTGTGTGTGTGTGTGTGTGTGTGTGACTATCATAAACTAAATTAAAAAAAAATTAAAAAATAAAACTGCAGATGGCTAACTGAATATTATATATATTTTATAAGGATGGCAGGTATTATATAGAGGCAGCCTAATAACCTTTAACTTATATAGGAATAGACCACTCCTTAATATTTTAGGACTAACATAAGAAAACCACTAGAAGAGCAACTGTTCTTACACTGGCCAACACTCTGAAAATTAGAACTGAAATAAATGAATCTACAAGTTAAGGAAAGTTAGAGTTGAAAAAAAAATCAGAGGTAATCTCATGTAATGATTCTTAATCTAGGTTCCTCAGGTACTCAGGGAATTGATAAAGAGGTGTTGGTGGCTCATGAACCATTTTTGATATTCTCAAAAGTATCACAGCAATTGTAACTGAAAGGACTGCACATGGTAACTAAACTGGCAATTTTATCAGCATTTGCCTGGGATTATACAGGCTTAATGTGCACACTTAGCATTTACTCTTACTGTCCAATTGATTTTCTTTGTGATAAGATTGTTTGGTTCTTATTACTGAGAACAGGGCTATGGCTTCCCTGTTAGGTCCCCTCTATCAGGATAAAGGATTTGAAGCACCTGGAAAAAATAAAATTTTCATAGTTTCAGAGGATTTGCATGACCTTGAAATGTAGTGCTCAATGACAGTGGGTACCTAAGTTACACAAGATAAGACTCATTTCCCCATAGGTTATGGTCCCCCTGCCCAAAATAACTCCATGTAGTGGGATGAGAACTGTAAGATCACATAGGAAGGGAAAATCTATTGTGTATCAGGAGGATGTATTCTCCTTCTCTCCATTCCTCATTTCAGTCCCTCTACCTCTCCTCACAGTTTCTTTTCTTGGGACTAAGCAAGTAGGAAGACAGTGCTGGGTCCTTAGTCAGGTGGAAGAAGTCCAAGGCAATGAAGCCAGAGTCAAGATTACACTAAGTGAGCCCCCAGATATAACTCAAAGCCAAGCAATCTCCTCAGAACAAACAAATGGCCTTTTTGTGCTGTGGCCTCTGGCCTTCACAAAAGGGAGCACAGGTTCTATATGGACAGCAGATTTTCTGGTGCTTTCTAAGGGTGATTTACCTCTGCCCTTGGCCTCCTGACAGCTACTTAGAAGAACCTCTTAGACGTGTTAAGGGCAGTATAGTCCCCTCTCACAGCATTGGCAGATGGCATTAGCTTCTTCCATAGACCATACGGGCCTACTTGTTGCAAAAGGAGCTTAGTCTTGGTAGATGGTATGCAATATATACATGCATTTGTTCAAAAAATATATCGAATTCCTGTTATGTACTTACTAGGCATTGAGATACTACCCTTAACCATAGAGAGACTGTTCTTATCAGGCTTATATTCTAGCAGGGAAAAATATATTAAGTAGAAATGCATAGTGCTATAAAAGAGTACAATAAGGGAATCTAATCTGGCTCCAGAGAGTCAGAAAAGGTTTTCCCAAAGGAAGTAACTTGTGTACTCTGACAAGGGAGGCCACATCATTTTAGAGAAGGGCATCATTAACAAATTATATAGAATAGCAGTCAAAGACATGGACTTTGTCACCCTAACTAAACCTGAAGAAATAAATCACAAAGACTGAGAGGAATCTAAACAATAAACAAACACCAAGATTTTATTCTCTGACCTGGTACCTCTGCTTTAAATTGATTCTGGCAGATTTCTTGGCCCATTGGGTAAGAACCGCTTTATGTTTAAAGAACGAACTATCCATTGGTTTTAGTCCAGAATGTTAGAAATTTGGCTTGCATTAAATCATTTGTACATTCCTAGAAGGAGGCCACCATCTGCCAGATCCTCTAAGATCACAGGAATATCAAGAGCTCAGCTAAAATGGAGGCACTTTGGTGGTCTAACTCCCCAGCAATCCCATTTCAAAGGATATATTTTGAGTTGATATAAGTAAGACTACACTCTTATTGGTCAAAAAACGGGGAAATATCTTGAGTCATCTGAATTGTTGGCTAGAAAGCAACCCTGAGAACATATGCAATAAATAAGCAAGTCTTTCCTATATAAAGGAAGGAAGGTGAAAACAGGGAGAGCAGTTAAAGTTGTCTGCTCACAACTTCACATTGTGGGTGAACAGAGAGTTTTCAAAGGAGCTGCAGAAATGTACTACCACTTAAGGTAATTGAATTGTCAGCCACTTAGTAGGAAAGAACCACCTGAACAGATAATTGGTATCCCTGATAACTGCCAGAGGGCCTTGATATTTCAGCAAGTTTATAAATTTATAAACTTATATCTTGATCATATGATGTATTAACCTCAGACCACTATGAAGAATATTTCATTTCCCACTGCTATAAATATATACCTGTTTCTTATTCATGAGGCACCCTGCCCCTCCAACATACACACTTCCTCTTTGTAAGACAGATCCTTATAAACTTTATTCTAGCTCTGCCTATTCTTGAGTTTGACTTCTGTACTTTTCAACAAGCTATTGGCTGTCATTAATACTTTCCACAATTGCAATAGTTTATTATTTGGATATGGTTCAGAGTTTTAAGTTAATGTCAAATTGACACATTTTCCAGCCTAAATATACTTCACCCATCTTTGAAGGATTTATGAATAAACATTTAAAAATGTCAAAAATAAATGGACTCAACACTTAGCTTATACATATTAAAAATTTATGTCTAATTCTTTGCCAATAAGTGAGCACATGGGGCAGGGCTATTAAGCATCTAGCTTGAACTTTTCTGTTTCCTTCTGCTTTTTTGGCAAGGAAAGGACAAATCTTTATTTGACTTTTGTTAGTTTGGTTATCAACTTTAACTAGTTTTTTGAGATGCCAAATTTAGTATGCTTTATTGTTTATTAACTTCCTTTGTGCATGTATCCATACCCAATGCTAGATTACTGTTAAGTACAGTAAGACCTTGAACACCTTTACCTACTACGGCCCCCTAATTAAAAAGAAATATTTAATGGCTCTTCTGGTCTTTATGATAAAGAAGAAAATAACAGAAAAAGAGGCAAAACTAATGTAAAATAGAAACTTCCATGCAGTTACTTGTGTCAGCTGAGCTTAAAATTTGGCTCCTATATTCTCAAATTCAACAACCTTGCATAGCAAGTACTAACTTCTGTTATAAATTTCTTTTAAGATTTTATTTATTTATTCATGAGACACACACACACACACACACACACACACACACACACAGAGGCAGAGACGCAGGCAGAGGAAGAAGCAGGTTCCATGCAGGGGGCCTGATGCAGGACTCGATTCCAGGACTCCAGGATTATGCCCTGGACTGAAGGCAGACGCTTAACCGCTGAGCCACACAGGCGTCCCTATTATAGGTTTCTATCTAAATTGATGGTAGTCAACTGTGGTAAGTTTAATGAGTTAGAATGTTTACTGAGAAGCACACTCCCAGGAACTACCAGTAGAAGGTCTGGAAGGCCTCAGGAATCTGCATTTTTATCCCTCCAAGTAATTCTAAAATGTTGGTTCAGACATTACACTTTGTGCAACACTAACATTTTTACCAGTGGGAAAGGAAATTAGATTTACCTTTAAGCTTACTAACTTCTAGAAACCTGCTAAGTACTACATATTATGTTAAATCATATGATCTTCAAAAAAATGTAATGCATAATCTACTTTACAGGTTCAGAGAATTTAACCTGGCTGAGGTTACACAATAAATCACAGGAATCAGGTTCCAAAAAAGAGAAGTCAGATTCTAAAACCCTCCCTTTCCTTTCTGATGCTGCTACTCTATATACCAAAGCAATAAAAGTAATTACTATTTTTCAAAAATCCTTCCAACTCTACAAATTTAAGTTAGAATTAAAAAAAAAAAAGCTTTTAGGGTTATTAAATTTACTAAACAAAATCACCCCCTTCATCAAGCTCTCCTTGATCAAATTTTGATGGTAGTTCAGTCTCTTAGACACCCTGTGGTCAGCTTCTTAGTTAATCAAAGATCTTGGTATAATGTAGGTCAACTAAGGACCCCTGTGTCCTTATATGGCCTTTCATACTTTTCAAAGGGCTTTTAGATACATTACTTCATTTGATTCTTCTAACACACTGATAGATCACACAAAATAGATGACATCTTTGTCTCCTGATACCAAAAATCACAACAGGGTTCTCACTCTGCTCCTTAGTTCAGAGGCATCATCATTTCAGCACTTTAACTCACATACGCAGAATTTATTTGAGCTGCTCCCCTGCCCTGTGAGCTTGGTGGCTTTGTGTCCCTGTATAACCTCAAGACTGCAGTGTCTGTTGAAGAGGACCAACCTAACCAGCAAAAGATGGTGTTACTAGGAAATCTAGCTGAAATACCTTTAACTTTATTTTTTTCTCTCGCAATGTATGTAATCACAGAAAAATTATTCTCTAATTATTCAAGTTTAAATATTTCATTTTATGAAAATGCTATTTTATACTCATTTTGTTTCCAGGTATAAAAATATGGCTTTACATCCTTTGTGTTTATATTTCTGATAGTTATGTTTAAAGTATTACAGTTACAATGGCTAATTTCACCCTATGTCCATTTAGAAACCTCTTCTTCTAATGTAATGCCCTTACACATGACCACAGAATTGTATTAGAAGCTTTTAAACAGTAACATTTTGTAGAATCTGCTGAGCCCTGACCTGGCAAGTGCTAGGCTGGCAGAGGTTCCCTATGTGGGATGTTCTAGCTGTACCATGAAGCAGCCAGCCATGGGTGATTGGCTTGACCCTGGGTTAAAGTCAGCTAAGAGAAAGAAAAAATAATAATAATAAAATCATCCTGCCCTTTTCAAATACACGTTGTGGTTTCTCTTCTTTCTTTTTTTTTTTTTTTATGATAGTCACAGAGAGAGAGAGAGAGAGAGAGAGAGAGGCAGAGACACAGGCAGAGGGAGATGCAGGCTCCATGCACCGGGAGCCCGGCGTGGGATTCGATCCCGGGTCTCCAGGATCATGCCCCGACCGAGCCAAAGGCAGGCGCTAAATCGCTGCGCCACCCAGGGATCCCTGTGGTTTCTCTTCTATTTCCAATTTATACATGTGTAAGAAAGAAACTGGTTAGGAGCATAGTGTGTGCATGCATGCATACGTGTGTGTGTGTGTGTGTGTGTGTGTGTGTGTCTAAATGCACTGAGCAAAAAACTGTAGAGAGAGACTATTTTACCACTAATTATTAGCAATTGAATTTTGCCAAAACATAACAGCATATATAAACGAAAAAACCTGTTTGGTTTTTTGAGGAATAACCTGACCTAGGTTAGTTTACTCCTAAATCAAATCAAAGGTAAGATCCTGTTCTCTTGGAAAAGTGTAATAGAAATGCAATGTGATGTGCTCTGATATTTTTATCACCCAAATGTACAGTAAACTAAAGTGTTGCTGAATTTGAATTATACTATCACATCCTTGACAATGATCATATAAATACCAAAGGGACAGAGAGATGAGCAAGCTATTTGATTAGTATCGAACAGTAAACTAGGCATACAGTTTTTACTTTAAAAATAAGAAACAAGTAAGTTGAAACATTGGGGAAGTGGCAAGATATGTGACAAAGAGTAGTGTGAACTGGCATCTGTCTTCCTGACCCTTTCCTGTTACCATTTCCAGTAGCTAAATTAACTTTAGTCAAGGTTAACCAACTCTATTCTATTGCCATGGATGGGTCTCTTGGCTATACAATTTGTACTTTAATCCTCCAGGAAATTGCAAGAAGCCAAATGAAATCTTTCACATCCAGCTAGAAGGAGGAGAGAGGAGAGCCATAATTCAGACCTCACTATAATACATTATGAGAAATTTGTCTTTTTTTAGTGTCATTCCCTAGGAAGATAACCCCTTCTTGTCTCTAATACTTAGAAGCTAGGTTGGTGTATGTCCAACATCAGAATCATGGCCATTTTTCTGCTGAGCCGCTCATCTTGGAAGTAAAAGATAATATACTCCCTCCAGCAATCATTAGCCATGGAAATTGTCTCAGTACACGGTTACATGAGCTAAAAATAGATTGTTAATTTTGTTCATTTTATAGCACCAAGTTAGAAATTGCAAGTTTCCAGGACAAATCCAAACATACTAAATTCTCAACAGATATTTCCATACTTCTGATATATGGTGCTAAATTGTTCTATCAGATGCAAACTATGATGATGAGTATCCTAGGTAGCAGCCTGGAATTGTAGACTGTTAGCTGATCTGTGAGTCATGATGCTTGGTTCTACCACCAATATGAGTAGATGATAGGTAGATTGTTCTAACTCTGTTTCCTTCATACATCTGTTAAATGGTACCGAGTATGTTTAAATCACAAAATGTCATAACAATTCAGCAATATGAAAGGAATGTGAAATCGGAAGAAGCTGAAGTTACTATTCAATTATATGCTATAATGACATAGAAAGGGGTTTGCAACAGCTCCAGAGAAATTTAGGTTAAAATCCATACACAGTTTGTTTATTGGTAAAGTGTCAGAATCATGAATGAGCCATTGTATTGAAAACAATACAGAGGATGTATATTAAGCAACCACTTCTCAAAGGTGACCACACCTCCATCCATATTATCTAGCCAGAAATTTAGTTTATTTCATCTTAGTCAGAT
The DNA here is from genome assembly GCF_048164855.1 of Canis lupus baileyi. Lineage (NCBI taxonomy): Eukaryota > Metazoa > Chordata > Mammalia > Carnivora > Canidae > Canis > Canis lupus. The sequence goes on from NC_132848.1 coordinate 55,082,015, forward strand.
GATAATGATTAATAGTCATCTTCTCATAAGTAGAGTGAAGTAGTAAGGCAAACATGGGATTTAAGGTCATACTTGGATTCACATCCGTGTTCTGACAGATGTCCAGATCTGTGGCATTGGGTAAGCCTTCACCATTTGCCCTCAGTCTCTTTATTATCTACAATTTTAACTTTAAGAATATTTCTTACAGGGTTTCTGTAAAGATCACATAAGAAATTGGATATAAAAGTGACTTGTAAACTGGAAATTGCTTTGAAATATTGTTATTATTACTACAGAGTTCATAAATATGCCATTTACTCCTAGAAATCTAAGTAACTCCTATAACATCATATCTCCAATCTAATTTTTCCAGACATCATTAAGTACTCACCATACTGAACTTCATCCTATATAGCATAGTAAACTCACTATCTCCTATATTGTGCATTATTGCCTTTTTGTTTAGTGTACCTGCCATATTCTCTCTTCTTAGATCCACTTGAAACACTTTCTGCTTTTCTCCATACATCTTTCAAGGCCCAGATCAGTTGTCACCTCTTCTGTGAAGTTCCCGCCTTCACCCATCATTAGATTCCATACTTACTGATCTCTTTTCCAATGTTATTGTTGTCTGACCTCTTAAAAAGTTGTCTGACTTTTTTTTTCCCCCAAATAATGTGTGCATATTTCATCACTACCATAAGGACAAAGGTTCTTGAGTTTAGAGAATATGAATCACACTTTCCAGCCCCAACACACCTACTGAAGTATCTGGTAAGCAATAGTCAATGTGTGATGACTGATATGAATGAAATGAATGAAAATGTAATGCAGTAATAAAAACTGAGGTCTAAATATCTATTCCATGTGGCAGGGTGCCTTTTTCTAATACTGTGTTCCAATATGATTTTCCAGTTGAAGTTTGCATACTGTTCCACCTCAGTATACAAATGTTTAACACAACTGCAAAAAGACAGCCTGATATAAACTAACCATTTCAGAGTTTAGGTTACCTACAGATTAAAAACAAACCAATTTCTTTTTACAAAGGAGAAATATTTAAGAAGCTGCAATCCACAGTATATTTGGAAGGAATCTATGTAATGCTGACTAAATTAAAACACAAAATACTGATGAAAAAGAGAGACTCAAACAATTGGCTAAGTAATAATGGAAAACAAAATAATAGAATATGGGTAAAAATAATTACAGTCTACATTTCAAATAAGAAATTATGAACTGAAAACAAAGGAAATAAATTTACTCATGTAAGCAAGTGGTCTCCTAAACTGCCAACTCATTAGCTATGAAAACAAGACTTCATTTTATTCTAGTTGACCTAAATTATCATGTCTATTTCTATTCACATATATATCTCTTGGTATGGAAAGGACATGGTTTACTCAATTACAATATTAGATTTTAGGAACGAACAATTGTTAGGATTTAGCAAATGTCAGACAACATGATGGGCACCTTCAGAAACACAATTTCTGTGAACCCTCTTTTTTTTTTTAAGATTTTATTTATTTATTTTCATGAGAGACAGAGAGAGAGAGGCAGAGACACATGGTGGGCACCTTCAGAAAGAATTTCTGCTAACCCTCTTTTTTTTTTTTTTTTTGAAGATTTTATTTAATTCATGAGAGACACAGAGAGAGAGACAAGGACAGGCAGAGGGGGAAGCAGGCTCCATGCACCGGGAGCCGGATGTGGGACTCGATCCCGGGTCTCCAGGATTACGCCCTAGGCTGCAGGCGGCGCTAAACCGCTGCGCCACCAGGGCTGCCCTCTGCTAACCTTCTTAATTGTCATCCTTTGTATTCCTTAACTATGTCCTTTATCATTAATTTGACATTTAATACCATACTATCTGAATACTAATAAGAGATATTTGCCATCTTTTCCATTATTTATTAGAACTACTATTTCTCTCTTACCTTTCCATTTGTTTATTCTGGTTAAATATTTATTTAATAAGTGACTACTAGGTACAAGTATTGTTCTTAGTTCAGGACATAGACTAGGGGATAAAACAAAGTCCATTAACTAAAAGAGCCTTCATGTTAGTGTTACTTAATTATTTGTATATATGTATATATATGGGACGCCTTGGTGGCTCAGCGGTTAAGCATCTGCCTTCAGCTCAGGGCATGATCCCAGGGCCCGGGATTGAGTCCCACACTGGGCTCCCCTAAGAGAGCCTGCTTCTCCCTCTGCCTATGTCTCTGCCTCTCTCATGAATAAATAAATAACATTTTTAAAAAGCCTTAAAAATTATTTGTATATATATATGCACCCAAACCAGATTGTTAGCTTCTTGGAAGCTAGTTTCTTAACTTTGTTTCTTTGTATCCTCTACAGTACCTAGCATGGTAAGAACTTAATTTAAAATTGGCATTCAATAGATATGTTACTTTATTTAAAAATGTTTATCACTATGAATTAAATGACATTTAATAATTTAAAATTATTAAAATTATTATTTATCAAATTGCCTTAAAGATTCTAAGAATCTTAAGACATCAAATTCTGAGTACTTGGTAAGGTTTAAAGATTCAATGAAAAGTCTAGTAAGTCTAATAGGTTGGTTTCCACATTCCACATACCCCCCAACCCTTTCAGATCCCATTGAAACACAATTATTTATATAGATTTCTAGGTCAGATTTCTGTTCTTCTTGGAACAATACCCATATTTATAATGATGATAGTTAAGCTTCTAGTGTGTGTGTTTTTTTTTTATGGTGATTCTCAATAATAGGATGACAAACTCTTAAATGGTATCTCTTTAGAGAAGACTAAGACTTTCTTCAATTATTTTAATAAGACTTTGCATTTGAAAACAGAAATTCTTGTTTTGATATCAGGTGAAGGAATTTCGCTTAGAATTATAATCTATACATATATTGTTCTGTTCATTTTTCTCAGGCAGTCAGAAGCTAGGGCAATATTTTGGGTCTCTGATCTCCACATCTTTAGTTATTCCTGGGTGTTCTCTTTGCTATGCTTTGAATGGCAGAATAATATAGTGGTTAAATGCAGGGGTTTTTAAGAAACGACTTGAGATAAAAATAGTTTCCTCTTTTCAGGACTTTTATGAGAGCATATAAAAATTACATACTAAGTGCTCATCAAATGATGTATGTATGTATCATTGTATATACATCAAAGATGGGGGGTGGTGGTAAAAGAAAAGACTAGTGGAAAGTTTATCTTCTTTCTGAGACCAGATAATAAAGCATATGTTGTAGTATAAATATTTTGTATAGGTATAGATTATGGAGGCCCAAAAAAGCTGGTTTAGCCACATTACCATCAATAGAGTTGCCTAAGGATTGACATAGACACACAAACATCATCGTGGCTGGTATATGGGCAGTGAAGCATGTTTGCATATTAATAAAAGGTGGAGTCATTGTATTCTCAACAAACAAACAAACAAACAAACGTTATATTGCCGTATATAATCCCAATACAATATTGCTATTAGTCTGCAATGTGTTGATGTTACACATAGGACAGCCAGGGTCAGAAACTTTAAGTAGTATGCTCAAGTTCACACAGTGATTTCATTTAGGACTTGACAAGGAGTCCAAAGCTGGATGAGTAATCAAAGGCCATTACTAATTGTGGTATCAGGAAAATAAGAGCCTTTCAGCAGAGCATTTCAAGTTCAAAGCTTTTAGGGTCAAGTGCTGTGTATGAACACAGAAGTGTGTGTGTGTGTGTGTGTGTGTGTGTGTGTGTGTATTATAATTAAGAGAGAACTATGGAAAACAGATAACACGGTAACGTTGTTAGGTTTCCTGGTTTTTGTTAAAGCCATAGACATTCAATGTCCTTCCTTTCCTCCCTTCTTTCATTCCTCCTTTTCTTCTTTCTTTGATACTAAGTTAACTAAACAGACCATTTCTAATCCCTGCTTTAGGAGGTTTTGCACAGATGTTATAAAAACAAACAAAAACCAAACCACAGCTTCCACTATTGTGAATATAATGAGAGATATTCAAAGAATTGGAGATTTGGAGACTAGCCAGTATGAAGTGGGAAATTCTCATTTTCATCTCTCAACTGTCACAATTATGTTTTTTTTTTAAAGATTTTATTTATTTATTTATTCATGGGAGACACACAGAGAGAGGCAGAGACATAGGCAGAGGGAGAAGCAGGCTCCATGTGGGGAGCCCGACATGGGACTCAATCCCCAGACCCCAGGATCATAACCTGGTCCGAAGGCAAACACCTGACCACTGAGCCACCCAGGTGTCCCTGTCACAATTATGTTTGTTTATATTATGTTCTGTTCATTAAGCCTCTTAGTATAACTCCAGTTTATGAACCTTTATAATGAATTGAACATGGAGAAAAGAATACCACTTTGTCAGTATAATCGGCATATTCAAGCAAAGATGAGTATTAAAAGGGTAAATTATCTCCATTTTAAAATAAATTTATTATTTAAAATTAATATCATTTAGGTTTTGCTTGGTTGCGGCTATTAGCACTGAGATTGCTGGAATTTCTGGAATTCTATATAACTGAAATTTATAAATGTTTACCTTCCTAGTCTTGAAATCCTTCCTTAGCTCAACTTCACTTATAAAAATTCTCTCTGTATTTCGAAACTAGGTTCACATTAAGCAGCCTTCCTGAGGTCTCCCCATTATCCCCAATGAAATGCTTGGAACAACAGAAGAGGTAAAGCTGAGTGAAGCCACTAGCCATGCCCAAAGTAGCCCTCAGACTTCCATATAGATAAATACAGACACATATTTAAAGAATAGGTTATAAAGGCATTAAATCATTAATCTCCTCAGGGTGCCAAATTTTCAGCCTGCATAGGATGTCTAGGTGTTTGGCTCGTGCTTTTGCTGTAAATATGTGAAGACTGTGATCTGATTTTTGGATTAGAAAATGAAGTCTGTACAACTAATACAAATATATTTGTGTGTGTGTGTGTATTCCTTTTTTAATTTTTTGGCCCCATCTTGAGCATTGGGAGAAATTATAATAGAGACATTTATTTTGAGAAACTCTCACAAATTAAATAGAGCAGATTTTATGTACAACTAGTTTCAACATGTCTCTTTCAGCCTACCTTATTTCCTCCAATCCAGGCTACGCATAAGACACATTTAAAAAGGCAGAGCTGCATCTTCCAGTTAATTTGAACTCTGCCTGTTTCTATCCATCTGTAAGCACACAAAACAGTTCTGAGCCCTTAGGGGTTCCTTGCTCACATGAGATCCTTCTATTATGCAATATTACTGGTATGAGGGTAGGGAAAAGAATCAGTGGCTGAAACAGGTATCTGTATTCCTACCTACATCAAAGGGCTACATTCTTCTTTCATGGAACTTAGAGCTCTCAGGAGGGTAAAAAAAAGGATCTGTGCTCAGCCACAATGTGCTATTTTACATTTATAAACCACTAATTACAGTTTCTCCGGGATCTCCTGCATGTCTAAAACCACTCAGACTGAATTACAGATTAGACACTTCACCAAAGAGATTCTCTGTTCCTGCTATCAAGTCTTGGAGCACATGACAATAATTATGGTTCAGAGAAACACTAGAACGGGAGAAGAGCTCCCAGGAGCCACTTAGCTCTTCTTCCTTCCTGCTTCCTTCTCCCCACCCCATCTCTGAAACCTGAACCAGCCACTCAGATGAACAGCCTGATAGTCACTGCTAGATGCAGCACAACACCTGCATTTTACTGCAGCTGTTCCGCTGACAATTCAGTTCTGGCCTGGAATTCAACAGCACAGACTCTCCTCCAGTTCTTGGGGGGTCAGAAGTTCCTTGTCCATATCTGTACCCCAATAAACAGGCTTTTATCTCCAAGCACATGGAAAGCTTAGTTCTATAAAAATAGATGTGAACATGGAAACTGTGACCCCAGTCTAGATGACTCAGCTGGCGTGGACCATTCCACTTCTGAGGATAGCTCACATATCTGCTCTCCCAGATTACACCTTCAATTCCCAATCACAGAGCAGAGCGTCCAAGGAACCATCAGTCTTCTGGAGATACAAACCATAGACTCCTACCTTAGCAGTTCCGATAATCTACACTGTTCTTTCCTCTGTCAATTCTGTTATAAAATGAACTCTAATTTATGATGGACTCTAGTAAATATCAGAGCCAAGAGCAAGATCCTGAAGCATGCATCTCAGAGTGGTATGCCTTGCTCTGTACTAACCATAAATACTATTAAGCCCCCTCTGACATGTAGTAGCTACTTTTGCATTTATAGCTATTAAAAGAAGGGAAAACTGGAAAGCTAGGGCCACTTCATTTTTCTTACATATAGTGCGTTTTCCCCTGTCTCTGCCAAACAAATGGCTACATGGAGTATTAATCCTTAGGAAACCAAGTCACCGACTGAAGTGGTGTTAGTCTGTTAGTCCTAAGTGTCAAGAGGATTTAAAGAAAGGAAAAAAAATAAAAGAAGCCCAGGGTGTCATATTTCTTAATTTACTGCTATTTATTAGGCACTATTATGGGTTTTCTTAGACATGATTTGCTTTATAAAACCTAATTAACTTTTTCCTCATAAACTTTTAAGGTAGCATTTTATTTACAGTTTACAGACAGAAAGGAGTGATATACAGAGTGGTTAAATAATTTACCCAAACTTATATAGCTAGTAAGGAGCAGAGCTGGAACTCAAAACCTAATCTGCAATATACCAGAATTTATTTAACAGAGTTCAATTATGATGGTTGCAGTTAGAGTTTTAAGAAATGCCCTTGGTGATAAAGAAAACTTGGGAAAAAAACCACATATCTGAAACGCTATATCTACAGGAGGTCCCTAGATCCTCTTTTGCTCTTTGAAAGGATGGTGATCAGAATGCAGTATATCTTCAAATCAAACTAGCATTCCATAGAAAGCATAATGATTTTTTTCTGGTCTTTGCTATATGTCAAAACTTACTGAGTCCATTTGTATATCAAACCTAATTTTTAGGTTTCAAATTATGTTCATACATATAATGTGGGTATATACGTCTCATTTCCTGCGTTGATCCCAGGATAGATATTGGTGGAACAATGACTTAAAAAGACCAGATTCCAATAAAAAAAAAAAAAAAAAAAAACCAGATTCCGAAGTTGAAGATATAAACAGCAAAAGAGGGCAAACATATATATTCACAATTAACCATAATGTAATGTAATCCTGTGTACTAGCAGTGTTAGCAGAGTACTAAGAGATCATAAAGGAAGAAGTATAACGGTAGCAAATTGGAAACAACCTAAATGAACAAGTAGATATTGGTCAGGTAAATTGTTCTATGTTCACATGATGGAATACTAGACAGCCATTAAAATCGCATTATGGCAGAGCACCTAATGACTTGAAAATACTTTTGATATATATTAAGTGGACAAGCAAGCTATAACTTATAAGCAAGACAATTTCATCTACAAAAAAATACACAGAGAGAACATTTCAGCAAATGTTAATTATGGTTAGGTAAAGATTAGAATCATTATCTCCTCTGCCTTCTACTCTTTTATGTATCCTAATTTTTCTACAGTGAATATATTTTCCATTTGTAATAGGAAAAAAAATCAATGCATTTCATTTTAAAATCGAATACTGTTAGCAACAACAACAAAAACTTATTTGAAATTTCTCCAAATTGGGGAAAAATAAAATTCCTAACTTACTAAGGCTTATTTTTGCAGAGGGCCTTAAGAGTCCCAAGATGCTTCAGTGTGATTAATCTTGTTGCCGTGAATTTCTAGTCAGTATTTTGGAATCATACCAGATATGGCATCTTCCCTTGGTCCAACACCTTCCTCATGATGTTAAAGGTTTCTCATATTTAGGGTAATGAAGTAGATTGGCTCTCCTGCTTGGCAGTTTTTGAAAGCAAACAGATTGTTTTGCTTTTTGAATTTTCATCCAATTGTTAAAAATGCTGATTACTTCTCCAACCGGTTTAACATGCCTCTCCCAACAAGAAATGCAGGAATTCTGTTCTCTCCACTTTGGTGTAAATTATGAAAGTGCACAGGAGACGTAAAGAGCAAAAATCCTCTAAGATCTATAGTTGCATAGGCCTCAAAAAAAGAAAATGAGGTGAACAGTCACTAAGATGAAATGCAAAATAAGACTGGAAATGCAGAAGTGCTTAGCCATAGTCTGTAAATGGAAAGCCTGAACAACTGGCCAAGGATTTCATGTGCCTTGTCAGGCTTGGAGAATTGTTACTCAAAGCTTCCCATTATTTATGGCCAAAATGCTTAGGACTGTTTCTTTTCAAAGTCTAGTGTTTTGATGACTACCACATCACTCATGCATCTTGAGCTGTGCCACTGGGAAAAGAGGAAGGACAGTTTGAATTATTGTTATTATTTGGGAAGTCAGAATTATTAACAACCAGCTAATATAGGAGAAAAGCCAGAATTTCTGAGGAAAACTTTCTGTGCCTCTGGAGCAGTTTGTCTGAATTTAAGAAATGGAGAAGGATTTTCACTGATAGAGTTACCCACAGTCTGCAGAAAGGGTGACCATCATCCAGTATCTCAGTATAGATCACCAGTTCAGATCATTTACAACCTGGGTTGTTGTGGGCTGACCCTTAATGCAGCCTGGGCTGCAGACACAAATGTGGCCAACATTGCAATAGCAGACTCAGTGGGAAAAAAAGGGATTATTTCTGGAGATCCTTGTGAATGATCTGCTGTGCACTAACCATTTGTTTTTTGTTGTTGTTGATGTTGTTGTTTTGTTTTGTTTTTGCTTCTGGAGTTTTGTTTTTGTTTCCCAGTGTGCACTGAAAACAGCATAATTTACAGATGCTTATATATCACCAGCTTGTTAATTTAACACTAAAGCAAAGAAATGACGAATGCAGGTTCTTACAACTTTTTTCCCTCTTTTTTTTTTCTAATACTTTTTTCTTTTCTTTTTTTTTCTTGTGTTTGGCAATAGATAAAGAGAGCATGCACACCATTACAGGTGCTCATTCAAATACAAGATTCATTTTGAGGATCTTTATTACTTTTGTTACACTAAAACCCCATAGTTGTGGTTAATCATGATTCTCTGGGGTGACACTCTCTATAAACTACCAAGACTTTATATTTGAAGCCAAGATATTTCCTAGATTTAATGGTACTTGACCTAAGACAAAAAAAACTAAAAAATAAAAATCACACTGTGTTAGCAGCAGAGCATATATAAGGTACCTAGATCCTTTTGAAGAAGGAAAAGAAGATGATAAATACTCTTGGGAAATTATTTCCCATGAAATGAAGGCTGTAATAGGGAGGAGAATATAGAAACAATCTTACTATTTCAACAAATATTTCTAAACGTTTATTTTCTCATTTGACACTCTCTATACCAGCAAGTTAGAGTTTCATGTAGGAGATTTCTAACCCATGATTCATAATTATATATAAAATAATTCAATGGCAGGTGTTTAAATCATGAAATTGAACTGTTTAACATATTAATGAATGCATTAATTAATTCATTTAGTCAATTTCATTAGAAAAAAAGCACACGTCATATGACTTCATATAAAAAACCATAAAACCCAGCTAGCTGCCTAAATATCATACCTTTAATGTAGTGGTAAGATTGTACATAATATACAAAAAAGAAAAATAAATTATGTAGACAACTAAAGAGGTAACTAAAACACACCACTATTTAAAAATCCAGGTTATTAAGGGGAAAAAATTGTGTATGTATGTGATGGGGTATTATTCAACTAGCCATTCATTTACTTATTCAAAAATATTTATTGAGCATCTGATATCACCATTCTAAGTACAATGAATACAACAGTGAACAAAAGCTCTAAAGTGTCTGCCCTTTGGGAGTGTTCTGATAATGGAGATAAGCAATAATTATCTACATTTGGATTTGCACATTTAGATTCAATTCACAGTTAACCCTAAACCACTTTATGCGCAACTTATGGAGAAATGAAAACAGAATCAAAAGGTCTAATCTCTTACATAATCTCTTTGTGACTTGGCCTTGATGTTTAACCTCTGAAAACCTATTTTTTTCCCTTTTATTACAAATGTGTTGATTGGTACCATCAGATAATCTCTAACATTTATTTAGGTTGTAAAATTCCATAATTTTGCTTCCTTTTGAGAGAAAAATATGTTTTCACTCGTGTTTATAAAGTAGAAAGTTCTTACCAATAAAAAACACCAACCAATTGGTTGCAACCAATTAATTGCATTAATTGCAACCAATAGCAAACTGAGAAAGGTAGTGCAGCATTTAAAAACCTGCAAGTGAAACAGTGATGGGCAGCTCTGGGCAGAGATCATGGGAAAAATCACCACACTGATTACAGCCATTGTGAAGGGTTGTCAGAAACAGCAAGTAAATTACAGAGAAAATAATCCATAGATCCTTTCCTGAAAATCACTACTATTATCATGGTGTTAACTGGGTAATTTTTTCCAGCACAAGGGGCAAATGCATTTTTTAAAAAACAAGCAGTTGGATGGTACACATGGAAATGTTATTCTTCTAACAGCTAATCTGAGGTTATTCTATTAGATAAAACAAGCAAACAAAAAGCCACATCACTTTCTAGTACAAAAGTTATTTCTATATAATGGTAGATCTTTCAGCTAGTTTTCAACTATTCCACCTTCTTATAGAGTATGAAACAGAAAAGGAAATCTCAGAAATCATGACTCATACAAACATGGGCAGACCTCATTAATATTAAAGATAATATCCACAAAAATAAACTTTGAATTAATTATGTTTGGATTATCTGGTATTTTCATTAAAGAACAACAGAGCATGGAGTCGACTGCAAAATGGCATTTGTTTCTAATTGTTTATGATTTAAATAAACCAATGTCAGATTAAAGAGCTTTTACTCTCAGTTTTATAGAAGCATTGCCTTGGGATATCCTGGGCACAGTTTATGATTCTACAGTTGGTGAGAATCATATTTCTCATAAATTATAGTCCAAATTCAGAAACCGCTTCTTATACACTTCACTGCCTGCATATCTAGCAAGTACCTGCTAATGTGATTATTCTTTGTTCTCTTCAGCTCAAATAATCCCTTAACTCACTTTGTTTGTACTATGATTCATATTTCAAAATGCCTTGATATATTTGATGTTGTTTAAATCTCAAAAAAGGGAAGCTTCAACCTCTCTGAGCCTCAGTTTCCTCGTTTGTAATATGGGATAAAAGCCATATTTCATCATAGATTTTGGTGAACACTGAGATGACAATAATAATGATGATGACAGTTAATATTTCTTGATTATTTAGTATATGCTAAATACTATTCTAATTGTGCTACATCAGTTAACTTATTCTTCATAGTAACTCTATAAGATAGATAATGTTGTTATCCAATCTTATAATGGCATAAAGTCATAGAAAGGAAATAATAATTTGTGCAGGGTTACACAAAAAGTGACAGACTTATTAGGTAATGATGCAAACTATCTAAAATATCTGGCATCAAAAATAAAAAAATAATAAAAAAATAAAATATCTGGCATCATGTCACTTCTTTTTGTCAATAAACAGATTTTCACACTGACTCATGGTTTCAACAAGACTCCAACATAGTTATTTCAAATCCTTAATTGAAAGAAGAGTGACATAAATTAAACAACATAAATTCTCTCCATTTTAAATAACTCATTTTGATCCTGTACTTAAAGAAAAATAAGCAAGTGAGACTGAATTTTAATTAATCAGTATTATATACCATGGTCATGAATATCATATGCTTAATTTAAAAGAAATTAGAATATGGCTAGAATGAATCATGAAATAGGACTAAGTGAATAAGAAGTATTCTAAACATTTAAAAATGCTTTTTGGAGCTCAAAGAATTGAAAGGGGCTAGAAAAAAGAATTTACATATAAAGACACTGTATTTCACATACACACAGAAATCCATAGTTTTTTTTAAACCTATAGGCAACCTCTTGCTATTCTTGCAATAGTAATGATATGTATCATTACACACATACACCACATACACACAAATATCCTTCCCTATAGTAAAACAAAACAAAACAAAAAAGCAACTTACTTTTCTTTGAACAAGTTCCCTCAAACAAAAATTAACCATGATGCTCCCCACAAAATCAATCAGTATTAAAAAGATAAATCTTAAAAAACTAACACCTAGATAGTAATTTTCAAATACAAGACTAAAAATATTGATTACCATAATGAGAAAATAAAAGCATTTATAAAGGGCTCTAAGGATTTCAATCTACTCAGAAGATTTATATTTTTAATTAAATCTATTGCCAAGGCAATATAGGAGAAGAAGATATTGGCTCCAGTGTCAGGGTTAATAAAGTTAGCAGTCCATGAATCAGGAGAGGAGAGAGAAGATTTGAAGAGAAGAAGGTGGGTGGGGTAATGGGGGAGGAATATTGAGTTGAGCTGAAATCTCTATCCCTCTGACAAATCTCTACCAGGATTGTCAGGATTATTGTGTATCCACAGATAGCTTTCTACAAATTGGGAAAAGGTGACCCTTTATTAAAACTCATTATTTCTATCCATTGGAAGATTGTCCATGTGTTAAAACCAGATTCTGTACCATCATCTTCCTTAAAATCACTGTAATAAGCATCCTTGTCAATGATATCCATGCTACAAATAATATTGCACAAACATATAGAGCAGGTCTGATTATCAGTGTTTCTTTACCTTGCCTTATACATGCATGTCCCATAGTGTTCTTTTACTACTAAGAGAAAATCTGAAAATTCTGCTTACAAATGACTTCAGAAAACCAAGATCTTGTCTTTTTTGCATTTCCACTTATCCCAGTAAGCCTGGTAATTGGCTTAAATTAACTAATAAGGTAATGGTTTGCCTTACCCATTTATGATAGTCCACTTCTGCAGATCACAAAATTTTATGCTGAGTTTGAAATACACGCTGAAAGGATTATATTTCTCTTTCCTAAAGATTCAAAAAAATATCAACAATGTATGGAAGTATGTCAGTAACTAAAATAATGGCTTCTTGGCTGACATTTCTGGAAAAAGAGAGAAGATGGTAGCAGAATAGACAGACCCTAGGCTTGCCTCATCCCATGAAAACAACTAGATAACTATAAAATCATCCTAAATACCCCAGAAATCAGCCTGAAGAGTGGCAGAACAAACTCCATGACTAAAGGCAGAGAAAAGACCACATCAAAAAACACAGGAAGTAGGGAGATGTAGTTTGGGAGAGAAATGGATCATGGTTGCTGCAGTGGGGAGGGAGATGCGGTTTCAGAGAAGGGTAAGAGACAGACTAGCACACAAGGGAGCACACAGGGAAAATGAATCCCCATAGCAGTTGGTTTAAAAAGGGAGGGGGGCCAAATTTTCATGAGTTCTTGCAAAAGCCTGGAGTTTTAAAGGTCAGTGGGCTTGGCTGGGATTGGGCTGCTTTTGGAGAGAAGCATGCAGCATGGAAACAGCGATGTGAGGAGCACCTGGGCCACACAGTGGAAAGGTTATTCCCTTATCCTAGAGTGTGTCTCAGAGACATGGTGTTCATGGAGAGACCACTACAGGAGCAAAGGAACTGGCAGGTGCCATTTCCCTCCCCCACCCCTGAGCATAAGCACAAAGCCACTGCAGGAACCAGCATAGCACCAACACTTGCTATCTAACTTGCTTATACCAACATCCCCCACCCTGAACCCAGGGAACTGCCTCTCCCACTTACATACGCTTCAGTCCCAGTATGACAGGCCCCCTCCCCCAGAAGACTGACCCAAGCCCCTGGACACACTGTATCTCCCCATGCAGGAATTTTGCAGAGACTTATTTCCCTGGTGGTGGTGACAGGCTTCATTTCACAAACAGACCAGAGCACAACTAGTTAAAATGCACTGCATTCAGGTCAGGAATCACTGCCCATAACAGGTAAAGAGAGTCTCTGCTGATGACTGGCCTGAAGGATAAAGAAGCCATGACACAACAGGAAAGTACATACAGCACATATAAAAGACACTCCTGGAAGTGCCAGCCTCTGGGGAACAAGGAAAACTACATGGCATGGCTCTATAGGACTTTTTCTTCAAAAGGCCATTATCCTCAAGAAGAGGAGACATAGGGGCACCAGGGTGGCTCAGTGGTTAAGTGTCTGCCTTTGGCTCAGGGCATGATCCCAGGGTCCTGGGATCGAGTCCCACGTCAGGCTCCCCACAGGGTTCCTGCTTCTCCCTCTGCCTATGTCTCTGCCTCGCTCTCTCTGTGTCTCTCATAAATAAATAAATAAATAAATAAATAAATAAATAAATAAATTTTTAAAAGGAGACATAGATGATTTTCTTAACACAGAAAAACAGACACGGAGACTTAGATAAAATGAGAAAACAGAGAAATTTATCCTCAGTGAAAGAACAAGATAAGGCCACAGTCAGAGATCTAAGCAGAACAGATTTAAGGAATGTTCCTGATAGAAGATTTAAAGTAATGATCATAAGGTTACTCACTGGATTTGAGAAGACTGGAAGACATGAGTGAGTGTTAACACAGAGATAAGGAATAACATAGCAGAGATAAAGGATCAATAAATGAGATTAGAAACATGCTTGATGAACATGAGCAGTAGGCTGTAAAAAGTAGAAGAATAAATTAATGATTTAGGAGACAAAGTAATGGAAAGAAATTAAGCAGAACAAAAGAGAAAAAAAGGATTATGAAAAACAAGAATAGATTTAGGGAACTCACTGACTCCATCAAACAGAATAACATTTGTATTATAAATTCCCAGAAGAAGAATAAAGAAAGAGGGTAGAAAATTTACTTGAAGAAATAACATCTAAAAATTTCCCTAATCTGAGGAAGAAAACAGAAATCCAGATCCAAGAGGCACAGAGAACTCTCATAGAAATCAAAAAACCAGATCCACACCAAGACATATTGTAATTAAATTGACCAAATATCATGATAAAGAAAAAAAAAGTTAAAGCAGCAAGACAAAAGAAGACAGTAACTTACAAGGGAAAACCCATAAGGCAGGGGAATTTTCAGCAGAAACTTTTCAAGCCAGAAGAGAGTGGCATGATATATTTAAAGTGTTGCATAGGGAAAATACACAGCCAACAATACTCTATCTAGCAAGGCTCTCATTTAGAACAGAAGAAGAGATGAAGAGTTGTCCACACAAGCACACACTAAAGGAGTTCAGGACCACTAAACCAGCCCTGTGAGAAATATTAAAGGGGACTCTGAGTGGAAAAGAGAGATAAAAAATGACAGTATAAAGGTACGAAACAAAAACATAGTAAAAAATGAGTATTTCTGTGAAAAAGCAATCAAAGAACTCACAAAATAAAAGGATGTAAAATATAAGAAAATATACCTAAAGTATGGCAAGAAGAGGAATAAAGAATGGATTAAAACCTAAGTAACCATGAACTTATTATAGCCTACTATATGTAGAGGAGGTTATATACAAACTTAATGGTAATGATATACCAAAACCCACTACTAAATATGCAAGGAATATAGAGAAAAAATTCAAATATGTCACTAAAGAAATCAGCAAGCCATGCTGAGAGAAAAACAACAGATCAGAGAAAATCTTCAGAAGCAACCACAAAACAAATAATAAAATGACAATAAAAACACATTTAACAACAATTACTTTGAATGAAAATGGACTAAACACTCCAGTCAAAAGATATAGGATGGCGGAATCCTATATCTTGTTAAATAAACAAGATGCATCTGTATGTTCCCTACAAGAGACCCATTTAAGGCCTAAAAACACTTGCAGATTGAAAGTGAGAGGATGGAGAACCATCTAGCATGCAAATGATGTCAAAAGAAAGCCAGAGTAGCAATACTCATATTGGACAAAATAGTCTTTAAAACAAAGACTTTA
This sequence comes from Canis lupus baileyi, assembly GCF_048164855.1. NCBI lineage: Eukaryota > Metazoa > Chordata > Mammalia > Carnivora > Canidae > Canis > Canis lupus. Next base: position 55,097,880 of record NC_132848.1, read on the forward strand.
ATGACACAAAGAAGGACCCTACATAATAATAAAGGGGACGATCCAGCAAGAAGATATAACAATTGTAAATATTCATGTACCCAGTGCAGAAGCACCCAAATACATAAAAACAATTCATGGCAAGCACAAAGGAACTAATCAATAATAATACAATAATAGTAGAGAACTTTAACACCCCACTTACATCAATGGACATCATCTAAACAGAACATCAACAAGGAAACAATGGCTCTGAATGACACACTGGACCAGATGGATTTAACAGATATATTTAGCACCATCCATCCTAAAACACCAGAATACACATTCTTTTCAAGTGCAAATGGAATATTTTTCCAGAACAGATCGTATATTAGCCCATAAAACAAGCCTCAACATATTCAAGATTGGAGTCATATCATGCGTCTTTTCTGATTACAATACTATAAACTAGAAGCCAACCACAAAAAAAAAAAAAAAAAAAAAAAAAAAAAAAAAAATCTGGAAAGACCACAAATACATGGAGGTTAAATAGCATGATAAATGGTGAATAGGTCAACCAAGACATTAAAGAAGAAAATTTACAAGTACATGGAAACAAATGAAAATGAAAACACACAGTCCAAAAACTTTGGGATGCAACCAAAGCAGTTTTAAAAGGGAAGTTTGTAGCAATACAGGCCTACCTCAGGAAACAAACAAACAAAATATTTCAAACAACCTAAACTTATACCTAAAAGAGCTAGGGCAAGAATAACACCAGCAGAAGGAAGGAAATAATAAAGATTAGAGTAGAAATAAATGATTTAGAAACTAAAACAAAACAAAAACAAAACAAAAAAAGCAGTAAAACAGATCAGTGAAACCAGGAGGAGGTTCTTTGAAAAAATAAATAAAATTGATAAACCTTTAGCCAGACTTAAAAAAAAAAGGAGAAAGGACTCAAATAAATAAAATCATAAATGAAAGGAGAAATAATAGCCAACACCAGAGAAAAACAAAGAATTGCAGGAGAATATTATGAAAGCATATATGCCAAAAAAATCAGACAACCTAGAAGAAATGGATAAATTCCTAGAACCATGTAACTTACCAAAACTGAATCAGAAAGAAATAGAAAACTTGAATAGATAGATCGCCATCAAGCCACCAATGAAACTAAATCAGTAATCAAAGCATCCCCAACAAACAAAAGTCTGGGACATGATGTCTCCACAGGTGAATTCTACCCACATTTTAAAAAGAGTTAGTACCTATTGTTCTCAAACTATTCCAAAAAATAAGAAAGGAAGGAAAACTTCAAAATTCATTCTATGAAGCCAGCATGATTACCCTGATACTAAAACCAGATAAAGACACCATAAAAAAAGACAACTACAGGCCAATATCTCTGATGAACACAGATGCAAAAATCCTCAACAAAATACTATGAAACCAATTCCAGCAATATCTTAAAAAATAATTTACCATGATCAAGTTGGATTTAGTTTTTGGTTGCAATAGTGGTTCAATATTTGCGAATCAATTTTTTAAAGATTTTATTTATTTATTCATGAGATAGAGAGAGAGAGGGAGAGGCAGAGACACAGGCAAAGGGAAAAGCAAGCTCTATGCAGGGAGCCCAACGTGGGACCCAATCCCGGGTCTCCAGGATCAGGCTCTGGGCTGAAGGCAGCACTAAAATGCTGAGACAACCGGGCTGCCCAATACTTGCAAATCAATTAATGTGATACATCACATCAATAAGAGAAAGGGTAAAAAACATAAAATCATTTCAATCAATACAAAAAAATTGACAAAGTACAAAATCTATTCATGATAAAAACCACCAACAAATATATTGAGGGGGAACATACCTCAACATAATAAATATCTATGAAAACCCCATATCTAACATCATACTTAATGGGGAAAAACTCAGAGCTTTTATCATAAGGTCAGAAACAAGGCAAAGATATCCACTCTCACTATTTTTATTTAGCATAGTCCTGGAAGTTCTCGTCACAGCAATAAGGAAACAAAAAGAAATAAAAGTCATCCAAATTGGTAAGGAAGAAAGTAAAACTTTGACTATTTGTAGATGAACTGATACTCCCTATAGAAAAACCTAAAGATCCCACCAAAAAGCTGCTAGAACTGATAAATGAATTCAGTAAAGTCACAGGATAGAAAATCACTGAAAAGAAATCTGCTGCACTTCCATACAACAATAATGAAGTAGCAGAAAGAGAAATTAAGAAAAAAATCCCATTTATAATTGTACCCAAACAATAAGATATGTAGGAATGAGCCTAACCAAAGAGGTGAAAGATCTGTACTTTGAAAACAATAAAACATTGATGAAAGAAATTGAATATGGCACAGAAAAATGGAAAGACATTCCATGCTCATGTATCAGAAGAACAAATATTGCTAAAATTTCTATACTATCCAAAACAATCTACTCATTTAATGTAATTCCTAATACCAATAGTGTTTTTCACAGAACTAGGGCAAACAATTCTCAAATTTGTTGAGAATTTCAATTCTCAATTCTCAAATTCTCAATGTTGGCCACAAAAACCCAAAATAGCCAAAGAAATCTTGAAAAAGAGAAAGCTGGAGACATCACAATTCCAGCCTTCAAGTTGTATTCCAAAGCTGTAGTAATCAAAACACTATGGTATTGACAGAAAAATAGACACAAAAGTCAATAGAACAGAATAAATAACCCAGATATAAATTCACAACTATATGGTTAATTAATCTTTGACAAAATAGGAAAGAATATGCAATGGGTAAAAGACAATCTCTTAAAAAAAAAAAAAAGACAATCTCTTTAACAAATAGTGTTGGGAAAACTAGATAGCTGTGTGCAAAAGAGAGACATGAGACCACTTTCTTACACTGTACACAAAAATAAATGCAAAATGGATTAAACACCTAAACGTGAGACCTAAAACCATAAAAATCCTAGAAGAGAACACAGGCAGTAGTTTCTTTGACACCGACCAGAGCAATCTTTTTATAGATATATCTCCTGAGGCAAGGGAAACAAAAGCAAAAATAAATTATTGGGATTACATCAAAATAAAAAGATTCTGCACAGCAGAGGAATCTATCAACTACACTAAAACGTGATCTGTGGAATGGGAAAAGATATTTGTAAGTGATATATCCAATAATGGGCTAGTATCCCAAATATATAAAGAACTTATAAAATTCAACAGCAAAAAAGTGAATAATCAAATTTAAAAATGTGTAGAGACATGAATAGACATTTTTCCAAAGAAGACATCCAGATGGCCAAGAGACACATGAAAAGATGGTCAACATCACTCATCATCAAGGAAATGCAAATCAAACTACAATAAGATATCACCTCATACCTGTCAGAAGGGCTAAAATCAACACCACAAGAAACAACAGGTGTTGGCAAGGATGTGGACAAAGAAGAAGCCTCCTATGTTGTTGTGGGAATACAAACATGTATGTTGCAACCGCTGTGGAAAACAGCATAGAGGTTCCTCAAAAATTTAAAAATAGAACTACCCTATGATATAGAAATCACACTACTGGGTATTTACCCAAAGAATACAAAAACATTAATTCAAAGGACACATGCACCTCTGTATTTATAGTAGCATTCTTTACAACAGCCAAGATATGGAAGCAGACCAAGTATCCCTTGGTAAATGAATGGATGAAGAAAAGGTGATTAGATAGATACGTAGATAGATAAGTAGATAGATAACAGAATATTGTTAAGCCACAAAAAGAATGAAATATTGCCATTTACAAGACATAGATGGAGCTAGAGGGTATAATGCTAAGCAAAATAAGTCAATCAAAGAAAGACAAATACTGTATGATTTCACTTATATGTGGAACTTAAGAAACAAAACAATAAACAAAAAGAAACAAAACAAGCAAAGGGGAAAAAAAGAGAAAAGAAGATAAATCAAGAAACAGACTACTAATTATAGAGAACAAACTGATGGTTACCAGAGGGGAGAGGGGTGCAGGTATGGGTTAATAGGTGATGGGGATTAAGGAGTGTTTTGTGGTGATGAGTGCTGGATGATGTATGTAATTGCTGAATCACTTTATTGTACATCTGAAACTAGTATTACACTGTATGTTAACTCACTGGAATTAAAATAACTTAAAATGCAAAAAAAAAATGTTTTTTTCTTCTACATTTCATTGAAACAGTGTTTTGGCATCAACATATCTTAATATATCAAAACCTTTTTGGTGAGTATCTTTTTCTGTTTTTGAATGACTTTGTTAGATATAGCAGTTCTTGGAAACAGTGGCTGTCACCGAGTGTCCAGAAGTTCTAGTTAAGACAGTAACTGCCTGCTTAATATAGAGCCCATAAACCAAAACATCAGCCGGACACCTGCAACACTGTCCTGGTGAGCAACACTGATTATCTTTGGCATTTCTGGGTCTACCAATACAATCTCTATCTATCAAATAAAGCAATGGTATTTTCTTAAAATGTTGGCTAGCATGTTTTAGAAACATATCCTCAAAACTACAGAGCTAGTATATTTGCTAAATTCTTTATTCTGACCCAAAGAGCCTTGAGTACATAGTTTATAACAGTTTACTGAATACACGGGGGAGAGCTTATCCTAAATATGATTATTATCCATCATTTTTAGAAAGATCTTATATACTACTGTGAAACCTATTTTTAATATCATTTTTACCTCCAATCATGTATTTTCCAATTGCATAGAGCATATGCTCACTCTAATCTACCACAACTTCCTGGTTGATTTCCCCTCAAATATGTTTTTGAATTGGATTCTTATGTTCCACAACTTTTTAAATTTCCTATTGTCAAGAATTATATGTTTATTGGTATGGTCTTTCTCCTTTTATTATAAATTCTCTCAGAACTGGAAGATCTATCTCTGTAACTGAAATCTTAGCCCAGAATTTAAGCTACTCAGTTAAGGTTTACTTAAGGGTTTCACTGTGTCACTCAATATGCTATGTATTTTACAGAGTTTGTCTTATTTGATCCACATAACATTGTAATTTGGTTAGAATAATTATTCCCATTTCACAGATGAGAAGATAAAGAATTTAAGTTGTACACTTTAAAAAAATGAGAGATGTAAAATGTATCAGAATCTATAGAGTTGAGATTTGAACCCAGGAACCCCAACTACTATGGGTCTTAACTACAACACTAGACCATGTTACACTACCTCTGCAGGGAAGCTTTTGTTCAAGGTCTTCTGAGGGAAGTGATAAAGTAATTCCAAATGAGATGGAAAATGGTGAGTGGAGGCTTCCTCTCTTCTACCTATCAGCACTCCTCACCTTCTCATCAGCATAAAGAGCAGTGTCCCTCAGGGAATTTGGAGTTGCTATCTGACACCACCAAAATGCACACCTTGCTTTGCATTCTCTCTGACAACTCTATTCATCACAATTCTCTTCAGGTTTGGTTTTGAAGGCAAGGCTCAAAGATTCAGTTTTCTGAGCCCGTCAATGCCTCACATTCACATAGTGTCTCCGTTTTGCATGACAGAGATGCCCAAGTTCATTATCCACAGGTTACTGCTGAGTGAAATTTCACCCTTTCTTTACCTTCTCAACTAAAGCAGTTCTTCTCTTTACCTTTGTCATCTCGAAACCACTCTCTGAGACAGATGAGACACTCAGCATGCTCTATTTCCATAACATTTACATGATATTAATAGAAACACAGGCCAGAATCACAACAATGACATTGAAGAAAAGTTTGTTCACATTTTATAATGTAACTCTCCAAGATTATCTTGCCAGTGTTTTTTTGAAACAAGTTCATTTTTCACAGAGAGGTGGGTTTTATATCTCATTGTTTGGAAGGTTCTTAGGTTGTACTATTTTTTTTTTTAATTTCCTGGCACAATGTAGTGACATCAATATTATCAGATTCAACCAAGAATCATTAGAGACACAAAAAAATGCCATGTTTCTAAAAGCTATTTATTATAGTATAAAAAAGAATGAAGCATAACTTTAATGAGTTTTTCAGACCGTGTGTCTTTGAAAGAAGGTTGTTTTCAAAGTGTAGTCAATCAGAAAATCAGAGTTCTTTCTCACCTTCTCTCATTATCTGACTGTTGAGCAGTGGAACCCTCAAAAAGAGAACCACAGGAGTCCTCCTGCATCTCTTAGATGGTATGTAATTTATTGTGGCGTATTGGGTTGGTCCATGATTATTTTTTGGTTTTATTCTACACTGATTTCAAAGTTTTCCTTACCTCTCTTACTGTGATTGCATTTGCTCTGAGACTTACAGCTTCCTCTTTGACTGTAACTCAGATGAATCACTTATTATAACCTCTTTTAATCCTCTGATCCTAATATCTGGCCTCGTGTTCCTCAATCTTTGCTGTAGCCCCAACAATACTTAACTTAGATTTTTTAGAAACTACAGTGAAATTAAACTTTCATGTAATACATATTCTTTCTCTCGTATAAAAACAAACATACACCAACTCAAAAGAAAATTGACAAGACATTGAAATGAAACAGGAGTGAATTGAGAATTGGGATGACTTCTAAAAAATTGTCAGAACTACTTAATTTGTTACAAAAATTGAACAGAACATTTCAAAGTTACAGAGAGATCGTAATCTGACTAGTCTTTCGTAAATTAGTTGCCTGGAATTTTGAAAGCACTTACATAAACTACTGAATTCAGGAGAATAGTCCCGCTGAATGGAGATTTTAAAATCAGAGTCGGAGCAGATGTTGTTAGGGAGATGAAGGAACAGATTGAGGAGGAAAGAGGATGAGCGAGGTCATTGACAGCTTGGCAAGACTCTAAGTCTGAAGAACTTGAGCGGTGGGCGGTGCTTCAGAGGGTACAGTTAAGGGATAAGGGGGATGATGTACATTAGGACCCATTTAAGTGTTTGTTAAAAGTGCATTTCCCCAGAACCCATCTTTGATCTATTGTGTTAGAATCTCTGGGAGTAGAACCCAGGAATCTGCTTTGCAGAGAACCTGCCACCCCCAACCAAGGTGACTGTGCCACCAAGTTAGAAAGCCTTTTCGTAGCTACCAATGCAAGATAATCAAAACTGGTCTTCTGCAAACTAAAACAAAAGATGCCAACCAAGGCCTGTACATTAAAATTCTTCTGTCCATTTGCTCAATTTGACTCAGTGTGCCATTATTTTCTTTTGTCTGCTAGCATGATGGGCCAAGTTCTTTATTTTGTATCTGATCTGTGTGCTATTACTGTCAGAGAAAGGGCTATTTGAGTCTCATTTGAAATGTCTGCCTCTATCTCGGTCATTAAAGTTAGGCTGACCTTTAAGGACTTCATATTTCCTTAAAAATATGTCAGCATTATGCATATATGTATGTTACCAGTGGAGTTATGTATCATCTTCCAGGCTGGACATAAAACCACATGTACTTTCTCCACCTATAATGAAGTAGAAAAATAAATATTTAAAAATATAATTCATTTCTCACATTCAGATATATAGGCACATATGGATGTGAAAAAAATGGTGTGGTTTTCTTCTCAGAAGAGAAAAAATAAGAAAAGTGAAAAGAAAAGTGTCAATTGAATAAAAGGAGAGAAAATAAACTTCTGGGAATGTACTATTCCCAGCTGAATGATCTCAGCCAGTAATTGAACATCATAATTATTATAACAGGAACACTTCAGGCAAGGCCTGATGTCAGTGATCACCTAAGAGGGGCAGCAATGAGTGATCCCCATCGCTGAACAAGAATAACAATGGAGCAAAGCAACACACTATGTACTTCTGAGTGAAGTCTAGAATATTTAGATCATGTCATCTTTGTAATATTTTACAGATGTTTAAAATTACAGATAAACAAGATTACTTAATATGTTTTATGGAGTGAGAGTTGTCTAGTCAGAACTCCTAGATTTAATGCAAAATAGAATAAAATTAGCTTGACTTTTTTTTTTTTTTTTTTTTTTTTGCCTCTCAAGCCAGTATAGAAAAAAGAGTTAGGTTAAGATTATCTATTATAGTGCAACACAGATTGTTGTTCCCTGTTGGTGTCTATCACTTCTCTGTAATACATCCCTTTCATGTCCATATTTTATATCTATAGAATTCATCTCTCTTATGACCCATAATATTTCTAAGTTAAACTAAAAAGTAGATGCACTGATCTGACCATAACAACAGAAAGTTTGGTCTCAGTAGATTTCCTTCTAATACATGAGATTCTGTTTTCTGATTCATAAAGATTTATGTACTATTATATCAAGTAGCTCAGATTTCAGTGTGGTCTCTACCCTCGAAACTAGACACTAGTTTGTTATTCTTAACTAAAAGTACAGGCAGCTACTCTAAGAGTAGAATTTTTAATATAACTGTCCTGTCATTCACTGAGTGAAATACTGAATGAAGGAAAAGCCTTTGTTAATTATACTGTAAGGAAACACCATTTCAGAGCTTTAAATGATGCAACAGAGAAAAATTTACATAGACTGAAATCTGTTTTTACTGTTGATTGGATCAGCACTTTATGACACTGCCAAGTAGTGGACCAGTACGCATACAGAAAAATCAAATTTAATTGCATACTTTAAATTGATGAAAAAAAGACCAAACTAAGACAGGTAAAAATTGGGAAATAATTTATTTTTATTGACCACATGACAGCTGAGCCAAAATATGTTAATTGAAGTTTCTGAAGCAGCTGCGTGGCACAGTTGTCTGGGCATCCGACTGTTGGTATCGTCTCCGATCGTGATATCAGGGTCATGGGATGGAGCCTAGCATCAGGGTCTATACTTAGCTTGGTGTCTGCTCAAGAATCTGTCTTCCTCTCCCTCTATCTCTACCCCCCACGTGCTTATGCTCTCTTTCACTTGCTCTCTCTAAAGTAAAATAAATAAATCTTGAAAAAATTATTCAAGCTTCCTTTATATTATGATAACTGAAAACAACAACCACCACCATCCTAATGATTGCTTCATTTGAGTTGGGAAATGAGCATTAAGTGATTAATGTAATGGCCAGCAGTGAAGAATGAGTAACTTCATTATCTCTGCAGACTACTCTTTTCCTGGTTATTTTATTTTTTTAAATAGATAATACAGTTGCATTTAATAATGAAAAGTAAGTACAGTCATGATTTATTATTTTTGTCAAACTACCAGAATCAACATAGATGATGTGGATTGAGAATGGGTATTGTATTTCAAGTTTGCTAATCTTTGGAGAAGATTAATACTTGTTAATACAGTTTTGATAAAGATTCACCATTGAGAACAAGGTTAGATTAAAGGAAATCGATTTTCAGCAAGTTTAATCAATGTTTTGCAACGAGATATCTAAGAATGGAAATTGGATTGGACTTACAAAGGTGCTATTTTTATTCTTTAAGGTAATGGCATAACATGTTTTTAAAATGCTAACTCTTTTTTTCCAGTGTGCATGTATGTGTATGGGGGCTTGTAGTTTTTCATTTGATTAGCTGTTAAAAGCTATGATTTTAAGATTTTATATATTTATTTGAGAGAGAGAGCACAAACATGGGGAGCAGCAGAGGGAGAGGGAGAAGCAGACTCCTCATTGAGCAGGGAGCCCAACACAGGGCTCAATCCCAGGACCCGGGAATCATGACCTGAGCTGAAGGCAAATACTTAACCGACTGAGCCACCTAGACACCCCAATTTATTTTAAATTACCTGAAGTAGTTATAAATCAGTAGTGGTTTTGCCCCCTAGAGAACATTTGGCAGTATCTAGAGACGTTTTGGTTGTCACAACTAAGGGGAGGGTCTACTGGCATAAAGTGAATAGAGCAAGGCTGCCAAACATCCTGCAGTACAACAGGCTCTGAGGGCAAAAAGTCATCTGACCCAAAGTGTCAATAGTTCCAAGCTTCAGAAACCCTATCGTAAAACCTTCTTTAAAAAAAAAAAAAAAAAAAAAAAAAAGATTTTATGTATTTATTCATGAGAGACAGAGAGAGAGAGAGAGAGAGGCAGAGACACAGGCAGAGGGAGAAGCAGGCTCCATGCACCGGGAGCCCGACATGGGACTCGATCCTGGGTCTCCAGGATCACACCCTGGACTGAAGGCAGATGCTAAACTGCTAAGCCACCGGGGCTGCCCCCTCTCCTAAAACCTTTAACTTTTACCCTAATCTCCTGCAAAATTTTGGTTCAGAGAAAAGAACTTTTCAGTGTAACACAGAATGTTGCTTCTCAGTAGTGCCTCTCTTCCTCAGCACTGTTGGATGAAAGATGCATTTACACTAGTTAATTTGAATCCAGAATAAAATAAAGCCAAATCACCATTTCAAGATAAAATGACTAAGAAGACATTTCAGTAGCCCTAAATGTTTTATGGCTTTTTTTCTTTCCATGACAATAAACATCATATTCATGCTTGCTTTCTGTTTTGCTAAGTGTGAAGACAGAATTCTAATGAACCATCAAATATCATAAAAGGGGAGTGAGAACCAGCACCTGGCTCCAAGGCCCACTGCCTGCGAGGTCCTCCATTCACTCCAGCAGTCTCTATAAAACAAATGAGCTGTAGAGAAATGGCTTTTCTGGTAGTGTACCTATAACTTAAAATATTTCTCACCAGGAAAATAATAAACCAAACACACACATGCAGACATCAAAAAACAACAACAACAACAACAAAAAAAAAACAAAAACAAAAACAAAACTCCATTCTGTTGGCTAGAGAGGCAGAGCAGACACATTTCAAAATGCACAGGTAATATATTTTGCTATTAAATTACTTCAAGCAAATAAATCCAGAGAACAGAAAATGAAATATTCAGGACTTAACCATGTCCAAATTTCAATAAAAGACTACAAAATGTGAGCTTAGTATACCTTACATCCAGCTAAGATATCACAGTTTTTCATTTCAGTAACACCCTAGTCTTTGTCTTTTCATTGCCCAATCCAAAAAGCAAACACTAATTCTGTTATAAGCCAGTAATTCCCTTTATCTTTTCTATACCACGTCCTTAAATTAGTAGCCACACCCAGAGGATTTAAAAATACATTATCCCAGCATAGATCTCTTTTCTGGGGTCCAGATCCAAATATTCAACTGCCTATTTGGCATCTTCTCTAATAATGACCATCGGTCCCTCAGCTTTTATTCTTGCTATTTTCCTCTACTGGAATCTATGCATCTGATATATTGCCAGCTTTCCATCCTCACCTCCTCTACTCAGGTCCAAGATGGTATAGCAGGAATTCCTGCAATACCTTCCTAAAAGGCTGTCACACGTTTACTCTAAACCCCCCAATCTGTGAAAAAACAAAACAAAACAAAACAAAATTGATCATATCAGCTTTTTTCATAAAACTGAAAATAGTCCCTTTGCTCTTTCAGAATAAAAGCAAAACTCTTTAATATGGCCTCAAAGCCTTCACTAGTTCTGGAAACAAAATCCAGTCTCGTGTCAACCCCCTCTCCCTACTTGCTGAATTCTAGCTATCATAGGCTTTCACCTCCATTTCCCCTTCTCTGTCCTACTACAGAACATTTGAACATGCTGGTTTTCTTGACAAGGAATGTCTTTTCTCTTGACATCTGGTTTCCCCTATTCATCTTTCCAATTTCATGACAAATGTCATTTCTTTTTTTTTTTTTAAGATTTTATTTATTTATTCATGAGAGACACACAGAGAGAGGCAGAGACAAAGCAGAGGGAGAAGCAGCCGCTCCTGGCAAGGAGGCCAATGCACTATTCGATCTTGAAACCCCGGGATCACACTCTGAACCGAAGGCAGACGCTCAACCACTGAGCCACCCGGCATCCCACAAATGTTATTTCTTTAAAAAAAACTTCCCAGAGCCCTTGATGAGGCTAAATCTCTGAGACACTCTGAAAGCTCCATGTTTCTTTCTTTCCTAGCTGCTATCTATGGTTGCAGTTTTAGAATTATTTGTGAAATCACCAGTGTCTTTTTCCCCTGTAAGAATATCAAAGAGGACAGGGAACATATCTGGTTTTGCTCATTACTAGATCCACAGGTCACAGCAGTGCTTGGTACCTAGTGCATCATCAATAAATATTTGTCAAATCAGTAGATGGACATTCCGGTGACACTTTAAATTAAGAATGATAAAAATGAACTATTTGAGATGCTGATCCGAATTTCTGAAGCAGTGATACATTGTGGGGAAAAAGACATTATTCTGACAATGGTATGAAAGTCCAGTGCTTGAAAATTATTAAAAGAAAATCATAATGGCTGGAGACCAATAAGAAACTCTCACTTATGGAACTCCTACTATACCATTTAGACAGATTATTTCATTTAATTTTCCCTACTGCTCTATGAGATAGTAGGTAAATATAAGAAAACTGGGCTTGAAAAGGTTAAATAACTTGCCCAGAGTCTAGCAAAATAGTACAGCTGGGATTTGAAACCAGGTGGTAAGTAATCCTAAAGTCTGTAAGTTTAAATTCTATGCTCATGGGATACTAATAACATTTAATTCAGTGACTATTTGAGGGAGTATGACATGAATATATTTTTTAATGTTAATAATTCTTAGCCGTTTAGTGATTTTGTAGGATTACCTTCTACTGAAGAGCCCCGTTCTATGATCCATATAAATATGCATGGCAATACTTCGTGATTTTTTTGTCACAATATTAACTATAATATGTAGTTCCTCAATAAAAGTCAGTTACTAAAATGGCTAGAAGATTTTATTATAAAAAAGCTTACTGACACTAGTCCAAAGTCATCATAACAAGGATCTCATGGAGAAAATAGTATTACTCTTAAAGATCTTTTATTTGTTATTTTATTTTTTTAAAAATATTTTTAAAATTTATTTTAGAGAGAGAGGTGGAAGGAAGGAGCAGAGGCGGAGGGAAAGAGAAGAGGGAAAGGAATATCAAGCAGACTCTGCATGGAGCACAGAGCTCAACACAGAGCTTGGTCCCAGGACCCTGATATCATGACCTGATCTAAAACCAAGAGTTATACACCCAACTGACCGAGCCACCAAGACACTCCAAAGATTAAAAAAAAAAAAAAAAAAAAAATTCAAGAATACAAGAATTTTGTAAAAAATACCAAGGAATATCAGTGTATCAGAATCACAAAGGTTTATCAAATGAGGTGTATAGAATGTAAAGTTTCTCAAATATGCAAATTCTAAAAGGAAGGACAGGGGTGCCTGGGATGGCTCAGTCAGTTAAGCATCTGTCTTTGTTCAGGTCATGATCTCAGGGTCCCTGGATCTGGCCCTGGGTCAGGCTCCTTCTGCCCCTACCCCCCTACCCCCCGTGCTCTCTCTTTCTCTCTCTTTTAAATAAATAAAATATTAAAAAATAAGATAAAATAAAAAGAAAACAAGGTATGGGGGGCATGACCTGAGAACAGGCATTATAAATAACTTGGAAACCATGGGTGCTAGAGAGTATTTAATTGCAGAATAGTTTTAAGACTAAAAACTATTTTTGAGGACAACTTCTGGCTTAAAATAGCAGAGATAAAAAACAAAATTGAGCTGCAATTGGTTTGGAATAATTTACCACAAAGCAAGTGTGGCCTTTCCAACAACTGTATTCACTTAAAAAAAATAAATGAATAAATCTTGCTTAATTCAGTGAAATTGCTAGTATTAAGAAGAACCTAATGGGGCCCATTTTTTTAAATTCAATATTGGTTATGCACATTAATTTTCACATTAATGTGAAATTCACATAAGTTTTCACATTAATGGCAGGCATCACACCACTGTGATGCACGAACATTCCATACACACTGACCTATTTGATACTGATCTCCATAGGATGATGGAAATAGCAGTTGTGTGTGTATTCCAAATAAATTAATTTTTTTTCTAGTTCAAATTCAACTCTCTGCCCACCTTTAAGTAATACATAGTCATTTAATGTCTAATTTATTCAGAACTGAGAGTATGTTGCCCAAAAAACTCTATTTTCAGTGTAAAGGTTTGGAAACTACAGCTTTCTAAGCACAACAGAAAAATACTGCAATACTCCCAGCCATCACATTAAACAGAGAGGGCCTAAGTTCTTTCGTGGAAAATGGCAGATATTGGTAAAATTTCTGGATTCTCACAGAATGTTACCATTACTGGTAATCTGATAAAGCTTTTAACTTTGGGGTGGAAGGGAGAAGGAAATGCCTCAATAATCAAATATTAAACGTAACTCACTAAAGGAAGGTCCTAAGGTGCTCATACATATTAAGGACTAAAAAGCAATTTTATACCTGAAAGGAATAACAATATATAATTAAGATGTGAAACAAATTCTCACAATCATGATGTGAAGGCAAGCAGGGCCCCAGAGATTAAAGGGCAGTATTCTGATTGCATCATTGGGCAACTAGATGTTTAGTGACGAGAGCCTTGGAGGGGAGGTACACATGTCACAAAGTGTATCTTGGATACGGCACTGTGTATTTCTGAGCCTCAGTGTCTTCATCTCTAGAAGACTTGGGGTGGAATCAGCACTCTCGAAGACCTGGTTTAGATTTTAAATACCAGGTTTCCTAAATTGTCTGTAGGAATACTACCTGCAAAGGGAACTAAACTTGGACTCTAATTAAAATTTTTTAAGGATTTTATTTATTTATGTATTTATTCATTCATTCATTCATTTATTCATGAGAGACACCGAGAGAGAGAGAGAGAGAGAGAGAGGCAGAGACACAGGCAGAGGGAGAAGCAGGCTTCACGCAGGGAGCCTGATGTGGGACTCGATCCAGGCACTCCAGGATCACACCCTGAGCCAATGTCAGGCACTAACCCGCTGAGCCACCCAGGAATCCCACTAATTAAATTTTTGAATTCCAATTCACTACAAGCATTAATATTTCCTGCAACATCATCTGTTGTAAATCTGTAAACAGCAAGAATTTTATAAATCATCCCTATTATTTCTGGAGTTTCTGGTAGCACAGTAGAAACAGACCAAGGACATTACATTCATTGAAAATATCTTATTAAAGAGACTTCCTTATATAATTAAAAAGTATATATTAATATTGTTTCCAAGATATCTCATGATGCACTGGGGCTGAAAACAGCGTACTAGCCACAAACACTTCATCTGCATCCCACCCATTTAAAAATCTTCAGTTGAACAATATGAAATATATGATATTTACTTTTGAACTCAATAAACCAGACATTTTATATGTGTAAACTGTACTAATTTATTTCTGGTCTGTTTATGTGTTATGTGTTAATGTTATGTGTATAACACAAAATTTTAAATGAATCCAATAATATGCCTACCTGCATTATCAGAAAACTAAATGGAATAAGCTTTTATGGATTATTCACTCTATTTCGAGGGTCTTTTCTATTCCATAGCAGCACATTCCATCAATATTTGTTTATTCATATTATCATTTTCATGAATATACACAGCAGCAGGGGATTTTAACATTGCTTTCATTATCTAACAGTGAAGTATCAAAAGTTAAGTTTCTTGTCCAATAGGGCATGATTTGAAGAAGGGCTAAAGTCTTCTCAGACTTAAAAACTTGTTGGTATGTTCACAGGGAAATTTGTGGAGTGATTCAGGAATATGTCTTTTACTATCATTGAGATATAGAATTTGGTTACTGTCATCATCACTTGAAGTACTAAAAAACTGTCCATGATTTTAAGTCATTTGGCATAAAAACTGTCAGCCACACTGATTTCTCTATGCTGCTCAGCCTTTACCGCATCACTTTTTACCTGCATGTATGATTCATGATATATTCCTTATGCAAGATTCTGAGGTTTAGTTGGTTTGTTTATATTTACCTCTAAGGGGTTTATAAAATTGTGCTTTTTTTTCCATCAATTTTCCCCACTTTATTTTGTTAGGCATTCAAGTGACCTTATGCTTCTAGGAAAATCTGACCTTTGGCTAGATCCAAGGGCATGAGTCCTGGTTAGATAAGTTCTGGTGCCTGTGATTGGTTTAAGAAGACTGGAGGGAAACCATTGTGGCTCTTATGGGAAAGGTTCATACACCATGCACAGAGTCCTACCCATTTTAGGAGATGGTTATATGATGATGTGATAGGTGAAGTTACTGCACACATTTTGTGACCACAATTGGACAAGCCTAAGAGCAAAAGCCAATATTCTGAAGATGCTAGAGCAAAGATGGCCAGATTGAAAAGAACCTGAAGCTGTCATACTACCTGACCTCTGGATTTTTGGTTATCTGACATAAGAGGCTTGTGCATTATTTTCTTTACAGAGGAAGTATGTGACACAGATGAAAACTAAGTCTTAACATTTTTTTGTCAATATTACTTTTCAAGATTCTAGCAGAGGGAAGTATACAGCAGAACGTACAGTAATCATTCAGGAAATTGCCATCAGTATATGAATGAGAACAGAAGAGACTATTTTTAAGACCATCTCAATATGATAAAGCTAAACCTTTAGTGTAACTGATTCATGATACTTCCAAAGGAACTGTTTATATGCAGAGTATCGACTTAATGAAATGTTATTTTTTGTGTTTGTGTTAATGTATATGTGTATGTTTATACTCATCTGAAACAAAAAGATGGTTAATAATGAAAAAAAAATTAAATGTGTTTTTCCTAGGCATTTCTATCCTGGAAAGATTAAAGTAGGTTATAAATGTCCCCATTTTTCATGCATATCCCAGGGCTTAGTGTAGAAGCCTTTGAAGAGTGAAGAGGAGGGGAAGGAGAAAGGATGGAATAAAAGTTCATTTTGGAATCAGAAATTGATTAGTAAGAAGAGTGACTTTAAGCAATTCACTTTTGGAGAGACTGTCATATCCAATAACTTCCCACAGCTTCCTTCATGAACCTTATTTTTAGTTGAACTAGTAACATAGGAAACAATTAGACATCATCATCAACCTTATCATGCGTTAACACCAGTGCAAATTAACTCCTACCACTAAAAATACTCCTTCTCTCTGTCAAAATCTGTGAAGGGAATGACTTACTGCACTTAGAGCATAATTGTGTCTCCTTGACTGCATAAAGCTGACACATAAAAATCAATATTAATTAAAAAAGATCAAAATAAGAACTGCTATATTTTAAATTTTTCTGCTCAACACATCTATATTCTCTATTCTTCACCCTCTGGAAAGAAAAACAATACTTTTAATGTGAGAACAAAGCAAAAAAATGTATTTCAGAAGTCCATAATCATCATGTCCTACAGTAAGCATAAAATTTGACATCTTTTATCTTAAAAATTAATATATTTAAAAAATTCCACTGTTATTACACATTTATTTTAATGCAAAAGTAATGATGCACCATGTCCATCTGGTGGCTTTGCAAATGTGTGCCTCATGATACCTCTTTTCTTTCTATTTTTGTCTCCACTTCCTCATGTTACCTATCTTTCCACAGGGCACTGTCGACAAAGAAAATGTTAACAATCCTAGAAAAAGCTAGCACTGCTGAGATTATTTACTCTAGCACCCTAACACTAATCATTTCCAACAGGAAACATAGGGTTGGGGTCTCTTCTGCCCTTTCCTAGTCTGGGTTCCAGTTATGCCTCGAGGTCATCTATTAGACCTGTGACCCTAAGTGATGTGAAATATTTTATCAATATAAAAACTCACTCAAATAATTCTAGTTCTAACAAGCTGGTGTTCCTATGTAAATAAATATGAATTAGTTATATATTACTCAGAAAAGAAAAGTCAAAAAAAAAGAAAAGAGAGAAGTAAAGGTGATCAATACATATTGATCATCTGGTTTAAGTAATTTTATAATTATCTGATTTCATTTTAATGATTTATGCTCAATGTATAAGAAAATGAAGTATAGTTTAAACCTTTTGCTAAATGTTCCAGAAAGAAAGAAATTTACCTTTGAGATTTAAAACATGTATGTATGTATATATATACACACACACATTAATATTACATATTATTATATGTGTATATTATTGTATATGATATACATTATAGTATGCATTATAAACATAATATGCATATATCAATTTCTATCCTCAGGTTGTTACACATGGAGTACATGGGCTCTGCAGTCAGAATGGTTTGGTTTGGGTTAGAAACCCAAGCCTAGTAATCATAGGCAAATTACTTAATCCCAAAATCTCAGTGTTCTAATCTGTAAATGGCATAATAATAGTACTTATCTAATAGGTCTCTTGAGAAGGTTAAATGAGCATATGGTAAATGGAAAATGCTATTATTAGGAATAATAATGTTGGTAGAATCTTAGATTCCCAGTCAATATAGACAATGGTTTCAGGAAATATTCTCTAAAACATTACTTATTTCTATCTTTTTACTCAAGGGGAGAAAATTTAATTTTCTGAGTTCAGTAAACCACCACAAGATCCCCTTATTAGCTAGTGGCATAGACTGGACAGGGGGAGGGACCTTGTTCAAGATCATTAGATTTTGCTTTAGCACATTTCAAAATCATAGCAGAAAAAGACAAAAATAAAACAAAACAGCATAAGACAGTGATTTCTAAAGTAATACTAATATTTTCTTATGGAAAGAGATGGCAAACACAATTAGAACATTTAAATATCCTTAAAAGGGGTATGTTTCCTCTTTTATGACAGAGCTTGCTTTACTTAGTGAGGTGATCTGGTATTTGAACTTGAGTTTAAGGGGTCTCTACCTCTTGTTTTTGCTGCTGTCATTTTGTACCATTTAAACTGAATGCCCTGGTTTCCTTCTAAAAATCAGTAAGCTATATATACTTGGAGTCACTGAAATTTGAAAATCGCATACTCTATTAGCAGAATTAATAAGGAGTTGCTAATAGGGGGAGGTAAATCTAAGCGACTGGTCAGCATTTTTTGTCAGAAAATATTTCAAATTAGACCATTTCTTGGTTCAGTAGTTTAAGTTAGCTGAAAAATGCGGAAGTGAAGTTAGAGCAATTTTTGAAAAGGGAGGATAACATTTCCTGAGCATTAAATATATACGAGATTTAATGCCAAGCATTTTCCATACCAATTCCTTTTTCTGAAAACACAATAAGAAAGGCAAATTGTAGATGAAAAAAAAAAAAGCTGGATTAGGAGTTCATTTGACAAATGACAAAGACATTAAAAAAATCTGAACCCTGTCTGATTCAACTGTCACATGATCTTTAAAAAGTTCACTTTCAGACCCGTCTTTTGCCTGTGTCCTTATTGAAAACCCTAAAATTCTTTTTGTGTTAGTTACTAATCTACCTTGAACAAGAGTGAGAAATAACTACTTTATAGTGAGTTTTAGTCAACAGCAAAACATTTGATAGCAAATTTCCAGGGATTTACACCTTTATAAGAAAATACAGGTTAATGGAAACAGAAACAATTCTTTCTCTCACATAAATGTCATGTACTCACTAGTCCTGGACCCAATTTTAACTTAAGATTGCCCTTATTCCAGAGCCAATACAAAACTGGAATTTTTATAGACACTATAACTGTGAGGGGTTGGTATTGTCATGCACACTGAGCCTTTTCTTCTACAAGTAATTTGTTTTCACATCTTTTGAGAACATTTGTGCACCATTCAAAACCTGAAGTACACAATTTAGAAGACAGTACTTATAAAATGTAAGCTGTTTTTATAGTCAGAAGAACTATATAATATCTCTGTACTATAAAAACAATAATGATATAGGTGCTATTGTAGTTTCTAGTACTTGGATTAGAGCAGAATAGCATTTAATAATGAATCTAGGAAGATAATATTTATAAAACAAGAAATCTGCAATCTGGAAAGAAAAAAAAAGTATGAACACCATTTATAAGCACAGGAAACCCTGGAGACTTTTCTTACAGGTGCTCATATCCTTAAATAGGAATAACCAAAAAGTTACATTAGGAAATATTTCATTTATAATAATAGTAACAATAATACTAGGAAACAACATTATTAATAATCACAGATATTTTTGTTGAGACGTGTTAAATCTAAAGCATTATGTTTACCACTTGCCATACATCTCTACTGACATTGTAAAACCTGTTTTCCCCATTTTACAGGAGGAAATTAAGGTATAGACTAGTTAAATGATTTCCTTAAAGTGAAATCCAAGTAGAGAGATGTTACCTGTTTAATTGTCTTGCTCTGAGCTTTAGATTATAAATAAATATTCATAAAAGTATGATTTAGGTTATGAAACTGAAAAAGTGCTTTCCTTTTCTTACAAACCAATACATGCTTAGCAAAGAATGTTAAAAGCAGCATGAATAGTGCAGGATAAAATGAATTTGCTATGAAAATTATAGCAATAAAAACACACAAAGGAATTTTTCCTGAGTCAATGAGGTTTAACTAAATCATAATTTTCTGACCGAATCACTTGCTATTTCTCTATCCATTGCTTCATGCTTCATGCATCACATCCTGTCCTATAAATGAAAAGTAAATATGGGCAGGCAGGCAGTACCCAATTGAATATGTGGCTATAAGGCATGCAGCATCCTGGTTAATTAGAAGGCTTCAGGATCCAGCCAGCATAGCGGAATCCTAGCTCCATCACAGGCGAGGTATGCAACTTTGGGCAAGATACTCCCTCTAACTCTCTGCTACTCGTCCATAAAATGAAATTGATAATGGTATCTACATAAAACTGGTATTACTTTACTAGGATTAAATAAGATAATACAAGCGAAGAGCCAACACAGTACATGGCCCATGGTAAGTGCACAGTAAATCACAGATACTTTATATGTATGGCCGCCCCTCTGGGATTCAAAAGGAACTGCCTTAACTTTTTCCTCCACATATGCCACTGCTAAGTGCCTTCTATTTCTTTCATTTACTTTCCTTCATTTTTCCCTTTCCATTAAGGAACTTAAATCTAACTTGAACATGGCCTTCCTATTTCTATCTTGGCATAGGCTATAAGGTCTGAATTCACCACAGGGTTCATAGATGGTGGTGGGAAGCATGGTAGTAAGAAACACTTAGGCAGGAAGACAGACTCCTTCCTCCATCTCATGGACAAAGGCTGGCCCTGCTCAGATCGTAGGAGCATCCAGCAGTGACTTGAAGCTAGGGAATCCCATTCCCATTTCTGAGTTATGAATTTTTTTTTTCCTGGCAAAGTTATATTTCTAAATCGGCTTCACCATAGGGGTGCCTGGATGGCTCAGTTGAAGCGTCTGACTCTTGATTTTGGCTCAGGTCATGACCTTCAGGTCACAAGATCCAAGTCAGGCTCCAAAGATGATCTCTCTCTTCTCTGCCTCTGCCCGACCCCTTTCTCTCTCTAAAATAAGTAAATATATATATATATATATATCAACTTAGCCACAGAAAAATTGATATTCAAAGTTGCAAAGTTCTATGGTTGTTGTAGAATACTAACTGCCTTAGGGACATTAAGGGTTAAGGAGGCTTCCAAGAGATCACTGGCCTGAAGAACAAAAGACAAAGTATGCTATTGCATCAGTGAAAAAAATGATGAGTTTCAAGCAACCAGCTCACATAATCACTTTGAAACAAGCCACTCAGACTGAGGGCTGGCTTTCCTTTTTCTGTTATTGTTGGCTGGGTCTTCACTGGTTACTAAAGGGTTGCTATGCCTTATCTCTCTTATCAGACGCTCTTACTGCTCAGTCCTGGAATTAGAGTACATTTCAAGGGCAGAAGCATATTCTCTACATCTACAGTATCTGCAATGAGAACGTCTAGAAATGAAAAAGACCATTTTAAGAGCTAATCAATAATCCTGTTGTGGAAGATAGATGAAGGCAGTGGGTTGGAAGCAGAATTAAAAAAAAAAAAAAGAAAGAAAAAAGAAAAAAAGAGATATGGGGAACAGCTGAACACTCCATAGTTGGCTTCCTTAATCCATTTGAGGTGGCCAGAGACTGCTCATACTTCTTTGAGAACAAGGAGAGTGAACCCCAGGAAAGGTATTCATATATACAAATAAACCTAACCAATAGATTTCCCTTATATGCTTTGTGTTTCAGAACAGACTATTTAGATTAAGAAAGACAGAGACTGGCATTAGAGCATATAGCTTTGATACACACTCTTATGCAGTAGGTCATTTATGCTGCACATGAATCGGAAAAAGATGACCATAGCTCAGAAGTGGCTTTGTACTCAGACCACTGACTTCTAGTTAGTTTTTCTGAAGAACCTTTTGCCTGGTGCTGAGTTTACTTGGTACATTCTTGGTGACTGGGACAGGAGTTGGGAGGATAAGGCAAATGGGAGGGCAGGAAGGGAAGAGAGGATGCATCATTACCTCTGCTATGACCACCAATGGTCTTGTTTTTTGAGCTGTAGCTACTATGCGCCAGGCATACTAATGATTTCATAAGCATCATCTCACCTAATTTTCAAAATAACATAATCAAATAGGCATTGTTCCCCTTGACATATGAAGAAATAGAGGTTTGGTAGGGGTCGGTGGATTGTCAGAGATCACATATCTAGTAAGTAATGCGATGGAGACTGGAACCAATGTTTCTCTGATTCGAATGGCATCCCATTCCAGCCCTCTGTAACGATGTCACCCAACTACCCCCAAAAATATCTTACGCCTCTTTTAGCACACTGTGCAGCTTGGATGAGTTTAAATGGCAATTGTGATTATGCATCACTGCATTGCTAATATCTCTATGAATAAAAGTCTACTTGATTTTCATTTAACCTCAAAAGAATCTGATTACCAAATAACCATTGAAGAATTATTGGCAATTATGTTCTGTAATTATGGCTCCTGTTAATGTCATTAGTGTGCAGCCTTTCATATTTAGTCCTATTAATTAATCCCTGTAAGCACAGAAAGTTATAATCAATACAACAAAGACTCCATGGTAAATTATAAATAATCCCCAAATCCCTCAGACAGTTTTCAAGGCTCCTTCTGTTTCTTTGGTTAGGACACATTTAGTTTGGGGGCTGGAAGTTCCTCTGGGTGAGGAACTGATAGCTCCTCACCCAGAATCACCTATCTCACTAATGTACCTAATTAGGCTAATGCTTAAAATTGGAGTCCCAACTGCCACTGACAACTATAAATTCCTGTAGGGCAATAGGAATAATTAACACTTGAGTCAAGAGATCCCCCAAATCAGATATACAACTTCGCAATTCTCTGAGCAATATATTGCCTCAGATAACACCTATTGTCAGTGAACGTCTGGATTCAGTTTTGTAGAACCTGAATACAGCAAGTGTGTCTAATCTTGAAAGTCCAACAAAGAAAGATTCCTGATGGCTCAATCTCATAGAAAAGCAAAATGAACAAGCACACTGACACTGATGCCAGAAATGAATCCTTTATGGAAAACTGATCTCTGATTCTTGTGTTTTGAAAATCTCCCAATCCATCCTCAGATTTTCTTCCACAAATTTTATCGAAGATCCACATCAGTACACGGCGGATTTTTAAAATGGTCATATTTATATATTTATCTAAGAAAACTATATAATAGTTGTCCAAAGACACAACATGCTCCCTCAGAGGTGATCCATTTCAAGATGTGTCATGATAATCCATTTGGCATCATTGATAACTAAACTAGTTGGCTTCTGAGGCACTGATCTACGTTAGAGAGTCTAGAATTCCATGAATCTCAGTATTTTTGCTACATTGGAAAAAGGTCAGAACCTATTCCCTCTTGGCATCCCACATCCTTTCCTGATTCCATTCCTGTATTGGATGATTTCCCAGGAATTAGTGCATAACCCTCAGCAGCTGCCTGGTCTCAGAAACAATTCAGGAGAAAGAAACTGAGGCTCAGAAAAAATGAAACTCTATCAAAGCATCATTGCATCAGTAATGATAACAAGGAACATGGTCCTTTTTAAATAATCCAAAAAGAAATACTATGACATTTTTAGACTGCAATCCATAAATTGGTTTCTTTAGATAAATAATTGTTACTAGAAATTTAGAAAAATTAGTTTGTAAAATTATAATATTTAAGATGTGGAAATAACTTTAAAGGGCACCTGAAGCCAACCTTCCACTTCACAAATGAGGGAGCTGAGATTCAGAAAATGTAAGCAAATTGTGCAAGGTGACCCAGTAGAATGATGGTTAAAATGTGACTGGAACTGAGACATCTTAACCACATTACCTGCCACCACTCTCAAACTAAATAGTTCCATTTTTAAAAGTTTATTAAGAGAGGGGGCACCTGGGTGGCTCAGTGGTTGAGTGTCTGCCTTTGGCTCAGGTTGTGATACAAGGTCCTGGGATCAAGTCCTGCACTGGGCTCCCTGTGGGGAGCCTGCTTCTCCCTCTCCCTCTGCCTATGCATCTGTCTCTCTCTCTGTGTATCTCATGAATAATTAAATAAAATCTTTAAAAAATAAAAGTTTATAAGAGAATGAAAATAGGTACAATATTAGATTTATGATTTTATTTATTTTTTATTTTTTTATTTTTATTTTTTTTTAGATTTATGATTTTAAAAGGCTAGATTCCATCATAACATCACAACACAGTCATCATTAACAGATTTTCCCTCCTATTAATATGCAGAATTAAGGTTAGAGTACACACTTGGAGTGTTACCTAAAATGCCACCCACACATGTGGACAGGAAATCTTACCAGGTAATGAAATCAGCATTTTAACATCAGTCTCATACAAACTAAAATAATAATGATGATGATGATGATGATGATGATGATGGTGATGATTATATGATGATAGGTGATAATGGCAGGAAGATGTACTATTTTTTGGCAGAACTTGTTACATAATATTGAGAGTCCTTATTTAATCTGCAGTCATTTTTTAAAAATCCATTGCTAGTGGCTTCCAGTCTTTTACTTTTTTTTTTTTTTTTTTGGTATTGGTTACCATTAATTTTTTAAAAAATCACATCAAACTTGATTACTCTTTTCTTATAAGTAGCTCACTAGATGTTGAGAGACAGAGGAAAGAGGCTAAGGAAGGGAAGGGAGGTAACACCAAAACATCTCTTCCAGGCTCAGCAGGGTTATTCTAGCAACACCACCAAAATTCCTGTACTAGTAGTTCCTTAACCACCATCAAAGCACCTACACAAGTGAGACAGTCTAAGTGAGTGTAGATCTCCTTAAAATTAAAAACAATCCTCAAAATTATAGTTTCGAAGGAAATAAAAAAATGTTCAGAATGTCGTCATACTCAACAACTATGCTTGTCAAAGCAAAATATGTAGAGGACGCATATTCCTTCATGTATAAGGCCATGTAATCAGCCCTTTCTCTGTTACACTTACTCTTTTTTAATAGGTTGCTACACAGCAAGAACAAATTTTGAGAAAATAAGACAAAACAATACATTCTGATTTAGAAGGGAGTGGAACAGAGAGTTGACAGTGGCCCAGGTAGTACCTAAGGTCTACCTGAAGGATCTACCTAAGGTCTACTTGAAAGATGGGTGACATGTGCAAAGCTGAACCTGCAATGGCCACACAGTTAATGTTTCTTATGAACTGTATAATCACATTAATGACATTAATAGAACTATTCTCATAGTTTGAGTAAATAAGAGCTTACTAGCTGAACAGTGAGTCTATTAGACACTATCATACACATCGGTGATTGTGAACAGGTAAGTACATTTATGCTTTCCTTTAAAGGTAGGACCAAGTTAGCAAACTACATTCTCTTAAAGAGAGGAAGAATTCTCTTGGGCCTGATTCCATCTTCCCCCAGAGGAGGGCTTGTACAGACACCAGGGAAAAGAAACTTCCAAGCAATGGCAGCAGAACCCAGCTGTGTGTGTAAGTTAAACTATCTTGCATGGGAATGAACAAATCTCCCTGGCAAGCATGCAGAGGCTGCAATTCTCAGAGTAGAAACAGGATCCAACCCACATAACACCTTTTGTAGATACAAGGCTTGGATCAGCACATGGCCGGTACTCCGTGAATGGGCAAAGGGATGGAAAGGTATGCACAGTCCTCAGCTTTAATGAGGTTTCTAGCATGATAGAGTAGAAGTATCTCTGTTCAGCTTTCTAATAGCTGACATGTCCTTGGCCAGGCAGGAGAGAGACAAATAATCATACAATTAGATGAGACATTTTTCAGACAAAACCTGAACTTAGAACGTGACTCACTTAAGCAAAACTTTCCACAGGTGTCACATCTCCAGGATGCTTAAGAGTCCATCAGACCAACACTGGAAAACGTAGGGCTAAAGTCTCCCACACGGTGTATCACCCAGCGTGGTGCCAGGCAAATAGTAAGAACCAGGAAACAGTTACTGAATTGAAATTAAACCTTATGTGCCCACTTCAGAATAGCTATCCTGAGCACAGAATTTCTTAACATGCTAGTTTATATATAGCTTGTTAAAAATGTTGATTCAGACTCAAACAACCCCTCTAAGCATTGTTAGTTTTAATCCAACTGAACTATTTTAAAATCAGCCAAGGAAATAAATTCAGATAAACAAACAGGTGAAAGAGCCTCTAAATCCTCAAGAAACAACAATTCTTTGGCCTGTCTATCATCTCCATTTGTACAATTATTTCTTTCCTCTAAGGTTCACAACACTTAGCCTTTTGAGGATATAAATACACCGCACAGGGTATTAACCTCTGCCAATGGAAATAAAACTATAATTGATTTGGTTCTGTGATTATTTAACATATAAACATGTGCTCATTGAGAAAAATGATGTCTGGACAACTGACATTGCATTTCTGCCAAATACCAAGCTGATGTTCATAAAATCTTACTGGAGAGCACCCAATGCTAACTATAGGATTTCAAAGTGCTGATTTGCAGAGATGAATCACAAAGCAATCTACATTGCGTGGCTAATCAGAATTCTCGTCCTTACCCATGCTCTGAAAAGAAGCCTAAATTTTTTATTTGGAAGCCACTCTGGAAAGCTTTCATTAATTTACATTTCAGAACAGATTTCTCCCCATTATGTGTATTCAACTAAAGGCCTATTAAACACAACACCATGATAAAAGTGAACAAATAGCAGGTTTTTCCAAGGCATCCATTTTATTTTATTCCAGAATCCAAAGGCATTGAAAATTCAGGGATGCTATAATATTTAAAATGTTTAGAAGACTAGAAAGAATTAGAAATAATTTAGTGATCTCTAAGCCTCTGCAATTTTTTGAACCATGTAAGACAAATTAGTCCATGTTCCTTAAAACTGCCCCCAAATTAAGGAATGTAATCATTGATAATTAGATGTTTTTAATTTAACTTAAAAGGCATCTTTACTTGGTATACTCCTCATAGAAATTCTATTTAACTGAATCCTATTACAACATACATGGTTTATTTATTACACTTCATCTGAGGACAAATATATATGTCCCAAAAGTTGCATTATTTAATCTATGTATTAATTTGTTTGCTTAATAAGTTTATAGGTTTAATATTATTTGAACTTTGTGAAATATATGTGTTTTTCCCCCACCTTTAATATTTGGGGGAAATTTATTAGG